>NC_083329.1:66425053-67141752 GCF_963455315.2 Globicephala melas
GGCTTCCTCAGTTCAAATCCTAGTTCTGCCATTTGTAAGCTGTGTATTTTGAGTAAGTTCCATAAGTACTGTAAACCTCAGGTTCTCCATCTGTAAGATGGGAGAGTAGTAGAACCTCCCTTCTGGAGTTGTGAGAATCTAATTAAATACATGCAAAGCATTACGTGTTGCATACAGTATGTACTCAATAAATGAATTATTATTTAAACAATTTGCACATTTGTACCTTCTTTACTCATTTAATATGTTATGAAGATCCCTAGGTCATTAAGTAGTCTCCTTAATTATTAATTAATTTTAACAAGAAAATAGTATTTCACTGTATGATAAGATGATGTATATTTCATATAACAATCCATTATTATTGGGCAGTTAATGTAGTTAAAATTTTATGTTCTTGAAAATAACAGATTTATAGATAATTTTTGTATATTTTTCTGGTTTAAAAATTGAATGGCTGAAGCCACTAATGTGTGCCCTGCTTTAAGGCTTTTGATACCTGTTGTCAAATTGAACAATGGGATTTAATGGATTTTAAAATTCCTATCTTTTTTTTTTTTTTTTTTTTCTGTACGCGGGCCTCTCGCTGTTGTGGCCTCTCCCGTTGCGGAGCACAGGCTCCGGACACGCAGGCTCAGCGGCCATGGCTCACGGGCCCAGCCGCTCCGCGGCATGTGGGATCTTCCCAGACCGGGTCACGAACCCGTGTCCCCTGCATCGGCAGGCGGACTCTCAACCACTGCGCCACCAGGGAAGCCCTAAAATTCCTATCTTTAAAATTCTTTCAGTGATTTTAAATTAAACCATTCTATCTGTTCCTGATTTATTTCTTATTGGATGAAAATCTTGCTTTAACACTGCAAAACAATAATGGTCATGGATTAAATATGTGATATAAATGATGTAACATAAGAACTTATGCATCCAATAAATGTTGTTTTCCAAATAATAACCTTGAAAGGTAGGATCACACTTATGATTACATTTGTCAAATGTTTTTGAAGTTATTCTTTAGCAATTGCATAAAGACATGAACATTTTTCATGTATTATGATGATTATTATCTATAACAAAATATAATTGAAATGTATCTCAAATTTTTCATCAGAGTTGACCTAAAATAAATTGTTTGCAACATTTCCTACTCAATATCTAACTTCTTTTTTAACCAGAATCTTTTTTTTTTTTTTCCATCTAGTGTGGCTGCTGTGTGTTTGGCCCTAGCAATAGATTAGGCTAGTCCAAACAAATTCTCAGAATGTCTTACAACACGACCTGGTCTTAAGAACCTGTTCTGTCAGTAAGACTTGATCAGAAATCTACTGAGAAGGTATTTGCTAAGGCTTTTGCTTTCCTCATTAGAGATGGTTATAGCTGTCCACGCTTTATTGCTCTTCTCTTCTTCCTGCTTTGAATGAAGCCAAGATGATTGGAAGTACAAAAGCATCTTGTGACTAGAAAATCATCTCAACCTCAGTGAACTTCTAGGTTAACACAACAACTGCCCACCTCCAGATTTCTTATTGTATGGGGAAAAAAGCTCTCGTATTTATTTAAAATACTGATCGCTTTTGTCTTAATAGATTTGAAGGCATTCCTAAAACATAAACCCTGCTACTTTTACAACTGCTTTTGAAACACACTTCTTTAGAGACTTCATCAAAATTGATTGCTCTAGGGATGTATAGGACTTCATGGAAAAAAAAATAGATTTGTTTTTAAATAAGTATTTCAAAGCAATTGCAGATTTAGAGTTGGAAAGGACCTTAGAGATAATTTAGTTCATAAATTCTTAGTGGCAGATGTTCATCAAAATTACCATTGGACCTGAAAGAAATATACATATCTGAGCCTTATGCGCGAGTATGTTGATTCAGAAGATCTCAGGTAGAGCCCATCTGTATTTTTTAAAACTACAGGGTGATTCTAACAGCCAGGGGTGAAAATTACTGATCAATATCTACCCCTCTCAAACAATGATCTGTGTACCAACCTATGATATGTGGATCTAGCAACAAATCAGAATTTTTCAGTTTACGAAGGAGAAGTAACTTTATGTAATTGTATTACTAGACAAACCCAAGATCCTGGTAAATAGGTGAATTAGAAAAAAAGTCACTGTAAGTCTAAGTTAACTGTAGCCATTTTTTTTTCTAGAAAATAAAAATATCAAGAATGGGATTTGCTATCGTTCTTTCAACTCTCATACTTTCATGAGAATTTCCCTTTTAGTTCCACTACTCAGAATTGTTCAGATTTTCAGAGTCTGCTGAGATTTAGTTCAATGGTGTGGGTCTACCTTTTTTTGGAAGATTAGGCTCAAGTTAATTAATGGAGGCAGCTTGGATGAGGCAGCTTGTATAGAAATAGTGTTAGCTGTCCCTAACTGTGCCCTCCCCACCCCCTAACTTCTCTACTAAGAGAAAATGAGTTTGCCACTGAAGCTGATTTGGGTCTCTTTGGTTGGTTCTTATTTCAGTTATATATACAATTACCTTTTAGAAATTCTTCCAGACCTCATCTAATAAGTTACTCGGGTTTCTATTTAATGTGAAGTCTCAAGTAATTTAAATAATTTATTGTTAATAAATAACTATTCTTCAAAGTGAGCTCCACGAAGTTTTTAGATATAAGGTAAAACCATAAAAAGGAACAAAATTGGGTCATTTGTAGAGAAGTGGATGGACCTAGAGTCTGACATACAGAGTGAAGTAAGTCAGAAAGAGAAAAACAATTATATATTAACACATATATATGGAATCTAGAAAAATGGTACAGATGAACCTATTTGCAGGGCAGGAATGAGATGCAGACGTAGAAAATGGACATGTGGACATGGGGAGGGGGGAAGAGGGGGTGGAATGAATTGGGAGATTGGGATTGACATATATACACGACCATGTGTAAAATAGATAGCTAGTGGGAACCTGCTGTATCACACAGGGAGCTCAGATAAGTGCTCTGTGATGACCTAGATGGATGGAATGGGGGCGATGGAAGGGAGATCTAAGCTGATTCCCTTCATTGTACAGCAGAAACTAACACAACATTGTAAAGCAACTATACCCCAATTAAAAAAAAAAGTTATTAGTTCTTGGCCTGAAATAATAAGGAAACATTTTAAATGTCAAATTATACCTTATTAAAGATAAATTGCACCACTCTCTTGAGCTCATTCAGCTCAAATTTAGGCAGTTTCCATTTCAAACCAGGTTAATCTTGTTTTGTTAATTGATAGCTCCTTTTAGGAAATGCATTTTGTATGTATATATGTCAAATACACACATATATAATATATATTATATGTGGTTTGTGTGTGTGTATATATACACATACACATTACATATATGTGTGACTATATATAGTAAGTAGGGTTATATGCATGTATGTATATATGTAATACATACATTTAGAGTGTATAAAAACGTTTTCAAAGACAATTTTATCTTCCCCTACCTACTTCATTTCTCACAGCAAGATCCTGGGCTGCTTGTATTAGTTAAGGTAGGCTGCAGGCAGCACTAATTATAGAGAATGCATCTTAATTAATTGGATGCTAGTGGCTGTGGTTCCTCAGAGGCTTGGCTACGTTGCTCTTATTTTCCTCTAGGCAGCAATTGGCAGGGAAGACTTAGGCTCCAAGGGGCCCAGATTCCCCTCCATTCTGTCGGTGTTGGAGCCACCGCAGGGCTACGGAAAGATTTTGCCTGCCGACCTCTGTTTCAAAGACTCCTAGTGCCAAACCAGAAGGCTGCCCCTCCAGGCCAAAGCTCCAGGACCAGCAAATAAGTCTTTTTCACAGAAGACTGGTGGTTGTCTTAGTCGATTATCTGTGCAGTGCCCTGGGGGTGACAGCCTGTCTCTTCGATCGTTACAGCCCCGTGGAACCCAGAATTGCAGCTACCCCAAATCCAGCCTCCAGAGCCCGGTGCTCATTGAACCAGACTTGGGTCTGCTCACCCACAGGCAGTAAAGCCTATCACTGACACCAGGTTGTGGTGGAGGGAAGTGCAGGGTTTATTGCAGGGCGCCAAGCAAGGAGTCCAGGGCAGCTAGGGCTTCAAAGACCCGATCCTCCCAAAGGCTTTCGGGGGACAGTTTCTAAAGACAGGGTGAGGGAAGTGCTTTGTGGGGTGTGGGATTGAAATGGAGGGGGACCCTCTGGTCCTTGCCCCCATGTCCTCCAACTGCCTTTTGTCCGTGGAAAAACTTTAGCCAAAGAATATGTTTAATCAGAGAAATGAGAAAATGTGGAAGCAAAGGAAAGCAGTCAAACAGGACAAAACAGTAATAGTTTAATCAGTAAGAAAAATCAAGGACCTTTAGTTCCTTCTCAGGGGCTATAGCTATTAATAATATTCTGAGCCGCATCCTGGGAGCTGTCTTATAGATACTAAAACCCCCACCAGGTGGAAGAAGTTAACTACATGATGACCAGACTGCAGCCATGACATAAGCTATCACAATTCTGAGAACTGGCCTCAAGGAAATGGGAACAAACAGGCCCTGAAACTGACAATTGTACTGAAAACAATCAAGGTGATGCTGGTCAGACCACCACATGACCAATTTCAAGATGACGTCAGAGCTGACTGTGCTGTTTCTGCATGTAGCCCCTCCCCCAGCTTATAAAAGCTCTTGCCCACTGGTGGCAGGGGTGGGGAGCTGGCCTTCGGACAAGAGTCTGCCCCCTCCACCGGTTGCCGGCATCCAGAATAAAGCAAACTTTCCTTTCCACCAACCTGGCCTCTTTATTGGCTTTTGAATAGCCAGACCCTAATTGCAGTTACAGGATCAGCTGACGGACGTTCTTCTGATTGGCTGGTGGTAATCGGGAGTCAACATCAACAACCTGGTTCCACCTGGTCTGGGGTCTACGTGCTTGTGGGCAGCATACAGTTAACTTCTTCCACCTGGTGGCGGTTTCAGTATCTGCAGAGCAGCTCAGAAGAGGGCTCACGGCTTGCTTGACTGTTTTCCTTTCTTTCTGCGTTTTCTCACGTCTTTCATTAGATGTATTCTTTGACTAAAGTTTTTCTACAGACAAAAGGCAGGCGGGGGAATTCTGTTCTGGGAAGGCCCCATAAGGTCCTGCGCGGTTACAGGTGCAGCTGCAAAAGACAGGGACCCAGACCGGAGTAAAAGCCCCCGGTCCTCCAGCCCCCGAGATACTGGTGCTCTGAAGCACGGCAGAGGACGAGCATGAAGCTGGCACCTGCTGGGAAAAAAGGAAAAAAAAAAAAAGCCCTAACGTTAAAAGAGAGAGAGATGCTGCCAGAACATGAAGATGGGCCTGCCCGCTGGAACAAAGCGGAGGGAGAGCGTATAAATGGCACCGCAGGAAAAAGGAAAAAGCAAGAAGATGGCGCGCCGGTGAGAGCCAGGCAGGGAGAGAAAGCCAGAGACGCTGCGCGCCAGGCAGCAAGTCTAGCTAAGCGCTGCCTCGGACGCTTGCCCCTCCGGCCGAAGCTGCAGGACAAGCAGACCAGTCTCCCCGACACTGGTCGGGGCGCCCAGCGACTGCTTCGCCCTGGTCCCTGGAGTAGGTGAGTCCCAGCGCCAGGCCTGGAAGAGCCGTTTCTCGGGTCACTACAGCCTTGCGGGTCTTGGGCACGTGAGCCCCATTGGTTTTCAAAGCTATATGTTTTGGAGGCTTGTCTCTCAGGTGGACGTCTTAAAAGTTGGGGTGCCTGCTGTGGATTCAAATTCTTTGTTCCTCAGGGTATTGCGTTCCCTCCCGACCGTGGGTCGCTGACTGGGGAGATGGGCTTTATGGTGAGGCTGTGTCCCAGCCTCTCCTATCCACTCCAAGGTGGGCCTTTGCTCCGTCCCCCGATTTGTAGAGGTTGCTTAGACAGTTTTTAGGGTTTTTTTCAGGGAAGTTGTTCCATATGTAGCTGCAGATTTGATGTGTCCACGAGAGGAGGTGAGCCCATGATCCCCCATGTCACCACCTTGAACTGGCTAAAAGTCATAAACGTGTTTTTAAAGCGTTACTCTGGTTGCCGTGTGGAGCCCAGATCAGAGGGGACCGCTGTGGGCACAAGCAAGCTGAAACATCGGGGTTTGGATGAGAACGTTTATTACGCGAGGAGGCGCCAACCTGGAGGAGGGGAGACAGGCTTGTCGCAAATCCATCTCGCTGGCTGGCCAGTGGGTAAGAATTTTAAAGGCGAAAGGGGAGGGCGTTCTCCGTGATCCCAGTTTTGTGATGAAATCTCAGCTGCAGACTTTCTGACACCACCTTAGGATTTTGTTCGTCCCAGGTGGCTGTGATTATTCTATATGTTCCTGCAAGCTCGTAAATCATGGTCTAGGTGATCCTTCACCTTTCCTCTAGGAGGCAGTTTATTATTTGTTTAGGGCCTATGTGATGGGCCAGGAATTTCAGTTCTCAGTTGACCCTCCCAGTGTCGTCAATTTTTAAGTCCGCTTGGGACCAGCTGATTAAAGCCACAGGACATTGTCTCGACAGTTTGGGGTCATAAATGAAGGTAATGGTTTAAGCTAAGGATCATGGAAAAGCCTATGCTGGCTTACTCTTCCTTTGTTTCCGCATTCTCTCACTTCCCTAATTAATAAGTGCTTGAATAGGTCCTTTGGAACTCAGGGAAGGTCTAGGAGACTAAAGCCTTTTTCTACAGACAAGAAACCGGGGCCATGGAAAGGCATTTGTACCCGCAGGGTACAGAGCCAAGAGTTGATGCAGGAGAACCAGGTAGGAAATATAATTTTGGCTCAAACTAGGAGATGGGAAGAAATGGACCGATGTGAAAACTCTTAAGATCTATGCTTGGGAGGATTTACTCACAAACTGGTTATAAGGACAGTGAGACAAGGAGGAATGAAGCATCTCTTCTAGGTTTTTGGCTTGAGCGTCTGAGGGTATGGTGCTGCCATTTGCTGAGGTTTGGAGCATTCGAGGAAGATACGTAGTTTTTCCTGGCTTGGTCTTATTCCCCCTTTAAAATGTTTTATGATAACCTTTGCTTTCCCTTTATATCCTCTATTACAGCCTGAAATTTCATTTTGGTGTGTTATTATTTGATTAATAACTTTTCCTCTCAATAGATTGTAAGCTTTATTTTATCTTCTTGGTTTAGAACATGGCCTGGCACACGGTAGGCTGGTAATAATGGTTGAGTGAATAAACGTGTGTTGGCATTGACAAGCGGACTTGAGGAATCTTGAGTGCCAGCTGGCTGTTGAACATAGATGTGTCTGGAGGTAGGAAGAGAGAGTTAACCACAGATATTCACCTGCAAGATGATGAAATCACCAATAGAGTGTAGAGTGAGATGAGAAGAAAGTCAAGGAATGGAGGAACACAGGTCAACTAAGAAAAACTGAGTAAGCCTGGAAAGGTATTGAGTTAGCCTAATACCTGGAAGCCAAAATAAACAGCTTTTTGTGCATAAACTCCAGGTAGTCACAGGTGACCACAAACTTCTACTTTATTTATCCTGACCAAAACCTCCTTTAAAATTTGAATCCACCTTTCTCTAAAATACATAAAGCAGAAAGAAATGCATTGTTCGGTAAATGCAAGGAGAACTTCAGGACTTACCCATATTTAATCTAAAAACGTTGTGGGCAACGTTAAAGTACATTCCCTGCTGAAATTGGAGGTCAGAAGAATCCAATAGGTGTTAGCCATCTGTGGAAATCGTTCCAGAAAATTTCCCCTGAAGGAATACACTATTCATATAGCCGACTGAGTCCTGGCTGCTTCCTCAGGGTCATCTAAAACTGCAGTGAATTCAAAAGTAAGATAAGCTTGCTTAACTGTAACATGTTTTACATTAAGTAATGATGTAATGACAAACACTTCTTGTCACTGATAAACCTATTGATAAAGAAGAGGTGGATAATTATTTGACTGTTTATGTATGGAAGAGAACAACCAAGACAGATTTTCTAGTTAGAGCACAGACCATACTTGGGGTGGAGATGGTTGCACAGCAGTTTGAGTCCACAGCCCCTTTATTTTGTTTCTACACCTACTACTATTACTACTGCCACTAAGAATGACAACAACAGCAATGAAAATGCTTCTGACAGGGTTAGCTCCTTGTCTGGAGTGATAAAGCCTCTGCTAATCATTTCAAGTTCATTATCTCCCTTCACTCTCACAACAAAAATATAAGCTGACACAATTTTTTTTCCTGTCACTCTTATGAGGAAGTAGAGGACTTGAGCAGTGAGGTGAATTGCCCAAGATTGTGCAGCTACTGAGTGGTAGAGATGAGACTGAGGTCTCTTGGACGATTCGTCTGTGCATCGTTAGATGGTCATTTCGTTTTCTTTGTTCTTTGTGGAATGATCACCCTAAAACTAAATCTATAAAATTGTCACGTAGAGGACTAGACCCAGAATTCAAAACCTTACCAAAGCACAGGTTTGTTTTTTAATTTTATTGAAGTATAGTTGATTCACAATGTTGTGTTAATTTCGGCTGTACCGCAAAGTGACTCGGTTATGTATATTCTTTTTCATCATAGTTTATCACAGGATATTGAATATAGTTCCCTGTGCTATACAGTAGGACCTTGTCATTTATCCATCCTATATATACTAGTTTGCATCTGCTAATCCCAAACTCCCTCCCCTCCCCTCCCCTCCCCCCACCCTTGGCAACCACAAGTCTGTTCTCCATAAAGCACAGGCAGTTCTTGAGGTCACGTCTAAAATAACCAGCTGAGCTTTTGCTCGCAGCTGTAACCAGAGTAGTCATCCATCCACCAGCTCTAGTTTGTCTAAGGTAAGCACCAGAAATCTCCTTAATGCTGCTTTTGTGAATCTTTAAAATCCTATTATTGGTTTCTGAAGGCATTCATCCATCACCCTCTCATGATAAATCTCTAACAAGGCTTTTGGTTCTCCTTTCACTTTCAGATTCCCTCATCCTCAATCAATTTCTTCGTGAAGTCACAATCTTGAGTAGCACATTAACCTTGTTCATATCAAAGTAACCCTGCAGGTTTTGCAGTTTTACATGTGATTAGAGACAGGTACCTCACATGCTGTGAGTCTCCTTTCACCATGGGCAGAAGGTTAAGGATGAGATTTCTGATCTCTGTTCTCATTTATCTCTGTTCTCTGGCCGGGCTCAGGTATCTGCAAGGCTCTGCTTGCCTCTTGGCTTTTAGATAACTCTGCGGATCTGTCAGCATTTTTCTCTTATCCACTTATCATCTGATAAAAGTCCCTTTGCATCATTCCATTTTTGTAAGTGCCATTGCTTTATATATTAGTTTGAATTAAAAATTTAAGCCCCTCCAACTATATGAATAATTTAAACCTTTAATTGTTTAAAAGAACCAAAATGCTCTGCTTAACATCTGAATGGCTGGATTCCCCTTCAGAGAGCATCATATTTCTGCATTCAGAAATTGAGCTAATAATTCATAACCACTGTGCCTCCAAAGGTAAGAAGGTGGATAAATTCATCGAGATTTCACCAGAAATAATGCCTTCAAACTGTATAGTTAACCTGATTGCAGTCTGCAATAAGCAGGGGCAGCCATACTCAGGTTCAGAGCGAAAAGCTTTATAAATAGAATGATTGGAAGGTGACACGAGCCCTGTTATCAGCCATACATGTTCCCCTTGCTCATCTGCAGTGGAATTTGAAGTTCCCACCGTTTTCTAACATTTCAGGTTATAGTATTAGAAGCACCCTGAAAATATAGTTAAGTCACCTGAGAAGGGTCACCTTTGAAGTCATTAATGGCTATTAACATCAAATTGAGGTTTAGTTTTGAGTCATTTTAATGACTCAAGCAAAATCAGGAGAGAATATTAGGAAAATGATAAACTTTGATGGGGTGGGGTGTCAGGGAAACAGTCCATCAGGCAGTTCTACATCTGCAGGGTGGGTTTGAATGGGGTACCGTGGTGCCGTGTTCAGGAGGGGGTTTGAATGGGGTACCGTGGTGCCGTGTTCAGGAGGGGGTTTGAATGGGGTACCGTGGTGCCGTGTTCAGGAGGGGGTTTGAATGGGGTACCGTGGTGCCGTGTTCAGGAGGGGGTTTGAATGGGGTACCGTGGTGCCGTGTTCAGGAGGGGGTTTGAATGGGGTACCGTGGTGCCGTGTTCAGGAGGGGGTTTGAATGGGGTACCGTGGTGCCGTGTTCAGGAGGGGGTTTGAATGGGGTACCGTGGTGCCGTGTTCAGGAGGGGGTTTGAATGGGGTACCGTGGTGCCGTGTTCAGGAGGGGGTTTGAATGGGGTACCGTGGTGCCGTGTTCAGGAGGGGGTTTGAGAGTCAAGGCTGAGGTTTTTCACCATTTTTGAGCCAAAGGTGGAGGAATACTTATAAAGGTTGAAGTGGGCTGGGATAGAGAATCTGGGAAGACACTGAGGTATGTATGTTTATTTCACAATTTTGTCAGAGGCTCAAACTTATTTTAAAATGTGTAATTTTAATCTAATACTTATTTCCCCTCTTATGGTTACAATTAGGAAATCATAGTGAGGATCAGAATAAAGACATTGCTGTACTTGATGAAACTGGCCTGGCAGTCTAAGTGTCTCAGAGAAGCTCCTAACTGATGCTCTAGACCTGGTGAAACCAGAATGATGTACATACATCATACGGGCATTTTTCACATTCCTTTATGGAGAGTGGCTTCGAGCAGATCCTTTAGATTCAGTTCATTAGCATGTTTCACTAGTATAAAGCCTCATAAAATATAGGTTAGATGAAAGAAAAGGAGTATAACGCGCAGAATTTACAATGCGGAGAAGTAGTTTTTAAACACAACATTGAACATTTGAAGATTAAATGATTAAATAGAGTAATCAGGGAGGAAAAGGAAGAACAGCTGATCTGCCTATAATATCAACAGCAGCAGATTAACCACCCCAAACTGATTATTAGTCCATAAAGAGACAACCACTATGAAAGGTCAAAATGGCCAAATAGAGAAGCATAAAATCACTATTGCAGAAAGATGAGTTTTGAAAATTAGCAGAAAGGTGAAAGCTATTATTATGAGAAAGATAAATCAGAGCAGAGAAAAGATCACTAAGGATGACAGCATCTGGAAAACCAGTAGCAACAACTCTATTTTCTGAATGACAGACTCTAAGGGCTCCAGAAATAATTTAAAGAGAAGAAAGGGACAGAGAACCTGGTGGCCAGTAAAAGGCTAAGCAAATCAGTAGTAACTTATGGGATACCTACATCAACAAAGAACTTTAAAAGGAAAAGATAGGGAGGTCAGGAATTCTTTTCTGTTGTTGTTGAAGAAATCAAGCAGAACCTCACTATGAAATAATTGTTTGAAAAAGAACAAATCTCTGTAAAGAACTCTGTATAGGGACAGAGGCTCACATTTACAAAGTGCTAGCATCACAGTCTTTGTGAATCTGTTAGATTGTCCTGGGAATTTTCTCTAGCTTTGGAGTCATAAGGGATATTATCCAAAAATGGTAGCCATGGGGAATAGGAAGAGCCATTTTTATTTTTTAAATTATCTTTAAAGTTGAGCTACTTAGTAGAGGACCCTGAGAGAGAGAAAGGAATTTGGAAAGAATAAAGTCAGAAAAAAAGGGGGTGGAGAAAGAAAGAGGGGATAGTATACAAAAGAGGGAAGAAAAAAAGGAAACGGATCTAAGATTTTATAAGCCTTTTTTGACGTGCCTAGTACTGTGGTAGCTATTTTTAAATCTTTAACTCTTTTTATCCTTGCAACAAATATCATGATACCCATTTTACAGATGATAAAACGGAGGCACAGAGATTAATGTTACTTAGCTCATATAACTGCTGACATCTGTAGCTGAGGATAATCTCTGTGACTTGAACTGCTACTGTTCTGAATATATAAAGTTTCATAAGACTTGGACTGAGAGGACCTGGATTCACTCTTTCTCTGTCACATATCTGCTATTAGATTCATTCAAGCAACTATTTATTTATAAGTATTATTAGTTTTTAAGAGTCTACTATGTGCCAGTTATTCTTCTAGATGCTTAGGGTACAGCAATGGATTAAATAGATAAAAATTCCTACTTTTATAGAACACATATCCTAGTGGGTAGAACTCGGACAAGTCAATATAGCTGTCTAACTTTGTTTCATTACTTCTAAAATGAGATGTATGATATTCACACGATCTGTGACTATATCTGAACTTGACAGTTGTAAAGTGGGATATGCTTTACAAGTACTGTTCCCCCTCTGATTACCAAGAACCATGCCTGGCATGCAGTGGTGCTCAATGATATGAAAGAAAAGCAGTGAGGAGAAAAAGGGAAGCAGTAGAGGAGAGCACAGCCTTCATTAGGTGGAGAGTGATAGCTGTGAGCTCTATTCAGGGCATTCTAGCCACAGATAACCTGGTCATATTTTTGAAAAGCAGAGCAAAATATTGCCAGAGATAGAGATTTTTCAGCTCAATCCCAGGGAATACATTAGTTGGAGAATAGGAAATTACACTCTGGGCCACTTCCAAAGTGATTAATTTATATTTGGGGTTGGAAATGGTAAGACTAGCATGGTGTCGGTAAAGTAACAAACTAGGGGATGGTGTGGATAGGACTGAAACATTCAGACTCAGATCTGAGCATGTTAATATTAGAATGGATGTTAGAGTTCATTTCCTAGCCTTCTGCCTTCCTCACCTTTTAAGATAAGAAAATATAATTCTGGAATTGTTGGTCATAAAATACCAAGTGGGGTTAACATGGAATCAAATCTTAGGCCTAGACTCAACATCCAGCACTCTGGCCATGATGGTTCATTATGTCTAGCGTTGTTTAGGCTCATTTCTGGCTCATTCAGTTCCCCAGGGAAGTTAAGACTAGTGTTTCACTGGTGTTTCTCATCTGCAAACATTGGTGAGTCCATGCTTGTCTGTCTTCTCCTTTAGTGAGCCAGTGGTCATTTGAACAGATTGAAGTAGTCAGATTTGCCAGGTTTTCTAAAGTCAAAGACCAGATCTCAGATACATACACACGCTCACTCACATATGCATAATATGACGGTAAGGTGTGACTTCACAACAGAAATGAGAGATGCTTCAGTGTTATAATTTGATTTGCCATACCAGATGGCAAGCAGACATGGGCCTAAACTTTGGGCAGGGTCTAAAACTTTGCTTCATTTTCACACGTACAGCACTTCTACGAGGTGCACGTTGCATGACCTGAGCCACTGTTTACCTGAAAGCTGCCGTGAGCGGTGACTGCTCCCCAGTCTCCTCACTGAGGAGGTCGTGTCTCCTTTGCAGGTTTGCTTGGTGGTAAATGCCACAGTGATGTCCCGCAGGAAATGACCATTTAGAGAGGATGAGAAGCAAAAGGGGAGTTTGGGCTGACAGAGATTTTCATGATTCCAAATGCCTCATTTTTACCCTATTCCATCTTTTCATCCTACCTTCATTTCGTATCAGGCAGCAACATCAATGCCAAACAAGACAGTTTCAAGGGTAAGATCATTCTGACACTCTCTGAAGGAGCTTTACTTATAAAGGCAATACTTGCAGCTGCTTTTGGTTGCAGAGCTCTAGAACAATTTGGTAATCATAAAGTATTTTACATGTAAAGAAAAAAACAACCTAATTCAAGATAAAATAACAATCTGGTGACAGCAACACACTCTGTAATGATTCTGCTCCCAAATCTGCTGGAAGTAAATGGAAGGTTACATCTTCTGACTTGAGAAAGCCTGCTATTTATAGAGCATTTATTTATGTCTGAAGCACATTTAAATATAAATTGCGATACTTAATGCCTAGTTTTATAACATGTCATTCACAATCCACTAAGTATTTTATTTCATGAACAGTATAAGAAACAGATTTATAGCCCTCAATTATGGCATTGATAAGGGATGATGGAATCTCACTGAAGATGTATTTCCCTTCAGTTTTTACTCAGCTTTACTGTTGCAGCATGATGTGAACTAGATTCTTAATGTTTATTATAAGAAGACTGGAAACAAGTGCTCTGACAGCCAGAAGGTATAAGAAAAACGTTAATATTCTCATTAAACATTGCTTTAGAACCAATGCAGAAAAATTACTGAAAGCCTGCATTGGCTTTTGATAATAGGTTATTTTAAATCAAGTTGGAAATTAAAGTTAATTTTGGTCTTACGACATATAGTTGTGACCTATTTCTGCAATGTTTCTGTTTTTAGATAAGAGCCCAAGTACTTGCTGAATGAAGTAATTCACTTTTTTTGTTGTTACAGGCTAAAGGCATCCATTTCACATTTTGATTATATAAATTTTAAGAGAATTTTAAGATAACTTAACATTTTCATATTTAATTTGCAGAGAGTTTGAGGGACAGCTCACCTGAGTATAAAAAAGGGGGTTGTACGTCTGGACTAATGAGGACACCACATTCTAAAGCCAACCAAATTAGAGATTTAAAATCAGAAATAAAATAATGCAAAATGCAGAGGAACCAGAGATAAGAGGGTTGAAGTTTCAGAAATACTTCAGGGCTGAGTAAAGTGACACCTGACATAGAAGAACATACACTTGGGAAGGAGGCATAGGGCCCAGGATGTGGAGCATGGTATTGGGCTAACATTCTAGAAGTCAGGGAATGTCAGCTTGCTCGTGCTTAGGATGGGTGGTAGGAGACGGAACCCTGCTGATGACCCTGGTGACAAATGAAATAGAAACCTGATAACACCTTGAGCTTTGAGTCAAAAAATAATTCTCTTCCAGTAACAAATGTTAAATACAGGGCTGCATTTAGCACTGACAATTTTTATAATGCACTTCCTCCCAACATTTTTGAGAACCTTCACTGGCAGAATGAAAGATGCTAGCTTGTCTGGGGTATGACCTAGTTGGCATCCATATTTCCTAGGCAGAAATTATAAGTAGGTTTTAAAGCTTTTGAGGAGTCAATGAAGATTGGGAGCAACCAGTTACATGCTCTTTCCCAGGAATCATGCAAGGCAGTGAAACAGCCCTACCATTGCCATTTCTACACGGAAAGCAGTGTACAGGGGTTGTAAAACCATCTGGGTCTGTCCCCTATGTAGGAGCTGTGAGTGGGAGAGCTCTGAGGACAAATTTCACGGCTGACATGAGGATTTCAATCCATTTAAAATGATTGAGAATATAATTCTTAAACTGTGGTTTGCAACTAGTGGTTAAAGAATTGCCTCCATTCCCTATATTTGTAAATGGTGTGCATTAATTACAATCTTATGTCTTTGTTTATGTCAATCAGTCAGACTGACTTATAGTGATAGACAACTTATATTTGCTTTGTACCATTTATTAATGGAACATTCAATGTCTCATTACTATTTTTAATGTCTCATTTCCTTTTGCTATGAACATGATCAGTTTTATTAGTCATGATTTTTCTGTTTCTAACACATTTCCAAGTCACTGATGACAGTATTTCATTATCAACTTAAAGGTTTGCAATATTTACTTTATATGAAGTGCACAGACAAATGATGTATATAATGAATGGAAGTAACTTAGAGAATCATGGAATTTAGCCATGGAAGGAACTTTAGAAATTATCTGTTTGAGATTGAAACCTCTGTTTTAAATATGAGTACATGGAAGCCCAAAGAAGTGAACTAACTTGGCCAGTGTCGTATAGTGAATTAACAGTGATTCTGGGACTAAAATCTGATGACATAACCATTGTATGATGTGGGGCTACTATTATCTTCATTTTACAGATTAGGAAACCAATACATGGAGTAGTTTTAAGTGGTAGAATAAAGATTAGGACTCGAATGGTCTGTCCCTAGGGCTTGCCATGGTCTAATCTCAAATTTAGGCTTCAAGTCCAGTGTCCTTCTACCACATTTCATGTATTTGCCAGCTCACTATTTAAAATGTATTTATGGTCCTTTTCATTTACAAAAAACATGGAAAATATTTTTGTAACAACCTAAAGGAGGTAGGGATGAAATAATGTCCCAATTTAGAGATGAGCAAATTAGAGAGAGAGAGGTAAAGCAACATGTCTAGTTTAGCCAGTGAATCGGTGGTAAGCCAGCGCAAGTCAGAGCAATACTCTGTTTTATTCCACCTACCACTTAAATGTTAAGAGAACATAACTAGTTGGCTTCTAATAGTGCCAACCCCCATCTCATTTTCTGTGTCGCATCTTCCTGCACTGAGAGAAACAGAGTCTCTTTCTCCAGTTAAGCCACCCCAGCTCCCTCTGTGTTGCCCACAGTGAAGCGGGGGTTAGTATTAAATCACTCTCTTGAGTCGCTCTTCTACTGCCCAGGATCCTAATTTGCAACTGAGCACTTTTTTTGCTCATTGGGCCAAGGGCAGAGCCAGTGTTTCTACTGTACCCCACCCCCCCACCCAGTTTCTAAGACCTGTACTTTATTCCTGTATGTTAGCCATGTGATATTCAAATTTTTGAACCAAGGAACCACTAGGGCCACAGGCATATAGCTGAGCATCTGTCAGGGCCCTTGATTCTGGAAGCCTCTTTGTAATCTATATAAAGTCTTAATCTCTTTGTAGGCAAGGCATTCCCTGGGTTTCTCTCTTTTATTCCAACATTCTGTGGTAAGAAGATCATGGGATCATGTATGCTACATGAAGACTGTAGTACTCTAAATATAAGTGAGTAATATGATCATAATTTTTCTAATAACCTTTAGGGGTGAAAACTGCTCTAGAGGAGCAGAGCAGGCCCTACACTAACATGGCACCTCTTGCTTTCTAACAATGGAGGTACTTCACATGCTTTCCAACATCATTGTAGCAAAATCCCTTTCAGATATAAAGTACTATACACTACCTTGTACTAAGGTGAAAATGATAAACACATTTCCTTTTTAAAATATATTACTAAATTTTAATGAAAGGCAATATTTTAATCAAAATTATTGGGGGAGGTGAATAGTAATATAAGCAGTTTGCATTTGAGTGTACGAGAAAATTTGAAGGCAAGATGTTTCTAGATTCCTTACTGCTACCTTTTTTTAAAAAATTTTTTATAAATGTATGAATGTATGTATTTATTTTTGGCTGCGTTGGGTCTTCGTTGCTGCGTGCGGGCTTTCTCTAGTTGGGGCGAGCGGGAGCTACTTTTCATTGCGGTGCGCGGGCTTCTCATTGCGGTGGCTTCTCTTGTTGCGGAGCATGGGCTCTAGGCACATGGGCTTCAGTAGTTGTGGCACATGGACTCAGGAGCTGTGGCTCATGGGCTCTAGAGCGCAGGCTCAGTAGTTGTGGCTCACGGGCTTAGCTGCTTCGCGACACATGGGATCTTCCCGGACCAGGTCTCGAACCCGCGTCCCCTGCATTGGCAGGCGGATTCTTAACCACTGTGCCACCAGGGAAGTCCCTCCTACTGCTACCTTTAATGAGAAGTAACCACTCACTGATAAATAATTCTGCCCTTGAAGAGTAATAGCCTCTGCACTGTTTGGCTTTTTTCTCCCTTCCTATTCTTTTTGTTAAAAGCAAATGATGTGACCTAAGAGAGAAGAATTATTTCTATGCCTATTTACTCTGTGCCCTAAATATACTACCTAGAAGTTTGACCTACACATCTAGGGCCGAGTGAGCCAATGTTAAGCTCCACTGGTTCGTTCAACCTCATGACTGCGAGAAAAGCGAAAGAGATGCTAACGTTTTCACAAAAGTGACAGCACCGCAGAGAAGTATCAAGTGTGAGGAAAGACATGAGCAAACACCGAAGTTGTCCTAAATTCACATTGTCCCTGTGGTCCACATAGGAACATCAGATACCAGGGATAGAGTAGGGAGGTATGAGAAAATACTGGGGCAGTATTAGGCATAAAAGATATTGGGCGTCATTTTCAAGCTTCCAGATGGCTCCATGATAACGGTTATTCCTTCATTTGGGTGAATTTTCAAGCACTGTCTATCTGTTATCTCCTTGGGTCCTGTCCACAATCTTGGTAGGAATGCAAGAATGATGTTATTAGCTGTTTCTGACAAGCAGATCTCCACCACCCTGTAGCTTAAATTTCTTACACTATCAAAACCTCAAGTTTCCACATGAGTAAAATGGGGATAATAATAGGACTACTTATCTCAAAGAGTAATTGTAAAGGATGAAATGAGGTAATACATGTAAAATGCTTAGTGTATTTTCTGGCACATAATAAATGGTTCATAAATGTTATCATTATAAATCAGTTTATTAATGGAGATTCCAGAAGGTTAAATAGTTTCCCTCCTGATACTTCTAGTTAATAGTGGAATTGGGACTCCAGTCTAATCTTTTATCCTTCCCCAAGTTCTCTTTTTCCTACTCCTGAGACTTGTTTCCAGGGTGAATACTTCTCTTCCTTACCACAGCAGTAGCAGCAGCCGCTCACTCTTCTGTTTTAACTCAGGAGTCCTTCTCCGTTAGTGCCTTTGTCAAGTGAGGAGCTGCTGTCTCTCCTCCTAATAAGCAGAGCAATTGCCTGTTGAGGTCAGTGGTCCTGATAGCGTCTCCTTCCACAGGGAATCAGTGGACTACTCATCAGTATCAACGCCTCCAACTCCCATGGGTCCCCCATGGTGTTGCAAAGTGGTGTCACAGGTAAAACAGATTCAGTGTTGCTGGACAAGCAAGGAGTGGCGCAGAGTGTGTGAAGGTCACAAGGGAGTGGAACCGAGATGTTCCACTGCGGCTGATAGGGCTCCGGGAGTGGAGAAAGACTCCAGGCAAAAGTAGGATTACTCCTTCACACCTTTTTCCTTATAGCTGCCTCCCCTCTTCTTCTTTTTATGTAATTAAATTTTGAGACAATTTTTTAAGAATAGTTTTAGGTTGAATTGAGAGAAAGCTATAGAGATTTTCCATATACCCCATGTTTCCACACATAAATAACCTTCCCCAACATCACTTACTAGAAGGGTACATTTTTTTTATCAAGGATTTTGTCAATGGATACATCATAATCATCAAAGTCATCAATCATAAGAGTCAAAAATCCACATTTTACCTTAGGGTTCACTCTTGGTATTGTACATTCTATGGGTTTGAACAAAAATATAGTGACATATTTCAGTCATTATAATATCATATATTTTCATTGCCCTAAAAATTGCCCTGTGCCCTGCTTATTCATCTCTCTCCCCACTGACCGTGTCACCCCTGCCAATCACTCATCTTTTTACTGTCTCTGTAGGTTTGCCTTTTCCAGAATATTATATGGTTGGAATTACAGTGTGTAGCCTTCTCAGATTGGCTTCTTTTACTTAGTAATATGCATGTAAAGTTCCTCCATGTCTGTTCATGGCTTGATAGCTCATTTCTTTTTAGCTCTGAATAATATTCCATTGTCTGGATTTACCAGTTTATTTATCCAAGGACATCTTGGTTACTTGCACGTTCTGGCAATTATGAATAAAGATGCTATAAAAACAGTGTGTAGGTTTTTGCATAGACATAATTTTCAATGCCTTTGGGTAAATACCAAAAAGCATTATTGCTAGATTGTATGTTAGTGAGTTTCGTGAGAAACTACCAAACTGTCTTCTAAAGTGGCCGTACCATTTTTCATTCCCACCAGCAATGTATGAGCGTTTCTGTTGCTTCATATTCTTGCCAGCATCTGGTGTTATCAGTGTTCTGGATCTTGACCATTCCAGTATGTGTGTAGTGGTATCTCATTGTTGTTTTAATTTGTATTTCTCTGACATACGAAGTGAAGCATCTTTTCATGTGTTTATTGGCTTTCTGTATATCTTCTTTGGTGTGGTGTCTCTTTGGCCCATTTTTTAATCAAGTTGTTAGTTTTCTTCCAGTTGAGTTTTGGAAGTTCTTATGTTTTGGATCACTGTTCTTTATTAGGTGTGTCATCTGAAAATGCTTTCTTTCAGTCTGTGGCTTGTCCTCTAATCCTCTTGATGTAATCTTGCAGAGAGAGCAGAAGTTTTTAATTTTCTTTAACTCCAGGTTATCAATTATTTCTTTCATGGCTGTGTCTTTAGTGTTGCATATTAAAAGATATCACCATACACAAGGTCATCTAGATGTTCTCTTATGTTATCTTCTAGGAGTTTTATAGTTTTGCATTTTACCTTCAGGTCTGTGATATATATATATATATATATATATGTATATAGTTTTTTTTAGGCTGCATTGGGCCTTTGTTGCTGCACACAGGCTTTCCCTAGTTGCGGCGAGCAGAGACTGCTCTTCGTTGCGGCGCACGGGCTTCTCATTGCAGTGGCTTCTCTTGTTGTGGAGCACGGGCTCTAGGCGCGCGAGCCTCTGTAGTTGCAGCACGTGGCCTCAGTAGTTGTGGCTCGTGGGATCTAGAGTGCAAGCTCAGTGTTTGTGGCGCATGGGCTTAGTTGTTCCACAGCATGTGGGATCTTCCCAGACCTGTGCATTGGCCGGTGGATTCTTAACCACTGTGCCACCAGGGAAGTCCTCTGTGATATTTTGATTTAATTTTATGAAGAGAGTAAACTCTGTGTCTAGATACTTTGTGTGTGTGTGTGTGTGTGTGTATATATATTCAGTTTTTTAAACTCTATTTGTTTAAAAGACTTTTTGTTCCATTGTACTGACTTTGCTCCTTTGTAAAAGATGAGTTGTCTATATTTACGGGAGTCTATTTCTGGGCCCTCTATTCTGTTCCAGTGATATACCTGTTTCTTCTCTGCTAATACCACACTGTCTCGATTACTGTAGCCTTATATAAGTCTTGAAGACAGGTTGTGGCAGTTCTCCAATGTTGTTGTTCTCCTTCGGTATTGTGTTGGCTATCCTGGGTCTCTTCCCTCTTTGTATGAATTTAGAATCCTTTTGTCAGCGTCCATAAAACTACTTGCTAGAATTTTGATTGAACCCCAACCTCAAAAAGTTCACAGTTTTCTAAGATCAAGTCTTCTGAAATGATAAGGAAGAGTTGGACCCTAAAATATGGAGCACTGACCATGAGTGTATTCAGCGCTTAAGGAATAATGTGATTTCATGATTGAAAATCTACTTGAAAAGATCAAGTACGCATTTGTAATACCCAAGTAAGCTCTAGCTATTGTAATCGTGAAGCATTATGATAGTACTTAGAATATGTCCAGACTCAGGTAACTTTTGGGAGAGTGGTCTGTCTCCCAGAGGTGATTATATAATGTTCATTTTTTTAAATAATTTGGAATACATTGATTTAACTGAAACCTTAATTTTCTACATATTTTAGAATAAGAGTACACATCCTGACGTCTAACGGCAGAGGGGCTTTTGGAGAGTAAATCTTATGAAGTTATCCTTCATTAGCTGAGGGAGACAGCTCGAATGGCCACATTGGTATGCATCCATAAAATTAAATGATGTGTCCAATTGGTCTATTCTTCAGTCTTTTCAAATTTGATCCTCCTTTCTTAAACCTAACAGGCCCTAAGTCCTCGCCCTCTATTATATTCCTTTGGTCATTATGTTTAGCAAACTTGATTTAAAAAATTGTCTTTTCTTTCATATTGACTTTTCTCATAGGTTAAAAGTAAAAGTCTGTCAGTTATACACTCATACCCAAATATCTGGAGATTTCTTATTAGGAATGCAGGATAGCTGGGAGCTTATAGCATTTTACAGTTCTTCATTGGTTTTAAAGACATAACGCTAGTGTGTTCTCCAAATCTTAAAAATCATTGAAATGATTTAAATATTTATTTCACTTTATTTTATTTAAATTATTTTCTTGATATATCTCTTTTATCATGAAAAATACTATTAAACCGATCAGGTGAGCAGTCCAAATGTAACAATAATTAATTCATTACACTAGAATTGTTGTCAGCTAAAATCACGAGAACTAATATTGTGATATGTGCCAGGTAATTCATCAGAATAGAAATTTGGAAGAGTGTTTGGGTTCTTTTAACTGCTAGAAACTAGAGGGATCGAAGACTGGGGTCATAAAAGGTGAATAGAAATGATTTGTTAGTACATATGTAAGCAGATAGTCCCCTGGAGCCCATGAGGTTCAGCCTCCTGCATCCAAGTTGAAGAGTCCTTTCATCATTTCAGGCAGGTGATTATCTCCTTAAAAGTTCCCATGGCATAAGATATCCCAGTTTCCCTTTATAGATTGAACATTGCTATGAAGGAAAGCCTATCATGGGAATTAAGGTTTTTGCTAACTTAAAAGCACGGATTTCTCTTCCTTGATCATCTGGTTTAATTTAATTCTAATAAGTGCCAGGCACTTGTTTTTGGTGTATGGGATAAAGCAGAACAAAAAGAATAAGATACTTGCATCATAAAATTGTATTCCAATGGGGTGAGATGGATAGCAAATACATAAACAAATAAAATCATTTCAAATTGTGATAATTGGTATGAAGTAAAACAATAGATTGATGGGGACAGAGCTGCTTTAGATAAGTTGGTTACGTATGGCTCTGTGAGGAAGGGACGTTGGACTGATACATACCTTAATGAAGAGAAGGATTGAATGGACTAGATGACATGGTATGTTGGAAAGAATTCCAGAGGTGTGACCTTGGATAGGTTTGTGAGCCTCTGTGGTTACCATTTCTTGGTTCTATTAGCCACCATATGTTTTTGTTAGTAGATTAAGTTCTAATCAGACTTCATCCTCATTGGACAAGTTTTCCCAAACCGCATGTTTCTAAAGTAGGTGGTTGTTGGACAGCTCTGGAGTGAAGTGGGAGTCCTGGTGAGTCCCCACTGGTAAAGAGCTCAGAGAACAGCTTGAGAGCGTAGGCAGGCCTGGCTTCTCATCCATGCTCACTGAGAGGAAACACTCTCAGCGTAAGAGAGCCTAATGCTTGAGCGACATTACTCAACCCCACCAGGCTGTGGGTGGCCATCTGGCACGTTACCTCCCTCTGTACCTATACAGTTATAGACTCTAATACCCACAGCCAGATGGGGACAGATGGCAATCCCAACTCTTCACTGAGGTTGGTGACATGGCAAAGGTGACAGATATTCAGTAGAGGCATAAAACAGGCTTAACTCCTGGGACACAGGGCATCAGAGACCTAGAATCAGGCTTTTCCATCAAGGGTGGATGAGAAGCTTGTCATTAGATAGAACTGGCTTTCGGAATAAAGCTTCAAGCAGCGCATTTCTATAACACAGGCACATTCTACTCAGTGAGGCTCACTAATCCCACGTTACAGTCTCTCTCTTATTACTGTTTTTCAAAGATGTTCTTTCCTAACTATGCCCCATGGGAATTAAGTCTGAAAGATAAAAATAGTGTTCTGAGGAAAAACAGAGGGAGGAGGGGCTTGACTGATGATAAATGTTGCCTCTTCTTCAAGGGGAGGCTAGATGCTCAAGAGAATTCCTGTAATTAAGAAATCTATTTAAGTTTGTTTTACCAGCCAGCCTCAAGCTTAGTCAACTACGTAAACTTATTTTTTTCTTCACAGAACTTCTATTAGCATCTTGTTGAAAGCATACCAATTTAGAAACATCGCTTCAGAGAAAATATTTAAAAGGATGCATGGTGGAAATCTGACTGGCTTGCTGGGGATGATTGCCTGTAATGAGGCTTTTGTTTAGAAAAAGGGAGAGCAAGCACGCCAATACTGAAATAGTTTTATCAGATGCTGCAATAAGATATTTTCTAAGACAGGATTAGGATCAAGATTAGAAAAAAACCTTCTTATATGCAGCTCCCTGGTAAGCCCTTTGCACAACGTTTGCTCAGTCTCAGAATTGACCACCTAATCTTATTAGAACAATGTGCAATTAGAAGCTTATATAATTACTAAGTCTTTCTTAAATTTCTTAATCTTTAGTGCCAGAATTTGATGACAGGGCGTATCCTCAGAGGAACAGAAACTGCTTCTAGCTTGCTGCTGTCGTACTGGAAAATCATTCTTAATGGTTTGCAAGTGATTTTTGACTTCTAATTTGGAAACTTTGAAACCTTTATACCAGATGTTAATGCAGGAAACTGCTCTTTTTTAATTGCTAAGCTAACCTATTCCTTTTTTCTTCTTCTTTTTTTTGGATTTCCTAAATGAAAATGTATTTCAGGTGCTCAATGTAATAGATGTTCAAATTACATAATTCAGATTTCTGCAGACCCTAGTATCTGTTTTTTGTTTTATTATTATTATTTTAAATCTTGTCTTTGGCTTTACTTTCTTGAGGCACTTTAAAACTTGGCTCTGAGATTGGTCTTTGTCATTACTATTACTGAACAGTTAATCTGATAGTCACCTAGACACCATTGATCAAAGGATGTCTGGCCTTCAACGTGATTAAATTAAGATTGATATTAGTCTTAATGGAGAGTGGATCTTAGGGCCATGGGTGAGACCGTTTCTTTTTTAGCCTCTTAGTTTTAAGATATGATTCATGAATATTTTTTTTGCCATTGGGTAAAATCATTTAATGACTGAAAAAATTGGTAAAGCGAGGGTGACAGCAGAGAGACGAGGAAGTTAAAATGAATTGCTCTCCATTCATTCAGCTTTCAAAACTTCAAGTAGCAGTGTAAAAATGTTTAGGTCCACATATGCTCCATTTACCTTTGCCTCAGGTTTCTGCATCCAGCACCTAAAGTTAGAGAAGAAAGTACAGGTATGCAATTACCATGAACAAGTCTTTATAAAGTCTCAAGTAATACTCTTGAGAATGAGACAAAAAACAAATTGTAGTAATCTGTCCACATACTACCCCAACTCTTATTTTGATATTTACTAATATGAATTTTCTCACTTAATATTGATGATCTGTCATTATCGAGTTGTAAAGATTTTTGTAAATAGTAGACAGATTTGTTACCCTTTCTGCCATCAACCTTCTCTTGCTTATTACTTCATCATTTAAAATTACTTTCAGGATTTCCCCGGCGGTCCAGTGGTTAAGACTCTGCGCGTCCACTGCAGGGGGTGTGGGTTTGATCCCTGGTTGGGGAACTAAGATCCCACATGCCACACAGCACAGCCAAAAAATTAAAAAATAATAAATAAACATTAAAATTACCTTCAGATCCAGAAAAGGTTTGTTCTGTTTTCTTCATCTGTTTCCTGTTCACTTTAAATATCTGCTTCCATAGTCTCTGGTTTAAGGATAACACATAATTTGGTTTTTATTGAATGACTGAGCCCCAAACTGGGACTTTTCCTTCGAAAAGAGTGAACCTTCCTTCCGAGTTAGAGATTGTAGATTATAAATGCCTCGTGAGGCATTGCTACCCTCTGCCCCATCCCTAATCCTGGTGCCAGCCCCAAGCTTTCTTCACATCTTAGGAAAATCAGAAACATGTCCAAAGATAGCTGGGTCCAAAGAAACTGGAAGTTTCGTCAAGTCATCAGTTCATCATCCAACTATCACGTTTTCTTTTCTGAATCCATTTAACATCTCTTCTTACTGTTTCAAAACCACTTGTGCCCAATGGAGGTCTATGAGCTGTTTCTGAAAGGTCATAGAGACCCCTCTGGAGACCCAGAGGCACTGGGGCAGTACAGCATCATATTGTCTTTACTAAGAATTTATGAACATTTGAGGACTATTGCTTTTTTTTTTTTTAATACCACTCAGCACCCCCTGTAAACTTTTTTTTTTTTTAACTGAACTGTGCTTTTTTTTAGTTGCCCCACACTAACTGAGGGACAGGATAAACAGTTTTTACAAATCTTGCTATTTCTTTTGTTGTAAGCATGCTGTTGAAGATATGGGTCGTTACTTTGCACAGTTACCTTTACAAGGAGTCCCAGGAAATATTCCTGTCTGACTTCACCATCCAGAATCTTTTGTGGGGCTCCTGAACAATTGGACAGTTTCTATATACAGGCACTGGGAATTATGTAACTGACCACAATGTTTCCCTTTTATTGTAGAATTGACTACTGAAAAGCTCAGAGTCAAACTTTTGACTGACTTTCTATAGCAAGTGTGTTAGTTTTATAATAGGCATTTTTAACTTAAACTTATTTCTAACTCAATTTTGCACACTTATCCCTGTTTGGCATTCATTTTTAATCTCTTTTTTTCCTTTATGTTTTTTTGCCCAGTGTATGAAAGGAGTCTTAAATTCTTTCTGGAACAATATGGAGAGTAAATAAGCAAATAACTAAGAGCTAGTCTACATTCCAGCTCTCCTCTAACTCAGCATTCATTGCAGTAAAGATGAATTTTGTCTGTTTGGCTACTTTTTTCTCCTTTTATCTTCCTCTCCTTTAGCTGGGTCTCTTAGTACTCAGCCTTTAATCTTTTCCTGCATTGTTTAGCATTTTTGATGTTACAACATTATCATTATTGTTATTGTCGTTGTCATTATTATGTTTTGAGAGTCGACTACTGGCCAAAACACAGTATATATGTCTACTTCAAAAACAGTTCCTATTCAAAAGAACATAGATGAATATAAATTTTAAGTATGCTAAAAGAATAGTCTTGTAACTTTCAGAGAGCAAAACGTGCTATGAATTCCACGTTTTCTCAGGCATATGGTGACAAATAACAAGATAAAACAGACTATTTTGAAACCATCAGCAGTGAGGCTCCTCTTACTGATGAAGTGTCAGTAATCCCAGTTGACTTTATCAACCCTATCTGTGAGTACACTTGGCAGAGCTGGAGCTAGGTTTACAAAATTTCCCTCTGAGTACCACTATGCCAAGCAGTCTATCATGGTGTGTCATGGTGCATGCCTAAAAAAAACCCTCTCATCTTCAAATTGGCATCGATTTTTATGCTAAGAGGTTTATTTTCTAGCACTTAGCTGACATCTGTCTAACGGCAGCAAGATGATAAGTATGATGGTGGGGGATACATTTAGAAACTGGGGTCAGGGCAATCCTGACCATAAGTAGACCTGTGGGTAAAAATATTTTTAAATATCCTTCATTCTTCTTGACAGTCATTTTGTTCTTTCAGAGAAGAGGTATAGTTCAAACAATATGTGAGCCACAGATAATTCAGTAGCAATGAACTCAGAGATGGAATGAAATTTTACTAGATTGAAACAGCTGATTTCTTGATTACTTTACCCAATTAATTTTCCAACTTAGAAGTCTTTGATTATCTTTGATTCTTCCCCCTTACTTCCAACCTATAATCGTTGGTAAACACTGTTCAGTTTGCCACCTGCCTTACATCTTTTGAACCTATCCAGCTTCTTGGACTCAACTGCTGCTTCCTTCATTCAGGAAATGGGTTCAAATCATATCTTGGTAGTTTGTTTGCACTCCCCAATTCTAATCCAGCTTCTTCTCTTGAGAAAAACAGCTACTGGGGCTAGGAGGAATTGAGTCTTGGACCCTGGGAGAATCCAGACAGGGTAGCTGGAACCAGTTTTCTCTTTCAGGGGCCAAAGCCAGCGAGTTCCAGGAAGAGATTCTGAATGTAACAGATCTTAGGCCCTCGATAGAAGGCTAATATGAGCCCCATGTCAGCTTGCCTAAATTCTTTAGTTTTCAAGAAATCCAGGAGGAGATGAATGGGTGAACCAAGTTCTCCCACGCTTGTGTTGGGAATATGCAGGGAATCTGGGAAACAAGGTGGCTTCCTCATGCTATCTCCTGAGGGACTGGCAGTCATCCTGCTACTGCACTGCTGGCCTGTAGGGATATGAAAGACTTTACCTTCTGCCACTTATAGACTTACTGCTACTTAGAGTGCTCCAACTACCATACCTGAGTCACAATTTTAGGGGGACTCAACAGCCAGAGAAAGGAAGATCAAATAGATCTGCTAAAAGAGGCTAGTAACAATTTAACAACAAGAAAGATCATAAGCACACATAAGCAGATTGAGGTATAGCAGAAGAACCCAATTCTTTTTATTTAAAACATTGTTTTATTTTAGAGTCAGTTTTTAGCTTTATGTCATATTAATATCTTGGAAGATAAGGTGGAAGAAATATCTCAAAGCCATGATGGAAAAAAGACCTAGTGGATGCATTTAGGAGAACAAATATGTGAATAACCACTGTTCCTGAGAGATAAAAAGATGAAAGAGTAAAAGATAGAAAGGATCGTCTGAAAGAGAGACAGTCATTAAAAAGTTCTCATATTACGTAAATACTTGAATTGCAGATTGAGAGGATGCACCAACTTCTGGGCAGATTTGATGAAAAAGATATATTCCTGGGCATAGGTTGACAAAACTCTAAATTCTATGAAACAGAGAAACCTCTTAAGCATGGGAATAAAGAATAAACAACCATGGGCATATAGAGAAAACATTTTTGTTTCTGCAGAGTTAGGGCTATCTACATTTTACTGAAACTTGAGACTTGCATTAAGAAACAAGGCTGGAAGTTAATTTATGACTAGTTAGGTAGTAAGAATTCCAGAGATACTTACCTCTGCAGAGGTAAGAGTTATATAGTTACATTTCAAGGGGGATGACCCCAGGCTCACGGACAAATCCATAGGTTGCTAAGCTGAATGCTCTGGTCTTATCTTCTCCATGGAGAGATTTACTTACATTCCAGAGGGTTAGAGTAAGAACATCTAAGAGATGCTCTGAATGCTGGAGAAGACAGACTAACCTGGGCTCTGGTTTGGGGTCCAGGGTCTGGACTGTGTGTCCAGGAGGTAATGGATTAGATCCCATAATGGAGCTCAGGCTGTGTACAGTGGGAGGACATGAAGGGACTAGACTTGTCACCTGATGGAGAAAAACGGTGTGCTGTGCAATGTCCTCCAATCCTTCTGCTGTCACCAAGTCTTGAGTGAAGGTCCTACAGTCATGAATATGATTGAGTTCTCGCGGTAAATGTCTTTATCTGAGGTCAGTGTACTAATTATCATAAACACTGGACAGAGCCCTGCCACTGGACAGAGGTTAAACATAAATTGAGGCAACATTGTGAAAAAAGAACAGAAATTTACTGAAAAAGTGAGAATGGTGTTGGACTCACCTAGGCTGTGAAATGAGACATTTGATTCAAATTTGATTTAATCTGGAGGCTCTAGTTACATCTGAGTTATGGTACTGACTTCAAGGATATCATAGTTGAGTATGGAGACAGTAGGTGATTCACAACACAGTGTAAGTGCTTGGAAAGTAGAAAGGAAGAAGTGGGGGAGCCAGGGAATATCTCTCTAAAGTGGTGACACTTGAGTTGGTTTGAAGGGTTTGGGGAGATAGAAAAAGTAGTTGAGTATTGCAAGAGAAATTGAATCACATGCTTCCCCTGGGGGAAATTTAATTGTCCCTTGTATTTTAGGCAGTGAGTGGTCAAAAAGTACTTATTAAGCCTTTACAAACAGTTGAAAACTATTATGAACAGGTGACAAGCTGTCATTTTCTTTATGGGTTTAATAATCTAATGAAGAAAATGAGGAATGACATAAAATGTGTTATAACTACATACAAATAGAGAAATTTAAAGTACATAGGAAGGGAAAAAGAGGGATCAGAAATAGAATTACTATTTTTGTATTATCAAGAGTACAACTTCTAATTTCTGGGCTTCTCTTCAAGTATCTTTTGAGCACCTGGCTTTGTTTGACTTTTCCTCTGGGGATAAAGCATTCTCCTTGTGTCTTTCTTATCTGTGAACAGATCTGAAGCTAGAGAACCTGGAAGAGAATGATTAATGGTTTTATTGTTCTTCTGCTTAGACCAGTTTGAATTTCCATTTTGGAGCTGCAGGATGTAGTTTCTGACCTTTTCTAAATTTTAGTATCTTCCTATGAAAAGAAATTATTTCATCTATGTGTGTCTGAGGAATCATCTTTTCCACCATCAATTCAAAAATTTAGCTTTAAAAATATTCTAAAGTACAGTTTAACATATAAACCCCAGGTCTTCATCATATACCATAGGTTCCAGGTCAGTACTTTTTACACTTTAATGGACGCATGAATTGCCTGGTAAAACACAGATTCGGTTTCAGTAGATCTGGACTGAGGCTTCAGATTCTGTATTTCTTAAGCTCCCTAGTGACGTGGATGCTGCTGCTCTGTGAACCACATCTACTGTAAGGCCGTAGGTGACTGTGTGGATGAGATACGCAGACCTACATGCTGGAAGATGCCTTGAGATTTAGGGCAGAATTCTTGGTCCCCTCTTTTTCTTCTAGTCAGTTTGATAAACTCTGATATCAAACAAAATTTTTTTTCTTTGTTTAAAGGCAGAGAAGAAGTTTTTCATTTCAGGACCTTTGTCTACACCCCCATTTTCAGTTGCCCTGATGTTCAGAGAGTTTTGTTAAAAGAAACAAAGTCCAGCCATTTTCAGAGATTTTCTTTTGTTGGAGTCCTTTAATGGAGATTAGATAGCTGCATCATCAAGGGAGCTGCTATATGTCACACACATCTCAGTCACTCCAAATAAGACTTACATAAGAAAGAAAACTATGCCTTTCTCACCTCACAAATTCCAAACTCACATATTAAGAAAAGGTGGTATGTTGATGAAGGTTGCGGTTAGACGTTTTTATGAGATGGAAGACTTGTCCCTATTACTGCCATTAAGTGGAAGATTTTTTGTGGAGTATCTTCTTCTATATACTTGCCGATACAACATTTATTTTGTGCTCCTTTTGGACTGGGGATAGCCCTCTATGTCTAGCATACATTGATTGGGAAAATACCCACAATTATATATATTCTCTGTGCCATTCAGTCAGCCACCTAAGCATTTATTGGGTCCCGATTATGTTCCAGGCAACACGATAAGCAATTGATACAACGTGAGAGAAACAGACTCTACACAATGGGTATTTACAGTCTAGTTGGTGAGCCAGAGCAAATGTCTTAAAAATGTCAACATTAACATTTAATGACAATTGTAATCAGTGGTTTATTTGCTCTGCTTTTGTATTTATCACAACTCCTTTGGCTGAGTTCCCTGTTGATAGTAAGAGGAAGAGAAGTCCATTAGTAAGCTAACAGAAGTACTGATAGCCCAAGCTGATTCACTAAATCTTTTTGAAAATGATCTCTACAGTCACTGAGCCTTAGGTTTTCCTTCCTGGAAGCAGTGCCTCAGGCAGAACAGGTGGGGCATTGTGGATAATCCTGATGTGACAACATCAGAAGTTCTCAGCCTCCTTCAGTCTCTTCTATTTACAGTGCAAGTCCATTCTTTTGTCAACTGTGCTTTGTGCACTTGGTAAATCCTTCCCAAGCGCCCCCTGTGAGCTTCCCCCAAAGCAAAGGTAGCTAGTCCACATGTTATCCTACCCTTAGTTCCTGTTGATTTTATTTGGATGTTGCATTTTCATTGTTAATACTGTAGAGGGGTCCCTGGACCGGGATGGTGACCTCAGACATAATTCAGTCTTGTCTGGGCTCTGTGCACCCCTGGCTATTGGTCCATGACCAACTTGTCTCTTAAGGTTTCAAAAATGTTAACTTCTTTTCCTTAGCTTGTCTGTTTTTCTCAATGTCTCCCTTAAATTCACTGTTTAAACTCATTCTTTTTTGTATTAACTAAACGTAATACATTTTATTTTCCCAATCCAGAATTTCCTTAACATTTTCCTACTAATCCTGTTCCTCTACTTACAGTAAGTTCAATGTGCTGTGAGAGTGATATTTAAAAGGAGACTTGATAGATAACATAAGCTGGCCAAGGCAGAGGTAGGACAGGTAAGGGCTCTGCATGTTTTCTCCGAGGTGAGCGGGAACCCTTCCACTGAAGAACTTGGGAAAGAATAGTGTGGCTGGAGCACAGAGAACCAGGGCATTTGGGCTAAGATGAGCTGGTAAGTAAGTGAGATCATGAGGTCTCATTAAGGGTTTTACATTTTGAGCCATAAACAAAGGGAAGACATTAAAGGGCTTTAAGCAAGGATTTAAGGGGAATTCTGTGGGATACTTTTCCCGTGTGTATGCATTCATGGGGCATGTGGTGACAAATTGGATTTGCATTTCAAAATAGGAAAAAGCTGATGTTTCCTGAGACAAAGGAAGTACAGGTTATGACCTGAAGGCTGTTTCATCACCATTGTGATGTTTTTCACATTGTTGAATCAGAGAGAATTTTCTTAGAGAGACCCCAGAATACTCACTTGATGCTGATTGAAGCCATTCTAACTGAGGAGAAATTGCACTGACCCAAGTCCCCTCTATCACATATCCTTTCCTAAGAGATAGTTTTGATGACATAAGATGAGAAGTCACTTGAAGTGACAGTGGGAACCAAGGCAGAGAAAAGGAGAAAGGGGCTCCACCCACTTCACAAATATTGATGACAATGTGTCAATATATCCCCTTATCTGAAAATTTACATGAAAAGAGATCATAATTGCTCAGAAGCACTCATTAAGCACCCGGCAAATGCAAAGCACACACGTTAAATGGCTTGGCATGGAGGAGCGTTTAGTCCATTGTTATTGGGTAGAGGAGGCACGTAAAAAGAAGCCTGTTACCTCCTGAGCATTTGTTGTTTGGTGATGGTAGAGGGAGTATTCATTTTGTTCTTCCAATTCAGGATTCTTGGCTTGGGTCTTGACTATGTCCCACAAACTGAGACGAAATGTTTTGACCTTTGATGTCTTTCCTTTCTCATCCAAATCCCCTTGTCCATGGAATTGCAAACCATAAATCTATCCCCCAAATATAGGGATCTCTCTCTCTCTCTCTCATATATTTATGTATATATATAAATGAAATATTCATGGATTTGTTGCCTTTCTGAAATCAACCTTGTGCCTTTTGTATTTTCTAAGGCCAAAAAAAGGAGATTTGTTTTAGCCTCACATGCTTCATGTGCTTGTATCCTGAGGAATCAATTACTTAGTTACTAACACTCATTTATTAGATAAGCTGGTATGGGTCATAAGGTCCTCAGGAGAGCTCTCCCTCATTACCAGTACTCCAGCTGGGTCAACAAGGACCAGCCCTGCAGATGTGGCTTATGCGCCTTAGATGCCCGAGGGATATACAGTTTGGAAAAAGGTTCTAAATATCAAGGATAATCTTGAATGGTTTTTAACTTCTTTTGATTACAGAATGCTAAGCAGCCAGTAAAACTGCCACATTAAAAAGAAAGAAAGAAAAGAAATTGTTGTCTTTCTTGAGACCACTGTTCAAATCATCTTATGATCTGTGATTTCAAGGAAGACAGGCCTAGTTTATTTCCAAGGGTGAAAACTGTAAACTCTCAGCTAAGGTTGTCAGAGGCAGCTTCTCTAAGAATACAGCTGATAAATGAAGAGTCTACCACCATAGTGCTGTCATTCCACAAGCCCACAGGTTCAACATAAACAGGATGGTTTGGGAAGTCAAGCAAGTGAAGCCTGGGAGCAAACAAATTAACAAGACACACTCATGGGCGTGTGGGCGCTCACAGCATTTGTCATATAGACTTCTAAGAAGGAGCAGGAAGGCTGCTTTTTATCCGAGTACCAATGTGTCTTTGAAACCAGGAAAAAATGCTTCCGTTCCTGGGCTAAAGAGAAACAGGACAGAGGTTTCAGAGAAAGAGTAAGAGTGTATTGTTCCCTTGAAATCTTTCGGTTTTGATGATACTCTAATCTTTGTCTCATGACTTGTGTTTTACTCCCACTTGTGATAGCTATCATATAGCAGGGGTTACAGGATATCAAAACTTCCCAGTTTCCTAATAACTGACTGCACTGCCCCTCCTTGCTTACCAACAGTTGAATGAACAGTTATATCCGTTGAGCAATGAGTACGTGTGCATAAATGGTTTGAATGAGCATTTTCCATTTCTGTAAAGACAAACGCCCCAAATCTGTTTGAAATTACTGTTGTTAGGACTGGAGATACCTAGCCTCTGAATTCTCATTTTTAGCTGTGCTCCAAGTAGATAGATTCTGAATCACTGACAAATGTGAGCTCATGAAGACCATGTTAATCTGCTAAACCTACGCAAACTGGGTCCGTATTTTGCTAATAAGTATTTCAGTTCTCTTGTAATTAGCAACTTTTTAGTTGTATGTACTAACTCTAATTAAGTGACATATTTAGGATGAATTCTTTTGCTTCTGAAAAATGCGTAAGAAAAGTTAACTGTAGGTTGGAGAAATAGGTAATGAAAGGAAAAAAAACCCACAAAAGCAGAACTTGGACACCAAAAGAAAGAAAGCCGGTGTTGCATTTAGTATTTGTAAAGCAGATTCCATAGGAGACTGCTTATTACAGCTAACTCAGTTTGATTTCTAGAGTTTATCACATCATTTGTATATGCCACGATTAACACATTGGTGTTCTGGTGGATGTTCATTTTGAGTAGCTGTGAAACTTGACTATTAAAAAAAACAGAACTAAAAAATTCATAACGAGATCTAAAAAAAATACATGAAAGGAAGATTATTACTACCAATTTCATTAACTCTGTTTTCTTTTTTAAACCTAAAGATGAAAATAAAAGCAATATGGAACTCATATAACATCTCTCAGGAATACTTTTTGTTCCTCAGAAAATTAATTTGCAACCGATTGAATTAAAATGGAAAGGCCCCAAGCAAATAGGCTCTTGTGGCAAAATCAGAGATGAAAAGCTTACAGGGAGAAAATAAACATCTACTAGTGCCTTTTTATTCTTGATTTCCAAAGCACACTGAAGGTGTCAGTTAATAATAAACCAAAAATTGCTCATATATTTTAAAAGAAAATCATTCACTTCTTCAGTTTATATCTTAGCTGCTGACAAATACTATATTGGCAGTATATTTTATCTATTTATATCGTCAATGAATGGTGTTTCTGTAACTTCCTTAAGCATCTCTCTAAGGCTTTTTCTAGAATACATGCTGTTGCACTTTGCTGTGGGTGGGGCTATTTTGCAGCATAATCTTCATCTCCTTTGGTTTGCCAGATAGAAAAATATAGTCTCAAATAATATAGGTGAGTGAATGAAGTGGTCTAGGTAGGAGGGAAGAACTGATTATGTTGAAGTAACCAACCTCAAATTTTGAAACTAGAATAGTTTAATGGGGAACTTTTTTTAAAATAGATCTTTATTGGAGTATAATTGCTTCACAATACTGTGTTAGTTTCTTTTGCACAACAAAGTGAGTCAGCCATATGCATACGTATGTCCCCATATCCCCTCCCTCTTGAGCCTCCCTCCCACCCTCCCTATCCTATCCGTCTAGGTCATCATCACAAAGCACTGAGCTCATCTCCCTGTGCTATGCGGCTGCTTCCCAACAGCCAACTATTTTACATTTGGTAGTATATATATGTCACTGCTGCTCTCACTTCACCCCAGCTTCTCCCTCCCACCCCGTGTCCTCAAGTCCATTCTCTATGTCCACATCTTTATTCCTGCCCTGCAACTAGGTGCATCAGTACCACTTTTTCTTTTTCTTTTTTTTTTTTTTTTTTTAGAATCCATACATATGCGTTAGCATAGGGTATTTTTTTTCCCTTTCTGACTTACTTCATTCTGTGTGACAGACTCTAGGTCCATCCACCTCACTACAAATAACTCAATTTCGTTTCATTTTATGGCTCAGTAATATTCCATTGTATTTATGTGCCACATCTTCTTTATCCATTCATCTGTCAGTGAACATTTAGGTTGGTTCCATGTCTTGGCTATTGTAAATAGTGCTTCAGTGAATATTGTGGTACATGTCTCTTTTTGAATTATGGTTTTGTCAGGGTATATGCCCAGTAGTGGGATTGCTGGGTCATATGGTAGTTCTATTTGTAGTTTTTTAAGGAACCTCCATACTGATTTCCATAGTGATTGTGTCAATTTACATTCCCACCAGCAGTGCAGGAGGGTTCCCTTTTCACCACACCCTCTCCAGGATTTATTGTTTCTAGCTTTTTTGATAATGGCCATTCTGACTGGTATGAGGTGATACCTCACTGTAGTTTTGATTTGCATTTCTCTAATAATTAGTGATGTTGAGCATCTTTTCATGTGCCTCTTGGCCATCTGTATTGTCTTCCTTGGTACAATGTCTATTTAGGTCTTCCGCCCATTTTTTAACTGGATTGTTTGTTTTTTTGATATTGAGCTCCATGAGCTGTTTGTATATTTTGGAGATTAATCCTTTGTTGTTTCATTTGCAAATATTTTCTCCCATTCTGAGGGTTGTCTTTTTGTCTTGTTTATGCTTTCCTTTGCTGTGCCAAATCTTTTAAGTCCCATTTGTTTATTTTTGTTTTTATTTCTGTTACTCTAGGAGGTGGGTCAAAAAAGATCTTGCTGTGGTTTATGTCAGATTGTTTTTCCTATGTTTTCCTCTAAGAGTTTTATAGTGTCAGGTCTTACATTTAAGTCTTTAATCCATTTGGAGTTTATTTTTGTGTATGGTGTTAGGGAGTGTTCTAATTTCATTCTTTTACATGTAGCTGTCCAGTTTTCCCAGCACCACTTATTGAAGAGGCTCTCTTCTCCATTGTATGTTCTTGCCTCATTTGCCATAAATTAGGTGCCCATGTGTGCGTGGGTTTATCTCTGGGCTCTATCCTGTACCATTGACCTATATTTCTGTTTTTGTGCCAGTACCATACTGTCTTGATTACTGTACCTTAGTGGGGAACTCTTTTAACTCCTTTCTAATGATGGTGATACTAATATACCAGTTTGAAAATGGGCAAAGTGAATAAACAGGCAGTTTGCAACGCAAGTTATATTATTGATTGGAGAAACATAAATTAATGTTAAAATTCTCTAATAATCCATAGAAAGTAGATTTTCAAAGAACTAATATGTTAACCTGTGAGATAACCATTTTTAAATGAAAATATCCAAAGATGATACACTTGTAAAATGGGCAGCTCTGGTACACTGCTTGTACAAGTGCAAATTGGAACAATTATTTGGAGGGTAGTTTGTCATATGTTTCAAGAAAGATTCAAATATTTTAACTCAGTAACTCTAGTTTTGGATATATAACCTTAAATACATGTTTAAAAATATGTATTGAGTTTTGGGGTTTTTTTTTGCGGTACGCGGGCCTCTCACTGTTGTGGCCTCTTCTGTTGCGGAGCACAGGCTCTGGACGCGCAGGCCCAGCGGCCATGGCTCACGGGCCCAGCCGCTCCGTGGCATCTGGGATCTTCCCGGACCGGGGCACGAACCCGTGTCCCCTGCATCGGCAGGCGGACTCTCAACCACTGCGCCACCAGGGAAGCCCGAGTTATTTTTAATAAAGAAAAATTGGTAAGGATATAAAAATACACAAAAAGTTAAATATGGTATTGTGTTGGATATGGTGATATGCTTTCCAAATCTCCCTGCAAGGAAGGATTTGTTGCCCCAGCTGCTGGGATTGCTATCAACAGACAGTTACACGTGGCAGTCTTCTGGCAGACGAACAGATTTCAGGGGGCTGCAGAAAGCCACCCTTCTCAAGACAACCCATCTACTTTGACTTATAGAATTGGAGGTATAATGGGACAAATTTTAGGCCCAGAACTCAGTGCGGTGTTGACCAAGCTTGTTGTGGTGCCAGCACTGCAGCATGGCTTTTCTCTCTACTCAATCCTGCTTTCTTCTGCCCCAGGTGCTGACCCTAAAACCCTCCTTCCTAAACATTCTACAACGTAAACTGAGTCTGAGTCAGCTTCTTCGAGAAGCCAACCTGCCACAGATATGTACAACCTATGAAAAATCTATAATTAATGGATTCTAATATAGAAATGATTTTAAGGAAAAGTTTATAGTAAAATAGAAGAGTATTTAGGTCTACTGAAAAAAAACTCTCAGATGAATAATTATCCATCCATCCATCCATGTAAATCATGCATGTGAACAAAAAAAAAAAATGAAAAACACTAACATGAGATCTGCTTCAATTTGACCAGTGGAGATGTTTTGTCTCTCCCTCCTTCCTTCTCTTCCCGCTTTCTCCCTCCTTTCTTTCTTGTTTTTCCCCCTACTGATTATTGATGCGCATGTATTCCTTTAGTCATGGTCAAAACAGAAGTTTCTTTAAAAAAAAAATCATACTCAAGTTAAATGTTTTAAAAAGCACGGTGTCTGACAGGGCAAACAGGCTTTGTGTTTCCTACTCTAGATATATTTATTTACATATATAATAGCTCTAATATCATTTGGCATACTGCCCGAGATGTTTTACGATGTCTAATAATTTTACAACTAACTAGTGGGAGGTATAATACGTATTTTTAAAAATGAACTTAGAATGGAGATAAAGCCATGTAGTATAGCATATAGCACACATAAGTAAGGCCAGTGAAGTGTAAGCTGGGTAAATTTTTCCCAGTGGTCCTCAGGATCTTGAGTCGTATTCTTCTCTTTGAAACGTGAAATCTCTAGGAGCAATATTGCCTTCTTTGCCCCAGCTTAACTCACCATGGAAATATATGCGTATTTGCCCCGAAAGACAGCTGTGGACATCTAGCATGCAGTATCTAGAAGTGTTCGTGGGAATCACTTTACCTATCCCTATCTGCTCTTCTTTTTTTTTTCTGGCTGCACCGTGTGGCTTATGGGATCTTAGTTCCCTGACCAGAGATTGAACCCACACCCTCAGCAGTGAAAGCTTAGAGTCCTAACTAGTGGACCACCAGGGAATTCCCTCTATCTGCTCTTGATCTTGTCTCTGTAGATACTTTGATTTGTAGCTTACCGCTCCCTCCTGGTCTTTGTATCAGTCTTGGTCTATCTATTTTCCAGTTCTGTTCTGTACCAAACCGACCTGACTCTGTTAGCTCTTTGGCTCTGGGCAACAGTCTTGCTAAAGTACTAACTCCACATTCTCTTACTGGCCCCAGTAAGTAAAACCTAACCCTGACCACATGAGAGACAGTGAGACGCATATACCTCTCTCTCGAGTTTTTATTTTTCCCCCAATCTGAGCTAACCCAAAGGCCTGTCATTTCACAGTCTTTATCAGGCTGAAGAAAAACGGCCAGAAAATACTCTACAAAATTAAAAAGTGAAGCGACCATTTGTAAACGCACCAAGTATTACAAATGAAATCTTTTGGCAAACATGCCTGAAAATATAAAATTCAAATCATTCTTATTCAGGTGAAAGAATGCCCAGAGTGACATGCTTTCCTAAGAAACACTGAATATGAATGACGTTTCATTTTTTTTAAGTGCCTGATTCAAAAAAGAATTTTTTTAAATAGATAATACATTCACATTTTAAACTTAAATTTCCCGTGTACCCTTCTAGACCTAGTCTCTCTCTGTCTATAACCTGCTGTCTATTACTAACGTGATCTTGCTTCAAGAAGGCAGGGCCATAGAGCCGTGGTCTGTTTTGTCCACAGTTTTTTTCCCAACATCTAGCACAGTTCCAGGCACATGGTAGGTGCTCAATAAATATTTGTAAAATAAAATAGGGATATTATTCTTGTCTCTGTAATCTCTCTTTTTCCTGCCTTCAAATCTATCTAGCAAGTTTGGTTCATTCACCTACAGGAATGTTTATCAGCTGTATTGCTTCTTCATAGTTCCTATAATCACAGTCCAACCTTAGGTTCTTATCGATCTATGTCTTAGACTGTTAAATCTTTCTAACAGTTCTTCGTACTTTCTAACATACAGGTAACCAGCTATGCAGAGAGGGAGGCAGTGTAGCAGCATAGCGAAGAGCTGTGGCTTGGTCAGTCTGCTGGAGTTCATATTCTAGCTCTGCCTCTTATAAGCTTTGTGGTGGTCCTAACTTATTTGAAGCAGAGGGTATTTCTTTTTATTTTTTTTTGAAGTTTTGAATTTTATTTTACTTTTTTACATAGCAGGTTCTTATTAGTTATCTATTTTATACAGATTAGTGTGCATACGTCACTCCCAATCTCCCAATTCATCCCACCCCCCCGCACCACCACCACTTTCCCCCCTTGGTGTCCATACGTTTGTTCTCTACATCTGGGTCTCTCTTTCTGGAGGCCTATTTCTTTTGATGCAGTGGCTATAGGGAGAAGGAAAAATCACATTTACCCAAATGTGAATTGATTCTAAATTTTAAAAATTGATCTCTATAACTGATGTTATAATCGAAGTCTAAATTCCAGCCAAGGATGAGATAAGCAAGATGATAGTACTGTTCAACAGCTGGTTGATGATAAATCTTTCAAAGAGGCAATAGAGTGCTGGTTTATTAGGGCTTGGGAAGATGCGTCTTTCTCTCTAAGTGCTAATAACACCTGGTTCTTCAAAGTACCAATTAGAGAGAATGGTAAAACAGACTTACGTTAGTTCCTCCAAGATATAATAATTCTCACTGATGTGTGAAGTGATAAAAATATTTTGCTTTTAGTTGGAGTTTGGAGCTTAGCCATAATGTAGGCATGCCTACATTTTCCTACTGCTTCCCTAAATGTGAGAATTTAAATAACACTTAAAGATGTTTGCATGGCTTATGAAATTAAAACTTGGACAACTTTCTATCAAATTCTGAGCTCTTCTCTCTGTGAGTCCTGGTTATGTGAACCAACACAGAAATTTGATTTGGATTCCACAGTGCAAGTTTCTTATTGGTGTAGCCAAGGTATTAGATGAGTGATAAATAGGCGTGTTTAGTTTGCAGGTGAGGTTTTTTGGTTTATTTGTTGGTTTGTTTTTAATCCACGAATTGACGACAAGGAGTTGACCAGATACATGCTTTTAGGAAGCCGTTTCCTGACAAGCTTGGCATGACTCATGATCTCTCAGCAGGGCTGGCAAGCTCCAGACCAAGATTCAGCTACTTTTCCAGTAAAAATAAATGTGAACAGAGACTGAAGCACTGACGGTTACTTTTAACATAATCAATTTTTGCTGGCTGTACTGGGCTCTTCCCTATTTGAACTACTCTTATTTGAAAGATGCTGTTTCTTAACCAACTCATTCTCAAACAGGAAATGATTTCATACTTTATTGAAATCAAATGTATATTCTGAAGTACTTAGCCTTTCTCTAAATATATCTCTGAAACAAAGTTAATCTCTTAGGTAACATTTTATTTTTTAAACATTTAAAAAAAATTATTTATTTTTGGCTGTGTTGGGTCTTAGTTGCTGCATGCAGGCTTTCTCCAGTTGTGAAAGCGGGGGCTATTTTTTTTTTTTTTTTTTTTTGCTGTACCCGGACCTCTCACTGTTGTGGCCTCTCCCATTGCGGAGCGCAGGCTCAGCGGCCATGGCTCACGGGCCTAGCTGCTCCGCCGCATGTGGGATCTTCCCAGACCAGGGCAAGCACCCGTGTCCCCTGCATCAGCAGGCGGACTCTCAACCACTGCGCCACCAGGGAAGTCCGGGGCTACTCTTTGTTGCGGTGTGCAAGCTTCTCATTGCGTTCGCTTCTCTCATTGTGGAGCCCGGGCTGCGGGCTTCAGTAGTTGCAGCATGCGGGCTCCGTAGTTGTGGCTCGTGGGCTCTAGAGCGCAGGCTCAGTAGTTGTGGTGCACGGACTTAGTTGCTCGGCGGCATGTGGGATCTTCCCGGACCAGGGTTCGAACCCGTGTCCCCTTTATTGGCAGGTGGATTCTTAACCACTGCACCACCAGGGAAGCCCTAGGTAACATTTGTTAATGAAGTTAAAATTCTAATTTAGGGGTGGGCAAACTGTCCCACAAGACAAATCTGGCCTGCTTTATACCGCCTGTAAACTAAGACTGGGTTAACATTTTTCAATGGTTGAAAACAATCAAAAGAAGCATTAATGTTTTGTGATGTGAAAATTATTTGAAATTCAAATTTTAGTGTTCATAAACAAAATTTTATTGGAACATAGACATACTCATTTACATGTTGTCTATGGCAGCTTTCATGCTTCAATGGCCAAGTTGAGTAGAGCCGGCAGAGACTTGCAAAGCTAGAAATATTTACTATCTGGATTTCTACAGAAAAAGTACACTCACCCTGTTTTAATTTAATCACTTTTTACTGTGAAGAGAGAAAAATAGTTTGTCATTTTGTGATGAAGAAGAATCAAATGAACACATATAATCTACAGTGATTATGGTACTCTATGGAGGAAGGACTTTGTTGGTTTAGTGAAAGGGAAAATAAAAACCATGGATAGATATTTTTAAAACATAGATAGGTAAAAATGAATATAAGTTATCATTGGCTATGCCTCATTAAGCAATCAATTCATTGATCCTCCCTATTATTTTTCTCAAAAAAATAAAAATAATAAAGGCAAATAGCTATGGTTCAGTAATTAGGGGCAAAAAGTGAATCTACTTTTTATCTCTGCAAGTGTGAGCTCTGCAAGGGCAGGGACTGCTGCTTTCTCCCTGTGACTTAAGGGCTTAGTGTGTTTAGCAGAAGGCCGCTGACTGAATAGTCTACAGTGGACATTTTGGTGAACGTCATTTGGTTGGCTGATGAAAGGAAGGCACCTCTGAAGAAAGGTTGCAAGAGAAACTGAAAATAAGAGGCATTTTCCTTAGAAAACAGAAGGAGCAGAAAACTTTTTTCTCCCCCATTTATTCACCAGCCTGGCCTTTACCTCAGTAACCTGTTTGTCCATCAATCTCTTTCCACAGACTCATGGATTTAATTCATGCATTGTGACTCTCTTTTATATCAGAGTCATTACTCTTGTTTATAATGTATAGACTTTAATTTTTGCTTCCAGATAAATGATATGGTTTTTCTTGGCCTTTTATATGTTACATAAGTGCTTTTGAACACTCAGTCACATTACCTACAAGGGGATAAGATAACTACACAGCAGTGGTAGCAAGGCAATCTCTGAACGAAAATCCCATCTCTCCCCAGCAGTGTGGTACTGTGGAAAGAGCCTCAAACTCTTAATTGACACAATTGCTTTCTAGCTCTTTCTCTTCCATTGATGTGCTCTGTATCCTGGGCATATTATTTTACTTCTCTAGGCCTAAATTTCTTTGTCTGTAAAATAAAATAAGAGATAAGGCTAAATTGGTGGGGTTTTTTAAAATAACATAACAATTTTTATTTAAATTATTTAGTGGACCCAAAGATAGTAAAAAAAAAAAAATTAAGTTATTATGTTAGTATGGATTTACGTTTTAATCCAGATTTGTAACATTTACTCTCACCGTCAAAAATAAAAACACAAAGCAATATATTAGTGATCTCTAAAGTGCTCAGATATGATTCTAGTTCACAGTTGAGTGTGTATTTTCAAGTACAGCTTTAAAAATAGTTAAAATACATAGGACAAATTCTATTGGAATCAAGTCTTTGCAGAAGCCTGAGGCACCCCTGTTGAACTTTTGAAAGGCCTCTGTAGTATGTCCTCTGAGCATTCCTTCTGAAGAGCTGCATACTACCAGTTACTTTCTCAAGAAGTGATTTCAGAGTATTAGAGTGTGCAGGACTCACTTATGATTTAATGTACTAATACTGGAAAAAAACCCTTGCATGTCACTTCATCCACTGTCCTCACTTTCTAATGATCCCTCTGTCCATAATACTTCTTCATACTTACCACTATATGGTAGGGGCTGGGAATAAAATGGTGAGCAAGACATATTCCTTGGGGAGGGAGACGCAACAGGGAAGACATATGGGAACGTATGTTTATGTATGACTGATTCACTTTGTTATAAAGCAGAAACTAACACACCATTGTAAAGCAATTATACCCCAATAAAGATGTTAAAAAAAAAAAAAAAGACATATTCCTTGGTCTCAAGGACCTACTAGATTTCCTCTTTTACAACTGTAACTCCTCTTGGGTTTCAGATTTCACTTAATTCCACCGTCTAGTCACACTAGCTGGAAAACTTGGGATCATTTTACATTCCCCTCTCTCCCTTTACCCCTACACAGAACCAAGTCCTATTTCTTAAATATATATTTTTTCTATTTCTACTGCTGCAATTCTATTTCAAAGCTTCATCAACTTTTATCCAAACTATTAAAATAGCTGTGATTCATCCTGTTTTGTTCTCATCTACATTGTTGGCAAAAGTGATCAATGTAAAATCTAAATTTGATCATAAGACTGGCTAAAACCCTTCTAAGGATTCCTAAGGTGCATAAAATACAGCCCATACCCTCTACAGTGGATTAACGCAGTTTATGAATATCACTGTGATGGGGACCTGTTTTAGCTTGGGTTGCTATAACAAATACCATAGATTGAGTGGCTTAAACAACAGATATTTATTTTCACAGGTCTAGAGGCTGGGAAATCCAAGATTATGGCACTGGTCAGTTTGGTTCTGGTGAGGGCCCTCTTATTTGTAGATGGACACCTTCTTGCTGTATCCTCATATGACACAGAGAATTTCAGGTCTCAATTTCATGTCTCTTTTGTATAAGGGCATTAATCCCATCATGATGGCATCACCCTTACGATATAATCTAACCCTAATTAACCTCCAGAAGTTCCCACCTCCAAATACCATTACACTGAAGATTAGACTTTCAACATATGAATTTTGAGGGGACCAAAACATTCATTCCATAGCATTCTGCCCCTGGATCCTCCAAATTCATGTCCTTCTCACCTGTGAAATATATTTAATACATCCCAACAGCCTCAAAAGTCTTAACTGGCATCAACTCTAAAGTCCGAAGTCTTACCTAAATAGCATCTAAGTCAGATATGGATAAGACTCAAGGTACAATACATCCTGAGGCAAAATTCCTCTCCTGTGAACCTATGAAAGTAGATAAGTTATGTGCTTCTAAAGTATAATGGTGAGATAGGCATTCCAAAAGAGAGAAATCAGAAGGTAGAAAGGGGTGATGCGTCCCAAGCAAGCCCTAAATCTAGCAAGGCAAACTCCATTAGACCTTAAGGCTTGAGAATGATCCTCTTTGGCTTGATGATATTCCCTCTGGGCCCACTGAGGTGGCAGCCCCACCTTCAGATATGAGGTTGGGGTCACGTCCCCATAGCTCTACCGGACAGGGATCCTGACCTTTGAAACCAAAGTGGTGGCAACCTTGCTCACTGGGCCCATGCCCCCTGGGCCTGTGGTGGAAGTGGCAGCCTCAGTGATCTCTGGATTGTCTTTGAGGTCCTTCTTCCCTTGTCTTGAAGTACGTGCACAGCTGAATAGCGATATTGTCCAGTCCTGTGGGATCTAAGAAGTCCTGCAGCCCTCCTTCATTTCATCGTGTTTCTAATCTCTTTAGTTCAAACTGTTAATGTTTCTGCTCGGGTAGCTGATTAGGTCCATGGATCATACCAATACTCATTTGCTTATCAGTCATGGCCCCAAAACAGACTGTTCTCAGCATTCTGGGTAGGCTAACAATTTTCCAAATCTTTAAATTCTGGTTCCTTTTTGCTTAACAGTTCTATCTTTAATTCATTTCTCTCTTCTTGCACTTCACTCTAAGGAGCCAGAAGGAACCAAAGTGCTTCTTCAACACTTTGCTGAGAAATCTCAGCTACTTATCCAGTTTCATTAGTTGCAAGTCGTACCTTCCATGGAACAGTGGAACACAAACACAATTCAGCAGAGTTCTTTGCCACTTCATAACAAGTATTACCTTTTCTCCATTGTCCAATAACATCTTCCTTATTTCCATCTGAGACCTTATCACAGTGGCCCTTCCTGTCCATATTTCTACCAACATTCTGTTCGTGATTATTTATATATTTCTAAGAAGATGGAAGCTTTCTCTACAATTCTTTTTTTTCTGAGCTCTCATCAGATTTGTCTTTAGCAGTCCTTTTACAGCAATATCAGCTTTTTCTAGCACATACCTCTATATTCTTTCATCTTCTCTTTGTTACCCAGTTCCTAAGCCACTTCCATATTTTAGGGTGTTTGTTACAGCATCGCCCCACTTCTCAATACTAATTTCTGTATTAGTGTTCTCCAGAGAGACGGAACCAATACGATATGTATATGAGATTTATTATAAGAAATTGGCTTACGCAATTATGGAGGCTGAGAAGTCTCACAGTCTTTGGTCTGAATGCAAACTAGAGACCCAGGAAAGGCTGTGGTGTAAATTGTAGTCTGATTCTCAAGGCCTGAGAACCAGAGCACTGATGATGTAAGTCCCAGTCCAAGGGCAGGAGCAGACCCATGTTTCAGCTCCTGCAGTTAGGCAGAGAGATAAATAATTAAACCTTCCTCTACTTTTTTGTTCTATTCAGGCCCTCAACAGATTTCCCCCCCCCCCCACTGGAGACAGGAGGTTTTATTGATGCTGATGGGGGTAGGAGCCCAGAGGTGGTAGGGGTGGGGCTGAGTCAGTCAGTGGATGCGGAAGGCCTGGGCACATGGCGGGTAGGTTAGGGCACATTCATCATCTTAGGAGTCTGTGTCTCCTTCTCTGGGGAGGGGAGAGAGCATATTGGGGGTTGGGGGGCAATTTGAAGAACAGCGAGGGAGAGGTTAGGGATGGCTGAGAGCTCCTAACCTGAGATAAGGCACCACAATAGGCAGCAACATCTGTGTGGAAAGCTGGATCAACTGGTCAGTAGGGGAAAGTGAGGAGGAGGCACTGGGTTGGCTTCTTGGGGAGGGGTCCGACCTTGGCCTGGGTGAGCTCTTGAGCATACCTGGTGTGCCCAAGCAGATGATACCCACCACCAACATTGGGAGGACAATCTGTCTGCATCAACCCACCAATTGAAATGCTAATCTCTTCCTGAAACACCCTCCCAGACATAACTAGAAATGTTTAACCAGCTATCTGGTCATCCCATGGTCCAGTCAAGTTGACACATAAAATTAACCATAACAGAACTCTACTTACTTCTTCTAGATTCATTTCTCATCACTCTTCATCTCTCTCTTTATACTCAAGCAAAAGTGAGCTTTATAGTTATGAGACATGTTATTTTATTCATTCAGCAAGCTTTCACTGAATCTCTGTCCTGGGCCAGAAATGATGCAAAAGGCTGGGGAGAAAATGCAGTGGAAGTCACAACTGCTCTCCTCAAGGAACTTACATACTTGTCATGGACACTGTCCAGATTCTCTACCACTCCCGCATCAGGATTAGAGCATTCATGTACTCATGCCCTATCTGCTGGAAGTCTTGGTGACTGACACCTCTTAGATGAGCCCCTCCTGGCAATTGCCCTCAGCTAAAGAGACATAACCCACTCCATTGACTGGTTGATGCTGGGATTTAAAGGCCCGGATTTAAAGGCCACTTTCCTCTAGGAGGGCAAACCCTGAGCAACCATCCCAACTGCAGATTCCTTGTAGGATTGGTTGAGGACTGTGCTCTAACTGCAATCACAGCCAAACTCTTCCATTTGCTTAATTCTTTCCACACCCCTCATAGAAGGTGTTCTCAAAGAGTGCTCTCTCATAAACCTCCTTCATGCAAATCTCTCTCTCCCGGGGTCTGTTTTCTGAGAAATCTGATTTGTGGCAAAAATCTACTGGGAGAGAAAGAGAGATAAGCCACTATACCATACCATTCCCCAGGAAAATAGGATATGGTTTTAAAATTTATTTCAAATTACACAAGTATAATATAAATGCAGTCTCATTTTTAAAAGAAATTTTATAGAGAAGGATAGAGACTCCTTTGATTTACACCTCTAGCCTCTTATTTCAAACTTTTAAAAAAGGATGCACAATTGTCCACGTGTGGTTTGTAACGTACAGCGTCAGGTGCTAGTAGGAATAAAGGCTCAATAAATGGTAGTGATCAACTTGATGAGCAGTGCCAAGGGAAGTGTTGTGTAATACATCCTCAGGATTGCTCCCAGAGAACTCATATCCGTAGGAAGCTAGGTGCCCAAGCCTGAGTCCTTTCATATAAAATGATTTGTTATGTTTAGAGTCAATTTTATAAAACCATGCTTTTGACAGTTCTCAAGAGTTTAATATGTGTATGCACTGTTTGCCTTTGCTCACTGTTGTGCCACTGTGAATAACTGACTTTGCTGATTAACACTGATGGCAAATTTTTCTTGTAAAGATTTTGTCATCTCTTCACTTGTCATCTTAAGGCTTTATTTCAAGTGTCCTTGAAAAGACTCTATTTTAAGCTGTCAAACTGTCACCTTAAATGTTAATGATTATAATGTTTTGTACTCTTTTTCTGTAAAGGGTACAACTTTCATAAAAAACACACCAAAAGAAATTTGTCCGTTAAAACTATCCTTGAAGTCATAAATTCTCCAGTCTTTTTGGAAAGTGAAGTAATCCCGAGGAGATCTTTCTTTAATAAGGTCTACTCAGGAAACAATAATGAGTTCTGGAACTGGTTTTGATGTCCTGTTTCTAGGAAGTAGTTTTCTCTATAAGAGAATGAAAGAGAGGAAGGAAGTGGTAAGAACCTTGAGAAATGGGATAGCATCTTATATATCCTTGTATTCCTAATACTTAACTCAGTAGCTGACATACATTCAGTGCCCAAATATTTTTTGAATTAATGAATGAGGCTCTGGATCAGATACTTTTTTCTGCCTTATTTAGTTCTCACGAAACCTCTTTACTTTGTTTACAGTTTTGGTTTGGATAGAACTTAATAGCAAATGGTGTATGGTTTGAATATAAAACATCCTACCTAAGAGAGTTTTTCTCTTCTAAAATGTGTGTGTTTGTTTTCCTAGTGTAGTCATGGACTAGGACTGAGAATATTTTATTTCTTCTTATTAGTTTTTCTTTTGAAGACATATTGGTATTTACTTTGGAATTAAAGAATGTGAATGGGCAGAATCATGTAAATTTTTTAAGAAGACTCAAGAAACTTTAGAATTTTAAGGATGATGATTTCTCTGCATTTGTTTGACAGATGAATTGATTAATAATTGTAAAAATGAAACGTTCTTCTTAGATTTATAAGAGAAAAAAAGGGAGCTGTATTTTCGAAGTCTTTTGTTCCCCAGAGGGTTCTCCCCACTCTAACTCCCATAAAATAACATGTTTGAAAACTGGAAGAGGATTAAGGTGTCTTCAGGAAAATTGATTGTGCTGAAGGCAAAGATGAATTTCTTTGACTTAAGATTGATTTAAGACATTGAAAAAGGACAACTAAAATTTATGGAATTTGATTCAAAATATAGTCACTGTCTCATCAACTTCAGAGACTGCAGGTTGTTGGGAACCCAGGCTCAAGAGTGATACTTCTTTTTTTTTGCTCTGACAGTAAGGTCACAGTAAATGTCCAAAAAGCTCCCCCATGGAAATTGTATGGTAATAAAATTGTCTCATGGTCCTTTATCTCTCAATGTAAGGAAAGTGCAAAAACTTCACGCAAAAGTTATTTCTTGGGCTTCCCTGATGGCGCAGTGGTTGAGAGTCCGCCTGCCGATGCAGGGGACACGGGTTTGTGCCCCGGTCCGGGAAGATCCCACATGCCGCGGAGCGGCTGGGCCTGTGAGCCGTGGCCACTGGGCCTGCGCGTCCGGAGCCTGTACTCGGCAACGGGAGAGGCCACAGCAGTGAGAGGTCCACGTACCGCAAAAAAAAAAAAAAAAAAAAAGTTACTTCTTGTTTGAAAATAAAAATATGAAAAGTTTAGGCTTGCAGAGACTCCTCATCTCACAGTCAGAGCCATATAAAATTATGTGAGTCTCCTTATTATAGTAGAGAACAAATTCTGAGAATGAACTTGCTAGCGAGGGTTAAGCTAATTGAAGACCTTGAAAGCAGAAGAAAGAGCATTAACCAAGGTCCAGTTTTGTAAAACAGTATGGTGCCTATGAAGAGTAAGTATTTTAACATGATTAGAGTGTAAAGCCTATGATTGGGAGGAAAGAGGAAGAATCACATGCAACAACGGCAATGTATTTTTTCCTCTTTACAAAGAAAGAGATTCAGATCCAGATGAAATCATCTGCCTAATATGTGAGAGATACCTTACATGAAAGATTTTTTAAAGGGGAAGTACTATCTTTGTAAATCATCGTGCATTACAAATCTTATTAGATCTCTGGTAACATAGTATGACAAGACGTAATGAGGCAAGATGTCCTTATCAGTTCAAACTTTTAACATGAGGGTCCTGCCATCAGAATGTGTAACCCAGTACATTTTTAATCAACTCACTTATTATATCATGCTTTCATCCATTTGCTTTTGACCACAGTATTATCCAAATTAGACTGACATTACTTTTTTCATGACCACATAGCATGAGCCATGCTGAGATATAAGGAAAGGAGGATAATCGAAGTGACTTCAAGAAAAAGCTTGAGTAAAGCGGTAGGATGGAGAGCAGGTTACAGAAAATAGTGTCTTTAAAGGGAACAATAACCAAAGAGAGTTGGGGAAACTGAGCAGTGAGTGTTTGCGGGGATGATAAGTCCAGTCCAGACCTGACTATCTTTCAGGAAGTATGACTGGACAACTTTTCGTTCTGAGAAGAGACTGTTGCTATTGGAGGGAAGGGTCAAACCTGGAAGATGTTGATACTTGGGGACAGATTCTTATACTTTGAGCTGTCGCTTCTGCTTTTGGAGTTACTCCTTATTCACACCACTGGGCATTCCACATTCCTACCTGGTCTGTCTACTCAAAAACTTCCTTACTTTCTCATTCATGGAGACAGTTGAAGCTATAAAGAGTGTTTCTTCATAAATGTTTACTTTCTCACTGGATTATCAATGGCCTGAAGCTATCCGCTCATCATTCTTCCTCCTTACAAGCATGGCCTTGGGAATTTTCTTTAGGGCTTCCACTCAGTTCCATAAATGCTGATGTGTGCTTCTTGTATGTCCCATTCCTGTGGAGGGGCAGACAGTGTGGCAGACGCCACTAATTGTCGATCTAATATCCATCCTTCTCTCCTGTCTTCATTAGAGAGCTCACATTTTGTTTGGTGCAGCGATGTGTCTGGCTGAAAACCTTGCCTTACCAGAGTTTTCTTATAGACAGACCAATGGACACTCTTCTGACCTTTGCAATGTCATTAAGAATCTGCTGCAAATTTCTGAGAAAGGTTTTCCTTTCCCAATAAGTCCTAACCCTTTCTTCTCTATCTTTCCTCTTGCTGGAAATGGAACAGCCATTGTGACAACGAGATGGCAGCAAAAAAAAGAGAGAAACGCATAATGATGGCAGAGTGGAAAGCAGAGAAATGCATGGAACGCTGATTGTATTATGAAGCCCGAGCTACAAACCTGGACTGTCTACCTGCAGATAGTTCTTGTTACATGAGCAAAATTTTTTGTGGAGGAAAAGTATACTTGGAAGAAAAATACACAAAATACATTCTTCTTCTTTAGATAAGAAAAATATATTTAGTTGGGATTTTGTGTCATGTAGTCCCTAAAAACTCCAGTACATATAGGATTTGGTTCCTGTATTTAGGGTTTTGAAAGTTTAAAAAAAAAAAAAAAAGGTTACGGAGTGAGGTAGAAAAGGGGAGGAGACAGGGCTACAGGCTATCTGAGGAGTCATACTGCAGGATGGACAGAGCTGGCAACACTTCAGTATTTGACCAAACTGCTGCCTGTTGTTCCTTAGGAAACTTACCGTGGGCTGACCAGGACTGTAGTTTGAGAAGACATGGTAGAAAAGTATGTGTTTCTGGATGCTCTTAGGAAACAAAAAGGATGAACTTGAACTAGAGCCAGTCACTCTGCCCCAGAGATGGGAACATCATAGCTCTTAGACCGTGGCTTGAAAACGTCTTTGTGGTTGTCAGTGGTGTCTGACTGTTCAACCTGGGAAGGCAGTCCTCAGGTACCCGAACATGTACCCAGAAGAAGTATGCTGCTAAACCTCTGGAGCCTCCAGGAAGTGCTTCCTTCCTCCAAAATGCTCACATCAGGTGTGGCCATGCAGGGTGATGAAAGGGAGATTCTCCAAGATGGCTGGTCATGAGATCATGGACAAAGGGGATCCAACCAGAGAGATACTAGGGGCAGAGATAGTGAAGGAGTGGTCCCCACGACCAGGGCAGTGAGTCCATGCAATTGTTGCCCAGTTGATATGCTTCCCGGTTACATCCCTGTTCTGAATGTAAGTTTTTATTTGTTTGTTTGTACTTTTCATACTGGGTGTGTTGAGGGCAGATAACATTTTTATGCATTCAAGGTTGTCAGATATGCAGACCTATTACAGTACCAAAAGAACCTGAGATTTGAACTGGGTATGTACCAGCTTATGTAAGACTTTGGGATTATGTGAGTTGGGGAAAAGGAGAAAATGTATATCTCAATGTTGTGTAGACAGAGGTTTGAAATATGTCACATATTACTTGTCTGATCAATATACATACTCATTTCCCTTTTAAAAGAACTTCAGTTTTGGAGGGAAGATCAATAATGTGCACAGCCATACAATTTGTCTTCCCAGACTCCCTGGGAGACAGTGGTGTTACATAGTTCTGACAGTGAGATTTAAGCAAATATCAGCCAGCTCTTCTGCTTCCTTGATGAAGCTATTTCTCCTCCCTCTTCCTTCTTCTTTCTTGTTTTTATGGTGGCAAGTGTGAGGGTAGAAGCCACATGTGAAAAACAGCAGAGTGAAATGAAGGAAGGTAGAGAGGCATGGCTGATGTTCTGTGGTCAAGACACCAGCCCTAGATGGTCAAGTCCACACTTTTTCTTATACAAGGGAGAAAAAAATCACTAGATTTAGTCACTGGAGTAGGATTTTTGTTACATGCAGCAAAACAACAATCCTAACTGATATGTACAGATCACAGGCTCTCCATACATTTCAGATCTAATGACCCAGCATGAGGAGACTTCCTAGGGGTCTTATTCCCATAAAAATCTCCCCTCTCTTCAGCCTTTCAATATCTATCATCTTTTCTGATGCTCATTCTGTTCTGCCCTCAAATATTCTGTAAGGCACCAACTCCATCAGCTATATTTTTAATATTTTTACACAAACAACATACATCTACATTCTCATTATGAAATATTCACATAATACAGAACAACTAACTTTATGTGTTCTTTTCTTTTCATTGACTAAATCTGTAAAGTGAATATCTTCAACTCAGAATTTTCTCCCAATGGTTATCTTAATTCTTGGAAATCTGGTGTCTGCCCTCGCCATGCCACTGAAGGAAGCAGTTGGCTGGGGACTTGGGTACTCCTAGATGATATCTTTCAGAGATAATGCTGAATCGGCCATAAATGTGCAGCTCTTACAGGCCTGCACCAGTGTGCTGTGGGATTTAAAACAGGCCCAGAGGTATTCGAAATAGGCCCTTAACTATGCACTCATCTCCCTTGTTGTTCCCACAAACCATGGTTGGTCAAGTAAGTCACAAACTTCTCTTTCTATATCCACAAATCATTTGGTTTAGTAGAAATGCCCTCATTTAGGAGAATAATTTGCAAAAGCTAATACTAATAATTCCCAGTTTTAAAAACCCCAAATAAAACATAGCAAGTGTAATATGCCAATATTCATCTTACATAAAATTCAGTGAGTAACTGTAAAAGACTTCTTATAACTGCCAGACTAAATTAATTTAAAAATCAAAAAATTTTTGATGCAAATATTTCATATAGATCCTTTTATTTTTCTTAGACCTCTGGACTTTGGCATTTCACTAGTGTTAGTATCCTACTTTTTCTAACTTACTGCAAGATGTGTCAAACTAGTTAGTGACGTGTTTAGAAATTGCTAAGACGTACTTGAGAACTGTTTTAGGTCTTTTTTTAAAAAAAGGACAATAATGAATAACAATTATATATAGAAACTAAGCAGAATTGGCTTCAAAAACTCAGGTTTTCATTTTGTATACTGGTTTTAGTATTAATTTTTGCCAACACCCTCCCCATTGTCTCTCAACTGGTGATCAATAAATGTTAAGAAAACAATATTTGACAGCACAGGTCTTCATTTGTCATACGTTTCTGGGCCAGAAAGGATATCAATTTTGATTCACTGCTTTTGGAACAGCTAGAGCAGAATGGATTAGATTAGCAGGCATGAATAAATCTTAATTTTGTTGAGATTTATACTTGTCCCATGATAAACACAGATAAATGCTCCTTTATCCAACCAGTTGCATTGATTTGGATCTTGCAAAAGTTAAATGTTAGGCTAAAATTAAATTTGTGGTGACATAATAAATGTAACTTCAGATACCGATGGTATAGGTCAGTACATGGCTAGTGGAGACAGCAGGAGAATTCTACGGGCCGATAAATAGTTTGCTCAAGTATATAATCATGCAAAATGTACATGCACTCATGGAGCTGGAGAAACAGGAGCTCTTTTCAGACTCAAAAATTGTAGACTTAAGAATCAGCTAACATCTTCAGTTGATTATGCAACACTGGCCCTTGGAATCAGGAGGATGATTTAGCATTCATTATAAAACTGGAACTAAACTTTAAAGCTGTTTTTCTAAGAAATTGTGGTTGCATCTGTGGAAGGGAACCAAGAGAATGGGAGAGAGACTGTTTTTCACAGTATATCTGCTGTAAAATTTGAATTTCATATCATGTGCATATAACACCTATTCAAATAACTGAAAAATAGAAAGGAGGAAAAAACCAAAACAAAGTAAAATAAAATAAAGATAAACCAGTGCTTCCTATTTAGAAAGAAACTCCAACAGCTTTAACATTTATGAGGAATTTACATGATGGCACCTCCTGTCCTGTTAACATCGCTTCCTGTACTCAGCCTATGGCCTTTGTTCTCTTTGTACATTGCATTTTTCACGGTCCTCTCTGTATTTTAACACTCAAAGTTATTTTGAGTGTAGTGACTTGCCTTCTCTAGATATTATTTCTCTAGGATATTTCACAATACTTTGTATATAGAAGGAATTCATTAAGTACTTGAAAAATAACTGAGAAACAAACTGCTCAATTGCTCATCACTAGCCTCTTAGTACGGAGCCAAAGTTGACAGCAGTATAGTGGGACTGGCAAATGTGTGTCCAGCAAAAGGCAGCAGGCGTTTGATAGACATTGAATATTTAACAGTCAAGACCTCCATGTAAGGGTCAAGGAAGGCATGGTTTATGTTGTTAAAGAAAAGCTAGGAAATCTGCCAGTCAGAGGTCATCAAGAGGGAAGAAGTCAACAGGTGCTGCAAATTTAGACTAGTCAGGAGATTGAGAGGGTTGTATGTGGAAGGGACAGCATTACAGAGCAGAGAACATGAATTTGGATCCCATAGGAGAGCCTCTCCCGACATTTATCTTACTGTAGTGTAAATATTAAATTTTGTCTAGCTCTGCATTGGTAGGGGACTGCAGTGGGGCTGGTTGAAGAAATGGTGGAATGCAAGAGTCATAGGATTATAAAATCAAAGAATATCAGGGCTGAAAGGGGACGTAAAGATTCCCTAAGTCTAGTTTTTCTCATTTTATAGATGAGGAAACTGAGCCCAATGGAGGTTAAATGACTCAGGAATTTAGGGGGTAAGTGAAGACTGGATTTTCAAGTTCACATTTTTCAGTGTCCCATTGTCACGTTCATTTTCTGAGACTCAAACTCATATTTCCAGGTGATCAGGGAGAATTTTTCATAGACTCATTGAGGGTTACAAATAGCAATATCAGGAGTCTGATAATAAGAATGTTGGGATACCGCTTCTGGAATGAGTAACTTATCCTGGGATGCTTAAGGGTGTGTCTGGTTTTCACACAGGTGAAAGTGAATTGACATCAAATAAAAACTAGGAAGTTGTAATGCCAAAAAGATTGGGGGTAAAAACTTCTGAATAACTGCCTCAGGCTTTTAGGAGCCGTCTCTAAAATAAGAGAGTCCCACAGACTCTTTTGGCATCCTTTTGGAAGATTGTGTTGTAGGACATTAATGCCAAAGAGAAAACAGTGAAGAAAATTTCTTCAAAGAATTGGGTATTAGACATGCATGATTCAGAGTAACTGTTTCCAAGGTTAGTTATTGGTTTTATTTTTCTGCTTTTATTTTTGTTCACTCAACTGACTGCTTATTTGAAGTGTTGAAAGGTTATATTGTTTATTGTTGTTATACTAATTTAATTATGGCAATAATTTTCCACAAAAGTGTCATACAGGTAGAGTATTTTTGCATAGATGACTCCACCATCTTAATCAATTTCTGCATGAATTTATATGGGTTGACCAAAAAGTCCGTTTGGGTTTTTCCATAACATCTTATGGAAAAACCCAAACGGACTTTTTGGCCAACCCAATGTATAATGAACCCCTCAGAGAAATCTTTAATTGCTTAGCAGGAAATGTGACTTGAATTACTATACTCTTGCTAATAGATCCCACTCTGGGAGTCCCATGGGTCCACTCCAGCCTTAAACTTCACTCTGTGAATCTCAGTCAGACTGACTGCTGAAGGCCAATTTGCATATAGATTAGCTGTCTCCAGCTACCTCCAGGAAATGCCTATCAAGAATGAAGCAAGAGCCAGAAGCAGCTAGGTCTTTCTGAAATGTTGGATAATAAAAGTGAAGTATTGGATCTTGTCAAGAGAAGTGTGGGGAGTGTGAAAGCAAGAACCATCAAGAACACCTCTTTCTTGCTGTTTCCTCCTCCAATTTCTGGGAGGGAGGTTTGGGCTGAGTAGAAACTAAAAATCTTTCAAGGACAGAATGTCATCAGGCAGTTGAAGGCTGATATCTACAGAAGTGCTGATCTTCAACTTTAGGCCATTCATCGTAATACAGGAACCAGATGAAATTATACAAGACCACACAGCAATCACAGAGCTATAATATCTCAAGATTTTCAGCCTGGCATTGACACTGTTGAAATATTTGAAAGGCACTGCAAGGAAAAATTAATCTATTTAAAGTTACCTATGCCTGTATTGCTACTACTGCAAGATGTTAAGACTCTGACTTGTCTTCTTTCCTAGTTGATTTGCACACTTAGCATTGATGATAAATAATATTAATTGCAGAAGGTTATTTCATTGACTTCACTGCAGTGGAACAGCCTAAGGTAGCACCATACACTGGCCTTTCAGCCAAAGATAAATAAGTTCTGCACTGAGTATAGGAGAGAAAGTAAACCCTTCAATCTCCATTACTTATAAGAGGTTGGGAACACTTGGCATTTTAAGAAAACTTTCTGTATTTACTGCCCTTTGTCCCTAAAGAAGACTCAAAAAGATTTTTTTAACTACCTCAGAAGCTGCCTTTATGTGATGTAAGCCTTGTTCCATGAGAGCCAAGTGTTTTCCATCCATGTGGTATTAAGAGCCTCTTAGCATTTTCTTTCTCCTACAGTGTTTGTTACAGTATCATTCCCAAAGCTTGGCAAATGCTTTGAGCTTAATAAAATAATGGTTATTATTTGGGGGTCTCCCCAGGTGAAGAATTATTCTTATGCATCAGACTTCAATCATTACAAATTCCATTTAAAGGTTCCTTTCTCTTTATTTGTAGTCACGCTTATCAAATATAGTTTCAATTAATAAGCTGGAAGAATGGCATTAGGATGTGGGGAAAATTTTGTCCACCAGTAGAGACACTAGCATCCCAGGAAACAGTCATTATAACTCTGAAATAATGAGAATAAAAATAAGCCTCTGTTGGGAATTCCCTGGCGGTCCAGTGGTTAGGCCTCGACACTTTCACTACCGAAGGCCCGGGTTCAATCCCTGGTGGGGGAACTGAGATCTCACAAGCTGTGCAGCACAGCCAAAGGAAGGGGGTGGGGGGAAGCCTCTGTTATGTTCCAATAGCAGGCTGAAGAGTTTAGTTATATTTCATAAAATGACTTTTTGAGGTAGGCTTCTACAATGTCTTTTTAAAGATGAGCAGAATAAGGCTTAGTAGCCCAGCCAGTAAGTGACTGAATTGGAATTGAAACTCAAGAATGTCTGAGCTGACTTCAAAGTTCTTCCTATTGTGTTACACTGTGCTTCTTATGTCAACATGAATATTACAGACATGTCAAAAGTTTAGAAATCTTGTGAAGATTTTCATCTATTTCTTCTCTTCTTTCCTCCTCTCTCCTCTCCTCCCACCTGACTTAAATGAAATGAAAAAAAATCAATTGATATTATGGTTGATATAGAATGCAGTAGCTATTCAGTAGATATTTATTGTTGTTTTTGGTTGCTTTGAATGTCTTATAAAAGACTAGATAAATAAATATGACCTCAAACACCAGATCACTTGTATAATGAGTTCAAGTCTGATTAGTACATACAGAGATGTAATTTTAGAGATACTTCTGGGTGGGAAAAATAAAAGGTTCAGAATGGGTGTCTGAATTTTTCAGTACTATATTTCATAGCCACAGCTAACTAGCTGTGAAATACTGCCATTTCCACTTAATTTTGTTCACTAGTTAATTCAACCCTCTACTTTATTTGATCAGATCTGGAGCCAAATCATTTGTATTCATTTTGCATTGTGTTTTTGCAGTGCAGTACGTCTTGGTCGCTTTCACATGCTAATACCGGTTAGTTCAATTGGGATTTATTGAAGCAGCCCTTGAAACTTAACCATCTAATTTCTCATGCATAAGAAAATAGACCTATTTTCTATAAAAAAATAGACCTATTTCTCTTCACTAGTTGCTTTTCATCATCTACTCACAACTTTTTATCATCTACGTTCACAATTATTAATCATCACTTTACACAAAAACCTCTTTTTTTAAAAAAACATATATATATTTTTTAAATTTATTTATTTATTTTTGGCTGTGTTAGGTCTTCATTTCTGTGCGAGGGCTTTCTCCACTTGTGGCGAACGGGGGCCACTCTTCATCGCGGTGCGCGGGCCTCTCATTGTCGCAGCCTCTCTTGTTGCGGAGCACAGGCTCCAGACTTGCAGGCTCAGTAGTTGTGGCTCACGGGCCCAGTTGCTCCGCAGCATATGGGATCCTCCCAGCCCAGGGCTCGAATCTGTGTCCCCTGCATCGGCAGGCAGACTCTCAACCACTGTGCCACCAGGGAAGCCCCTAAAAACCTCTCTTAAAAGCTACCAATGACTTCTTCATTAACAGACCCAACTGTCTCTTCAAAGTCCCCATCCTTCATCTTTCCTCTTCAGCCTGTGACAATGTGGACTGTCCTTCTTCCTGACTCTTTTATTTTCCTAAACTATATAGTTTCCTATGACTTTCTTTTACACCTTTCTTTGCTGAGTAGGTTTGCTATGCTTCCACATGGTATCTTCACCTTGCCCGTTAACAATATAGGCATTTTCAAACCTTTCTTCTGCAATATAGTTCCTATGACTTTTTTCATTTTTGTAGTAGCCAGTTTCCAAAGATATACTCCTGTCCTAGTGAACCACACCTCCTAGTGCTCATAAACTCCTCTTGAATCTGTGTTGGACCTTTGACTTGCTGGTAACTGACAGAATGTCGTAGAAGAGACACAAATTCTGAGGTAAATTCTGAGGCTAGTTCAGATGAAGCCTTACAGCTTCCTTCTTGAACTCTTAGAGCACTCTCATGTAAAGCCTTGAGCTGCTGTCTAAGATGCCTACTGCCATGAAGTGCTTCTGACTGAGGCCACATGTAGGTGCTCTGGATGACACCCCGGCTGAGTGCAGCATCTCAGCCATCCCTATCAAGGTGGGTGAACGAAGCCTCGGGGTCTTACGTATAAGTTCATTTGCCAGCTGAATACTGTTCTATGAATGCCGTGTGGACCATAGGTATGGCCCAGCTAAAGCATGCCTGAATTCCTGACCCACAAAGTCATGAGACACAATAAAATGGTTGCTATTTTAAATCAGGAAGTCTTAGAGTATTTTGTTGTGCAGCAGTTTCAACAAATTTCATTACTTCATGATTACCTCTATAAGGTTGAAACTCAGAACTGGATGTGGCTTTTTCCCTACCTCTATTATCATTTGACTTCAAATTCTCTTTCATTGTTCTGTTGCTCTATGTCTGCACCAATGCTACACTACTTTAATTATAAAAGCTTTGAATATGTTTTATTTTAACATTTCGTAAGCTAAACCCTCTCATTTCTTTTTTTTATTCGGTTTTCTAGCTTTTATTGAAAATTTAATAGTTGATAAGGGCATTATCTCAAATCATTGGAGAAATTACTGAAATAGAAACTAAATAGTCCCTTGGGAAAAGAGACCTCACATCATACTAAATAAAATCCTAGTGATTTAGAAATATAAAAAAAAGAAATTAAGATCTTAAATGTTCTTATCATGTATGCTAACATGTGGATGTTAACTAGACTTATTGTGGAGATAGTTTTGCAATATATATAAATATAGAATCATTATGTTGTACACCTGAAACTAATATGTTATATGTCAATTATATCTCAGTTAAAAAATGAAACTGCCCAAGTACTAGAAAAAACCATGGATGAATTTCTAGGTGTAAGGACTCAAAATCAAGATTCAATTAAAGAAAAGATTAATAAGTTGAATAAATAACGGCCACAAAACCTAAAAAACAAACACATGACCGATAACGTGAAAGACAAATGACAGATTTGGAGAAAATATTTATAACATAGATCACAGATCAAGGGCAATCTCTCTAATTATATACAGAGCTTTTAAAAATCAATGAAAAATAAAGAAAACTCAAATGAAAACTTGATAGAAAAATAGACAAAAGACATGAACAGACATTTTATAGAAAAAAGATATAAAATGGTCCTTAAATATATATAAGATGTTCCACTTTACTCATAAAATACATTAAAATTAAAGAATATACTATAGTACCATTTCTCACCAATAATATTCACAAAAATCCAAAAGATTGTCTCTGGTTGGTAGAACTTTGAGGAAAAATGCATCATTATACATTATGCAAAAGGCTGGTGGAGTGTAAAATGTTTCAACCCCTTTGGCAGTTAGCAGTTTATTACCTCTCATCTCTAAATCCCCCTTCATTGCCCTACTTTTGATACTGGAACTGGAGCTGCTGAATATTTCTCCTTTGCCCACTGGCATTATGTTAAGCTTGGCAAGTAGAGGGCACTGGAGGGATAGGAGGTTCTCTACATGTTGCCATTGTGCTTTCCTTTCTTCTTGCTTCTGTGCTGCTTGGCTGGAATGTGGGATACTCAGTGGAGCCCACCTCCACTGAGTTTCGAGTTTTGGTAGCATCCCCACAGGCAGGTTTCAGATGAGTTCCACAGGTAATCTGGCTTGTTTCCCCCAAATTTTAACATCCCTCCAGGAAGATAATTCCCACTGGCCTCCTAGCAAATATCCCTTTCAGCTCCACAGCTGGTTCAACAGCTAGTACCTGCCCCCCTTGCCACCTCTATAGACAGCTCCCAACCAAGTTTCATCTGCACAACAGTGGGTGGTTTCCTGTTTGCCAACTCTGGCCTGAAGAGCCTCAGCAAACTTCTCTGCTATCCAAGGATATAACGATTTCCTCCCCAGTGAGATCTAAATCTCAGCTTTTTCATGGGGGTGGGAGCCTGTCTCAAATTTTTTCTTCCTTTGGTACTTTTATTCAGCTTCAGCACAGTAATTATCCCTGCATCTTATATTCTTACATTCTTTAGAGTTTTCTTTATCCCTTAGTAGCCAATCATCTATTATTAGTTAATAATTCTTTACATTAAGCTTTCTATGTTCAAATTACTGTGGGGTTTCTGTGTCCTCATTGGACTTTGATTGACACAATCCCCAATGAGGACAGTTGGGGAATATCTAGCAAAACTACATTTTTATTTATCATTAGACTTAGCAACTCTGCTTCTATGAGTGTACTATACATGAAGTTGTTACAACACTATTTTTAATAGGTAAATTTAGACCCATTGTCCATGTTCATCTACAGGAAACTGATAAAATAAGATGCTGAAGTTTAACAGAACTTCAACGGGTCAAATTTTGGACATTATGAGCACCCCAATAATGTATCAGTGTTTAATTGCCCATTGACACAACTTAATCTGTGAGTCCATTGTTAAAATAATACAGCATTAATGGTGGGAACATTCTTTACAAAAGGATGTCAGTTAAAGATTATAGAAATAATTATAGAATTTTAAAAATCATCATTTTAAAATAACCAATGAAAGTAAAAATCGGTTCAGGAATTAATGGTTGCTAAAGGCATTTTTTAAAAAAGGTTCTTGGGGACAGTCTAATCACAAAGTTTCAAAGTGTCACCCTATGGATTATTTATTAAATACAAAGTGAAAGGAGTACCACTCAAATGGAGAAATAAGGCAAACATTTCCAAAACCAAGTGACCAAACTCAGCATTATTAGAAATTGAACAAACTGATATTAGGAGACTTATTATGTGATAATATGTAATACCATGGGAAATTCACCTCACTAATGCAGTATTCTTGTGAAAAACATTGAACCTGAATCTACTCATGAAGAAACAATCACACATTTCCAGATTATGGACTGTCCTACATGACAACTGGCATGCACTCTTCAAAAAATATTAGTGACTGAAAGAAAAGAAAAAAAAGAGGCGGGGAGTGTGTGTATGGAGGTAAGGGGATAGGGAGAACTATTCTAGATTAAAGGCCACCAAAAAGAAATGGTATTTAAATAAATGTGGATCTTTAATTGATGTATATCACTTTCGTGGCATAACAACCAAGTACAAAATCTCAGTGGCATCCAATGATATGCATGGATGTTGCTCATGGGTTTCTGGATATTGTTTGCTCATGGGTTTCCGGCTCAGCTAGCTGGGTAGCTTTGCTCCATTTGTGCTTATTTCAGACCACTAGTTGGAGGTACTGTTGCTGTGCCAGGGAAGCTCTTTTCATGACAGTGATAGAAGCACATAGGCAAGCAGATTTCAAGGCCCTGCTTACTTCAAGTCTTCTCATAATTCACTGGTTGCCAGGAGTCACATGGCTAGAGCCAAATGCAAGAGAGAGGAGAGTGAATAATTTTGAATACATATCTAAGCTACCAAAACTGGATCCTGGATCAAAATTAAAATAGTTATAGTAGACTGTATAATTAGTAAATTTAACAACTATAAGATAATATCTTGTATAAAACGTATTTTCTGGGTATGGTATAGATACTGTAGTTATTTAGGAGAATGTCCTGATTCTTAGGAGATGCACATTGAAATTTTGAGTAGTGAAATGTCATTATGGCTAAAACTTACTTTCAAAAAGGTCAGTGGCAACAACAAAAATATGTATCAGTTTGTCTGCTCATCTCTCTCTCCATAGCTATCTACAAAACAAAAACATGGCCAATATTAACAGTTGGAAAACAAAAAAAGGGTGTATGAAGGCACCTTGTGCTACTCTTTCACACATGTTCTGTATGAAGTGTTTTAAAAATAAAAAATATAGTTAAGACCAAATCAATAAAATAAATACCCAGATAGAAACTGTGGTGTACCAGAACTTATGGAAAATTGTTATGACTTTAGAGCTGGGAAAATAAGTAAAAAGTAAGTGATTGGCAAGATTATTGACTCCTCTTTTCCTCTTAACTCCTTGCTGACATGACTCAACAATTACAGTCAACTGTAGGTTTGGAATTTTTGCAGGGGGACACCTATGAGTTCTTAGAAAGAGAGAACATGTGAGAGGCTTTATTCTTGCTCTGTCTTATTCTCTGTTTGTGGGTATGGGGGAAGGCTAAGTCACAAGGCCAGCAGCCCTAGAGAAGACTTTCTCCTCTGGCAGAGTTTGGGGCAAAACTAAAGATTTCCCAGTTGGGTAAGAGTGTCCAGTATGCAGAGAGCATTGGATTCCCATCTTAGAGAAACAAATTGGCTGCCCATGGGTCCTTTGGAAGGTGGCACAGTATTATTGGGGCTAGGAAACCTTGAGGGGGGTTGCACTAATGGGATAAGCTTCTAACTCTGTGGCAATCAATTGGCTCTATCTTACTTATGCCTGAAGGGGGTCTGAAAGCCAAAAGTTCTCTAAATGTCTTCTTCAGTTTATGGATCTTGTTTTGACAAACTACTTGCTGCTAATCCACTAGATAATTTTAGCTTTTCTATTTTGCTGTTTTTCTAGTCACTTCAGCAGCCTGATCTATAGAGTAAGAAACAAAAATGTTATTACAACCAACTTGAGACTCAGTGATTGGAGGAGGGAGTACTAAGTGGACAATCAAATATTGGCTCGTACTGTTGGAAATCTAATCAAATACATTTAAGAGAATGTGAGTAAAGAAAGAAAAAAAAATCAATAGGGTTTTTATGGAAGTCAATAAGCTGATTCTAAAATTTCTGTGAAGGGACAAAAGACTGAGAATAGCCAAAACAATTTTGAAAAAGAATAAGTGGACTTGACTCATCAAGTACCAAATTTGTAGTAATTAAGACACTGGAGTATAGTCTCAACTGGCAAATGACTAATGGATCTGAATAAAGAGCGCTGAAATATACACACACACATATAAAAATTAGATACATAAAAGAGGTTGAATTTTAGGTCAGAGGGAGGAATAAACTATATAACAAATTATGCTGAGACAATTAAGTTATCTACATGAGAAAAATAAAGATCCCTACTGCACACCATACAGAAAAATGAATTTCAAGTAGATTAAAGACATAAATATAAAAAGCAAAATTTAAAACCCTTAGGAAAAAAAAGAGGAGCACGTCTTTATGGTCTCAAATTAGGGAGAGATTTCTGAAATAACTCAAAACCTACAAGTCAAAAACAGTAAGATTAGTAAATTCAATTACAGTTAAAATTTCTTTTCCGCAAGTGAGACCATTAAAAAGTGAAGAGGCGGGCTTCCCTGGTGGCGCAGTGGTTGAGGGTCCGCCTGCCAATGCAGGGGACACGGGTTCGTGCCCCGGTCCGGGAAGATCCCATGTGCCACGGAGCGGCTAGGCCCGTGAGCTCTGGCTGCTGAGCCTGCGCGTCTGGAGCCTGTGCTCCGCAACAGGAGAGGCCACAACAGTGAGAGGCCCATGTACCCAAAAAAAAAAAAAAAAAAAAAGTGAAGACACAAGCCACACTCTGGGAGAAGATATTTGCAAGGTTTAACCTGCAAATAATTATCCAGAGCATTAAGAACCCCTCATTTCTAAATGAGAAGCAACTAAACAATATAGGCAAAAGCTATGGAGATGCAATTCACTGCTAATAAGGTAAAAGTAAAGGCAAAGTAACATCACAGTAAGATATCATTTTACATTCTTCATTTCTGTAAAATTTAAAAAATCTGATTTCATCACTAAATATTGTCTAAGATGTAATTAGAACTCTTAAAATAGAAGGTGTAGGCAACCTCTGCAGGCTCTGAAGGTTTAGAGGAGCTGGGGAGTCAAAAACTTCAGAGGCAGCCACCCAGATGTGCCCGTCCAATATGTCAAGATCCCCAATTTCTCAGACCAGGTCTTGAGTAACACACCTGCCTCAGTTTAGCATTCAGTCATTTTTGCACATCTGTAACTCCAGATACTAAATTCTCATTCTGTCTTTAGCTTTTTCTGCTCTTCCATGGTAGGAGCCTCTTTATAGGCTATGCAGCAGGCCCTCTAGCCTTCATGGTTTTCAATTCATTTTTAGCTTTCATTTTCTGACATCGATGCATTTTAGTGCTAACCAGCCAATTTCAACAGTCCTTGTTGCATTGGCCCCCCTTTACTTCCAAAATTCCATTTGGAGGGTGTTCAAGCAAACTGGAATCCACAGAAGTCAAATAGGAACCCCCATCTGTTTCTCACTAACCTTGAAGTTGCAGTTGACCTGTGGAAGGAGCTGGCTTCTGTCACTGTAGAGTTATACACTCACCTGGTCCAGGACTTGGAGAAGTGGGAGGAGGAGGTCTAGTGAGAAGCCAAGGCACTAAGAACCCAGCTGCTGTGAAAAGGTGAGGACACTCACTGGTGTGTATGTGAGAGAGGGCACTAGCCCTGCACTCACCTTCAGAACAGAACTGCCGCTGCTTTGCTTCTGCTGTTCCAAACTCACAAGTATTCTCTTGTGTCCAGCCCTCACCTGGAATCAGACAGAGAAAAGAATGCTAGGAAACACGTTTCCTGCCTAGCTAAGTTGACAGACCCCAGGTGTGTGTGTTTTCTCCTTTTCAGTTATTCATTTTCTGATTAAAAAATACATGCATGAATTTTTTTTGTAGTTTAGAAACTCCTTAGTATCATGACTTATTAAAAAAGTTACTGTATCTTCAGTATATTGCGCACAACAGCTTCTTGATACATATTTGTTAAATAAAAATTTTAAAAAGGAAAAAATAACAAATACCTATTACTTGTTAAGTTCCTGCTCCCAGGAAGAAGGACTGCCTATTTTTAGAACCTTCTAGTAGAATACAAAATGAACATTAATGTTAAGTATTTTGAAAGAATCCAATTAATACTGCAAATTCCATAGTACTTCTCTGTCTTGGGGTAAGCCAAATATAACTAGAGATATTTTATTCTCTAACTTTCTTCTATCTCTCTGATTCATCTTTGCAAAATTCTCATGTGGGTGTGCCCCATGATATCCAATTGTCTGATTTCTTTTTCATGAACAGTATCTTTCCATTTAGTTTTTTTTAACGATTTTAATGAATTCCCCGAGCCTGGGAAAGATATTGTAGACCAACCAAAGGCAGGTATCAGTTTAGAAGATAGATAGAGAGTATGACTTGGTACATGCCTTCTCTCAAATAGTTTGGTCACTTTCCACTTATGAGAACATACTCCACATTCCATGACCAGCTAGAGTCAAGTTCTGTGATTGAGCATTTGGGAAATTCTTGAGTTCCTTACAGTCATATTCCTTAGCACATCTCACCTCTATTAATGTACACCTTGCAATACATTTTGTTAGGTGGTAAGTTAAAGGAGCTCGGATGATATTGGGTTTTTCTACACAGAGATGAACATGTATTGATTTTCATTAGCTTGCAGGTTTTTCATCATATTTAGTCCACAGGACAGGAGATCTCTTTTTCTTACTGATGATTCTTTAGTCCTCTGTGGGTCTACAGTTGATTTTTTTAGGTACTCACATGGCCCTGTAGTGTCCTTGCTTCTACTAAGCCATGCTGGTTTTTTGTTGGTTTTGTTTGTTTGTTGTATTCCTTTTATTTCTTTTTCTCCTCTGAATGCCATGTCTATGTTCCAAAGCTATGTTGAATAAGAGTGGTGAGAGTGGACATCCTTGTCTTGTTCCTGATCTTAGAGGAAATGCTTTCAGTTTTTCACCATTGAGAATGATGTTTGCTGTGGGTGTGTCATATGTGGACTTTATTATGTTGAGGTAGGTACCCTCTATGCCCATATTCTGGAGAGTTTTTTTATCATAAATGGATGTTGAATTTTGTCAAAAGCTTTTTCTGCATCTATTGAGATGATCATATGTTTTTTATTCTTCAATTGGTTAATATGGTGTATCACATTGATTGATTTGCATATATTGAAGAATCCTTGCATCCCTGGGATAAATCCCAGTTGATCATGGTGTATGATCCTTTTAATGTGTTGTTGAGTTCTGTTTGCTAGTATTTTGTTGAGTATTTGTGTATCTATATTCATGAACGATATTGGTCTGTAATTTTCTTTTTTTGTAGTATCTTTTTCTGGTATTGGTACCAGGGTGATAGTGGCCTCATAGAATGAGTTTAGGAGAGTTCCTGCCTCTGCAATTTTTGGAAGAGTTTGAAAAGGATGGGTGTTAACTCTTCTCTAAATGTTTGATAATTCACCTGTGAAGCCCTTTGGTCCTGGACTTTTGTTTGTTGGAAGATTTTTAATCACAGTTTCAATTTCATTCCTTGTGATTGGTCTGTTCATATTTTCTATTTCTTCCTGGTTCAGTCTTGGAAGGTTATACCTTTTTAAGAATTTGTTCATTTCTTCTAGGTTGTCCATTTTATTGGCATAGAGTTGCTTATAGTAGTCTCTTAGGATGCTTTGTGTTTCTGCAGTGTCCATTGTAACTTCTCCTTTTTCATTCTAATTTTACTTATTTTTTTTTTTTTTGCGGTACGCGGGCCTCTCACTGTTGTGGCCTCTCCCGTTGCGGAGCACAGGCTCCGGACGTGCAGGCTCAGCAGCCATGGCTCACAGGCCTAGCCGCTCCGCAGCATGTGGGATCTTCCCGTACTGGGGCATGAACCCATGTCCCCTGCATCAGCAGGCGGACTCTCAACCACTGCGCCACCAGGGAAGCCCTCTAATTTTATTGATTTGAGTCCTCTCCCTCTTTTTCTTGATGGGTCTGGCTAATGGTTTATCAATTTTGTTTATCTTCTCAAAGAACCAGCTTTTAGTTTTATTGGTCTTTGTAATTGTTTCTATTGCATTTATTTCTGCTCTGATCTTTATGATTTCTTTCCTTCTGATAATTTGGGGGGGTTGTTATTCTTTCTCTAATTGCTTTAGGTGTAAGGTTATGTTTTTTATTTGAGATGTTTCTCGTTTCTTAAGGTAGGACTGAATTGCTATAAACTTCCCTTTTAGAACTGCTTTTGCTGCATCCCATAGGTTTTGGGTCATCGTGTTTTCATTGTGATTTGTTTCTAGGTATTTTTTGATTTCCTCTTTGATTTCTTCAGTGATTTCTTGGTTATTTAGTAACGTATTGTTTAGCCTCCATGTGTTTGTGTTTTTTACGGGGTTTTTTCCTGTAATTGATTTCTAATCTCATAGCGTTGTGGTCAGAAAAGATGCTTGATATGATGTCAATTTTCTTAAATTTACTGAGGCTTGATTTGTGACCCAAGATGTGATCTGTCCTGGAGAATGTTCCATGTGCACTTGAGAAGAAAGTGTAATCTGCTGTTTTTGGATGGAATGTCCTATAAATATCAATTAAATCTGTCTGGTCTATTGTGTCATTTAAACCATGTGTTTCCTTATTGATTTTCCTTTTGGATGATCTGTCCATTGGTGTAAGTGAGGTGTTAAAGTCCCCCACTATTATTGTGTTACTGTTGATGTCCTCTTTTAGAGCTGTTAACAGTTGCCTTATGTATTGAGGTGCTCCTATGTTGGGTGCATGCATATTTATAATTGTTATATCTTCTTCTTGGATTGATCCCTTGATCATTATGTAGTGTCCTTCCTTGTCTCTTGTAACATGCTTTATTTTAAAGTCTATTTTATCTGATATGAGTATTGCTACTCCAGCTTTCTTTTGATTTCCATTTGCCTGGAATATCTTTTTCCATCCCCCTCACTTTCAGTCTGTATGTGTCCCTAGGTCTGAAGTGGGTCTCTTGTAGACAGCATATAGATGGGTCTTGTTTTTGTATCCATTCAGCAAACCTGTGTCTTTTGGTTGGAGCATTTAATCCATTCACGTTTAAGGTCATTATCGATATGTATGTCCCTATGACCATTTTCTTAATTGTTTTGGGTTTGTTTTTGTAGGTCCTTTTCTTCTCTTGTGTTTCCCACTTAGAGAAGTTCCTTTAGCATTTGTTGTAGAGCTGGTTTGGTGGTGCTGAATTCTCTTAGCTTTTGCTTGTCTGTAAAGCTTTTGATTTCTCTATCGAATCTGAATGAGATCCTTGCCGGGTAGAGTAGTCTTGGTTGTAGGTTCTTCCCTTTCATCACTTTAAATATGTCATGCCACTCCCTTCTGGCTTGTAGAGTTTCTGCTGAGAAATCAGCTGTTAACCTTATGGGAGTTCCCTTGTATGTTATTTGTCATTTTTCCCTTGCTGCTTTCAATAATTTTTCCCTGTCTTTAATTTTTGCCAATTTGATTACTATGTGTCTTGGCATGTTTCTCCTTGGGTTTATCCTGTATGAGACTCTCTGCGCTTCCTGGACTTGGGTGGCTCTTTCCTTTCCCATGTTAGGGAAGTTTTCGATTATAATCTCTTCAAATATTTTCTCAGGTCCTTTCTCTCCCTCTTCTCCTTCTGGGACCCCTATAATGTGAATGTTGTTGTGTTTAATGTTGTCCCAGAGCTCTCTTAGGCTGTCTTCATTTCTTTTCATTCTTTTTTTTTTATTCTGTTCCACAGCAGTGAATTCCATCATTCTGTCTTGCAGGTCTCTTATCTGTTCTTCTGCCTCAGTTATTCTGCTGTTGATTCCTTCTAATGTATTTTTCATTTCAGTTATTGCATTGTTCACCTGTGTTTGTTTGTTCTTTAATTCCTCTAGGTCTTTGTTAAACATTTCTTGCATCTTGTCGATCTTTGCCTCCATTGTTTTTCCGAGGTCCTAGATCATCTTCACTATTGTTATTCTGAATTCTTTCTGGAAGGTTGCTTATCTCCACCTCATTTAGTTGTTTTTCTGGGGTTTTATCTTGTTCTTTCATCTGGTACGTAGCCCTCTGCCTTTTCATCTTGTCTATCTTTCTGTGAATGTGGTTTTTGTTCCATAGGCTGCCAGAATGTAGTTCTTTTCACTTCTGCTGTCTGCCCTCTGGTGGATGAGGCTATCTAAGAGGCTTGTGCAGTTTCCTTATGGGAGGGACTGGTGGTGGGTAGAACTGGCTGTTTTGTTTGCTTTTTTTTTTTTTAAGTCCAAACGTGCAAAACCTACTAAGTTCTCTTTGTGGAGGGTAAAAAAAAAAAAGATGTCTACAACTTTAGCCATAAATAAAGGGTCATTGTGCATGTACTATAGGAAGAAAGGAAGAAACTCAAACAATCAGATTGTTTATGTTACACATAGAAATTGATATTTATTTAAGAGAATTTTAGAGGTTTAGAGTCCCTCAATAATATAAGTAGTATATGATGCCTTGTGATATCTTTCCCCACCTACATGCTTCATTTACAACTACTTTAAGAACCTTGTCACTGTCTAGGTGGCTTTGAAACAGAAGACAGATATGTCAAAGTTCTTATCTTTTAAGGTTCAACAGGCATCATTGCAGTGTAAGTTAGAAAAATATTTCAAGGAAGTTACAGTTAGGCAGAAGAGTCTTTTCACCTACCCCTTCCTCTACACAAGATAAAAGGCCCGCAGTGCTGGAGAGGAGAGAAGAGTTTCAAAGGAGTGTTAGGTGATATGGGAGCTCTGTGCCCTGCCTCCTCACTCCAGACTGAGCCAGATCTGGACAGTAGTCATGGGAGAATTTAGAGATCTGAGATAGGTAAGGCCCAGGAAAAAGTGAGGCTTACAGAAGCGTTCTCTAAGTTATCACGGTGAAATAGAGAACAGAAATATCAGTGGGGTGTTTCCAGGCATGAGGAGGTTGGAGCCTGCCTACGAGTTTCCCAGAGTGTGATAGAAGTTATCCTGGTGTCTGCGGCGGCTTGAGCTCACGTGGACAGTGGTGGGAGGGACAGAGCCTTCAAGTGTGCAGAGAGTTGATGGTCAGGACAGGGCAACAGAGGCAGCTGGATCAGCCCCACCAGAGATGGGATGATGACATATCTGTACCCTAATAGATCCCCAGCCTGGTGTGGGACATGCTTAAGGGTCAGATGAGGGGGAAAAAAATCATCTAAATGGAGAGATTAGCTGGAACCAAGACAAAGATGAAGGAGCAAATGACTTCTCCCTGTTGTGGAAACATAATCAAAAATAAAATCTTCTCCTTTTTTTTTTTTTTTTTTTTGCGGTACGCAGGCCTCTCACTGCTGTGGCCTCTCCCGTTGCGGAGCACAGGCTCCGGACGCGCAGGCTCAGTGGCCATGGCTCACGGGCCCAGCCGCTCCGCGGCATGTGGGATCTTCCCAGACTGGGGCACGAACCCGTGTCCCCTGCAATGGCAGGCGGACTCTCAACCACTGCACCACCAGGGAAGCCCTAAGCTTCTTGCTTTTAATTTTTATTTGTCCTTACATACTCATTGATATCCTAGCAACATTTAAGACTCCTGAGCATCAGCCCAGAACATGAGAGTGAAGAAGAGAAAAGGGAGAAAAGTCACAAATGTGTTTTATTCCTATCTCAGGCATCACTGAATTTGACTAAGTTTACCTGATAGCTGGACAAATGGGACCTTGAGGTAGGCATTAGGTTCAGTCTAAAGCTGTGTCCTGTTAAGTTGCATCTGCCCTATACAGAATTATACAGGTGTGCCCCATTCCTTGGACCTAGGAGCAGCTGACCAGGGCAAGGGTGCCAGCTGGAGAAGCCTTATCTGCCTCTGGACAATATCTGCATTTTCTGTGTATGTTATGAGGTGCAAAAGCTTGGGATATACTGGCTGATTGCCTTTGTGTCTTGGTTCTGCAGTGTCACTTGGCAAGCTTAGCAACGACAGTAATCAGTGGTTACCACAGTGCTGGAGTATCAAGTGTTCAGTTACTATCTGTAGTATGGATGAACACAAGGATGAGCAACCATGATACACAGATGCGAGATTTGATGAAGAGGGTACATCTTTGGGGGTAACAGCTAGGTGTGTACACTGTGCAGCAGACTGGAATTGTCAAAAATGCTTGAGGGAATTCGTTTATATCCTGCCCTAGGTGACTAGTTAGACAATCCAGTTTGCAGAGAGACAGACTAATCAGTATTTTCCACATGTCACATCACATTAGCACACACAGATAAGGCCTCTTGCTTATTCCTCACAATAGTAACAGGAAGCGGTGGCTGGAGATTTAAGTGTCTTATGGTCGCTCTGTGTATGTGGATCTGATATTTTATTTATCGCTTGCTTCTTGATCCCCAAAGCTCTCCTCTTTCATGGATCATGGTCAGTTGACTGTGACAGCATAAGGAAATTATATGGAGCTATCATTAGTGCAAGGGACACATACTGAAATGATGAAGGGTAGGTTTTGATTTTAGAACACATGAGTAAAGGGGTGAGCTGTTTTTTTTTTTAATTTTTGTATGGGTATAGTTGATTTACAATGTTGTGTTAGTTTCAGGTGTATGGCAAAGTGAATCTGTTGTACATAGACATACATCCACTCTTTTTTAGAGTATTTTCCCTATAAGTCATTACAGAGTATTGAGTAGAGTTCTCTGTGCTATACAGTAGGTCCTTATTAGTTATCTGCTTTATATGTAGTAGAGTGTATCTGTCAATCTCATATTCCAGTTTATCCCTCCCCCGCTTTCCCCTGGGTAACCATAAATTTATTTTCTACATCTGTAACTCTATTTCTGTTTTGTAGATAAGTTCATTTGTAGCCTTTTCTTAGATTACACATATAAGCAATATATGATATTTGTCTTTGTCTTTCTGACTTCACATAGTGTGACAATGTCTAAGTCCATCCATGTTGCTGAAAATGGCATTTTTTCATTTTTTAATGGCTAACAATCCATTGGATACATGCACCCCATTGTTCACTGTAGCAGTATTTACAATAGCCAGGACACAGAAGCAACCTAAATGTCCAACAACAGAGGAATAGATAAAGAAGATGTGGAACATAGATACAAGGGGTGAACTGTTTTTTAAAGTTAGAAATGAGGACCACAATGAAAGCTCTTATTATTGACATTTTAATGTGTTCCTAGTGCCCATTTATTCCTACATTCAACACTTTTTCTGAATTCCTCTCATGTAGCAGGGACTATTACAGACACCAGGAATAAGACGATGAACCAGACACAGCACTGGCCTTCAATGAACTCAAAGCTTTGTAGGGGGAAAAGACCTGTAAATAGATAAATTATAATACAATAGGCAAATAAATATACTAATAACAACTAGGCAGGGAGTAGTTAAAATGTTCCGGAAACATGAGCGTCTTCGGTGTTTCCTCAGTGTTACATCATTTAACTGTATTTTGCCTTATGAGCCAAATGTCCCAGTAGAAAAGAGGGGTTAAGATCTTTGAAATTTGAAGAATTCAGAATTATTTTTTTCACTCCGCTTATTAGCCATATAGTCTTAAACCATTCATCACTCAGTCCTTTTGAGTGAAGATATGTCCATTATTTGCACACACAGACAGTCCCTCTAGCAATATGTAAAATGCCACTGTCAGATTTTATAATCTCTGTGTTGTCTCGAGCAGTATTGTAATTAAATCTCATTAAGTAGATTTATGGTTTAGAACACTAATGGTCATGAATAAATACATGTGCCCTGAAGCTGTTTGCTCAGTTTGCACTTTATGTCTTTTAACTTTCAATTATACATATTCAGATTAATGCTCCATTTATTTTGTTTGCTTATTTGGGGGGGGAGGTTAAACATGAAATTATAGACCGCCCTGTACGTCGGATTTTCTTACCATTGCCATTTGGTGCCCTTACTCCGCCACTTGTTCTGAATGCGGGACTTATTGTGGGTAGCTTATTAGGAATGAAAAATAGGAGTATATTTTCTAGGCCAACAGAAACTTTTCACAAAGTTGGAAGTGGAAAAAATATGTATAAGAAAAATGAATGGTTAAATTAGAGTTAGATTTAGGCTTAGAAAGGCAGTGAAACAAAAACAAAATAAAGACAAATGGCCAATAAACATTAGAAAAACCTACCTTTGTCACTGTTTGCAGATGACATGGTTACTATACATAGAGAATCCTAAAGGTGCTACCAGAAAACTACTAGAGGTAATCAATGAATTTGGTTAAGTAGCAGGATACAAAATTAATGCATAGAAATATCTTGCATTCCTATACATTAATGATGAAAAATCTGAAAGAGAAATTAAGGAAACAGTCCCATTTACCACTGCAACAAAAAGAATAAAATACCTAGGAATAAACCTACCTAAGGAGACAAAACACCTGTATGCAGAAAACTATGAGACACTGATGAAAGAAATTAAAGATGATACAAACAGACGGAGAGATATACCATGTTCTTGAATTGGAAGAATCAGCTTTGTGAAAATGACTATACTACCCAAAGCAACCTACAGATTCAATGCAATCCCTATTGAGCTACCAATGGCATTTTTCACAAAACTAGAACAAAAAATTTCACAATTTGTATGGAAACACAAAAGGCCCCGAATAGCCAAAGCAATCTTGAGAAAGGAAAACGGAGCTGGTTTTATCCTTCAGTTTGCTAATATGGTGTATCACATTGATTGATTTGCATATATTGAAGAGTCCTTGCATTCCTGGGATAAACCCCACTTGATCATGGTGTATGGGCCTTTTAATGTGCTGTTGGATTCTATTTGTTAGTATTTTGTTGAGAATTTTTGCCTCTATGTTCATCAGTGATATTGGCCTATAGTTATTATTTTTTTATGACATCTTTGTCTGGTTTTGGTATCAGGGTGATGGTGGCCTCGTAGAATGGGTTTGTGAGTGTTCGTTCCTCCCTCTGCTATAGTTTGGAAGAGTTTGAGAAGGATGGGTGTTAGCTCTTCAAATGTGTGATAGAACTCGCCTGTGAATCCATCTGGTCCTGAGCTTTTGTTTGTTGGAAGATTTTTAATCACAGTTTCAATTTCAGTGCTTGTGATTAATCTGTTTATATTTTCTATTTCTTCCTGGTTCAGTCTCGGAAGGTTGTGCTTTTCTAAGAATTTGTCCATTTCTTCCAGGTTGTCCATTTTATTGGCATAGAGTTGCTTGTAGTAATCTCTCATGTTCCTTTGTATTTCTGCAGTGTCAGTTGTTACTTCTCCTTTTTCATTCCTAATTCTATTGATTTGAGTCTTCTCCCTTTTTTACTTGATGAGTCTGGCTAATGGTTTACCAATTTTGTTTATCTTCTCAAAGAACCAGCTTTTAGTTTTATTGATCTTTGCTATTGTTTCCTTCATTTCTTTTTCATTTATTTCTGATCTGATCTTTATGATTTCCTTCCTTCTGCTAACTTTGGGGTTTTTTGTTCTTCTTTCTCTAATTGCTTTAGGTGTAAGGTTAGGTTGCTTATTTGAGATTTTTCTTGTTTCTTGAGGTAGGAATGTATTGCTATAAACTTCCCTCTTAGAAGTGCTTTTGCTGCATCCCATAGGTTTTGGGTCTTCGTGTTTTCATTGTCATTTGTTTCTAGGTATTTTTTGATTTCCTCTTTGATTTCTTCAGTGATCTCATGGTTATTTAGTAGCGTATTGTTTAGCTTCCATGCGTTTGTAGTTTTTACAGTCTTTCTGCCTGTAATTGATATCTAGTCTTATAGCGTTGTAGTCGGAAAAGATAACTTGATGTGATTTTAATTTTCTTAAATTTAGCAAGACTAGATTTGTGAACCAAGATATGATCTATCCTAGAGAATATTCCATGAGTACTTGAGAAGAAAGTGTATTCTGTTGTTTTTGGATGGAATGTCCTATAAATATCAATTAAGTCCATCTTGTTTAATGTATCATTTAAAGCTTGTGTTTCCTTAGTTATTTTCATTTTGCATGATTTGTCCATTGGTGAAAGTGGGGTGTTAAAGTCCCCTATCATTATTGTGATACTGTCGATTTCCCCTTTCATGGCTGTTAGCATTTGCCTTATGTACTGAGGTGCTCCTATGTCGGGTGCATAAATATTTACAATTGTTATGTCTTCTTTTGGATCGATCCCTTGATCATTATGTAGTGTCCTTCTTTGTCTCTTGTAATAGCCTTTATTTTAAAGTGTATTTTGTCTGATATGAGAATTGCTACTGCAGCTTTCTTTTGATTTCCATTTGCATGGAATATCTTTTTCCATTCCCTCACTTACAGTCTGTATGTGTCCCTAGGTCTGAAGTGGGTCTCTTGTAGACAGTATATATATACGGGTCTTGTTTTTGTATCCATTCCAACAGTCTGTGTCTTTTGGTTGGAGCATTTAATCCATTTATATTTAAGCTAATTATCAATATGTATGTTCCTATTACCATTTTCTTAATTGTTTTGGGTTTGTTATTGTAGGTCTTTTCGTTCTCTTGTGTTTCCTGCCTAGAGAAGTTCCTTTAGCATTTGTTGTAAAACTGGTTTGGTGATGCTGAATTCTCTTAGCTTTTGCTTGTCTGTAAAGTTTTGATTTCTCTGTTAAATCTGAATGAGATCCTTGCTGGGTAGAGTAATCTTGGTTGTAGCTTCTTCCCTTGATCACTTTAAGTATGTCCTGCCACTCCCTTCTGGCTTGCATAGTTTCTGCTCAATGATCAGCTGTTAACCTTATGGGGATTCCCTTGTATGTTATTTGTTGCTTTTCCCTTGCTGCTTTTAATATTTTTTTCTCTGTATTTAATTTTTGATAGTTTGATTAATACGTGTCTTGGCATGTTTCTCCTTGGATTTATCCTGTATGGGACTCTCTGTGCTTCCTGGACTTGACTATTTCCTTTCCCATATTATGGAAGTTTTCAATTATTATCTCTTCATATATTTTCTCAGTCTCTTTTTTTATCTCTTCTTCTTCTGGGACCCCTATAATTCGAATGTTAGTGTGTTTAATGTTGTCCCAGAGGTCTCTGAGACTGTCCTCAATTCTTTCCATTTTTTTTCTTTATTCTTTTCTTCAGTAGTTATTTCCACTATTTTATCTTCCATGTCACTTATCCGTTCCTCTGCCTCAGTTATTCTGCTGTTGATTCCTTCTAGAGAATTTTTAATTTATTGTGTTGTTCATCATTGTTTGTTTGCTCTTTAGTTCTTCTAGGTCCTTGTTAAACGTTTCTTGTATTTTCTCCATTCTATTTCCAAGATTTTGGACCATTTTTACTATCATTACTCTGAATTCTTTTTCAGGTAGACTGCCTAGTTCCTCTTCATTTGTTTGGTCTGGTGGGTTTTTACCTTGCTCCTTCATCTGCTGTGTATTTCTCTGTCTTCTCATTTTTCTTACCGTGTTTGGGGTCTCCTTTTCACAGGCTGCAGGTGTGTATTTCCCATTGTTTTTGGTGTCTCCCCCCAGTGGGTAAGGTTGGGTCAGTGGGTTGTGTAGGCTTCCTGGTAGAGGGGACTGGTGTCTGTGTCTGGTGGATGAGGCTTGATCTTGTCTTTCTGGTGAGCAGGACTGCTTCCGGTGGTGTGTTTTGGGGTGTCTGTGGCCTTATTATGATTTTAGGCAGCCTCTCTGCTAATGGGTGGGGTTGTGTTCCTGTCTTGCTAGTTGTTTGGCATAGGGTATCCAGCACTGGAGCTTGCTGGTCATTGAGTGGAGATGGGTCTTAGTGTTGAGATGGAGATCTCTGGGAGAGCTCTTGCCAATTGATATTATGTGGAACCAGGAGGTCTCTTGTGGTCCAGTGTCCTGAACTTGACTCTCCCATCTCAGAGGCTCAGGCCTGATACCCGGCCAGAGCATCAAGACCCTGTCAGCCAAATGGTTCATAAGGAAAGGGAGAAAACAAAGAAAGAAAATATGAAATAAAATAAAAATTTATTAAAATAAAAAAATTGTTTTTAATTTTTAAAGTAGAAAAGTAATTAAAAAAAAGAGCCGAACCAAACCAACAAACAAATCCACCAATGGTAACAAGTGCTAAAAACTATACTAAGATAAACATAAAACTCAGAAACTAGTCAGTCACATACAGCAATCCCCAAGTCTACAGTTGCTCTCAAAGTCCACCACCTCAATTTTGGGATGATTCATTGTCTATTGAGTTATTCCACAGGTGCAGGGTACATCAAGTTGATTGTGGAGATTTAATCCACTGCTCCTGAGGCTGCATGGAGAGATTTCCCTTTCTTTCCTTTGCTCGCTCAGCTCCTGGGGTTCAGCTTTGGATTTGGACCCGCCTCTGCATGTGGGTTGCCCTCTGGCTTCTTTTCTTCATCCAGACCGGAGGAGGTTAAAGGAGCAGCTGATTAGGGGGCTCTGGCTCACTCAGGCTGGGGGAGGGAGGGGTACGGAATGCAGGGAGAGCCTGCAGTGGCAGAGGCCGGCGTGACGTTGCAACAGCCTGAGGTGCGCCATGTGTTCTCCCAGAGAAGTGGTCCCTGGATCACGGGACCCTGGCAGTGGCGGGCTGCACAGGCTTCTGGGAGGGGAGGTGTGGATAGTGACCTGTGCTTGCACACAGGATTCTTGGTGGCTGCAGTAGCAGTCTTAGCATTTCATGCCTGTCTCTGGGGTCCACACTGATAGCCACGGCTCATTCCCGTCTCTGGAGCTCGTTTAGGCAGTGCTCTGAATCCCCTCTTCTTGTGCACCCCGAAAAAATGGTCTCTTGCCTCGTAGGCAGTTCCAGACTTTTTCCCAGACTCCCTCTCAGCTAGCTATGGTGCACTAGCCCCCTTCAGGCTGTGTTCACGCAGCCAACCCCAGTCCTCTTCCAGGGATCTGACCTTCGAAGCCTGAGCCTCAGCTCCCAGCCCCCAACCACCGCAGCGGGTGAGCAGACAAGCCTCTCAGGCTGGTGGGTACTGGTTGACAGCAATCCTCTGTGCGGGAATCTCTCCACTTTGCCGTCAGCACCCCTTTTGCTGCGCTCTCCTCTGTGGCTCTGAAGCCTCCCCACCCACCCACCCCGTCCCTGCCAGTGAAGGGGCTTCCTAGTGTGTGGAAACCTTTCCTCCTTCACAGCTCCCTCCCACCGGTGCGGGTCCTGTCCCTATTCTTTTGTCTCTGTTTATTCTTTTATCTTTTGCCCTACTCAGGTACATGGGGAGTTTCTTGCCTTTTGGGAGGTCTGAGGTCTTCTGCTAGTGTTCAGCAGGCGTTCTGTAGGAGCTGTTGCACGTGTAGATGTATTTTTGATGTGTTTGTGGAAAGGAAGGTGATGTCCACGTCTTACTCCTCCGCCATATTGAAGGTCCTCCCTGAGCTTTATATAGTTTTATAGCAACAAACATCTAAGTGACCATGTTTGACAAAATCTTCATATCAAGATATTTCATGAACCAAATCTACAGGTATACACTTCATTGCCAGTTAGATTAAGAGTCTGAGCAGGAACTGAAAATAATAGCTGCCTTTTTGAATAACATGACTGCTTGAAATTCATGTTATCTTCCTTTTGATCCTCACAATATTTCCAGGTGCTATTTGGTTTCAGGCTCCCCTGTAGAGTTCTGAGTCTTCAGTGCACAGTGGAAAGAGACCACCTTGAAGGCTAGAAACAGCAAAAGAAACACAGGTAGTAGCATGCAGCTTCAGGGGTAACATGTGTGAATTTCTGACTACAGTTTCCTTCCTTCCTTCCTCCCCTCCTTTCCTCCTTTCCCTCCCTCCCTCTCTCCCACCCTTCATAACCCCTCTTTTTTTTCTTCCTAACACCAGTTGACAAACTTGAATCAACATTCCTGTGTCTTCCAATCACTTGGTTTCTACAGTAATGCATAGCTAGACCCTTTATGTTGACCTTCATCCTACTCTGTTTTGGTCAAGGAATTACTCACATTCTAATAAGAATAAAATGACTTAAGAGTTAAAAGTGAACCTGGCTGTTTCCACTTACCAGGTTATAGACTCTGAGAAGGCATGGAGTCGACATTCAGAAAATGCAGGCTGGCTGAATGAATAAGCGAGTGAGAAAGCTGTTTTCTTTAGTTAAGTGTTATCTTTTGCAAATTGCTTCTGCAAAGCAAAACACTCCCCCTAAAGGTGAAAAAAAAGCAGTGTTTCCCCCAATATTGTTCATGGAATATTGATCTCATTGGATATTAATATATAAGTTAAAATAAATTATGAATATGGCAAACAATTTTAAACAGTCGCTTTCCCAAACAGAGGACACATCAGGGCATCTAATATGCGCTAATCATGAATTTCTAATATGGCTTATGGTATACAGTATTTCTAAAATTTATTTGACCATGCAACCTTTCTTGGTAGACTATTTGACAGGATAGTATTTGAGGAGCTGATTTTGGGATTCCTGTCTTAAATCCTGACTGCAACAATAATAAATAATAATAATAAATCCATCTTTATTCAGCATTTGGAATGTGCCAAACACTGAGGTAAGTGTTAATGTTACAGAGATGAATAAAAGGGTGTCTGCCCTTGAGGATCACAGGTATACCTAGAGCAGATAAATCGTGGTGTCAGATTGGAAGTGATTTAATAGAGGTATGAACTGCGTGCCCAGAGAACAAATATGCAGGGAGTAGCTGACCCACCAAGAAGTTAGGATTCATTGTAAAGAGAAAGTAAGTTAATTCATTAGCTGCTTTTCTTGTAACAAGTGGTATCCAGGCATCCTTAGGGCACCTGGAATGAAAGAGAGTTCTTCTTTAGAGCAGTGAGTGGAAAAAGCAGAGTTGAGACATTCGCTCCTTGCATTTGCCTGTAGCCATTTCTGTCTTTCATGAGTGTGCAATTACCACCCTCATTTAAGGATGAGGAGTAGCTTAAAAGACAAGCTTTGGGGCTTCCCTGGTGGCGCAGTGGTTGAGAGTCCGCCTGCCGATGCAGGGGACACGGGTTCGTGTCCCGGTCCGGGAAGATCCCACATGCCGCGGAGCGGCTGGGCCCATGAGCCATGGCCACTGAGCCTGCGCATCCGGAGCCTGTGCTCCGCAACGGGAGAGGCCACAACAGTGAGAGGCCCACATACCGCAAAAAAAAAAAAAAAAAAAAAGACAAACTTTGGACGGAGAGTTAGATGACCAGTGACAGTGTACATTTTGCTTGAGCTGTTGGTCTTCCAACACCCGTTGCTACTTCTCTAGATAATGGAAACTGTTTTCATTAGGAGCGCTACCCTTCCTCCGCAGTCCATCCGTGTGGTTCAGGTAGGTTCATGCTACCTTCTACTCAAAGGGTAGCTACTCAGCACGTTCTGTCTCCCTGTACCCAGTGATGATTCAAGCCAAGGAGGCTCATGTTGGTTCAAATGTAATGAAACTCATGTGAACGGGAAGCCCTCCGACTACTAGACTTGAGGCTGATGGAATGTAAGTCTGAAGTTTCCTGGGCAGCTCTGTGGAAAGAGCCTGCCTGGGAATAAAGCCAACATGTAAGAACAGTGCTGAGACATGGAGAGAGAGGGACACTTGGACATCAGTTTTGAGCATCTGGCTCCAGTTTTATTAGAAGCTATTCTTGAATTTCTCATTTATATAGTCAACTACATTTCCCTTCCTTTTAAGCCCGTTTGACTCGAGTTTTTGTCTTTTCCTGCAGGAAGTATATAACAAATGGTATTAACTAGCTGCTAAGTAGCTGTGGGCCTCTTGTCAAGTCCCAGTCTCTGAATAGGGAAGGGTGTCAGTCTCCCCATCTATACTATAAAATAATTGGACTAGATAAGTAGATTTCATACTTTGGTTTAGGGCATACCTCGTTTATAACAGGAATATTAGGTCATATCAATGTATAAAACACATAAAGTAAAATGCTTTTATTGACTCAAAAGTACTGATTTTCAGATGCCTGCTTACCTAAAGTAGATAGCAACCTAGAGGACATACTGTCCAGTGATTTTAAGATTTTTTTCTAGCTTTGGTATTCTATGATTCTGAGTCTATGAGGCTTTGCTAATACCCATGGTAATGTTTCACAGTGAAATTCATAAAGTTTGAAGAGATGATTTTAGCTAATAGGGGGATGGTGAGATGGCCACTAGTACAAGGAAATTCTGGAATTGAGGAAGTCTTGCAGAATAACTTCAACTAGCATACCAGTAGCAGCACCAAGAATGTACACTCTTGATTGTGGTTCTTAACTGTGTTTTACTTATACAAGGTAAGACTGGCTGAGCAGGGAAGTATCTCACATGTCACTTATTTTGTGTGTTGTTGATCTGTTCTACCCAGAGTTCTGATTGAAATGGTTGGGGAGCAGTTCCTTTTACCTTGTATGTGAGCAAGACCTTCATTTCTAAAATTGATTAAAATAATATGCTGAGTGATGCATTTATTCTTTTCACATTGCATTTGGATTTCATTACTGGAGGAGTCAAAAGGCCATTTTCATTTTGGACTCTGGAAAGGTCATTTGTTACTCACGTTTTTATTTCCCAGTTCTTAGTTTTGATGATGAGGAAGAAAAAAAGAGAATGCTGGTAGTTTTTGATTAGTCTCACCATGAATTCATTATTTTCTGACTATGCCTGCTGGCCTTTAGACTCTTATTGTATCTGTCAACATGGTAAAAAAAACATTTTGGATTTAGTAAGACTACTGTAGAGTGTTTGATATTGCCGTTTTAGAAGAGGAAGCTTCAAATCTTTGGAAGCCTGTCTAAGCTTAAGGCATCAGAAGTCCTGTGACAGACCATGGGCACAACATAATAAGTAAAATAACTTCTCACTATCAAAAAGGTAAAAAAGATTAGAAACATTTCCATGACTCGTTATTTTCATGGATTAACTTTGGCCACAGCTCTAGACGTTAAAAATAATGAAAACAGTGATAGTTCTGATAATTAACTTAATAATTCAGAGGTTTCATCTACCTAAGTTATCATAGTAACAATTTTGATTTCAATTAATGGAGTCTATATTTTATTCCAAGAAAATAAACTAAATTAACCTTTCTGATACGTGGTAAACAGCTTTGTTTAAATCCTATTTTCATAATAGCATACCTAGTGCCACTGCAGAAAAGTACTTGATAACAGCTTCTAGTTATTAACATTCAGAGTAGTTTTTGTTAGGAAAAAAAACTTAATGTTAAACTACTTAAGAATTCAAAAATCTTTTAGGGGAAAAATAGAAGCAAAGTGGCTGCCAGCTGAGTGAAACCGATGGCTATTAGCAAACAGAAGGCACAAGTACAGTATATCTTCAAGTTTATTCTTGGAACCAGAAGAATAAAACTACCTGAAAAGGGGCAACAAAGTAAACTTCCTATTTTTACATGTTGAATTTTTTAAACCAGGAAGACCTGAAAGCATATTTGAGAAAATAACAATATGCTATTAACTTACTCATTTTCATCTATCTCTTAACCAAGTTGAAAGATGTAGTCATTACTTCTGAAAAAATACTTATCGTCTTTCCACCCTTCTCTGTACAAAAGCACAAAAAGACATGTTGTTTTTTTGCCTTTGACAGTGATATTTTATTTTTGCAACTTCCAGTAATACTCTACAGTCGATAGGTAAAAGATACATAATTATTTTAGAATTTTACTATCTGTAAATGGGTGGCATTTTGCATGTTTACTGTTATAAAATATCTTTAAATGTTGTGAAGAATATTTTTGTTCTTTTTTTGTAGCCAGTTTGCTCATATTTGTACCTTTTATACTTGAAGAGATTTACCAAGGGACGTTACCTTTTGGACTATCGTGATACATGTGTTGTTACTAGAAAATGCATACAAAATATTTGTTTGTCATTGTCATAGTGAAATGAAAAAACGGACTTACTGGGAAAATATACCCAATACCTTATGTATGATGTATTCATAAATCAGCAAATACTTAATATGTGCATATTCATGTGACAGTACCTACCACGTGGTAGGTGCTTCGTAAATGTTAATTATGATAATGATGATTATCTATCTAATGCATTTAATTCTTCTTGCATTTTTAATGGAGTGGCTGCTAAAGCTTTTTATTTAAAAATATCGGTTTCCAATGTAGCTCTAGTACTTTCTAAATGCATCTGTCTCAGTGGTCTCAAACTGGTAGGGAAGCTTTCGAAAGACCGCATTGAGATCAATGCAGCAGAAGATAATGAACCCAACAAAGCATGCAAGCAGCATTTGCTGACAACCCAGACTTTCTCCTTGTATATTTTCTTCTCTCTACTTAGAATTGCCCTTTTTCCGCTAATTATTTCCCTGTGGTTCCTCGAAGTCCAGCTCAAATACTAACCTATTATTGAGTTAAACTTCTCTTTATTTTTGACCTCTGTAATATCTCTAACACCTGTAACATGACTAGACTGTAGTTCTTGCATTTTTATAACCATTTGTTTATTTTGCCTGTGTTGCTTCCTTTACTAGTATGTATGTGTATGTAGATAGGCATGCACACACTCACATATATGCATACATCTGTATCTCAAAAATATCATGATTTTATATATACAATAACATAATCGAGTGGCATATGTAATTGAATCTGATGTATGTTCATGAAATAGGAATAAAGTAAAAGATAATTAGAAGAGTAACAGTCTCAGTAAAATCGTATCAAGCTTTCAAAACCCACAAAGGCTAGCTGAGTTACGTGTTCTCTTGCATTATCTGTGTCACTGCTCTCCTCTATTCATGAAAATAATCAAGCACGACTTCATCCAGGAATGGAATACTTTATTCTATGTAGATTTATGGAGAATGTTTACAAAATGTCCTCTACAAGGAATATTATGTCGACTTGGTTCCTGCTTTCTCGTGTGTTATTTTAAAGTGCACCGGCTGGAGTGGTCATAGAAAATGAAAGCATGTCATAAAAACAAATGATAAAGCATACATTTTAAATGTATATTTATATTTAATTATATACTTATATTGGGATAAATGATGTGAGTGCAAGGGGCAAGCTTTTAAAAGGTACTGATAACCCTCTTGCTACAAAAAACTTCATTTTTCTTTGAAATTGTCTTGACACTCTCCACTTCTCTCTAGTCTCACTGATGCTGCTGATTCAATGCTTTTTTTTTCCTTCTACAAACTGTCAGAGTCTTTTCCACATTGTTATCCCCACCACTAGCTTCTGGGGGCTCCAGTTCATCTTTCACTTTACTGCGAATGACAGTATAAAATAGAAATGAGGTCCAGCTACGATGGAGTAGCTGGGACTTGCATCTTATTGTAAACAACTAGAAAAGTGGGCAAGATAAATGACAAGAAATGTTTTCAGACACTAGGCATTAGGCAGCACAGGAAAACAATCCCTGAGAGAGAGAACACAAACCAGATGAGCTTTAAGACAGCCCCGTATTTCAACCTAGAGGCACTTTCCAGACAATGGTGAAGTAATGGGAATCAGAGAAAGAAAGCATGGAGTTTTTTGATTCTTATTGAATTGAAGAGATAAAAACTAAAATCTGAGAAGTTTAAAGAAGCTGCAAATTGTAGGTAAGAATACCAGTGAGGAGAAAGCTACAAATTGAAATGTTCCGGAAATCTGCATGGGTTTTCTATAGTCTATTACTGTATGTAAAGGTGCATGTGCAGGGGGTGAAACTTTATGAAACTGGGCCGAGAACAACCAGGAAAATGAAAGCAGAAAAATTACCAGAGCTTACACTCTGCTGGGGGATTTTTTAGTTCAAATCAGCCATAATGGAGAATCATTTTTGAATGATTGGTGCTTTCAGTAGAGCCCAAATGAGGGTCATATATAAGTAGTAGTGCTAGTAAACTAGAGTGAAGGCCACTTTAAACATGTCCTAATGAAGATGAAGAAACAAGACTTTAGGGATTCCCTGGTGGCGCAGTGGTTGAGAGTCTGCCTGCTGATATAGGAGACACGGGTTCGTGCCCCGGTCCGGGAAGATCCCACATGCCACGGAGCGTCTGGGCCCGTGAGCCATGGCCGCTCAGCCTGCGCTTTCCGAGCCTGTGCTCCGCAACGGCAGAGGCCACAACAGTGAGAGGCCCGTGTACCGCAAGAAAAAAAAAAAAAAAAAGAAACAAGACTTTAAAAGGATTAAACTTACCATTGGGTAAGTTAACTGCCTACCATAAAAAGTCATCTCTTTGAAAGAACACAACAGAACTCAACACTTGATAATGTAAAATTCAAGATATCCAGCATCCTATTAAAATATTATATACAAAAAGGAGTTTGGGATCCCAAAATAAGGAAAATAAGTCAATACAGTTCCAGAAAAGATAGAGATAATGGAATTAGCATATGAAGAATGTAAAATGCCTGTTATACACATCCTAAATATGCTCAAGGTTTTAAAGAAGAAAATCAACATAATAAGACAAAGAGGTGAGAAGCAAATGGAACGTCTAGAGATGAAAAATTCATTATCTAAAATGAAATATGTGATCAAATTAAAAGAAATTTAGGCACTGCAAAAGACAAGATCAGTGAACTTGAATTTATAAAATCATTGAAACTGAAACAAAAGGAGAAAATATAAATAAAAGAGAACAGATCCTTGGTGACGTTTGGGACAACATTAAGCAGTATAACGTGGACACATAGCGATACAAAAAAATTTGGAAAAATAATGACTGAAAATTTCCCAATTTGACCAAACAACAAACCCACAGATTCTTGAAGCTCTGTGAACCTGATGTAGTATAAACAAACACAAATACTCCAAGACACATCATAATTAAAACTGCTAAAAACTAATCCCTTCAAACAGCTGATTAATTCCATATAGGGACAAAACAGAAGGATTATTACAAATTCCTCATCAGAAACTGTGCTAGCCAATTAATAATAGAACAATAAAATGAAATACCTAAAAACTACATAGTTAGCCTAAAAGAAATCAAGAAGTGAGAAAATGAGGAAAAAAGAACAATGGGACAGATAGAAAGTAATATCAAGATGGTAGATTTGACCTTAAATCTATAGATAATTAATTAATATGTGAATAAGCATTCCAATCGAAAGGCAGAGACAATCAGTTTGGATGAAAAAGCGAGATCTAACTATGTATTATCTATAAGAAACCCACTTTAATACAAAGGCATATATGGGTAAAATAAATGGATGGAAATGACATACCTTACAAGTACTTATTTTAAAAAAGAACTGCAGGGCTTCCCTGGTGGCATAGTGGTTAAGAATCCGCCTGCCAATACAGGGGACACAGGTTCAAGCCCTGATCCGGGAAGATCCCACATGCCACAGAGCAACTAAGCCCGTGCAACACAACTACTGAGCCTGCACTCTAGAGCCCACGAGCCTCAACTACTGAAACCCGCACGCCTAGAACCCATGCTCCACAACAAGAGAAGCCATCGCAATGAGAAGCCCATGCACTGCAACAAAGAGTAACCCCTGCTCTGCGCAACTAGAGAAAGTGTATGCACAGCAACAAAGACCCAATGCAGCCATAAACAAACAAACAAATAAATAAAAACCAAAAAAACTGCAAAAGCTATATTAATATCAGACTAATTTTTCTTCTATTCATACTTCCCTGGGAATTTTTGTCATGAATCAGAGTGGTGTTTGGCTAAAGGCTTTTTCTGTAGGGAATTCAAAGAGAAAGATTAGAGTTTTCAACAAATGATGCTATAACAACTAGATATTCAGATGGAAAAAAAATAAACATTTCCTTATCATACTATATACAAAATCAAAATGGACATTAAATATAACATAAAAGTTAAATTTATAATGTGTCTAAAAGACAGTATTGCAGCCCTGGAACAGGCAAATGTGTTTTAGATAGGAAGAAAAAAATCACAAATTATAAAGGAACAAATTGATAAATTTCATGTCATTAAAAATTAAAAACTGCTTTTTGAAAGATACCATTAAGAAGATAAAAGGGCCAGGAAATTTGACAACCTAAAATAAATGGATAAATTCCTAGAAACATACAACCTACCAAGACTGCATCATAAAGAAACAGAAAATCTGAACAGACTTTGAATCAGTAATCAAAAACCTCCCAAAAAATAGAAGTCCAAACATGCTCCTGACTGTTTTCTTTTCAGTATTTGTTATTTCTAGTGTGAGTTTCATACTTTCAATCATTTGTCATGTTTTTTATCTCCTACTTTTGTCTAATTTCTGCTTTTCTCTAAATCTCTTATTGGGCTTCTGTTTCCAAACAACAATGCTAACGTTTTTAGGGTATAGAAAATTTGCTCAAATCCTCTCCACTTTCCCCCATTTCCTTTTGTGATGCATATTCTTTATGTGTATTTTCCTTAGTCCTTCCAATTATTGAATGAGAGAAGGCTATTTTTTTTTCTGTGTAATTCTATGTGAAAGGGTATAGGTAGGTCCTATCTAAATATTAGAATCAGGTGTGTGGTCTTGGATGCTCTGTCACTAAGCCTGTTTTGACACCTTCTCACTAAGTCTTCCTGGGGATTGAACTCAATCTTTGACTCTCAGCAGTTCAGTAAGGTTCACAGTGAAGCATCTGAAGTCAGAAGCTCTGTATCGCTGTCTGAGAATCTCAGCTTTTTCTCCATTTTTCTCACTTCACTTCTAGCAGTCCCCTACTGATATTTGATGATAAACTAGAAATATCAGAAAATAATATCTACATATAATTGTTCACTATTTGAAATACTAAAATAGAGAAATACAGTTGAATATTCAGGTGTTTCAGAATATTTCAGAATTTGGAAACATGAGGACAGATACCCAGATGCCTGATAAAAAATATTTCATCTGGTATTGTATTAGCTAGAGTACCTAGTTCAATATCCTGTTATTTTTCTTAAGCATATGTTAAAACTACATCCTTGCAAATATATTCTTTATGTTAGGAATGAAAAGTCAATGCCCTTAAGTGTTGGCACTTTGATTAGTATTCTTGTTAGTGTACTTTAAGAAAACATATTATGAAAATAACTGTAAAACTTTAACAATTATCTCCTACTTAGTTTTAATCAGTTAGATTCCAACTTACGCTTTGGGGGAAGAGTTATTTTCTCTGCTAGTAAGTGATAGTCATTCCTCAGAAGTGGGACAGGCAGTTCCCACAATATCTGTTAGATTTGTTTAGCTACTACTTCTTAAAAATAGATCAAACCAACTATAAATTGTGATGGAAACCCCTGAGTTTGTGTTCAGTTTATCTTTCCTGACTACTGCCCACACTTTTACAGGCATGAGCTTGAGGCAACCTTGTTTCATCTGACTTTAGCTTAGTTAAGAAGAGTGAAAACCTGATCAAACTTGGGCTGATCAAATGTTCATTTTCATGACTCTGGAATTAATTGAATAGAGAAGATGTAAAAGCTCAGGAGTAATGATGCAGCTGTTTACTTTCGTGTACAATGAAGATCTACAGAGAGAACAAAGATGAGAGATGGAGAGAAAACATTCCCTGGAGTCTTAGAGTCTTGGTTCTTTTCCTTTCTTATAGCCCAGATAGAGTCTGGACTTTGGGTTACTTGAGAGTCCAGTGTTTCTTTATAATTGATGATTGCCTTATAATAAATATACTCCCATGCTTTTCTTTCTACTCATTTTCCTTCTGTATCCTTCTGCTGCTGCTGCTTTAAACCAGTGGGAGTTGGTTCTGTTATTTTCAAACAGAATCCTAATTAATATAATATCCACACACTTTGATGAAACATAAAAGGAAGTAACTTGTAACTTTTGCTAAGCAAAGGAATACAGAACAATAAAATGAACTATAAAGCAGTTTAGAGATTTACATTTGAGTATTTCTCTGATAAGAACAGATTTAGGCAGAGGAGAGGAGAGAAATATAGCCTAATTTTTTTTTTTTTTTTTTGCGGTACGCGGGCCTCTCACTGTTGTGGCCTCTCCTGTTGCGGAGCACAGGCTCCAGACGCGCAGGCTCAGCAGCCATGGCTCACGGGCCCAGCCGCTCTGCCGCATGTGGGATCTTCCTGGAGCGGGGCACGAACCCATGTCCCCTGCATCGGCAGGTGGGCTCTCAACCACCGCACCACCAGGGAAGCCCAGCCTAATTATTTTTACAAGCACAGATTTGTTCTGCTTATGTAAGTCAGAACCAGTGATTGCAATAGCATACATTATTAATATAAATTTATTATTTAAAGTAATATTGAGTCATGTGGCATTAGTCCAATTGTAGATGAGTAGATTTTGCACTGGGTTATAATACCATATTTACTCCCCACTCCCTGCCCTCTGGGACCAAGGTTACTGAAGCCCTTGAAAGACCATGTATGGCGACCCTCATCTACTCCTTTATGTTGAAGGAGAGGAAAGACTTCTCTGTTTCTGTGAATGTAAAGGGCTATCTAGGTTTTATGCTATTTTCCTGAGATGTCCAGGAATGCATAAGATTTTCTTAAGAGTGTTCACATACACTAGTAGGTATGCGATATCCTCAGGAGAACCTCTCTTAATAAGACTCCTTTTATGTCAGAGCTGCCCTTTAAGGATTTCTTCTGAGAGAGACAGCACAAGATTTTTGTAGTTTGCCATGGATTAAGACATCATAGCTCTCTGAGTCCCAGGATCGATCCCACAGTTAAGCATCTTTTTGAGTGGCTGCTGAGAAGGTCTCCCATGTGCTCTCATTCTTCAGTCTTGTCCATTTCAGTGACTTTCTGGAAAGAGTTTGCAGTTCTGTGGTGAGCTTTTATGACATGCTTCAGTCACCTTCTACTTATTGTGCGTGGAGAAATAGAGAAATGGTCTCAAATTTTATTTACACAAATCTCCGGTGGCATATTATACAATCCCAACAATAATCAGACTTCTCTTTCAACTTTTAATCAGCAACATTAGGCCCGTGTATTATGATATTTCCCATCAATTACCCGAAACTTCATTTGTTCCTTTGATCCTGCAGGCCCCTAATCAGACAGCCAGTTACCTTCAACTGTGCTGAAATTTCACATATTGTTTCCCTTCAGTAAACCAGAATGTATATCTAAATTATATGTGAATTCTGTCATTTTAGGTTTATCGTGAATCTTGAGATAGTGTTGAACTTTCCTCTCTTCCCATTTTTCACAAAGGAATTTCCACCTTAGTCTTTCTGGTTAAGGTTTTCCCTTCTTGGCCACCTCTATTTTCATTACTTAACTTCCTGTCTCAAGCAACATGACCACTTATCTTTTTTCTCATGTAGCCCATCTTATTATGTAACAATTCCCAGTACTCTACTATTTTGCAGAGATACATGTTTATCACCTGTATTAGTATTGGGTGAGTTCTATATATATATGACAATAACAATAGTAACAACAGCAACAAAAAAACCCAAATAAAATTGTTCCACTTTTTAGGCCACATTAATTTCCTCTTGTATCCTGTGGATATTTAATTACTTAGATATTTATAGAATTAAGTGTTATTATTTTAATATTGAAACAAGAGAACATTTAGTATTCTCAGCCTCCAGGATAGGGAGGCAGAATGAAATAAGGTTTATTTCTGATCATGCATATTACAGATGTTATTAGTACACATGTAAGGGCTCAATTGATCTGTGCTAAATAAATGCAGGAATGAACATATTTTGAAAACCAGTTGCAATTATTAAAGTAATCAGTTACATTTGGGATAATTGTTAAGCAACTAATTAAAGTGGGTTATAAGAGCAACTTGTGTTGTTATATGTCTAGCTATCTTCAAAGTGTGTATTTTTAGTTTTGAACATTTGGTTTCTCATTCAGACATGTCTGAAATTAACTGAATTTGTTTTTCAGTTTTTCTTAGTTTTGGGATGAGCTGACCTTCCTTGTGATGCTGTGAAAGTTGTCCTTGCATACTTCAGTTATGCTGGGTGATGTTATCAGATTGCAGACCCATTGTATTTAAGGTGTTGGGTAGGTTGTATACTGCGTTAACTCCACAGGTACCATGTCTCTATAATCTATGTGAGTACCTCTCTTGGAAGTATGCAGTATACAACCAGTGTGGCTGTAAGACTAATCCTGGTCAGAAGCTTAATCAGTAAATAATTTTAACCCATGAAAATAGAGTGCTAGTCTCTGATATCACCTAATGACCATTGGATGTTTTAAGTTAGTGAAAATCTGATTAGTTTGGATTTTCGCCTTCCAATTTTAACTAACTTTGCTTTATGCTCATGAGATCAAACAGTTTGATAGAAAGAGACTGACACACAGAAAATTTGTGCACCTTGTTTCCCTGGGAAACCAGGCTAAGAATAGCTTTCTTGGCACATCATGGCTTCCTATAATGAGGGCCAGTGTAAGGATTCAAATGCTGCAATATAACCTATAAATCCCAAGAAATTGTTATTTTTTATGACAATTTAAATGCACATTTGCAAATACTCAGAAGGCATTTCAGGTAATTGCATGAATCTAATGATTTCTGAGGTCTGTCGTGTGTGTGTGTGTGTGTGTGTGTGTGTGTGTGTCTGTTTGTCTCTATTTTTACTTACTGGATTAAAAAAAGAACATGTATAAAGATTGATGTATAGGTTCTGGGCAGCTACTAGTGATAAAAATTTCCCAAGATAGATGTTCAATGCTTTCTAGTTAAAACTAGCTTTTAAAAGGCATATTATAAATTAATTGTTTCTATAAAGCTTATAATCAAGTTATTGATTGTTTATTAATAGTATTCACACATATTGAAATATTAAATTCCCTTCTTTAATTAATTAATTAATTCCCTTGTGTTTTATTTATTTAACAGATAACTTGACAAGCATCGCTTGAATATTGAACATTTGTTCATTATTTAGTAAAAAAAAGTTTTGGAAGGAAAGTTTCCAAATGTAGCACATAACAAGGTGAACAATTTCTTCATAAACCTTGGAGCAGAAATTGTGTTCCCTAATACTTTTACATATGTTATCAATCTAATTGTAATATTTCTTTTTCACATGGCCTTACTTTAAGAGGACATTTATTTGCAAAGTGTGTAGCAACCACTGAGGGTTCTGAAGGCAGAGACAATGGGAAGAGGGGATTTGTTACCCAGAGTTGTACCTTTCAGGATTTTAGCTATTCTGTACAATAAGCTAATTTAAATCATGGTTATGGTTAGACACTAAGGATTCTCTTTCATTAGAAAAAACGTTATGGGAAACCTAAGGCATATTGTAATTAGCTATATACAATGCAAATAACTTTCAACATAGCAATGGAGCATTTATGTCTGGCTAAAACTAGACACTGAACAATTTGGCATTATCTGTGTAAGTGTTGATGACATGTTTGATTGAACATATTGCTCTCATATCTGCCGTAGGGCTATTAATGAACACTGCCTTGAGGTAAATTAAAATAACATGGATAGGCATATTAAGAAAGCCCATGATGTTCAGCTCTGGGGAAGTAAGAACAAAGTAAACGTTGTTCCTAGGCTGTTTATCTTTCTCTCCCACAATGTAAAGGAATTTTGACAAAGTTCCAAAGCTACTGGAGCGAGGTGGAAAAGACTAATGGATGGCATAGAATTTTGCAAGTAAGGCCTTCTGATATCTAAAGACAGTGATGGCTGCACAGGTCCGTATATTCTAACATTTCCTCCCAAAATAACAGAGAACTACAAGAATGAAAAATTAAATTACACAAAACCATGTGCTCAGCATAATTTAAATATAGACAATGCCCAAGTTTTAATATTATTGGTAAAAATAGAAAGAGTCCTAATTGGACAAAGTGGAAAGTATGAACCCTGGATTTTGTATCCTGTCAAACTGTACTTAGAAGTATGACAGATATAGAAAAACAATTTTAACATATAAAAATGTAGGAAATGTTGCACCCATGAGCCCTTCTTGAGGAATCTAATAAAGGAGGAGATATATCCAACCAAGAGTTGGCTGCAAAAACAACAAAAGGTCTCTTGGTGAGCATTTTTATATATACAAACAAAGGTCTAAGACTAGAGGAAAGATGGGAATGGGAGAGGAAGACTAATGTATAAATGTTTTATCTTGTGAAATATTTGTGACAAAAATTAAGCATATGTTAGGTCACAAAGAAATTGTCAGTACGTTCCATTAAGTAGAAATATTATAAAATACTCTTGTATCACAGTGGAATAAAATCAGAAATTATTAAGAAAAACAAAATATGTAAATGTTCTCCCACTTAAAAGTTTTAATTGAGGAATCATTAGTTGAAAAGGAGACATGAGCTGAAATGACAGAATTTCTAAAAAAATGAAACCACTACATATCACAGAAATTATTTAAGTAGTGATTTGAGGAAAATACATCTCAAATACTAAACAATTTCATCAGTACAAATGGAATACTAAAATTTAATTAAATATCCAGCTCAAAAGTTAAGGGAAAGAATAAGATAAACTAAAAGAAAGTATAAGAAAGGAAGCAATAAATATAAAAGCAGAATTTAAGGAGGGAGAGGACAGAAAAGAATGGTAGACCTATTTAGTTAATCAAAATTAGTTTTTTAATTACAAAAATATATGTTACTAAATAACTTGATAAAGAAAAAGGGAGAGGGAGCAAATATGCAAAGAAGAAATGTCAAGGGAAAAGTAACCACTGAAATAAAAGAAAGTTAAAAAAAATCATATGGAAAAATCAACACACAAGAGTAGGTAAGAAAATGCTGTGAAAGCAAAACTATGAGGAGGTCTATCCTTACCAGACATTAAAGTATACTATTATGGTACAAACTCAAATCAAGGTGGTAATGGCAGATGAATAGACAAATGGGCCAGTGAAATAGTATTAAAAGTTTTGAAAGACTCTTATGCATATGACAGTATAGTAAGTGATAGAAGTGGCATCTCTATTCACTGGGACAGTGACAGACACCTGAGGAAACGGTGGTGGGAAAGTGGGTAGCCACTGGAAGGCAATAAAATTAGATACAGACCTCATACCATTCACAAGAAGAAACTTCAACTGGATCAGCAATCCAAATGTAAAATATGTAATCAAACAAGTATTCTAAGAAAAGATGAGTAAATTCCTTTTTTTAACTTTCATCTAGGGAAAAACTTTCCATGTCTCAAAATCCAGAGGCAATAAAAGCAAAGATTTAAAAAATTTAACTACAAAAATACAAAATATTTTCACAGCAAAACCAGTATAAAAATGGTCAAAGAATACTGACCAACTGGCTGAGAAAATATTTTCTACTTAATCGAGAAAAAGGGCTGATATACTAATATATAAAGAATGCTTGAAAACTGAGGGACAAAAATCCAAACCCACTAGAAAAACGGGAAAGATATTGCCAGACATTTCCCAGAATACATGTATAAGAAAATGTCCATTAAACATATGAAAATCTTTAGGTATATTAAAAATTAGGGAAATTAGATAAATGCCTGTGAGATTGGTGAAAATTAAATATGATGATGCATCATGTTTGTGAGATTGCAAACAGATAATTGCATATATTGCTGATGAGAATGCAAACTGGTACAACCTTCGAAAAAGGCAATTTGTCAGTATATTATGATGCTTATGTCCAAATGTATGTGTCTCCCCAAAATTCATATGATGAAGCCTAATTCCTAACCTGATGGTATTTAGAGGTGGGGTCTTTGGGAGGTGATTAGGTTACAAGGGAATAGGACTAGTGCCCTTATAAAAGTGACCCTAGGAAGTATCCTTGCCCCATTTGCCATGCAAAAAGAGACAGTGAGAAGATGGCCATCTATGAACCAGAAAGTGGACCTCCATAGGCACTAAACTGCTGACACCTTGATCTTGGACTTCCCAGCTTCCAGAACAGTGAGAAGTAGATTTCTGTGTTCATAAGCCACCTATGCTGTGATGCTGAGACCTGGAGTGCTGCTGTAACAAACACCTAAAAACTGTGCAAGTGGCTTTGGGACTGGGTTATAGGGAGAGGCTGAAAGAAAGGACTGTTCAGGGCAATTCTGGTGCGAGCTCAGGAGGAACATAGGAGAGCTGTAGAGAAAGCCTTATCATAGAGAAAGCTTCAACATTCTACCTGAGCAGAATATTGGTAGAAATAAGGGCAGTAAAGGACATTCTGATGAGGTCTCAGATGGAAATGAGGAACATGTTTTGGAGACTGGAGGAAAGGACATCCTTATTATAAAGTAACAAAGAATTTGGCTCAATTGTGTTAATGCCCTAGTGTTTTGTGGCAGGTAGAACCTGTGAGTGCTGAAATTGGATATTTAGCTGAAGAAATTGCCAAGTGAAGTGTTGAAGTTACATCTAAGCAGAGTATTAAGGCCACACCTCCTGACTCTTATAGTAAATTGCAAGAAGAGAGAAATGATTTGAAGATGGATTGGTAACCAAAAAGGAAGCAGAATGTAAAGATTTGGGAAACTTTCAGCCTATCCATGTTGTGAAAGATGAGAAATCTTGTATGGGAGAGAACATTATAGGTGTGGCGTTAGTCCAAAAGAGTATCCATAGTGTGGTACTATTTATGTAAAAAAGGATATAGAAGAAAAAAGTATATATATATATAAATGTATATACCTCGTCATTTATGTAAAATGAAATACAAAGAGTAACCAGAAACTAAGGAGTTGTCTACAGAGGTTGAGTGGAAACTGTGTGGGAAGAATGGGTGAATGGGAATGAGGCATAAAAGATGAGGGAGGAGTGATGTGTCTCTGAATACACCTTTTTTTTTTTTTAAGTTCTGCTGCTTTAAGCTATGGTAATTCTTCACATATCCCAAAATATAAATAATTAAAATTCAGTAGAATTTAATAGGGGGTGAGACTGAAGATGAAATATGAAGAATAACACACTAAAGTTAATCAAGCACTACAACTAAAATTTTATGACCACACTAAAGACCGTGGGAAGAAAATTACTAATCTAAGTGATTTTGAACAGCATTTTGACGATATACTTTGAGGCTGAAGATACAAAGTACTGTCAACAAGCATTATGCTATATTATACTCACAAAATAACTGTGCACCAACATACCATAACATAGGTATATTTGACAAATATATACTATACAGATATTAAACTTATTTCTCATAGGGCTCTGGATATCAATTCTGAAACTACTTTATATGTATATCAGAATTGAACAAATAAGTACATATATTGTGAATACTTAGAGCTGGATTTCTCACTCAAAGGAGGGACCTATAAGTAAGGAAACAGGGAAAGTTAGAATGAACCCCCTGCTCTGTGTGTATATGTCTCTCTCTGTGTATATATTATATATTCACACGAACATAGAGTGAGATGTAGATGCATTATATATGTGTATAAATGTTACATGCATGTACATATATGTATAATGACTAGATTTCTGTATATATAGACATGTACAATGCACATATATGGATGTACATATTTTTGTATATGCATAGATAATACACACCTCTCTCTCTCTCTCTCTCTCTCTCTCTTTCTCTTTCTCTTTCTCTTTCTCTTTCTCTCTCCTAGGTCTGTCAACTAAGTAGACCATGAAACAATGACAACTCAGTCCCAATGAAATTATTGAATCCAAGATGTGCTAGTAAAAATACAAAAATTACCCTGGAATATTTTGTTGTGCTAGAAAATAACAAAGTGTTCACAAAATGAAGGGAGCTGAAAGGACATAGAAGTCTACACAAAAGGACTTCCAATGACCACATCTGAGACACTTTGAGAAAAATAAATAATTATAGTAATGTGCTGTAACTTATAGGATAAAATAAATATTTATGGGCCTTTAAGAGTATAAATAAATCATTGAATAAGTAAATAAATGTGGGAGAAAGGACAGTTTTTCCTTGCAGTAGAATTCTAATTTGTTAAATGTAGAAGGAATGATGGAAATAGAAAACCACTCTTTGGCAAACACCACAATAATAATTGTTGCAGGTAGGAATTATAGATGAATGCTAAAATTAATGGCCAAAATTATGAAGAAAAACAGAATATTTGCATATTCTCAAAGTAACTTCTTTAAAGATATTTATTATTTACAATTGGAAAAAAGTAGTATCTTCACAGTGGAAAAACCTGGCAGACAGCACCTTAATAAAATGATCAAGCTAATGTCACCAGTAAAAAGTCCTATCCACATCCTATACCTCTGATATCATGCACTGTGGAGATGGGTAATGTTAGGTCTGCAAATAACACTTTTGTGATATTCTTGCCAAAATAATGAATGAAATATATAGATTCAAATTCCTAAACTGAGATATATACTGGGACTAGGGAAACATAGTATGTTTGGAGGATTCTGATTAGAGTCTAGACCAGCACAAGGGCATTAATGGGCCAATTGGAAATTTTTGAATAAAGTCTTTAGATTAACTGATGGTATTGTTTTTATGTTAAAGTCTAATAATTTTGCTATGTCTAGGTAAAATGTTAACAGTAAGAGAAGCTGGATGATAGGTATACTAGAACTCTGAAGCATTTGTGTTACTCTAAAATTATTTCAAAATAGAAATTTTCAAAATAAAATACTAGAGACACTCCAAATCATTTATGGGGCTAGTCTCTTTTTGGGGGGGAAATTTTGTAAGTTAATGCTCCTTACCTCATCTAACCAGAGAGAACAGCATGACTCGACTGAATATCAAAATTGACTCTCTTAACCCTTGTTTAATGAATTTGACTTAATATAACAAGAAGGGGCTATTTTTTCTTTTTAATTCTCAATTTCTTAAGGATGAAAACAATTATTGAGAAGATTTGAAATAACATTCTGAAATGAATGAAACATAATTAATAATTACACCATTCCCTTTCATGGTCAACATGGAGACAGCATACCAGACTGGAGAATTCATTTATGGAAAAGGTTTTTGCATGCCATCCTTCAATTAAATATAAGGCCATAGCTTATATATAATTGAATAGCCGACATGGGAAGAGGTCTTCTGTGGCATGTCAAAGACCCTCACAGTACTATTTGGAATACAGAGCTACTCACTAGAAATGAGGTGGAAATTTTTCTGCTTGGACCAAGGAGTCACTGAGGTCTTCTGATAAGACAGGGCACCCAAAGACCACTGTGAGTTTAGGTGGAATGAATCCACAGTGATGGTTGAGAAAAGAGGTCCCTGCAGATCCAACCTACATTTGGTAAAGATGCCTGAACATGAAATTATAAACTAAGAAGAGCTACTACCTTAGAGAACTGGATCACCAAAGACATCACATCAGTTGTGTGCCTGTGGCCCTCAGAATATGTGGGTTCAATCTTAAGTAGTTTTAGAGGCATTTATCCTTCCCTGTGAATTAAGAGGATGGTTTGGTAACTGAACTAATCCCTATCAGTCTGAATCAGCACCCTAAATTCTTGGATAATTTAGATGAAGACATCTCAAGAGGGAGATATTGTTACTTCTGCAAATATTGCCCTATTTTTATTGGCGCAACTAATTGGAGAAGTAAAAGTTATCTGTATTGTCAGGTTGAGAGCTGGAGCAAGTCACAGCAGAACCACACAGGCTGAACTATATAGTGTATCTATTGGTAAGTGAAATATTTTATTCTGTGGGTGAAGCACTTAGCCAAGGAGTTGCTAGCCCAATATCTTTTCACTAACTCCAGGCCTGTCTTAAGTTTTCCTGGCTTAAGTTTTGGGGCCCATATGTATCTTTGTCATGTTGATCCATAATGGAAGTGATTGGTTTCTGAAATCTGTGAAGAAATCAGCAATGAACTTTCCTTAAAGAATTATTTAAAGTTCAGTCTATCTGGCTAAAATGGAGTTTAAGAAATCAATTTCTATCAATCTGTGTCTGTTTCTAAATGTCACTGCATGTTCATGCAATGACAGAACAGTAGAGGAGAAATCATGTCTAGGCAAACACGATATTCTCTGCTCCAGGTGCTTTTTGAGAGGAAAAGAAGGTACTCTGTGAGAGACAGAATTTCTTCTTAGCGGTACTCTTACTCATTGTATGATAGAGCATAGTCTTCAGAATCGGAAGGAACTGGATTTAAATCTCATCTTTACTACTTAGTAGTCCTGTGACCTTGGGAAAGTTAATTAGCCTCTCTCAGCCTTAGTTTTCCGATCTGTAAAATAAAGATAATTATATTTTTTCTCATAAGATTAGTGTGAACATTAAATAATAGAATGTGTCTGTGGTAGGCAGAATAATTGCCCTCCCAAGATGTGCATGTCCTATTCCCTGGAACCATGAATATATCAGGTTACATAGCAAAAGGGAATTAAGGTTGCAGATGCAATTAATATTACTGATCTGCTGACCTTAGAATGGGGAGATTATACTGAATCATCTGGGTAAGCCAAGGCCCTTAAATACTGAAGGAACAGGCATTGCGGAAAAGACCTGACAGGCCTTTGTTGGCTTGGAAGATGGAAGCCAACCAAGGAATTCGGGCAGCCTCTGCAATTTGGCTAAGGCAAGAAAACAGAGTCCCCATAGAGCCTCCAGAAGAAACACAGGAATGCCAATATCTTGACTTTAATACAATGAGACATATTTGATTTCTGACCTCTGGAGCTATAAGATTATAAATTTGTGTTTTAAGCCACCAAGTTTGTGGTAATTCATTACAGCAGCCATTAGAAACTAATGTAATGTGTAAAGAGACTAGCACAGTTCTTGGTAAATAATTGATATACAATATATTTTACTTCTGCTTCCAAAATCCTTCCAGGTATTTGGGTTCTCTTCTAATATCCAGCAATTACTTCTCTTACAAAATCTATCCTAAGGTAGAACTTAGTCTGGCCTCTTGAGCTGGGATTTTGCTATTTTCATTTGCACAAAGGGAGAGCTAGATAAACTCAGCGTCATTTGGACCACAAGCCAGCAAACTTTTTCTGTAAAGACCTAGATAGTATATTTTAGCCTTTGTAGTTCATATGATCTTTGTCTGAACTACTCGACTCTGCAGTTATAGCAGGAAAGTAGCCATAAGAAATAGGTAAACTAATGAGTGTGCCTGTGTTCCAATAAAAGTTTATTTACAAAAACAGGCAGTGAGCCACATTTACTCTGTGCTCTGTAGTTTGCTGACACAGGATTTACACTCTTTCTTTTCACCTCCACACAAGATAATTTTTTCAAGGTTAAGATGAAGAATGGAGGTGAATCAAATCTTCCCATCTCTAAAGAATACTTCAGAAGACTTTGCTCTGCTTGTTGTATATATCTCATCTGTGAATTAGAAATCATAATAAGACCAATGACTATAATAGCAACAGTCATCGTGTAATCATAATTTAGAGGACAAATAGAGAATGGCTTCCTTATCTTCTGAAACCCTGCCCTGGGCCAGGAGGCCATTCGAATTATTTATTTACCTCTTCAGAAGCAGACTCTGCTCTTTCAAAACAAATACCCTTTATCAGAAATTTGCTAATTTGAAATTCTGAAGGTGCTCTCTTCTGATTTTTAAAAACATAAAAGACTCTGGATGCCCATTTGAAAGTCAATAAGAGAGAATATAATTAGAAACTCCTTTATAAGGTCTTAATTTCTCCTCCTTGGATTGAACACTTGTCAGTACTATCGTACTTCTGTGCTTTTTGTCTGTTACCCATTTCCACATGCTGTGTCATTTGCTTTGAAATGTGACAAAGTGATCGGAGCTCAGGATCCTTCTGCAGAGAGAGGCATTATTGATTTCTTGGAGAGGAGCAAGAAGACCTGCAGTGTTGTGGTTACACTTGGCTGACAGATCACAACAGCTTGTGACATCTAATTTACTAGAATGAAATCACGGGGGTTCTCTGGCTCTCAGGCCCAGAGGGGAGGTGAAAGGTCAAGAAAGTGAGGATCCTGAGCAACCAGGCATGAAGGGTGGTTCATTCGCTGGGTCTAGTCTCTTTCTGAAAGGATATGAACTGAATTTACCTGCTTTGAGCGAACCAAGTTGTCTTAGCAAACGGAACATAATAAATGTCTGATCATCATTGTGCTGGTTACAATTTAACTGCTCAATCAGAAAACTTTATTTTTAGTTTCACTTGAGGCCCTACAAATGGTTGTAGCTTCACAGCTAAGAATTTATTAAACAGAAAATTTTCTTTATGCTTGAGAATGCTTTTAGCCATCGTTTCAATTTCAATAATCTTCATTAAGCCATACAACACATTCAGAGGTTATGCAGTCAATTAAGCCTCGTTCCTGCTTAACTGATAATGCTTTTACAACTATTTATTTTCATAGTGTGCATGACTTTTATGACGAAGGCACAAAAGAAAAGCAAACAAGCTGATAATGGGATTTTCTTTAGATTCAGTGACGTTCAGGGTTCCTTCCATCCTCTAAAATATACAGTTCAATATCTAAGTTCATCCACACATTCCCAGAATGGACTACAAGCTCTGCTTTCTCAGGGTAAAATGAGTAAGATAAGTTTTGATAGACAACTAGGATGCTTTCAGTGTAACATCATGATTCCACATTTGTATTTTTATGTGTGAGTAATTGCTACTCTAATTGGGTCTTTGGGGTACATAATGATTGCTGAATCATATAAGACAAGTTGAGTAACATCAGCATATATTTTATGCTGACGTCTGTTGTTCACAAATGCAAAAATATAGCATAGTTCTTTGGATGAGTGCTGGAATAGACATTCATATAAACTGCATTTTATTTTCAGTGCCATCATTTCCTTTTCATGTCGTAACTCTGACACGTCTAACTCTCTGAATCTCCGTTTCTTTATCTTTGAAATGGGGCTAGTAATACAATGACCATTCTGGAGTGCCTCCTTGCCCATAGAGGTAGGTACTTTTACACTGCTGTCTACTTACTCCTGACAAACTTGTGAGGAATGTATTATCCTCAGTCTGCATACAAGAAAACCGAGGCAGAGACTAGATGATTTTTTGCTAAGTTCGATGACTAACAGATATCACAATGGCGATTTAAATCCAGATCTTCTAACACCAAGCAAAAATTGTTTTACACTGAGTCTCAACTGCTTCCCAGAGGCTTTGTCCAAGGATTAAATTATAGACTGCAAATAGTAGATCTCTGTAAACATGAGGTAAGGTTATTAATTAATTATTTTATGTGGGTACACTTTTAAAATCAACATATTGTAATTCACATTATAATCACAGTAATAGCCTAACTTTTCTTTAGACCAAAGTACCGAGAATTATGGAAGTGCTTTAATGAATTTCCATACTTAATCCTCCCTTACAAACCTGTAAGATAGGTATGAGGAAACCTCATTTTACATTTGAAGAATCGGAACAGCATGGCTTTGAATTTCAAAATAGAATTTCCTTTTTTTATTGAAGTATACCAGACTTACAGTATTATGTCAGTTTCAAGAATACAACATAGCGATTCATTACTTTTATGCATTACAAAATGATAACAACCAGTCTAGTTACCACATGTCACCACACAAAATTATTTCTCTATTATTGACTGTATTCCCTATGCTGTACATTACATCCCTGTGACTTATTAATTTTATAACTGTAAGTATGTACCTCTCAAGCTCCTTCTCTTATTTCCCACACCACCCACCTCCCCTCTGTCAACCACCAGGTTGTTCTCTGTATCTATGGGTCTATTTCTGTTTTGTTATTTTTGTTCACTTTTTTTGTTTTTTAGATTCGACATTTAAGTGAAATCATCAGTATTTGTCTTTCCCAGTTTGACTTATTTCATTTAGCATAATACCCTCAGCGTCCTTCCATGTATCATAAATGGCAAGATTTCATTCTCTTTATGGCTGAGTAATATTCTGTTATTCCATTCTCTCTCTCTCTCTCTCTGTCTCTCTCTCTCTCTATATATATATATATATGTATATATCTCACATCTTCCTTATCTGTTCATCTATTGATGGATACTTAGGTTGCTTCCGTATCTTGGCTATTGTAAATAATGCTAACACTGAGGTGCATATATTTTTAAATTAAATTTTTCTTCGGTTAAATACTCAGAAGTGGCATTGCTAGATTGTATTGTAATTCTATTTTTAGTTTTTTGAGGAACCTCCCTACTGTTTTCCATAGTGGCTGCACCAATGTACATTCCCACCAACAGTGCACAAGGGTCCCCTTTTCTCCACATCCTCACCGACACTGGTTATTTCTTTTTCTTTTTCTTTCTCTCTCTCTCTCTCTCTTTTTTTTTTTTTTTTTTGATAATAACCATTCTGACAAGTGTGAGGTAATGTCTCATTGTGATTTTGACTTGCCTTTCCCTGATGATTTGTGGTGATGAGCATCTTTACATATGCCTGTTGGCCATTATTTTTCTTTGGAAAAATAATCAGATCCTCTGCCCATTTCTTACTTGAATTGTTTGCTTGTTTGATATTGAGTTTTATGAGTTCTTTATATATTTTGGATATTAACCCATTATCTGACAAACCATTTGCAAATACCTTCTTCCATTTTGTAGGCTGCCTTTTCATTTTGTTGATGGTTTCCTTTGCTGTGCAAAAGCTTTTTAGTTTGATGTAGTTCCATGCCTTAATTATTGCTTTTGTTGCCCTTGCCTGAGGAGTCATATCCAAAAACAATATTGCTAAGACAGATGTCAGAGTGCTTATTGCTTGTGTTTTTTGCTAGGAGTTTTATGATTTCAGGTTTTACATTTAAGTCTTTAACCCAATTTGAGTTTATTTTTGTATATAGTATAAGAATGTGGTCTAATTTCACTCTTTTGTATGCAGCTGTCCAGTTTTCCCAACAGCATTTATTGAAGAAATTGTCTTTTCCCAATTGTATATTCTTACCTCCTTTGTCATAGATTAATTGACCACATAAGCATGGACTTACTTCTAGGCCCTCTATTCTGTTCCACTTATCTATGTGTCTGTTTCTGTGCCCATACAATTTTGATTACCTGTTTTGATTACTATCGCTTTGTTGTATAGTTTGAAGTCAGGGAGCATGATAATTGGCTTTGTTCTTCTTTCTCAAGATTGCTTTGACTATTTATAGTTTCCTCCCTCCCTCCCTCCTTCCCTTCCCTTCCTTTCCCTTCCCTTCCTTCCTTCCTTCCTTCCTTCCTTCCTTTCTTCCTTCCTTGCTTCCTTCCTTCCTTTCCATATACATTTTAAAGTCATTTGTTCTAGTTCTGTGAAAAACACCATGGATATTTTTATAAGGATTGTAATGAAACTATAGATTGTTTTGGGTAGTTTGGACATTTTAACAATATTAGTTCTTCCAAACCCTGAGCATGGTTTCCATTTCTTTGAGTCATCTTCAGTTTCTTTCATCAATGTCTTGCAGTTTTCAGAGTACACATCTTTCACCTTCTTGGTTAAATTTATTCCTAGGTATTTTAATTCTTTTTGGAAAAAAATGGGATTATTGATTTTTCTTTCTGATAGTTCATTATTAGTATATAGAAATGCAACAGATCTTTGTACATTAATCTTGTATCCTGCAAGTTTACTTAATTCATTTATTAGTTCTAATGGTTTGTTGTTGTTTTTTACTTTTTGGTGGAGTCTTTAGGATATTCTATATATAGTACCATGGCATCTGCAAATAGTGACAGTTTGACTTATTCCTTTTCAGTTTGGATTCCTTTTATTTTTCTTGTCAGATTGCTATGGCTAGGACTTCAGTACTATACTGAATAGTGGTGGCAGGAGTGGGCATTCATTTCTTGTTCCCTTGAAGGAACATGATCTTAGAGGAAAAGCTTTCAGCATTTCACTGTTGAGTATGATGTTAGCTGTGAATTTGTCATACATGGGCTTTATGGTGTTGAGGTATATTCACTCTATACCCACTTTTTTGTGAGTTATACCCACTTTTTTGAGAGTTTTTTGAATTAATGGATTTAAATTGTGTCAAATGCATTTTCTGCATCTATTGAGATGATCATATGATGTTGATCCTTCTTTTTGCCAATGTGTATCATGTTGATAGATTTGTGAATATTGCAATCCCTTAATGATAACCATCTCTACTACACGTCACTGATTCAGAAGTGGGGTTGCCTTCAATACCCTGTTTCCATCTCTTCTACCCATAAACGTGATTCCTCTATCATTTGTTGTGCAAAAGCTGTTCAGTCAGCCCTCAGTTTTCCTTCAGGAGGATTTGCCCTGTATATAGTTTACCGGTTTTTAACTTTCCTCCTTTGTACACTGTTAGGTTTGCCTTACAACTAAAAACAAAGCCAAGGTCTTGGGGGTTTCTTAATTGAATTTTTATCGTTTTTCCAATGTTCCCTAACTGTTTACTTCACAATGAAAAGGAGATTTAACATGCAGAGGTAGGAGCTGGTTCCTGCCTTATTTATGTAGCTAAAGGAAGAGACCCTTTACTGCAAATTGCACAGGTCTCAGCTGCTCAGAAGGTACTCAGGTAAATTAGTAGACAAGAGAGACTCTTCATGGAACTTTGAGGTAGATAGTTCTTGTAAAGTTATTCTCTCTTGGGTGTTCTGCTTGAAGACTTTTATCTCAATTTGGAATGGTTATAATGGACCCTCTGCAAGGAGAAGATGAGTTATGAGTAGGTCAGTTCCCTATCTTATCTGTAACATTTTTAATGCAAGCTTTGTCTTGCCATTGTTTTAGTTGGTTTATGTGTGTGTCATACACAATGACACTGAGGAGCTCTGGGGTAAAGAATAGGCTTTTCAATAAATGATGTTTGAATAATAATAGGGTGGCATATAAGAAAAAAATGTAGTTCAACCCCTGCTTTACAAAAGTAGGGGTTAAAACCCCTACTTTACCAAAATCAATCCCAGAAGGACTGAAAATTTAAATGTAAAAAATAAAACAAAAGAACCTCAGGAAACTAATACAGTCATGACTTTCAGATAGAAAAAGCAAAATTTACCATATTGAAAAAGATTGATGAAATTGACTTACAAACTTTATATAGGGAATAGAAGATATTTATAGCACATGTAACCCAATAAATAGCTTGTATTCACATTATAATAAGTTCTTCTACAAGTCAATATTAAAAAGACAGAATCCAACAGAATGATGAGCAAGAGATTTGAGCAGGCATTTCATGGATGAGGATACCCAAATGGCCAATAAATACAGGAACAAATTGCTCAACTATAATAATTATCATAGACACACAAATTAAAACAACAATTTGATACCTTTATAATCCAATTAACATAGCTAAAATTTAAAAGACTGACATTCCAAGTGCTGACAAGGATATGGAGGAACTGAAATTTTATACAAGGCTGGTTGCTAACCATTTGATCTGAAAAGCCAGGCTCATCCAACAGCAGAAGTGGGATGGGAATGAGGAGTTGGAGAAGTCTCTAGAAGCTTTTGCCTCTGTGGGTCAGCTGGCCCATCTCTTGGTCAGTGGAGCCTGCAGTTGGCGGGGAGGAGCAGGGTGCTGTGTGGAGGAAAGAAAAGAAAGATGGACCTGCTGGGCATACACTTGCAACTACTGATGAAGACATCAGAGAGTAATTTTGTGCTATTTTGCTTCTTTTACTTCCCTCCTCTCCAAATCTCATACAAATTTTCCTTTTGGCTAATTCTAACCAGCACCCGACAGAAAAAAGTTTTCTGGGAAACAGTTCCCAACTCAAGAAAACTGACAATACAATTATTCAATGCATTTTGCAATAAAAATTTAACCATCTATGAATTTGAAAAAGAATTTATACATGTATATGTATAACTGAATCACTTTGCTGTACACCTGAAACTAACACAACATTGTAGATCAACTGTACTGCAATATAAAATAAAAAATTTAAAAAAATTTAACCATCTATGAGTGGACAAAAGGATGACAGACATTTTCATAGAATTACAAACTTATGTAAATTCCAAAATCTATTTGGAATCAAGCATGCCTAGATTTGAATTTTAATATAGACTTTTACTATTTTTGTGATCTTGGGCAAGTTACTTAATCCCTTGTAGTGTTATTTTCCTTGCTCATAAAATAAAATAATATTTGACTCATAGGCATTTAAGGATAAATATTATAATGTATATACATTTCTCAAGATAGTGCCTAGTTCGTTGAGAACTTCAATAAATGATTCCCTTTAGTAATATTACTACTGATGGTTTACAAAGATATTTGGATATGAGAATCTCCTAGGAGCTTTTAAAATATAGTGATCCAGGGACTTCCCTGATGGTCCAGTGGTTAGGAGTCTGTGCTTCCACTGCAGGGGGCACGGGTTCAGTCCCTGGTCGGGGAACTAAAATCCTGCATGCCGTGTGGTGTGGCTAAAATAATAATAATAATAATAATAATAAATAAAATAAATAAATAAATAAAGTGATCCAGATTCTGTCCAGAGAGATTCTGGTTTGTTTGGTATATTTCCCTGTCAATAATGGACCAGTTGAATCAGGATACCTCTCCCTTACAAAGTTCCTGTCACAGATTAAATCATACTCTATTAACTTACTCTAGACCAGAATCCTTTGTTTACTAGTTTTGTTACTTTTTATGCATTCTAGACATGTCCAGAGGGTATCTGCTAGCCTTCATTAGATTTACAAGTCACTCTGATGACATTGAGAAATCCTTGAAAGGGACATAAGGAACATCTCCATTTTCATTGACAATATTTTGGGAAGCTGGTATTGTAGAAAGATAAACTCATTTATTTTCTTTTAGATTCCTGCTAGTCACAGCTCCAGTGGGTGACCTTTTAATGACATTTGTACCATTGGGGCATAGGCTGAATAAGAGACATCCTTACTGTACCCACCTCATCCCTGACTACAGAAGGAATAAATATCATACCAACCAGAATTGAAATGTGAGATACTGTACTGAATTAATTCACAGGTGTGCTGAATGCAATATGCGTGAAGAGAAGTGAAAATTTGCTTCTAAGGATTCAGTGGGAAAGCAGCTACTAATCTTCAAGTTTTAGATGAGTTCCTTTTCATTGGCAGGCACTTTTGAATGCTTTAAAATTTTAATACTCTCTGGAGAGGAGTTAAATGCATTTTTTTAAGTGCCATTGGTTGTGTGTTCTGGGAAAGTGAAGTGGAAATGGGAACATTAGGGTCACAGTGTGTTGTTATTGAAAATGAATCCCACTTTACTTCTACTTCACAGTATTCATATATTTTTCATAAAATGAGTTCATCCATATTTTAAGATTTGAGATCTACCTTTCAAGTCTGCCCTTCTCTGGTGTGTAGGCTGTTTTTTTGTTTTTTCTTTTGTGTGTGGGTTAACTGTTCAATTGTTAAAGTTGTATTTTTGAAGTTTTCCTTGCTACACTGAAGCCTATGGGGTTTTTGAACTAAACTGGTGGTGTGAATTAGTGAAAATCAGAAAAAAATGAAGAAAGACACAGGTATTAAAATATTATGTTTGGGGACATGGGGCATAGTCAAAACTTTGGAATACAGCTGAGAAATAAGCAATCTTTGGAGGTAGCTTGAATTCTGCTTTGTGTTGTGGGGGAAAAAAATCAAAGTCCTATATGTATTTTTCCAGATTTAGATAGAATAGTTTTGTGAGATTCTTCTTCCACAGGTACGGGGTTAGAAATGGCTCTTCCTCCCTCCACCTTACCTTAAAATTTTCACAGTAGTTAATGAATTCAGAAACTATTCGTTGTGTATCTACAATGTGCCAAGAACTGCCCTAGGCAGTAATGAAGACACAAAGTCCACGTTCTTCTGGGGAATACAATTAGTTCATCCTTACAATTAGGGTTGTGATTTGTTGGCAAAGTCTTTATCCACCGCAGCCTCTTTCCTTCTCAGCCATTGTCTGTAGATATAATAATAAACATTTTAAAAAATACCAGTTGTCAAAAACAACTTGTACCAGGGAATCTCCCAGTTACCTACATGTGTCATTTATTTGGTCCTGCCAATAACGCTAAGAAGTAGAGTACTATTTTGCCCGTTTTTCTGTATTGAAGAGAGTTTTTAAAAAGTCAGAACACTTGTCCAGGGCTTTCCCTGGTGGCGCAGTGGTTGAGAGTCCGCCTGCCAATGCAGGGGACACGGATTCGTGCCCCGGTCTGGGAAGATCCCACATGCCGCGGAGCAGCTGGGCCCGTGAGCCATGGCCGCTGAGCCTGCGCGTCCGGAGCCTGTGCTCCACAATGGGAGAGGCCACAACAGTGAGAGGCCCGCGTACCGCAAAAAAAAAAAAAAAAAAAAACATTTGTCCAGGGCTACTTGGCAAGTACATGGATCAGCTGGGAATCAAATTCAAAACAGTCTAATCAAAATTTTAGACACTTAACCCTCTACACAAATAAAAGAAATACTACTTCTCACATATATAAGTACTCTCATTTAAAAACACATAGCTACGATGATTAATTGAATGTCAGCTAGTTTTAAGAGACAGTGATTTCATAGTAGCTTTACTTTCACTGTATTTTCTCTTGTAAAAGTATAACTACTCATATCTGGGTGGTACTCAAAATTATTTGAGATTTAAAAGTGGTTTTTATACTGAAAAATAAATATATGTTGGGAACTACTGTACTCCAGGTTTCTGAGGGTAATGCGTTACCCTCAGAAGTGCTTAGCCCACATCTGTTACACAGAAGGAGGGTGATAAATGGTAAATGTATGCATGCATAGATACATGAATCCTATTGCTAATTAAGTACAATAGAATAGTGGCCCAGATATCTAACATTAATAGGCACCATGTATTGGGGTGAAATGAATAATTGGAAAAAAATAATTGTTGGTAAACAAAGGAGACTGTGGGAGACAAATGCCAATACCAAACACGAAGAGTTGGGCAAGTTAAAAAGGGCAAATGCTTTTTTTGCACATTCTTCCTGTTTGCTTAAAATCCATAAAAAGAGGACTCTTCTTGACAGATTAAAATGAGTAAGCGCGTCAATGAAATTAAACTGCTTTCTTGACGTTGGTGTGCATTTTGTTTTTCTGCATCCCCTAAGTAGATAGAGCTAGTTAAATTTCATACATGCTGTATTAAAAAGAAAAAAATATATATTCTGTTTTATATCTGGAGAGAGCATATTGAGTTTTGGGATCTCAAAAGAATTAATTACTTTTCCATTTTGTAATTACATGGAGACCAGTGAGAGGTAATGAATATTTTCAAGATATCACATTTTCATGTTTCTTTGTTTTTATTTTTCTCTTTAAATTTTTTTCTATTGATTTTAATTAAACAGTTCTACGTTTATGAGAAACTAGAGGAAATTTAATATCCTCAAGTTAAGGAAAACAAACAAAACAGAGGAAAACATTTAGCAAAACTGGTTTCTGGGACTGTACTTTGCATTATGATTTAACTTTTTTGTTTTGTTTTGTTTTATCTCCTTAAGGCAGACTTGGTATAGAAAAAGTACACCCTGGGAGAGTGTTCTAAGCTTTCACAGCTCTTGTCTGAGATAAATGGTGTTTCATTAATTTCATATGAAATCTTCTTATGTGACAGTATAATTATAATATTATACAGCTTAGCTAGATGGCTTTAAATGATCTGCCAGTACAACCCCAGAAATGAAGGGTCACACAGGGTACAAAGAGTCTTCAAGATTCCATTTTGAAAACTAAGCACTCTTGGCAAGGGAAAAAATTGCTAATGTGTTTCTGTATTTAAGGTGGCTTCCATTGCTCATAAGGTACCTTACAGCTCAGTGTGATGTCTCTAATTCTTTGAAATGCCAGTCACTTCAGTTTACACTTCTCCTTGCTTTGGGTATGAACCTAGGCAAAATGTACTGATGGAGAAGGTAACACAGAAAGAGAAGGTGACACACTCAGTGCTTTGGTATGAGGTGGGAGGAATGTAGTTCTGGATATTAGAAAGTTACTCAATAAACTGGAGACCCACAGAGAGTGTGGTGGGGAAAACTTTTGTCCATTGAAAGCAGGTTTCTTTAGTGTATCACTTGAGAGCACATTGGCATTCAAAACTTTCCATGAGGCATTAATTGGCTATTTCAGTACTACTCATTTGAATTTATCCATATCCATCAATTTCCCAGCAGTTTGGACCACATATTGCTTTTAATGGAGGTTATAGGTAAAAGAGAAACAGCATCAAATGTAATCTCAGTACAATGTGTAATCAGATCCTACTTTCTGGTATATGTAGGTCTCTGCTCTGTAAAATAGAGTTCAGTTTTTGCCCCCTCAGCACAAGTAGTTGGGGAAAGGAGGATTCAGTCAAGAAATCTCAGGAATGGGAAACCAGAACTTGGACTTTGTTTACTTCCGGTTTGGTACTATTGGGTTTTTTTCTCCAGAATGCTGTGGCAACCAGTATGTTGAGTAGGGAAAAAAAAGTTAAACTGAATGTAAAGCAGTATGGAGATATAATACGTACGATGTTTTGTTTTTTTAGTTGGTTATTTTGGGTAACAGTCACAGGATCCTGATAGTACATTGCAGTGAAAGTAAGCTGGACTAGAAGTTTATTTGCTATGTGACTGTGAATAATTTTCTGGAGTCTTTGCACATACATTTGTTCATTAATAAAATGAAGATGGACTCTGTGATAATGTGAAGTAACTCTAAGTCCTAAATTTTGTTGAGTCCCAGGTTTACATGTTTACCACTTTGAAATTAGTGTGCTGTGCTAGGCTAAGAGATTAGGAGAAATACTCCTTCTTAGTTAGCTTATAAACTGTCAGAATGAAAACTTTCAAAAATGCCAGATACTTTACGCATGAACTTCCAAGGAAAGTGTAAGATTTAGAAGCCTTCAAAAAGCTCTTGTCTTAATCTTTTGTGTTTGACATATTCAAAATTAGTGAGATGTTTAACTATCACATGGAACTATGAATTAAGGATGCTTGGGAGGAAATAAAAAATGCCCTGACAGTTTTTAATTCTTGAGGATATAAATGTTTTAGGAATGTAGTCTAATAATGTTGTTTATGCACTGAACAGCATGTTCTGGTACAGTCTGGGAAACTATTAATATCAAAATATTAAGTTATTGCAGAAACAGTTTTTATTGAATCCTTTGGGATGGCATAAGCAAATTTTGACATAGCGCCAGCATTAGTACTTTCAAATGAAAATACATATAGTTTCACTCAAAATTCAAGCACAGAAAGCAGGATAATTAAGAACTATGAATTTTATATTCTGTCTTTAATTTGGGGGAAATACCTTTCATGTCATTTTTCTAATTCTTCATAGCCAAAACGAAGTGAGGTTCAAATAATTATTTGGAGAATTTTGGAAAGTATAGCTACTAAATATATAAACCTGAGTCTTAGGGAATACAGTCGAATTTAAAAGAAGTGAAAGGATTTATTTGTAACACTTACTACTCACTGCACTTTAAATACTTTCTGAAGGAAATAATGCAATGAATGGCTAGCAAGCAAGAGAGCAGGCAGGCAAGCAAGAAGCCTAGTCAATGACGAACAATAGTGTCTTCGTCTCTTTCTCACTTCATTTTGTCATAAAGAAAAGAATTAATTTTCTATTCAAAAACATAGTAAAGTGATTGGCATGTATGTTTGTTACATGTTAGTATCAGAGGAGAGAAAAACAACCTTCATGTCTAAGATTAGTACTGTGATGAAATAAAATATGGCCTATCTATTTGAAAGATGATTATTAAAAGGATGATTTTGGACATATAGGTATGTTCTGTGCATACAGGTTGTGTATGACTGGCTTAAATTCTGATTGACCATCATTCTATTCTAACTGGCTTGACCTCTGTTGAACTGATTGTTAACATATTTTAAATAGTATCTATATAAGACTTACAATAACATTGAAAAATACTTAGGATATAAGGTTATTGAATAGAGTTGAATGCAAAATTTAACCTAAAGATTCATTTACCTGTGTTTTAGAAAGCCATTTGAATATTTAAAAAATAAAATTCTTGAGAAATAGAGTAAAAACTGTGAACATTTTGATGGTCAGTGTGACGGTTAACTGTATGTGGCTTAAGGGATGCCCAGCTGGTAAACATTATTTCTGGGAGTGTCTGTGAAGCTGTTTCTGGAAAGGATTAACATTTGAATCGGTAGCCTAAGGAAGATGGCCTCACCAATAGGGATACGTATCGTCCAACACTTTGAAGGCCTGAATAAAACAAAAGTGGAGGAAGGGCAAATTTTCTCTCTCCTGCTTAAGATGGGGCATCCATCTTCTCCTGCCCTCAGACATAAGCACTCCTGGTTCTTAGGCCTTTGGATATGGACTGGCACTTAAACCGAGTTCTTCTGGCTCTCAGGCCTTTGGACTCAGACTGAATTGCAAAGCTAGCTTTCCTGATTCTCTAGCTTGCAGACAGCAGATCGTGGGACTTCTCGAGCTCCACAATCATGTGAGCCAATCCCTATAATAAATATCTATATATGTTATATATTTCTCTATATAATCTATAGTAAATGTCATACATCTATAATCTATAATAATGTCATATTTCTATATCTGTTATCTCTCTCTATGTATATATAGATAGATAGACATAGATATATATATCTCCTATTTGATCTGTTTCTCTGAAGAACCTTGACTCATAGTTAGTTAATCAAAAAACTGGTTAAAGAAGGAAATCATAAAAATGGGTATATAAAGAGATTAAGTTTTTTACATGTAAAACATTCAGAGATATATCCATTTACCAATTTTTAATGAGGCAAGTATTTTTTATAGATCTGGGACTTATAGTTAAATATTCAAGTTGTCATCAATATTCAAGGTCATGTGTACACAATGCATTACTTATGATTTTCCATTAGAGTGAGAAGTTAAAACACTAACAAAAAATTTGACTGTAGAATTGTACATTTTTATAATTGTTTTGTCCAAATCATTTGAAGACATCTCACCATATTTAGATAGTAAATTTTTCAGTTTTTATTTATTTATTTACCAAAGGATTAGGCTTATTTTTCATAGAAATAACAACCCCCTTTCATGTTTATATTTCATAAGTTTATATAATAGTTCATTACATTATTATGTAATTAAATTACCTAATTGATTATATCATTATGTATTACAAACATAATTATAGCTGGTATCATCAGGTTTGGGAGCAATGGAATCATATTTGTGTCTGCCCTGAAGTATCAATAGTTTAGTAAAATATGCAGCCTTTTTATCCAAATTCTATTAACTGCTCTATTAACAGTCTAAAATTCTGAAAGCCAACAAATTGTGAGCTAGCTGGACCCCTCTGCAAAATTGCCTTAATCTTTTTTCTTCATTTACGAGTCCAGAGAATTGCATGGCAGTAGTTGCAACGCAGTTTGAAGGATTGTTTTTTTTATAAAGCGGTAAACAGCAGGGGCAGATTTGGCTCCATGTAAGTCAGCACTTCTGAGCCATCAGAAACAGGAAGTCCCCTAAGATGCGATGGGCAGAGGTTAAAGTGGCAATTATTACGCCACACTGGAATAAGCATTTTCTCATCCTAAGGATTCGAAAACAATAACAAAAGATTCCAGAAGCACTGTCTAACCAATATCAATAACCAAGAAATATTAATGGTTTCTATGATATGTAAGAGGGCTCCCATTGCCAAACGACTTTAGAAAATTTTACGTATTAATGCCATTCCCTTCACATGGCAGTCAGGAAAAGTTTCCAGAAAAGACCGATTTGGAAGGAAAGATTTTTTACAAAGATTTTTATTTGTGAAAAGCTTTTCAAGTCAGTTTCCACTAGTTCCATCCTCCAACTCATGCTCACCCTCAGGACACAGGGAAGGAATGAGAAAGGAAGAGATTACACTTTCTCAGAAAAACAAAACAAAAATACTCCCCAAACAAAAAATAATAATCACCACAACAGATAAGCAAACAACAATAAACCTTCTCTTGACTTCACAGTCTAATCCAGAGCTCTCCTCATTTTATAGCCTCTCTTTACAGCAAAATGCCTAGAGAGGGTTGTCAGTACTTGCTGTCTCTTTCACATTGTCTTTTAAATTCATTCTAAACGACTTTTCTGCCCTAAGAGTCTGCTGAAGCTGTGCCGGTCAAAGTTAGTAATGACTTTGCTAAGTCCAACGGTGAATTCACAGCCCACCCTTTACTTCACCTATTGGCAGCATTTGACTCAGTTATGTACCCTCTCCTTTGATATTCATTTTCACCTGGCTTCTGGAAAAACATGAAGCTTCTGGCTTAACTTCTATCTCAGGGGCAACACTTTCTAAGTCTAATTTCTTAGTTCCCCAACCCCTAATTTTTGAAGTATCCCAGGAAATAATCCTCCTTGTGCCTACAGCTTCCCAGAGGATCTTATCCATCCTCAAGGTTTTATGCAGTTGATAATTAAATTTCTATAGCTGCCTACGTCTCCCCTAAAATCCACACTTGAATATCTTACTTTTCTATTAAGTAAGTGGATGTCTCATAAAAATCTCAGAATCAACATGTCCCAGACTGAGCTCCTGAGCTTCTCTCCAAACTTCTCATCAGCCTTCCCTGTCTGAATAAATGATTATGTCTTCCTCCCTATTGCTCAAACAAAACATCTTACCCTGTTTCAGTATATGCCACATCCTGTCTGTTCATAAGTCCTATTATCTCTGCCTTCAGAATATATTCAGAATCCAAACACCTTCCATTACTTCCTCCGCTCATTTGCCTGGATTTTTGCCAACAGTCTCCTGGCTGGGTCTCTCTCCTTCCACCCTGCAGTCTCTCTCTACAAAGAAGCTATAGGGATCCTTTTAAACAATGTCTGGGATCATGTTGCTCTTCTGCTTGAACCTCTATTGGCCTCCTACCTTGTAATAAAATGAAAGTCCTTCGTAGAGATCAGGGCCCTACTCCGCCCAGCTTGACCACTGGCTCCAACCCTGCTGACATTCTTGCTCTTCTTGGACCAGAGAAAACACATTTCTGCCTTGGGGTGTTAGCACTGGCTGTTCCATCAGCCTGGAATACTCTTCCTTAATTTTATGCATATGAATATCTTTTCCACTTCTTTCAGTTTTTCAAATGATACTTCTTCATCGACTATCCTATTTAAAATAGGACTCCCTCCCTCCTCAACATTATCTATCTTCTTTTCTCTTTTATTTTCCTCTGTAGCTCTATTTACCATCTAACTTCTGAGCAAGTTAACTAAAGTGTGTGTGTGCGTGCGCACACACACGCACATAAGTACACATGTATGTAATATAAAAGGACACCCTCCCTTCTGCAAGTCAGTGGAAGAAGTATGACTCTCTAATTTAAAACTGTTGATTGGTTTGGGCACAGTGGAGTGGAAAGGCACTTTCTCCTCAGCAATCCTATAGTTAACTGCTAAACTTGATCAAAAACATTCTCATCATTGGAATTTTACTTACTCAACCTTTGATATACTTGACAAATAGCCATTAGGGTTCATAAAATGTAGCTCTAGGCAGCAGTAACTAATTTTGAAACTTTCAAAACAGTTCTAGGTGTATGACCATTTATATTTTTGAAAACAACCTTAAAGGCAATAGTCAGTGATACTAATATTTACCATTCTTGAGAATTCTGTATGAATTGGAGGATTTTTGTGTATGTGCTTTATTATCTCATTTAATCTTCTCACGAACTCTTCAGTGTAGATATTATTATCTTGATTTCCAAGGTGAGGAAACTGAGGCTCAGCAGGTTAAGTAACCTGCTCTCTGACATTTGGTAAGTGGCAGGGCTATCTGGCAACTGGCCAAGAGTTCTTCCCCTTCATTGTAACTTGTCATGTAAAAGAGCAGTGGAGATCAGTGGGTGTGTGAAACACAGCAGCTCATGGTTCAAATCACAAAGCAATTTTCCATGGGTTTTGGAAATAAAAGTCTTCCCATGTGTATTTTTACTGTCTGAAGGATATAATGTTAACCTCTAGTGAAGGAAAATTAAATTTCAAAAAATTAATGAAAAATAACACATGTATATGTACTTTGCAGACACGATAGGCAAATTTGTGAAAGAAGTATCTGACCTTCAAGAAATCATGTGCTAATGAACCTGTGTGCTAATGAAGATGAGTCACATTGTCTTTCTCTCCCAATTCCTTATTTATATACTAGTCTTTTACCATCTTATGAAATAGTATGTGGACTTTTTTACCATCTTGTATTATTTTTAGCTTTACTGCCTATATGATGGAAAAGTACAAGAGGTTTTCTCAGTCAAAAACACTTGGAATTTTATTCCAGGATGAGTGCTTCTCAGTGTGTGGTCATTGTTCTTAGTACTTCTATAAGCAAGAAGGCACTACATCAGTCACTGTTTTAGACACCAGAGAAGATCCCAAGGCAAGAGTAAAAACTTGATAGAGCTGCTGGCAATGCAGGAGAAAAAAACCACTTTTTAAAAAAATCTTTTTTAAACTGCTGAATCCAAGAACATAGTTCACAAATCCAAATACAATTTCACCAAATAGTCATACACAGGAAATGAGGGAGGGAAAAAAAAGAAACTGAATGAAAGGGATGCTGGTTACATAAGAGATCTGCAGAATGCACCGTGATTATAACGGCTATATGGCAAATGCAGCCACTATAAAATGTGACAGCAGAAAATTGTTATTTTTTTTTAAATGCAGTGATTCAGTATTGTGGAACGTAGGAATTGCTTTTAGTGGAAAGATAATATCGCTGCCTCATCAGACCCTGGTGGTACAGAGCAGGAAGAGGAGGGAAGAAAAGAAAACATGTATGTGGTAAATGCCGATACAAAAATGCTGAGACAGAGAGGAGCCAGTTTAATTAACCCTAGAAGAGTGCCCTGAATAAACAATATATATTTGTTCCATATATCTTTATCAATATATGAAAAATGTATAATAAACTGGATGAAGTTGGTTTATCCTTTTTAAAGGAGTGTGAAGCTGCTTACATTCCATCTAGTTCAATAAACTGGGTACTTATAATGGGGCAGTTGAGTTTGGTGACTAACAATATAGGTAGTGGAATCAGACAGATCTCAATTATACTTTTCAGTGTAACATTCACCAACTGGGTGATCTGGGGGACATTCTTCATTGCTCTGATTCTCCAGTTCCTCAGTCAATAAGGACAACAGGGTGGTTGACAGGATTAAAAGAGAATCTATACAAAACATGCTTAATACTGTGCTTTTCACATTATAGAACTTAAGGAAATATAGAAATGACGATCAATTATTATATTTTATTGACTTCCCTCTCATCTCCTTTTTTTCCTTCATTTCTTTCAGTTATTTTTAAATTGGAGAATCTTCTGCTTACAAGTTATTATTTGCCTTTATCTCTGGAGTCAGAGACATTAAATCTCTTTTGCAAGAACAAAACTTGAAAGATATTAGTCATGTCAGTGTGTTGTTCGGAAAAGGTGGGACTGGATATTTCTTTGGCCTACCAGAGGCTCTCTCTCTCCATAACTTTTGCAGTGTCGAGATCTGAGATCACTTAGAAAAAGGTGATCAAATTGGTAGCAAAACCAGCAAGGCTCCTGGGAAGAAAGACTCTGACCTGTCATCTTTTAAGAAAGTCAGCTTCATTGAAGTATAATGTGCATGCAAGAAAATCCTGAGTTTTACATGTACTTTTTTGACCCTTTCACTTTCAGTGTTCAAACTATTAGCTGGCATCTCTGACACACTAGTATGGGCCTTACTGAGGCCATCAAGGAGGAAAAGAGACCATGGGTCCCTGAAAGGAAACTCAGCTTGAGGAGAAGGAAGGAGGATTAGGACCTGGGGTCAATACCTGGGACTGAGCTGGGTTAGAAGAGTAACTACCTATAGTTCCATACAAATGCCTTAGGCTAAAGCTTGACAATGCAAGTGTTCTGAATATTCCTTGGAGAAAACTGTGAAAAATCTACAAATGTATGTGAATTTAAGATGCTTTCAACAACAAAAAATGTAACTTTGCAAAAAGTCTCCTTTATCGGGATACAAGTAAACAGTGACTGAAATGAACTGCAAGAGGAGTGACCTCCTTTTCTTTCCATTTACAGCAATAATGCAAGCATACTAGAGAATAGAGATTTCTTAGACAGTAGAAAGCTATTCAGTTATTCCATCATGAAGCGTTTGTATCCGTACTAGTCCATTCCCTGAGTTATTTATGAGGGGATAAGAGTTTATCTGGATAAGTAGGGGGAAAGCAGGAAAGGAATAAGGATAATTTTTCGATAGTGTATTGGAGGATTATATTTATATTGATCTAAATATTGAAAGACGTGATCATATTTTAAATCTGAAGATGGCAAATGGAATATATATATATATATACACACACACATATATGTATTTATATGCATATTCACATAAATCATTACATTATTATTATTACTATTATTATTGTAAACTTTAGGCACAAATCCAGATTTTATTGAGTATGCAAAAATTAACTAAACTTCCCCTAACCACAGGGAGTTTGTGTGTTAGGTAAAATTGACACATTGACAAATAACTTTTCATTATGTGAGTTGAGGCTATTGAGTTGGGTTGTGGAAAATCTGTAAGATTTCTGCAAACAAATAATTGAAGAGGCATTCTCAGTAGACAGTGGGATTACCATAAGCAGAAAGGAACTTTCAAAAATCAGTTGGGAGAACAATGAAGAGTTTGGTATGTCTTGTTAATGTGTGAATTCATCAGAAGTTAATGCTAGTGAGGGAATCAGTAGCCAAATCTTAGAAGGCTTTGGGAAATTGGACTTTGACAGTTTGTGAGCTGGGAATGGAATGATATGACCCATGCCTTAGGATAGTTATTCTGTCTGTCAATATGTAAAGGACTGAAGAAAGAGGACAGGGCAAAGAGTGATTGGCTGGAGTTTTAGTCGCCTTCTGTCTCTGATTTGCTCAGATCTTGTCTCTCCATAGTACTTTCTAAAACCAGGACTCCAAATGCATCTCTTTCATATGTAAAGTATACCATGGACTAGGCTGTGTTTGTGCTAGTTTTATGGGCCCAGAATCTGAATGATTTTGTCTAAATAAGTGTGGGAGAGGACACTGTAGTGATTGTGTGGTTTTCATACTTTCAGACATCATTTCAAGCTTAGTGAGTAAGACTGTAGATAATATGATTTGTCATTCTCCTAACAGAGGAAATTGCTATCTAGAAATTAAATGAAGGTATAAGAGCATTCTCAGAACTACCAGTCTTGCCTGAACCAAGATGACGGAGTAGAAGGACATGCTCTCACTCCCTCTTACGAGAACACCAGAATCACAACTAGCTGCTGGATAATCATCGACAGGAAGACACTGGAATTCACCAAGAAAGATACCCCACATGCAAAGACAAAGGAGAAGTCACAATGAGATGGTAGGAGGGGCGCAATCACGGTAAAATCAAATCCCATAAATGCTGGGTGGGTGACTCACAGACTGGAGAAGACTTATACCACAGAAGTCCACCCACTGGAGTGAAGGTTCTGAGCCCCACATCAGGCTTCCCAACCTGGGGGTCCAGAAACAGGAGGAGGAATTCCTAGAGAATCAGACTTTGAAGGCTAGTGGGATTTGATTGAGGACATTGACAGGACTGTGGGAAACAGAGACTCCACTCTTGGAGGGCACACACAAAGTAGTGTGTGCATCAGGACCCAGAGGAAGGAGCAGTGACCCCATAGGAGACTGAACCAAACCTACCTGCTAGTGTTGGAGGGTTTCCTGCAGAGGTGGGGGTGGCTGTGGCTCACTGTGGGAACAAGGACACTGGCAGCAGAAGTTCTGGGAAATACTACTTGCTGTGAGCCCTCCCAGAGTCCGCCATTAGCCCCACCAAAGAGCCCAGGTCAGCTCCAGTGTTGGGTCACCTCAGGCCAAACAACCAACAGGGAGGGTACCCAGCCCCACCCATCAGCAGTCAAACAGATTAAAGTTTTACTGAGCTTTGCCCACCAGAGCAACAGTCAGCTCTACCCACCACCAGTCCCTCCCATCAGGAAATTGCACAAGCCTCTTAGATAGCCTCATCCACCAGAGGGCAGACAGCAGAAGCAAGAAGAACTACAATCCTGCAACCTGTGGAACAAAAACCACATTCACAGAAAGATAGACAAGATGAAAAGGCAGAGGGCTATGTACCAGATGAAGGAACAAGATAAAACCCCAGAAAAACAACTAAATGAAGTGGAGATAGGCAACCTTCCAGAAAAAGAATTCAGAATAATGATAGTGAAGATGATCCAGGACCTTGGAAAAAGAATGGAGGCAAAGATCGAGAAGGTGCAAGAAATGTTTAACAAAGACTTAGAGGAATTAAAGAACAAACAAACAGAGATGAGCACTAAAATAACTGAAATGAAAACGACACTAGAAGGAATCTATAGCAGAATAACTGAGGCAGAAGAACGGAGAAGTGACCTGGAAGACAGAATGGTGGAATTCACTGCTATGGAACAGAATAAAGAAGAAAGAATGAAAAGAAATGAAGACAGCCTAAGAGACCTCTGGGACAACATTAAACGCAGCAACATTCACATTATGAGTGTCCCAGAAGGAGAAGAGAGAGAAAAAGGACCTGAGAAAATATTTGAAGAGATTATAGTCGAAAAATTCCCTAATATGGGAAGGGAAATAGCCACCCAAGTCCAGGAAGCGCAGAGAGGCCCATACAGATAAATCCAAGGAGAAACATGCCACGACCCATAGTAATCAAATTGGAAAAAATCAGAGACAAAGAAAAATTATTGAAAGCAGCAAGGGAGAAATGACAACATACAAGGGAACTCCCATAAGGTTAACAGCTGATTTCTCAGCAGAAACTCTATAAGCCAGAAGGGAGAGGCATGATATACTTAAAGTGATGAAAGGGAAGAACCTACAACCAAGATTACTGTACCTGGCAAGGATCTCATTCAGATTGGATAGAGAAATCAAAAGCTTTACAGACAAGCAAAAGCTAAGAGAATTCAGCACCACCAAACCAGCTCTACAACAAATGCTAAAGGAATTTCTCTAACTGGGAAACACAAGAGAAGAAAAGGACCTACAAAAACAAACCCAAAACAATTAAGAAAATGGTCATAGGAACATACATATTGATAATTACCTTCCACGTGAATGGATTAAATGCTCCAACCAAAAGACCCAGGCTTGCTGAATGGATACAAAAACAAGACCCATCTATATGCTGTGTACAAGAGACCCAATTCATACCTAGGGACACATACAGACTGAAAGTGAGAGGATGGAAAAAGATATTCCATGCAAATGGAAATCAAAAGAAAGCTGGAGTAGCAATACTCATATCAGATAAAATAGACTTTAAAATAAAGCATGTTACAAGAGACAAGGAAGGACACTACATAATGATCAAGGGATCAATCCAAGAAGAAGATATAACAATTATAAATGTATATGTACCTAACATAGGAGCACCTCAATACATAAGGCAACTGCTAACAGCTGTAAAAGGGGAAATCAACAGTAACAGAGTAATAGTGGGGGACTTGAACACCTCACTTACACCAATGGACAGATCATCCAAAATGAAAATAAATAAGGAAACAGAAGCTTTAAATGACACAATAGACCAGATAGATTTAATTGATATTTATAGCACATTGCCTCCATACACAGCAGATTACACTTTCTTCTCAAGTGTGCACAGAAGATTCTCCAGGACAGATCACATCTTGGGTCACAAATCAAGCCTCAGTAAATTTAAGAAAATTGAAATCCTATCAAGCATCTTTTCTGACCACAATGCTATGAGATTAGAAATGAATTACAGGGAAAAAAACGTAAAAAACAGAAACACATGGAGGCTAAACAATACGTTACTAAATAACCAAGAGACCACTGAAGAAATCAAAGAGGAAATCAAAAAATACCTAGAGACAAATGACAATAAAAACACGATGATCCAAAACCTATGAGATGCAGCAAAAGCAGTTCTAGGAGGGAAGGCTACAGCTATACAAGCCTACTTCAAGAAACAAAAAAAATCTCAATTAAACAATTTAACCTGACACCTAAAGGAACTAGAGAAAGAACAAACAAACCCCAATGTTACAGAAGGAAAGAAATCATAAAGATCAGAGCAGAAATAAATGCAATAGAAACAAAGGAAACACTTGCAAAGATCAATAAAACTAAAAGCTGGTTCTTTGAGAAGATAAACAAAATTGATAAACCCCTAGCCAGACTCATCAAGAACAAGAGGAAGAGGACTCAAATCAATAAAATTAGAAATGAAAAAGGAGAAGATACCACAGACCACGCAGAAATACAAAGCATCCTAAGAGGCTACTACAAGCAACTCTATGCCAATAAAATGGACAACCTGGAAGAAATGGACAAATTCATAGAAAGGTATAACCTTCCAAGAATGAACCAGGAAGAAATAGAAAATATGAACAGACCAATCACAAGGAATGAAATTGAAACTGTGATTAAAAATCTTCCAACAAACGTCCAGGACCAGACGAATATGAGGTCAGGAACTTACTGAGTTCTTATTGTATTCTTGACTTGCTTCCATATGCAAAATATCCAGAAATTAGAGTGTGCATTTTTCCCCATAATGATTCCATTGGTACTTTGAAACAGTTTGTTTCTTCTTTTTCCTGTAATTAGATGTTGGGTGCTTTTGTTACTGTTATTGTCTCTCTACCAACTATCAGATGAATGGATAAAGAAGTGTGGTACATATAAACAATGGAATATTACTCAGCCATAAAAAGGAACGAAATTTGGTCATTTGTAGAGATGTGGATGAATCTAGAGACTGTCATACAGAGTGAAGTAAGTCAGAAAGAAAAAACAAATATTGTATATTAATGCATATATGTGGAACCTAGAAAAATGGTACGGATGAACTGGTTTGCAGGGCAGAAATTGACACAGATGTAGAAAACAAACGTATGGACACCAAGAGGGGGAAAGTGGCCCGGGTGTGGGGGTGGGCGTGTGATGAATTGGGTAAATGGGATTGACATGTATACATTTGCGTATAAAATTGATGACTAATAAGAACCTGCTGTATAAAAAAATAAATAAAATTCAAAAATTTCAAAAACAACGTACAATTCTTGTCAGCCTAGATATATAGCATGCATTGGTTAAATTAAAATATTTAAGTTATTTAATATTAAGTCCATTGTGGGTAGAGATACAAAAACTGAAAACCTAGTAGAAGACTAAGATTGTAAGTGTTACCCAAAAACTGTGTTCTCTTCTTGGTGGGTTTGGAACCAAAAGACATCACGAAGCCAAAAATTGGGAGAAAGGATTTATTACCTACAGCAAGTAAGGAGAACACTGGGTATGTTTCCCAAAGTAGCATCTCCCCAGTAGCAAAATAGGGGAAGTTTTAAGCATATTTATGAAGGGGCTTGAGAAGAGAATTCAGCATAGAATTGGGGCAAAGGCTGACAGAGTCCAAGCTTTAGTTGATTGAAGTCTGAAGGGTCAGAAAAGGTCAACATCATCGTTCTATCCTCCACCTGGGTGGGGGCCTTAGTTCCTACAGTACTCAAAGATATGTATCAGATTGTTATGTCTATCCCTTGAGGAGGAACTCTGGCTCTGTTTTATCGCTTGCTGAACTATTGTTTCTTTCTTTTTTTTTTTTTTTTTTTCTTTTTGTGGTGCACGGGGCTCTCACTGTTGCGGAGCACAGGCTCCAGACGCGCAGGCTCAGCGGCCATGGTTCATGGGCCCAGCCGCTCCGCGGCATGTGGGATCTTCCCGGACTGGGGCACGAACCCGTGTCCCCTTCATCGGCAGGTGGACTCTAAACCACTGCGCCACCAGAGAAGCCCCAGAGAAAATTTTTGATGTTTAAATTTTTCTTGTCTTGCCATAAAATATGAACTTTATTTCACAGGTTGCACGGTTATAATCCACTAAGTACTACAGTCAAGGGCTTCAACGTATAAGCTTTATAATGTTTGATAACTATCATATTAGTTAGCTACTGCTGAATAACAAATCACCTCACCATTCAGAAATTTAACATAACAATTATTTATTATTGATCATTAGTTGAACAGTCAGCTGGATGGTTCTGCAGTTCTGAGATGGGCTGGGAAGAGCTCTCTCATGTGTCTGTGGTAGATGTGGGACTGCTAGGTGCTTTACTGATCTTGGCTGGACTCTCCCCTATGTACAGGGCCTCAGCTGGAACATCTGTGCCAATTTGGCTTTCCTGCACACATCTCATCTCCTAAGATGCTAGCCCATGTATGTTGTAATGGCAAACAGAGGAGGAAGAGAGCTTGGAAGCCCACAGTCTCTTGAGGTTTAGACTTGGAACAGACATACCAGCCTTTCTGTCACAATCTATTGGCCAAAGCAGTTAAAAAAAAAAAAAAAAGGAAATCTAGTCCATATGCAAGGTGTGAGAAGACAGACTACCCTTCTTGATGGGAGAAGTTGCAAAATCATACTGCAAAAGTGGAGGATACAGGACAGGTTGAAGGATTGGGGTCATTTCTGCAGTTAATGTACTGCATCTAATAAGGAAAATTACAAAATCATAATTAACAAATGTTCATCCACAAATCAAGCATTATTTCAACTTCATTACTGACATATTAAGTATTAATAAATCTTCCTTTGCATTTGAAAAAATAGGTCATCAAAGTACAAGCATTCCTGAGAACAGGTGATGCTTGTGAATCACAATGTGGTGGCGGGGAGAATATACCTTGTAGACTTTCAACTACAGGGAGTGTAATTGACCAGGGCCCCCAGCTGCTGTGCCGTAAAAACCATCTCTGCATTTTCACTGAAGCCATGCTTCCCATGAACTGCTCCCAACCAGTGACTGAGCAAGACAGAGATACTAACTCAGACCAGTTTCTGGGAGACATGGGCCTCCTCTGATTGCTAACTTTATGTCAAGAACTTCCAGTAGCCCTGCCAAAACTTTCTTAGACTGTAGAGTACTGGAGGAGCTTTCCCCCCAAATTTTTCTCCCTCTCTCCTTTGGAGTCAGACTATAATTGGGGTCTGATGATGCTTCCAGCGTCTCCTGGCACCTATCTTCCCAGCATCCCATTTTCTCTCACATGGATGTTTTCCCTAATAAATTCCTTGTACATTTATTCCTGTCTTGGCATTCACAATGGACTTCTCAGAGAACTTGCACTAATTCACAGAGCAAACCACTAATTAAGAACACTATAAGAGACTTTGAAGTTGTTTTTACAGATATACAGAAAGATAAATGTTGACATAATATATCTGTGTGTGTTTATAGCTCTATCTCTATCTCTTTATCTCCGTCTGGGATGGTAGAGTGTGGGTAATACTTATATGTCTGATATTTTGTTTGGTGTAATCTCTGTAAGTTAAGAGTTTTCAGGGACTCTAAGGTCTTAAAGTGATCCTAGTGTGTGCCATGGGAGGAGTGAAGTGAGGTCAGGCACTTACTGAGTTCTTATTGTATTCTTGACTTGCTTCCATATGCAGAATATCCAGAAATTAGAGTGTGCATTTTTCCCCATAATGATTCCATGGGTACTTTGAAACAGTTTGTTTCTTCTTTTTCCTGTGATTAGTACGTTGGGTGCTTTTGTTACTGTTATTGTCTCTCTGCCAACTATCACTCATGTTCTTATGTGACAGCTGTGTAAATCACTAAACTGTTGGCAGGCCTTAACGATCCAATTAAACAATACTGCCTAATTGGTCCTGGTCATAAAACCCTTAGGGAGACTATTGGAAAAGTGGCTGTGATTGACTGGAGTGAGAAAGAATGCTCAAACCGTTGAACAGTGTCCCAGGATGTTTGTTATATGTGTGTATATATACAAATTTGAGTGTATGGTGTATATGTATCCACAGATACATGTTTATATTATATATATTTGTGGTCCTCTTTAAACATTACTAGTTTCATTACCCAGAGAGAATGGAAGTCCTGTCTAGGTGAGCACTGGAAAAAAAAGATTCTGAGAGTCCTTTAAACTAGAGTTATTTTTGTAACAGTCTTATTGAGATATAACACACATACCATACAATTCACCCATTTAAAGTGTAAAATTCAATGGCTTTTAGTATATTCACAGAGTTGTGCAATCATCACCATAATCAATTTTAGACTATTTTTATCAGCTCAAAGAGAAATCCCATACCTGTTAGCTTTTGCACTTCTACCCCATCTTTCCATCCTACAGCCCTAGGCAAGCACTAAGCTACTATGGAGGTGCCTCTTCTGGACATTTCATATAAATAGAATTCTACAGTAGTTCTTCCTTTGTGACTAGCTTCTTAGCCTTGTGTTTTCAAGGTTTATCTTGCTGTAACATGTATTGGTATTCATTTCTTTTTTATTGTTGAATAATATTCCATTGTATGGCTATACCACATTTTATTTATCCTTTCATTAGTTGATTCATACTGGGGTTATTGCCACATTTTAGCTATTATAGATAATTCTGTCCTGAACATTTATGTGCCATATTTTGTGCGGACATATGTTTCCACTTTTCTTAGGTATATACCAGAAGTATATTACTGGAGCATATGATAACTCTGTGCTTCACCTTTATAGGAACTGCTAGACTGTTTTCCAATGTGGCTGCACCAATTTGCATTCCTACTGTCAGCATGTGAGGGTTCCAGTTTTTCCACATCCTCACCAACACTTTTTATTGTCTGTCTTTTTTATTCTAGCCATCCATACCGGTGTGAAGTGGTACACTGTGGTTTTGATTTGCATTTCTCTAATGAATTATAATGATGAACATCATTTCATATTCCATTTGTATATATCTTTGGAGAAATATCTATTCAGATCCCTTGCCCACTTTTAAATTGGGTTATTTGGCTTTTTATTGTTGAGTTGTAATAATTCTTTTTTGTATTCTAGATACAATCCCTTTTTAGATATGTGATTTGCAAATATTTTTCCCAGTCTGTGGGTTGTATTTTTACTTTATTGATGATGTTTTTCAAAGCACAAAAGTTTTTTATCTTTGATGAAGTCCAACTTATCTACTTTGTTGCTTGTGTTTTTGTTGTGAAACTAGAACTGTATAGAAGACCAATCTATGCACATTGGGAATGGCTAGGTTTTCTCTCACTTAGCAGTGGTATTACAAGTAGTGGATCCCTGGCGCACTGTGTAAAGAAAGCTTCTGAAGCTAATTCCACTATTACTAGAGAATAATGTTTGTCAAGGAAACAGAAATTGATAGTATTATTTATCCTTTATCACACATTCACAAATTGATGTTTTATAAAAATGACTATTATTTTTCTTGACTGCCTAAGAAGAAAAATTATGATACGTAGTTTGAAAAGGGTTTTAATGAGGAGCAAAGCTAATCAGAATGACATTTCTTCCTCTTATTTTTTCTCTTCAGTCCTGCCTTCTGCTTAATATTATTCATTTATTTACTCCACAGATGTTTATTAAGAATGATTTAGACATGTGATGTAGAGAATAAGACAGACGTGAGCCCTACCCATAAGGAGTATACATTATTTAGACCACCACCTCTCTTGCATTTTTGGCCCACTGCCTTCCATCATCCTTGACCTTTGGATGCCAAATAGCAGTTCTGGCATGAATATCTTAATGCTGCTTGGTCAGACCACATCCTCTAACCTAGGCTTGTTAAGGTAAATGGTAAGACATACTGTTGGTGGCTAGTATCTGACAAAGTCAAGGCAGAAGGCGAATACGGTGGACAGTGATGTGATGCCCAAGGTACTTTCTCAGGATAAATGGGGTAGAATTGGAACATTCCAGTTCAAACTGTTGGTTACCAGACAATGGTTTCAACCCACCATCAGGTCCAGTTTGTGGAAACTATAATTATAGCACTTCTCAAAGTCATTCCAACCTTGAAACAGAGCCAGAGACACTAATTGTAGACACATTTTGATTGAGAATTTCCTAAGGCCCTTTCCAGATTTATGCAACTTAATATCTGGTAATTTTTAAACTGATACTGAAAAATGACCAAATGAACATAAAGTAACCTCATGACAAATCTTATTTTTAAAAATCCTTCTTTCCCCAAACTTACCATCAATAAGTACTAGTAATTTCAAGAACTAAAATTACTCTTACTATGGTTAAAACCATTTGCTCTAATTGAACACATCTGTCTAGACCAGGTCCATTTCTAAATGTCTGATCTCATAAGATTGAGAATGAGGCATGGCCTTACACAAGAACTGAAATTAAGCAGCTTCAGAAATTTCTAACATAGCGTGAAGCTTGATAATAAATTTTGCCTTTATACTTTTTTGTACTTAAAATATTCCAGACTTTAATTCATGACTCATTAATAGACCATTTCTTTTTAACAATGGATTTCAACACTATCTACATTTTACTAAATCATCAAACAGAAAGTGAAAAATTCCCTCAATTACCTGGACTTTTTTTTAACAATCATTTTGATATGATGATTGATCATAAATTTTCCTATGAATGAAAACATATTGAGATTGTGATAATACTACTTCAGTAGCTTTTAAAACTACACACAACACATTTTTTGTTGTTTTTTCCTTTCTGCTGGAGGTAATAAGATAAAACATTGTTGAACATTTCATTTTACATTGGCTGGGTGGCCATAAGCTAATAGACAGATACATAAATACTCAATTCATTCTGTTTGTAATTTACACATTTACCTGCAGGCAGGAAGCCATACTAGAAAATTAGTGAAGGAAAAGAGGTGGTTGTTCACCAATTTTTATCATCAGACTAACAGAGAGCTTTCTTCTCTTATAATGTAATTTCTGGTATTATATCTGATCCCTCCAAGATTCCATTTGACATATGGAATTGAAAATAAGGTAATAACAAGCCCAGTGCTTGGGAAGATTGTTTCTTTTCATTTTTTTGCTATTTTATAAGCACATTCAGAATGTTTTTGATCAAGAGCCACAGTTTTATTTCCTACATTCGTATGGGAGTCTGAGTCTAATAGCCCCTGAATGGCCCAATTGGCAAATCTGTATGTGTGCAGAGGTGTGTGAGGCTTCACAGAAAATGAAGTTGCTATATCTATGTTTTAAGAAGATGATAACATGCTATTAAAATTTACCATCTTGACTTTAATTTTCCTAGTTATAGTAAAAGGTTAAACTCAGTTGTTATCACAATTAAATGTAAAAAATGAAGATTTTTCCTAATCTCTAATAGACCAAACACCGATTTTTTGTTGGTTAGAAACAAATATAGAGTATAATAAGCCTACATGTTCAGTGTCAAAGGGAATTTTCAAATGTTTAACCTCTTGATTCTAGGTAAACCATAGAAAGAATAGTTTCAGCTCACTGAAAAATTTAGATTGATTTAATTTGGTTTGATGACTGGTATATAAATTAACAATTACATTTTATTTAAGTAATGCTACTTGGTATAAAGAAAAAAGTCTTAAGATTCAGACAGTTGGGTTTTTGATCTAGTTCAGCCATTAATTAACAAGTCAGGAATGGCTTCTGGGCCTGAGACCTTAAATCTGTAAATTAAAGGGTGAGAGGTAAAGAGGTAATACGAGATGATCTGTCACATCCCTGTAGCTGAAAATGTCTACATTATCATAGAATTATTCTTCTAAAATTGCCTTGATCATATGATTTGTATCCCTTTCTTCTAGGTTTGGTTGAAAATGTGAAATTAGGTGATTTCTTAGCTATGCTGAGATTGCTTTAAATTTTCACTCTAATGTATTTTCATAATAAAATAAATATAATGAGGTTTAAAATAACTATTATGATTCTAAATTACGGCTACACTCCTTGCCCCTTTGAATTCTCTACCCTTAATGCATCTTGGGGGAGGAGGTTCCTCTCTCTGGCAGGGATATTTGACCAGGGATAAATATTTTAAATTGACAACCCTGAAAAGAGAATGTAAAGGTGACCAGAGACATTCAAGTGAGGCATTTTTTTTTTCCTGGCGGAAAAAAAGGCATCCATTCATCCTATGCAGTGAGGCCCTTTGAGCTTTTGCAAAGTGGGCTTCATAGTCAGGTGTGATGCCCCTGATACACTGCTAGTCACCTCCCCCCACGCAGCAGTTGGGGTAAGGGTCCTGAGCAAAGGCACGTTTTTGGAATTAGAGAGAGAGTCTTGAATATTCTAAAATGACTTTTTCATCATCTAAAACCCTGACAGGTGGATGATTTAGCTTCCCCTTTGTCATCGTTGCCTTTCTCTCGATGGTTTCTCATTACTCTCCCCCGGCTCTCTCTCCCTAGTACAGATGGTAGTTCCGAAGTTGTGAACCTAAGGAGAGAAACTTAGAGCTGTAAAAATAAGAAGGTTGTTTCTTCTCTGGGTTTCTCTCACCACTGCAAACAGTGCTCCTGTCATGTCCTGTTTGTAAAGGGTGAGGGACAGTTGAGGGAATAGCAATGATAGAAAAAGTGAATTAATAACTAATATTTTGAATGTAAAAGTTTCTATGTGCCAGAGATGTGGGCTTTCCTTTTTGCTCTTAAATGCAAGGGGTTTTTGTTTTTGTTTGTTTCTTTGTTTGTTTGGGGTTTTTTTTGGTTTTTAATTTTAAGTGATGACTCTCTTTGATTTGAAACACACACACACTAGCTAGGCCCAAAGAACTGAGCAAAGGAAACATTGATCAGACACCAAAATCCAGGTACAAGTGAGCATCCAGCTAGAGGCAGTTCTGGAGAGGGAGTGAGGCACTAAAGGAGGAAGGTGCCAGCCAGAGTCCTGCATAGGGAGGTAAGAACCAAGGTCTAGTTCAACAGACAACCTGCTTAAGGCTCAGGGTAAGGGGAGATCAATATGTGCAAAAAGATGTAGATATTGAGTAAGTTAATTGAGCAGAGAGTGCCTGCCTTCTAATAAGAATTTACAATAATAATAATAGTGCTAGTAGTCATATGGAGCTAGTAGATTATAATGAAAGCATAGACCCTGGAGAGAGATTGTCTGAGTTCACATCTCGGCATGGTTACTACTCACTCTGTGACTTTGGGCTGGTTAATGAACCACTCTCTGTCTCAGTTTCCTGATGAGTAAAATGGGATTAATGATCATGCTTACATATAAAGGTTGTTCTAAGGATTAAGTAGATAATATGTTATGTAAAGCGTTTATTACAGCGCTGGCACATCTCATAAATCTTGCTATCATCACTCTTAAAATGACTTTAATATGAGAAAACAGAGGCAGAGAGGAAAATAAAAACACACCCACTCACTCACATGTTGCTTAAAAGACATCTTTAGGACTGAAAGTACTTTATTTTAAAATCTTTTGACACTGTTACTATTTTTCTCAAAGGAAGTTGATGCTCAGTACAAATTGGTTTTTTTCCCCCTTATTTGTTTTTAATTCCAGTCATTCCCATCACTCATCAACTGTTAGTCGATCACAGGGAATATGAAGCAGTCCTCAACTACCCTGTACGGAGTAAAGATTATTGGTAGACTTTTATATCCCTTCATAAAGATTTTAGATTTCAAAGGTACTTTGTAGTATACCCTTAAAATTAAGGGGAGGGAGATATTGAAGCAAATTGGGCAAATTGGTGTTATTGTGACTCACAGAGATGGTTCCAAGGGGAAAGTTAGGTTCAGAGGACGATTGACGTATTCTAAGTTTCAGTGTGAGTGAATATTAGGGAGAATTTGACAGTGAGGCTAGAGCAGGAGATGCTCCCTTAGCCAAAGGGAATTAATTTGGCTAATAAGCCAAATCCAGGATTCATCACAAGCAATGATAAATGACTATATGTATAATATATCACCACTCAATTCTTTTATATTTTTTTCCCTACATTGTTGGGAAGTAGCATGTACAGCAGAAATAACATTTTTTAGACTAAGATAAAACCTGTACTCTAGCTGTGTCTCTATTTACAAGCTGTGAAATTTGGGGCATACCATTTCACCTGTCTGTGTCTTACTTTCTTAATTTATAAAATTGAGATCAGAATACTTGTGCTGCTTACTTCACAGATGAAGTGTGATAATACACATAATACTCCTCTGTGAGCTATAAGATTGAATATACATGTAAGGTGTTATTCATCCTGATTGGTTAGAACATCTTTATATGTCTTCAGGTTGTAATGTCTTAGGTCTCTCAAAGGACATAAAGCAAGATTGCTTTTAATCACAGCATCAATACAACTCATAATGACAATTTTCCCGTAATACTTGTGTTGGGGATTGTGAAGCTATCTGTAAGTTCACAGGGTCCTAGAGGTTTAGAATTAATGAGAGATCATTTGACTCAAGACTTCTCCGCCTCACTAGACTTAGATTAAATCAGAGGATTGGAAGAAAATCTACTCTTTGATCATGAAGACCAGGCCACCTCTAAAATATTCTCAAGATTTAGGGAATATTTACCTAGTTCTCTCAGGTCTTTATTTACCACTTATAAGCATCCTGGTAAGGCAAGGAGCAAAATTTATTAGTATAATATACCAGTTGAAAAAAAATGTATGCCTCTAAGAAAGAAATATTATGATATATTTCAAAATCACAGTATCAGAGTTAAATTAATTAATATCCAAAGCCCTCTTGAAAGCACTATTGTGCTTGGTGATTTTGTCCTTGAAAGATTCACCACAAATTGTTGAAGATATATCTGTATGTGATATTTAAAATTCAAAGATCAAGCCTACTGTGAAAGGAAGGGAGGGAGGAAGGAATGAATGAAAGGAAGAAAGGAAGTAAAGTACTAATTTTTATTGAAGACTTCTGTGTACCTGGCTTTGCATATGATGAGTAATTTAATCCTCTTGAAAACCCTGTGACATGGTTTTTTTGTTTGCATTTTACAAAAGAAAAGACTAATGCCCAGAAAGATTAAACAAGTTGATAGGGTCATATAGTTAGTAATGGCAGTGATTGTGATCAGGTAAAGTTTATCAAAGCATGCTGCTTTTTTGCACATGCTGGTGGGACAAACCCATATAAAAGGTACCATTTGCATATTACCTACTATGACTAACCTGAACACAGTGCTTTCCATGAGTGAGACACTGATTTAAGTACATTATGTATATCAACTCATACGATTCTCTCAGCAACCCTGTGTGGTAGAGACTATTGCCAATCAAGTTTACAGAAGAGGGGACTAAGCAGAGATAGGTTAAAAAACCACAAGGGCTTCCCTGGTGGTGCAGTGGTTGAGAGTCCGCCTGCCGATGCAGGGGACACGGGTTCGTGCCTCGGTCCGGGAAGATCCCACATGCCGCGGAGCGGCTGGGCCCGTGAGCCATGGCCGCTGAGCCTGCGCGTCCGGAGCCTGTGCTCCGCAACGGGAGAGGCCACAACAGTGAGAGAGAGGCTCACGTACCGCAAAAAAGAAAAAAAAAAAAAAAAAATGCTTGCACAAGATTACTCAGCTAGAAAATATTAGGGGTGGAATTCAAATCCTGGTAGTCTGGCTCTAGAGTTCCTTTATATGTATGTTTTTTTAATCCCCAGAACAACCCTCTAAAGTAAACCTTGTCTCTATTTTATAGATGAGGAAACTGAAAGTCAGGTAGTTTTCAGAGATAGAGTCCAGTTTTCATTAGCTCCTGTCCAGAGGTGTTCCACTATACCTTTCAGCCTCACTGAATAGGAAGTAAGGGATAGATATCACTTAATCTCTTGTCCTGTTTTTTTGATTTTCGACCTCAATTCCAAAAGAAAAGAAAAACTGGCTTGTTCATTTCTTATACCTATTAGAGTTTTCTCAAATGCCAGAAAATTTGAGACAAACACAGAGATACTATCATGCTGATTATGAATGCAGGATCCAGAGGCAGAATAAATTGAGTATTTAGTCTTGCTTTCCACCTATTGGTTTGGTATCCTTGGACAGTTACTTAAACTTTCTAAGCTTCCGTTTGTTCATCCATAAAATGGGAAATCATGGTAATATTTACATCATAGGGTTTTGACTGAGGTCTAAATGAGTTAATACTGATAAAGCTTATAAATACGTGTATAGTACCCATACATTCTAATCATTCAACTACTTTCATTAAAAAGATGTAAATTCTAAAAACAATCAAATAGTCACATCTTCTCGTCATTATGATATCAGTTTAACTATGTTAACTTAAATACCCATTTTTTTTCAACAATTACTATCCATCATTATGTTCCAGGACTTAGTTCTTCAAAGGTAAGGAGAATACAGACTCTGAACTTCAGTAATTTCTTATCTCCCAAGCAGAGCACTCCACAAAAACGTATACGTCAGAACCTTAATCCTTCCCAGTGCTCCACAAGGAAAGTGTTTCATAGAATGTTTCTGTAGACTGTCTGCTTATTGGAGATTCATACTATGCATTGAATATTAAAGACTCGAAGAAGATCAGCATTAGAGTGATCTGTGAACTTGGTTTAATTCAACAATTCTCCAGCTTAGTTATTAATGGATACTTTTTTTTCCTGGTATACCAAGGAATATCCCATAAAATTATTAGTACAATAAACATAATTTGGTAAATATAATTCCTTTCCAAGTACTCATTTTTCTTTTATTTATTCCTGTTCCTTTCTTCACTTGGACTCTTGAATGATTTCTTCTTACATTATTTGGGAGAACAAAATCACCATCTTGTGCTTCTAGTATAATTGCCAGGTATGTTTACTAAACAAAAATCAAACCACTTGTGACTGTTGGCAGAAGAATTGACTGCTTTGTCCCAAAACACATCTATAAACCTGCCTATGTATTTTAAATAAATAAGTGATATCATGTTATCCACTAGTAGAGTATGAGGAAAGAAAAAGCACTGGGCAAAATAAGGACCCTAGAAGCCAAATGTTGGAATATCTTTCATGACATTGGACCAGTACACTCTGCTAACTGTTTTAAATGATGTTTATTAGTGTTTATAATAATGTTATAAATAAGGAAATATCTCTGTTTATCTTAAAGAAAATGACAAATTTAGTAGACGGATATTGAACCATCACACAAAATTGAAGGAAAAATTGAACGACCAAGGACTCAGAAAGGAAAGCAACAAAGGTAGTCTTCCAGGGATCTTAGTATTAAGAGTTGCCTGATTCTCTCTCGAGATATTTGCCATTAACAGCACTAAACTCCTGATTTCTAGTTTCTGTTACTCTGTTGCCTAAATATAGTATCCCCTTGGAAAGAATATGACAGAATACACTAGCAAACAGGTATAGAGGGAGTTAGGAGAGGACTGTGGATCTATTAAGAAATGGACACATGAGGTAAAGTAAAGGTGGAAAAAATATGAAAGATCAATGAGACATTTTTTGTGCTTAAGAATATTTTAATAAAGTTTTAGATACTTTTTAAACAACAGGAAATATTTAGTTACGCTTGCTTGAGGGTTTCTTGGAAGTGAATGGATAGAGGAGATTCTTCAGTAGGGTATGATTCCCTGGCACACCGCCAGAATCTGTGCCATTTGCTCAATCTTGTCTGCATACCTACTTACTTTACTTCACGATTATTTAATGAGCACCTAATATAAGCAGGTACTTTGCTAGGTGCTAGGAATAAAAAGGTAAAAATGATAGACATGATTTCTGTTCTCATGAAGCTTAATGATTGTGAGACAGAAAAATAGACAGTTGAAATATAATTTGATAAGTGATTGTGGAAGAAATGTGGCCGCATCTAGGCCTAACTGGGTCTGTACATATTTTAGCACCTGTGACCCAAATGATTGTTATCTTTATATTCTCTGAGTGGTGGTGGTTCCCAATTCGCCTCAGCTGGGAGACTCTCTTGTTTACTTGGCCAGGCTTGAGCCTGGCTTTAATAAATCCAATCAAGTTAGCATATAAACTTACACTGTAGTAATGTACTTCCAGTGCCTTATGATTTGTCCCATTCAAAGCATCTAACAGTTCAAGGAGGAAGATTTAACATATTGTTTTGTTGTTTTTGAGAGAGATTTGGCAGACCTTCTGTATAACTTATGAGAAAGAAGTAGAAAATTGGAAATTATGAAGAAAAAAGGGTCAGAGGGGAGAAGAAACTAATATATTTTTATTCTAAATATATGTTAATATGTATTCAGTTAAGAGCAAAGTGACTCTATCCACATAGGAAACCAAGGATATGAATCCGTGTTCGAATAAAAAAAGAAATAGGCAGGTCAAATGGCATGTAATTCATTCTGTTTAAATTCAGGTTAAAATAAAAATTGTTTCACCGTGAAATCATCAGATCATGAAGTACCTTCCTCGAGGAAAGCCTGGTCTTGACAAGGATTTAAAGATTTTATAGTTTGATGCATTTTAAATAGGTCAGTTCACTCATGAGAAATGTGTCCTTTTCTACAAACTGAAAAGAAGAAGGTTTCAGGGAAGAAAGGCAGTGAGGTGTCAATAACAAGCACTGTGCTTCAAAAGAAGAGCACTCTTCTGCCTTTCAACTCTTCTTAAGCCTGTCCATAACTCAGAACATATGAGAAGACTGTCTGGAACCGTGTCAAGAATGATTAAATATACTGCCAAACATTCCATGATTAAACTTCTGGTCAGCGGACAATATGCTAAGCACAGAAATCTTTGGTGCATAAAATAAAGACACCCAGGGCAGGAAATTTCATGGAGTTACGAAGCTTAGTCATGAAGGCTTAGGGAAAACGACTGTAATGTCCACATAGCAACTATCTCAAGAAAGATTCTGCTGTGAAAGCAATTGTAAAGCAACTGGAGATACAGCTCTCCTTTATTTTATCTTTAAATTATTGGACTTATTTTTTGGAACAGTATTAGATTTGCAGAAAATTTGAGCAAATAGTATAGAGAGTTCCATATACCTCCTCTCCCTACAGTTTTCTCCAATAACATCTTGCGTTAGTGTGGCATATGTGTTATACTAATGAACCAATCTTGATACATAACTATTAATTAAAGTCCATAGTTTACATTAAGATTCACTCTTTGTGTTTAACAGTTCTATGGATTTTAACAACTGCATATTTTTGTGTGTCCACCATTAGAGTGACATACAGAATAGTCACTACCCTAAAAATTCCCTGTGCTTCACTTCTTTATCGCTTCCGCCCCACCTGCCTCCTCTCCTCCCAATTTCCTAACTGCTGGCAGCCACTGGTGTTTTTACTATCTCCATAGTCTTGTCCTTTTCTAGAGTGTCATGTAGTTGGAATCATGCAGTATGTAGCCTTATAAGACTAGCTTCTTTCACTTAGCAATATTCATTTAGGGTTCTTCCTTTCTTTTTATGGTGCAGTGCTTATTTATTTCAGTTGCTGGATAAGATTCCGTTGTATGAAGGCATGCTGGTTGTTTATCCATTTACTTATTTATTTTTATTTTTTAATTTCTTTTAGATGTTGGGGGTAGGAGTTTATTAATTAATTTATTTTTTTTTCTATATTGGGTCTTCTTTTCTGTGCGAGGGCTTTCTGTAGTTGTGGCAAGTGGGGGCCACTCTTCATCGCAGTGCACGGGCCTCTCACTGTCGTGGCCTCTCTTGTTGCGGAGCACAGGCTCCAAACGCGCAGGCTCAGAAGTTGTGGCTCACGGGCCTAGTTGCTCCGTGGCATGTGGGATCCTCGCACGCCAGGGCTCGAACCCGCGTCCCCTGCATTAGCAGGTAGACTCTCAACCACTGCACCACCAGGGAAGCCCCTTTTACTTATTATTATTTTAATTTAATTTTATTTTTTTAAACAAGTTCTTTTTAGTTATCCATTTTATACATATTAGTGTATATGTGTCAATCCCAATCTCCCAATTCATCACAGCACTGCCACGCCACCCACCCCCGCCGATTACCGCCCTTGGTGTCCATACGTTTGTTCTCTACATCTGTGTCTCAATTTCTGCCCTGCAAAACAGTTCATCTGTACCATTTTTCTAGGTTCCACATATATGTGTTAATATACGATATTTGTTTTTCTCTTTCTGACTTCACTCTGTATGACAGTCTCTAGATTCATCCACGTCTCTACAAATGACCAGATTTCGTTCCTTTTTATGGCTGAGTAATATTCCATTGTTTATATGTACCACAATTTCCTTTTTTTTTTTTTTACATCTTTATTGGAGTATAATTGCTTTACAATGGTGTGCCAGTTTCTGCTTCACAACAAAGTGAATGTATATATACATATACACGTGTTCCCATATCTCTACCCTCTTGAGTCTCCCTCCCCCCCCCACCCCCCATCCCACACCTCTAGGTGGTCACAAAGCACCGAGCTGATCTCCCTGTGCTATGCGGCTGCTTCCCATTAGCTATCCATTCCACGCTTGGTAGTGTATATATGTCCATGCCACCCTCCCGCCCTGTCAAAGCTTACCCCTCCCACTCCCCATATCCCCAAGTCCATTCCCCTGCAGGTCCACATCTCCATTCCCGTCCTACCGCCAGGTTCTTCATGATATTTTTTTCTTTTTTTTTTCTTAAATTCCATATATATGTGTTAGCATACGGTATTCGTCTTTCTCTTTCTGACTTCACTCTGTATGACAGACTCTAGGTCCATCCACCTCACTACAAATAACTCAATTTCGTTTCTTTTTATGGCTGAGTAATATTCCATTGTATATATGTGCCACATCTTCTTTATCCATTCATTGAATGATGGACACTTAGGTTGTTTCCATCTCTGGGCTATTGTAAATAGAGCTGCAATGAACATTGTGGTACATGACTCTTTTTGAATTATGGTTCTCTCAGGGTATATGCCCAGTAGTGGGATTGCTGGGTCATATGGTAGTTCTATCTGTAGTTTTTTAAGGAACCTCCATACTGTTCTCCAGAGTGGCTGTACCAATTCACATTCCCACCAGCAGTGCAAGAGTGTTCCCTTTTCTCCACACCCTCTCCAGCATTTATTGTTTCTAGACTTTTTGATGATGGCCATTCTGACTGGTGTGAGATGATATCTCATTGTAGTTTTGATTTGCATTTCTCTAATGATTAATGATGTTGAGCATTCTATCATGTGTTCGTTGGCAGTCTGTATATCTTCTTTGGAGAAATGTCTGTTTAGGTCTTCTACCCCTTTTTGGATTGAGTTGTTTGTTTTTTTGTTATTGAGCTGCATGAGCTGCTTATAAATTTTGGAGATTAATCCTTTGTCAGTTGCTTCATTGGCAAATATTTTCTCCCATTCTGAGGGTTGTCTTTTGGTCTTGTTTATGGTTTCCTTTGCTGTGCAAAAGCTTTGAAGTTTCATTAGGTCCCATTTGTTTATTTTTGGTTTTATTTCCATTTCTCCAGGAGGTGGGTCAAAAAGGATCTTGCTGTGATTTATGTCATAGAGTGTTCTGCCTATGTTTTCTTCTAAGAGTTTGATAGTGTCTGGCCTTACATTTAGGTCTTTAATCCATTTTGAGCTTAGTTTTGTGTATGGTGTTAGGGAGTGATCTAATCTCATACTTTTACATGTACCTGCCCAGTTTTCCCAGCACCACTTATTGAAGAGGCTGTCCTTTTTCCACTGTACATTCCTGCCTCCTTTATCAAAGATAAGATGACCATATGTGCATGGATTTATCTCTGGGCTTTCTTTCCTGTTCCATTGATCTATCTTTCTGTTTTTGTGCCAGTACCATACTGTCTTGATTACTGTAGCTTTGTAGTATAGTCTGAGGTCAGGGAGCCTGATTCCTCCAGCTCTGTTTTTCTTTCTCAAGATTGCTTTGGCTATTCAGGGTGTTTTGTATTTTCCTACAAATTTTGAGATTTTTTTGTTCTAGTTCTGTGAAAAATGCCATTGGTAGTTTGATAGGGATTGCAGTGAATCTGTAGATTGCCTTGGGTAGTATGGTCATTTTCACAATGTTGATTCTTCCAATCCACGAACATGGTATATCTCTCCATATGTTTGTATCACCTTTAATTTCTTTCATCATTGTCTTATAGTTTTCTGCGTACAGGTCTTTTGTCTCCCTAGGTAGGTTTAATCCTAGGTATTTTATTCTTTTTGTTGCAGTGGTAAATGGAAGTGTTTCCATAATTTCTCTTTCAGATTTTTCATCATTAGTGTATAGGAATGCCAGAGATTTCTGTGCATTAATTTTGCATCCTGCAACTTTAGCAAATTGATTGATTAACTGGTAGTTTTCTGGTAGCATCTTTAGGATTCTCTTTGCATAGTATCATGTCATCTGCAAGCAGTCACAGTTTTACTTCTTCTTTTCCAATTTGTATTCCTTTTATTTCTTTTTCTTCTCTGATTGTCGTGGCTAGGACTTCGAAACCTATATTGAATAATAGTGGTGAGAGTGGACATCCTTGTCTTGTTCCTGATCTTAGAGGAAATGCTTTCAGTTTTTCACCATTGAGAATGATGTTTGCTATGGGTTTGTCATATATGGCCTTTATTATGTTGAGGTAGGTTCCTTCTATGCCCACTTTCAGGAGAGTTTTTATCATAAGTAGGTGTTGAATTTTGTCACAAGCTTTTTCTCCATCTGTTGAGATGATCATATGTTTTTTATTTTTCAGTTTGTTAGTATGGTGTATCACATTGATTCATTTGCGTATATGAAAGAATCCTTGCATTCCTGGGATAAATCCCACTTGATCATAGTGTATGATCCTTCTAATGTGTTGTTGGATTCTGTTTGCTAGTATTTTGTTAAGGGTTTTTGCATATATATTCATCAGTGATATTGGTCTGTAATTTTCTTTTTTGTAGTATCTTTGTCTGGTTTTGGTGTCAGGGTGATGGTGGCCTCATAGAATGAGTTTGGGAGTGTTCCTTCCTCTGAAATCTTTGGAAGAATTTGGGAAGGATGGGGATTAGCTCTTCTCTAAATGTTTGATAGAATTCAACTGTGAAGCCATCTGATCCTGGAGTTTTGTTTGTTGGAAGATTTTTAATCACCATTTCAATTTCATTACTTGTGATCCGTTTGTTCATATTTTCTGTTTCTTCCTGGTTCAGTTTTGAGAAGGTTATACCTTTCTAAGAATTTGTCCATTTCTTCCAGGTTGTCCATTTTATTGGCATAGAGTTCCCTGTAGTAGCCTCTTAGAATGCTTTGTATTTCTTCGGTGTCTGTTGTAAGTTCTCCTTTTTTTTCTTTTTTTTTTTTTTGCTGTACACTGGCCTCTCACTCTTGTGGCCTCTCCCATTGCGGAGCACAGGCTCTGGACACGCAGGCTCAGTGGCCATGGGTCACGGGCCCAGCCACTCCACGGCATGTGGGATCTTCCTGGACCGGGGCACAAACCCGTGTCCCCTGCATCAGCAGGCATACTCTCAACCACTGTGCCACCAGGGAAGCCCTGCTTTTTCATTTCTAATTTTATTGATTTAAGTCTTCTCCCTTTCTTTCTTGATCAGCCTGGCTAGTGGTTTATCAATGTTGTTTATCTTTTCAGAGAACCAGCTCTTAGTTTTATTAATCTTTGCTATTGTTTTCTTTGTTTCTATTTCATTTATTTCTGCTCTGATCTTTATGATTTCTTTCCTTCTCCTAACTTTTCGTTTGTTTGTTCTTCTTCTTCTAGTTCCTTTAGGTGTAAGGTTAGATTGTTTATTTGAGATGTTTCTTGTTTCTTGAGGTAGGCTTTTATAGTTACAATCTTCCCTCTTAGAACTGCTTTTGCTGCATCACATAGGTTTTGGATTGTCGTGTTTTCATTGTCATTTGTCTCTAGGTATTTTTTGATTTCCTCTTTGATTTATTCAGTGATCTCTTGGTTATTCAGTAACGTATTGTTTAGCCTCCACGTGTTTGTGTTTTTTACGTTTTTTTCCCTGTAATTCATTTCTAGTCTCATAGTGTTGTGGTCAGAAAAGATGCTTGATATGATATCAATTTTCTGAAATTTACTGAGGCTTGATTTGTGACTCAAGAGGTGATCAATCCTGGAGAATCTTCCGTGCACACTTGAGAAGAAAGTGTAATCTGCTGTTTTTGGATGGAATGTCCTATAAATATCAATTAAATCTATCTGGTCTATTGTGTCATTTAAAGCTTCTGTTTCCTTATTTATTTTCATTTTGGATGATCTGTCCATTGGTGTAAGTGAGGTGTTAAAGTCCCCCACTGTTACTGTGTTACTGTTGATTTCCTCTTTTATAGCTGTTAGCAGTTGCCTTATGTATTGAGGTGCTCCTATGTTGGGTGCATATATATTTATAATTGTTATATCTTCTTCTTGGATTGATCTTTTGATCATTATGTACTGTCCTTCCTTGTCTCTTGTAAAGTTCTTTAAAGTCTATTTTATCTGATACGAGTATTGCTACTCCAGCTTTGTTTTGATTTCCATTTGCATGGAATATCTTTTTCCATCCCCTCACTTTCATTCTATATGTGTCCCTAGGTCTGAAGTGGGTCTCTTGTAGACAGCATATATATGGGTCTTGTTTTTGTATCCATTCAGCGAGCCTGTGTTTTTTGGTTGGAGCATTTAATCCATTCACATTTAAGGTAGTTATCAACATGTATGTTCCTATGACCATTTTCTTTATTGTTTTGGGTTTGTTTTCATAGGTCCTTTTCTTCTCTTGTGTTTCGCACTTAGAGAAGTTCCTGTAGCATTTGTTGTAGAGCTGGTTTGGTGGTGCTGAATTCTCTTAGCTTTTGCTTGTCTGTAAAGCTTTTGATTTCTCTATCGAATCTGAATGAGATCCTTGCCGGGTAGAGTAGTCTTGGTTGTAGGTTCTTCCCTTTCATCACTTTAAATATGTTATGCCATTCCCTTCTGGTTTGTAGAGTTTCTGCTGAGAAATCAGCTGTTAACCTTATGAGAGTTCCCTTGTATGTTATTTGTTTTTTTTCTTTGCTGCTTTCAGTAATTTTCCTTTGTCTTCAATTTTTGCCATTTCGATTACTATGTGTCTTGGCATGTTTCTCCTTGGGTTTATCCTGCCTGCGACTCTCTGCACTTCCTGGACTTGGGTGGCTATTTCCTTTCCCATGTTAGGGAAGCTTCTGACTGTAATCTCTTCAGATATTTTCTCGGGTCCTTTCTCTCTCTCTCTTCTCCTTCTGGGACCCCTATAATGTTGTTGTGTTTAATGTTGTCCCAGAGGTCTCTTAGGCTGTCTTCATTTCTTTTCATTCTTTTTTCTTTATTCTGTTCCACAGCAGTGAATTCCACCATTCTGTCTTCCAGGTCACTTATCCATTCTTCTGCCTCACTTATTCTGCTATTGATTCCTTCTAGTGTAGTTTTCATTTCAGTTATTGTATGTTTATCTCTGTTTGTTTGTTCTTTAATCCTTCTAGGTCTTTGTTAAACATTTCTTGCATCTTCTCGATCTTTGCCTCCATTCTTTTCCCAAGTTCGTGGATCATCTTCACTATCATTATTCTGAATTCTTTTTCTGGAAGGTTGCCTATCTCTGGTTCGTTTGGTTGTTTTTCTGGGGTTTTATCTTGTTCCTTCATCTGGTACATAGCCCTCTGCCTTTTCATCTTGTCTATCTTTCTGTGAATGTGGTTTTTGTTCCACAGGTTGCAGGATTGTAGTTCTTCTTGCTTCTGCTGTCTGCCCTCTGGTGGATGAGGCTATCTAAGAGGCTTGTGCAAGTTTCCTGATGGGAGGGACTGGTGGTGGGTAGAGCTGGTTGTTGCTCTGGTGGATAGAGCACAGTAAAACTTTAATTCACTTGTGTGCTGATGGATGGGGCTGTGTTCCCTCCCAGTTGGTTGTTTGGTTGAAGTGACCCATCACTGGAGCCTACCCAGGCTCTTTGGTGGGGCTAATGGCGGACTCTGGGAGGACTCACGCCAAGGACTTCTTCCCAGAATTTCTGCTGCCAGTGTCCGTGTCCTCACGGTGAGACATAGCCAACCCCCGTGTCTGCAGGAGACCCTCCAACACTAGTAGGTAGGTCTTATTCAGTCTCCACTGGGGTCACTGCTCCTTCCCCTGGGTGCTGACGCACACACTACTCTGTGTGTGCCCTCCAAGAGTGGAGTCTCTGTTTCCCCCAGTCCTGTTGAAGTACTGCAATCAAATCCTGCTAGCCTTCAAAGTCTGATTCTCTAGGAATTCCTCCTCCCATTATTGGACCCCCTGGTTGGGAAGCCTGATGTGGGGCTCAGAACCGTCACTCCAGTGGGTGGAGTTCTGTGGTATAAGTCTTCTCCAGTTTGTGAGTCACCCAGTCAGCATTTATAGGATTTGATTTTATTTTGATTGCACCCCTCCTGCTGTCTCATTGTGGCTTCTCCTTTGTCTTTGGATGTGGGGTGTCTTTTTTGGTGAATACCAGTGTCTTCCTGTCAATGATTGTTCAGGAGTTAGTTCTGATTCTGGTGCTCTTGCAAGAGGGAGTGAGAGCACGCCCTTCTACTCTGCCATCTTGAACCAATCTGTATCCATTTACTTATTAAAGGACATTTTGTATGCCTCCAATTTCTGGTGTTTATGATTAAAACTGCTTAAATATCCATATGCAGGTTTTCGTGTGGACAAGTTTTCAACTTGGTTATGTACATACTTAAAAGAGTGATTGCTAGATTGTATGATAAAAGTACACTTACCTTTGTAAAAAAACTGCCAAACTGTTTTCCAAAGCTGTATCATTTTTCATTCCTACCAGCAATGAAGGAGATTTCCTGTAGTTCCACCTCCTCACCAATAGATACTGTCAGGTTTTTTTTAAGCTATATTGATATTTGTGTAGTTGTATCTCATTGTTGTTTTAGTTTGCAATTCCCTGGTGATAAATTATAGTTTCATTTTAATTCGTTCCAAAAAATGTTTTACTGCACTTGAAGCTCTGCTTTGATCTGTGTGTTATAGTTTTTTTCTTTCTTTTTTTTTGAAGTATAGTTGTTTTGCAATGTTTCAGGTGTACAGCAAAGTAATTCAGTTATACATATATACACATATTCTTTTTCAGATTATTTTCCATTATAGGTTATTACAATATATTGGATATGGTTCCCTGTGCTATATATACAGAAGTTCCTTGTTGTTTACCTATTTTTATATATAGTAATGTGTATCTCTTAATCCCAACTTCCCAATTCATCCCTCCTCTCTTTCACCTGTGCTAACCATATATTTGTTTTCTTTGTCTGTGAGTCTGTTTCTATTTTGTAAATAAGTTCATTTGTATCATTTCTTTTTAGATTCCAAATATAAGTGGTGTCATATGGTGTTTGTCTTGCTACAGTACATTGGATATGGTTCCCTGTGCTATATATACAGAAGTACCTTGTTGTTTATCTATTTTTATATATAGTAATGTGTATCTCTTAATCCCAACTTCCCAATTCATCCCTCCTCTCTTTCACCTGTGCTAACCATATATTTGTTTTCTATGTCTGTGAGTCTATTTCTATTTTGTAAATAAGTTCATTTGTATCATTTCTTTTTAGATTCCATATATAAGTGATGTCATATGGTGTTTGTCTTGCTCTGTCTGACTTTCTTCACTTAGTATGATAACCTCTGGCTGCATCCGTTTTGATGCAAAAGGCATTATTCCATTCATTTTATGGCTAAGCAGCATTCCATTGTATATATATATACCACATCTTCTTTATCCATTCATCTGTCAATGGTCACTTAAATTGCTTCCATGTCTTGGCTATTGTAAGTAGTGCTGCTGTGAATATTGGGGTGCATTATCTTTTTGAATTAGAGTTTTCATCGTTCCCAGATATATGCCCAGGAGTGGGATTGCTGGATCATATGGTAGCTCTATTTTTAGTTTTTTACAGAACCTCCATACTGTTCCATAGTGGCTGTAACCAATTTACATTCCCACCAACAGTATAGGAGGGTTTTCTTTTTTTTTTTTTTTTTTTTTTAGGAGGGTTTCCTTTTCTCCACACCCTCTCCAGCATTTATTTTTTGTAGGCTTTTTAATGATGGCCATTCTGATGGGTGTGAGGTGATACGTCATTGTAGTTTTGATTTGCGTTTCTCTAATAATTACCAATGTTGAGCATCTTTTCATGTGCCTGTTGGCCATCTGCATGTCTTCTTTGGAGAAATGCCTATTTAGGTCTTCTGCCCATTTTTTGATTGAGTTGTTTTTGTTGTTGGTTTTTGATATTGAGCTATATAAACTCTTTGTATATTTTGGAAATTAAGCCCTTGTTTGCTGCATTGTTTGCAAATATTTTCTCCCATTCTGTAGGTTGTCTTTTCATTTTCTGTGTGGTTTCCTTTGCTCTGGAAAAGCTTTTAAGTTTAGTTAGGTTCCATTTGTTTATTTTTGCTTTTATTTCCATTACTCTAGAAGACAGATCCAAAAAAATACTGCTGCGATTTATGTCAAAGAGTGTTCTGCCTATGTTTTCCTGTGGGAGTTTTAGAGTATCCAGTCTTACATTTAGGTCTTTTATCCATTTTGAGTTTATTTTTGTATATGCTGTTAAAGAATATTCTAATTTCATTCTTTTACAAGTAGCTATCCAGTTTTTCCATCACCACTTATTGAAGAGACTGTCTTTCCTCCATTGTATATTCTTGCCTTCTTTGACGTAGATTAATTGACAGTAAATGTGTGTGTTTTTTCATGGGCTTTCTATCTTCTTCTATTGATCTATGTGCTTGTTTTTGTGCCAACCTGTTTTGATTACTGTAGTATAGTCTGAAGTCAGGGAGTGTGATTCCTCCAGCTTCGTCTTTCTTTCTCAAGACTGTTTTGGCTCTTCTGGGTCTTTTGCACTTCTAGACCAGTTTTAAAATTTTTTTGTTCCAGGTTTATGAAAAATACTGTTGGCAATTTGATAGGGATTGCATTTAATATGTTGGTTGCCTTGGGTAGTATGGTCATTTTGACAATATTGATTCTTCCAATCCAAGAACACAGTATATCTTTACATCTGTTTGTGTGGTCTCAATTTCTTTCATCAGTGTCTTACAGTTTTCTGAGCACAGGTCTTTTACCTCCTTAGGTAGGTTTATTCCTAGGTATTTTATTGATTGATTGATTGATGCAGTGGTAAATGGGATTGTTTCTTTAATTTCTCTTTCTGTTCTTTCATTGTTAGTGTATAGAAATGCAACAGATTTCTGTGTATTAATATTGTATCCTGCAACTTTACCGAATTCATCAGTGAGGTCTAATAGTTTTCTGGTAGTGTCTTTAGGATTTTCTATGTATAGTATCATGTCATCTGCAAACAGTGACAGTTTTACTTCTTTCCAGTTTGGATTCCTTTTATTTCTTTTTCTTCTCTGATTGCTGTACATAGAACTTCCAAAACTATGTTGAATAAAAATGGCAAGAGTGGGCATCCTTGTCCTGTTCCTGATCTTGAAAGAAATGCTTTCATCTTTTCACCATTGAGTATGATGTTAGCTGTGGGTTTGTCATATCATGCCTTTACTATATTGAGGTATGTTCCCTCTATGCCCACTTTCTAGAGAGTTTTTATCATAAATGGATGTTGGATCTATGTGTTATGTAGTAGTGTGTAGTTTAATATACAAGTCTTTGAGGATTTTCTAGGTATTTTGATTTATTGATTTCTATTAATTCTGTTATAGTCTAATATCATATTTTGTATAGTTTCTACATTTTTTAATTTGGTAAGGTGTGTACTTCTCAAACACTTTCAAGAAATTGAAGGGGAGAGAAGACTGCCAAACTCAATATTTGAGACTATCGTTACCCTGATACCAAAACCACAGGACACTACAAGGAAAAATAATACAGGCCAAATTCTCTAATGGACATAAATGCAAAACTCCTCAACAAATCACTAGCAGACCAAATTCAACAGCACATTAAAAGGATCATGCACCATGCTCAAGTGGCATATATCTCTGGGATGAAAGAATGGCTCAGTATGTGCAAAGTAATACAATTGACCATTGAACAACACCAATTCGAACTGCATCAATCCACTTATATGCAGATTTTTTCCCATAAATATATACTACAGTACTGCACCATCCATGTTTGTTTGCATCCACAGATGCAGAACTGTGGATATGGACAGCTGACTCTAAAGTTATTCACAGATTTTTGACTGGGGCAGGTGGTCAGCTCCCCTAGTCCCCACATTGTTCAAGGTTGAAATGTATATGTGACACATCACATTAACAGAATGTAGAACAAAACGCATACAGTCATCTCGAGATTCAGGGAATGCATTTGACAGAATACAGCATTCTTTCATGATAAAAACTGTCAGCAAATTACATATAGAAAAAATGTCCCTCATCATAATAAAGATCATATATTACAAGTCCACAGCTGTTATACTCAGTGGTGAAAATCTGAAAGTGTTTTCTCTGAGATCAGAAACAAGACAAGAGTACCCACTTTCATCTCTTTTATTCAACATAGTACTGGAAGTCCTATCCAGAGCAATTTAGCAAGAAAAAGAAATAAAAGGAATCCAAATTGGAAAGGGAGAAATAAAATTGTTTCTGTTGGCAGATGACATGATCTTATATATAAAACACCTAAAAGACTGTATAAAAAAAAAAACTGTTGAACTAATAAATGAATTCATTAAACTGGTAGGATACAAAATCAGCGTACAAAAATCAATTGCATTTCTATACACTAACAATGAACTATCTGAAAAAGAAAATCCCATTTACAATATCATCAAAAAGAATAAAATACTTAAGAAAAAATTTAAGAAGCTGAATACTGATAACTATACAACATTAATGAAAGAAACTGAAGAAGATACAAATATATGTCAATGCCACTCTCTCACTTCATCCTGGTCAGGAGAGGAAGAAACACTTAAATGGAGATGTAATAAAAACCAAATGGAGACTCAGAGAAGATATACAGATGTTGAAAGAACACCTGGCAGGAGACGTTTGCAAAGCAGGACACTATTTCTTAATATCCGTCATGCTTGCAAAGGGTTCATTGCTTGTGATGTTACAAGATGTCTTTTTTCCTGATTCCTAGGAGTTGATCTGTCAAAACACAGATGTTGCATTAGGCTGCTTTGCCATTTGTAGGACAGCTTGGCACCTTATGTTAAAGACTTCAACCACTTGGGGAGTCTTTGCAGAGGAGAGGTTGGGGGACTGAGATGTGCATGAAACTGAGATTCTTTTTTCTCGAATCATTTTGGAAATGATTAACTTAGTTCTTTGGGGAAGAAAATAGACAAATAAATGGAAAGATATCCTGTGCTCATGAATTGGAAGAATTAATTTGTTAAAATTGATACTACCCAAAGTGATCTACAGAGTAGGTGTAATCCCTACCAAAATTCCAAAAGCATTTTCACAGAAGTAGAAAAAATCCTAAAATTCATATGGCACTACAAACAACCCCCAACAGTTAAAATACTCTTGAGCAAGAGGAACAAAGCTGAAGACATTACACATCCTGATTTCATACTACGTTACAATGCTACATTAATCAAAATCGTATTGTGCTGGCATAAAAACTGACACACAGACCAGTGGAACAAAATAGAGAACCCAGAAATAAAATGTCACATTTACAGTCATCTTATCTTCAACAAATGTGTTAAGAACACGAAATGGGGGAAAGGGTAGTCTTCTCAATAAATGGTGCTGGGAAAATTGGATATCCACGTGCATAAGAATAAAATTGAGCCCTTACACCATAAACAAAAATGTAACATAATGGATAAAAAACTTAAACATAAGACCTGAAACAATGCAACTATCAGAAGAAAACAGAGAAAAGACTTTTGACATTGATCTGTTGGATATGACACCAAAATCACTGGCAACAAAATTAAAAATAAACAAATGAGACATCAAACTTAACGGCTTTCATACAGCAAAGGAAACAATTTAAAAAATTGAAAAGGGAGTCTATGGGTTGGAAGAAAATATTTGCAAACTACATATCTTATAAGGGGTTTATATCCAAAGTATATAAGAAACTCATAATATTCAATGGCAAAAACAAATAATCCAATTAAAAAATGTGCAAAGATTAAAAAATGTACAAAGTACCTGAATAGACATTTCTTAAAAAAAAAAAGACATACAAATGACCAACAGGTATATGAAAATGTACTCAACATGACTAGTTATCAGAGAAATGCAGATCAAAACCACAGTGAAGTGTCACCTCACACCTGTTAAGATGGATATTATCAAAAATATAACAGATAATTGTCCGTGAGGATGTAGAGAAAGGGGGATCCTGGAACACCATTGGTGGAAATTTAAATTGGTACAACTGCTATGGAAAACAGTACGAAATTTCTTCAAAAAGTTGAAGATGCAACTACCAAATGATCCATCAATCCCAGTTCTGGATACATATCCAAATGAAATAGAATCAATATGTCTAAAAGATGTCTTCACTTCCAGGTTCATTGCAGCATTATTCACAACAGCCAATATATAGAAACTATCTAAATGTCTGTTGACTGATGAATGGATACAGATGTGTTTTATATACATAAAGATAATGAAATATTGGTCAGCCTTTAAAAAAAGAAAAGGAAATCTTGTCATTTGTGACAATCATGAATAAACCTGGAAGACATTATGCTAATTGAAATAAGCCAGGATAGAAAGACAAATACTGCATGGTCTCACTTATACATGAAATCTAAAATGTCAAACTCATGGGAACAACAAATAGAATGGTAGTTGCCTGGGGGGAGAGGGAAATGGAGAGTTGCTGTTCAATGGGTGTAAAGTTTCAGTTATGCAAGATGAATAAATTCTAAAGATCTGCTTGTTGTACAACATTGGGCCTATAGCTAGCAATATTGTTTTGTATCCCTGACATTTGCTGAGAGAATAGATCTTAAATGTTTCACCACACACAAAATTGGTGTGTGAGGTGATGGATATGTTGATTAGCTTGATTGTGGTAATAATTTCACAATGTACATATGTATCAAGACATCACACTGTACACCTTAAATATATACGTATAATTTTTATTTGCAATGATACCTCATAAACCTGAAAAATAATAGATTTGTTAAGGTGTGTTTTATGGACCAGAATGTGTTCTATCTTAGTGAATGCTCTATGTGAGCTTAAGAATAATGTGTATTGTACTATAGTTGGACTGGAGTATTCTGTGAAGGTCAATTAGATCAAGGTGATTGATTGTGTTGTTCAGGTCAGCTGTATCCGTGCTGATTTTTTCTCTGCTTGATCTGTCAATTCCTGGAAAAGGTATGTTGAAGTCTTCAACTATAATAGTGGATATGTCTAGTTCTTGCAGTTCTATCAGATTCTGCCTCATATATTTTAATGCTCTATTTTTCAGTGCATCATGTTAAGGAATTTTATGTCTTCTTATAGAATTGCTTCCATTATAAATATGTAATATTTCTGTTTATCCATGGTAATTTTTCTTATTCTAAAGTCTTATATGAAATTAATATAGCTATTTCAGCTTTCTTTTGATTAGTGCTAGCATAGTGTAACTTTCTCCATACTTTTACTTTTAATCTACCAGAGTCTTTATATTTAAAGTGTGTTTCTTGCAGACAGCACATAGTGGGTCTTGTTTTCTATCCACTCTGGTAGTCTATGGCTTTTAGTTGGTGTATTAGACCATTCATATTAAAGTGCTCACTGATATAGTTGGATTAATATCTATTATGTTTGTAACTGTTTTCTATTTGTTTTACTTGGTCTTTGTTTCTTTTTATTTCCACCCCCCCAAATTTCCCTTCTTTTTCTTCCTTCTCTGGTTTTAATTGAACATTTTGTATCAGTCAGTTTTCTCTCATCCCTTAGCATATCAGTGATACTTCCTTTCTTAATTTTTTAAGTATTTGCCTAGAGTTTCCAATATACCTTTACACCTAATCTAATTCCACTTTGAAATAACACTACAGTGTTTCATAGTTAGTAAAGAAACTTTCTAACAGAATGTTCTCAATTCCTCTATCTTGTCCCTTATAACACTGGTGTCATTCATTTTACTTATCAATATACTGTAAACACCTAGTATGTTGCTGATATTATTGCTATTAGTTTAATTAAGAATACAAAAAATGGAAGATTTAATTTTACCTTCACTTACTCCTTCTCTGATGCTCTTATGTGTATCTAAGTTTCTGATCTACATTATTTTCCTTCTTCTTGAAGAACTTCTTTTAACATTTCTTTCAAGGCAGGTCCACTGATTATAAATTCACTCTGTTTTTGTTTGAGAAAGTCTTTATTCCTCATTCACTTTTGATGGATAATTTTGCTGGATATAGAATCCTAAGTTGGTGTTTTTTCTTTCAGTACATTACGTATTTCACTTCACTGTCTTCTTGTTTGCATGGTATCTGATGAGGAGTACAATGTAATTCTTATCCTTATTTCTCTGTAGGTAAGCTGTTTTCTTCTCTGATTTCCTTTAAGATTTCCTGTTTGACTTTGGTTTTCTGTAGGTTGAATACCAAGGTGTGCCAAGGTGTAGATTTTTTGGTACATACCCTACTTCCTATTCTCTAAGCGTCCTGGATCTGTGATTTGTACCTGTCATTAATATTGGAAAATGCTCAGCCATATTACTCAAAATATTTCTCTGCTCTTTTCTTTCTTTTCCTCCTGATATTGCCATTATGTGCATATTGTACCTTTTGTAATTGCCCCATAGCTCTGGGATTTGTGTTCTGTTCCTAAAAATAATTGTTTCTACTTTCATTTTGGTTTACAAAGATTCTGTTGACATAGCTTAAAAGTCATTGATTATTTCCCAGGCTGTGTGCAGTTTTTTGATGATTCCATTCAAGGAATTCTTCATTTCTATTAAGGTTTTTGATTTTTAGAATTTCCTTTTGATCCCTTTTTAGAGTTTTTATCTCTCTGTTGATATCACTTATGCATTATGCCTCATAGTGTTTTTGTTGAAAGCCAAACATTTTATGTTAGGTAATAGGAACTGAGGTAATTAAGTTTTAGTATGAAGTTTTCTGTTTATGTCCCCACCGCCACATTCAAATACTGAAGTCCTAATCCCCAATGTGAAGACATTTGGAGGTGGAGCCTTTAGGAGATAATTAGGATTAGATTACATCATGATGGGATTAGTAGACTTATAAAAAGAGAATAAGACAGGAGATATCTCACTCTCTCCATGCTCACGTACCAAAGAAAGGCCATGTGAGTACGTAACAGGAAGATGGCCATCTACAAACCAGGAAGAAGTCCCTCTCCAAACTCTGAATCTACCAAAACCTTGTTATTAGACTTCACAGCATCCACAGCTATAAAAAAAAATAAATGTCTGTTGTTTAACACCCTCCATTTGTGGTATTTTGTTATAGCATCCCAAACTGACTAAGACATCTGGCTAAGGGTTGTGCTTTATTTAATGTTTGTTGTAAATGCAGTTGCCAGAGGCTTTAGTTTCCTCTCATTTTCTTTCTCACCCACCCCGTGACTATTGTCTCTGTGTTTCCCTATGAACCTCTTCTTAAGTAGAGTCCATGTCTTACACATCTTTCAGGTGTAATCCACTTTTATTATCCTGGAGCCCTGTTGATGTGGTGGTGAGGTGCTGGGGAGGAGGAATGTTCTATAATCTTATAATTAAATCTCAGCTTTTTTAGTTGGTTTGAATCCCTGGGCTGTGATGTCAGATGTGTTCCTTTGTCTTTTTTCCCTCCCCTTACATGAGACAGAAATGAGCCTGTCATTGCCCTTTCCCCAAGTCAGATAAGCCTTTGGTAATGTGGTTTTCCTTAGAAGGCAGGCCATTGGTATGGGAAAAGATCTGGTCCTATTTCGAAACTATTGCTTTTTTCCCTCTCTCTGCCTGAAACTGGAGGGAATTTTTCTGTAATATTCCCTGTGAAAATTTGGTGGGACTCTTGGAGAAAAAAAAAGAATGTAAAAGTGTAGGTTTCCTCCTATGACTGAGCCTTCAAGAGTTTTTAACTCTCAAGCTCATTCACCTACAGCAGCTAATAATTCATCGAATTACTATTTTAGTGTTCCTACCAGTTATTTGCTCTGTCAGCGTCTGCTTCAGTTACCTGATTCTCCATATTCTCCTGTCTATCCAGATCTCATGTGACTGTTTGCTCTGTGAACTCTTTTCTCTGTTGGATTTAAGAAAAGTCATTGGTTTTCAGTTCAGCTTTTACTTTGCTGTGAAGATGGGAGTTATCACTTTTCAACTCTGCATTGTTCGGACTGAAACCAGATGTCTGTTCCTTGGCTTTTTATTTTGAAGTCATCCTTCTTCTGGAGGCCTGGACCTTTACCCCTCTTCGTTTCATTGATTTTAATTGTGATAATTTGTAATTATTTTTATAAAATAAGTATACATTTTCTGGAGGGAGGACCGTGTACTGTTGTTGTGTTTCTTAGCTTACTATCCTACCTCTGGATTTAGATTGTAATTGGATCTAAGATACATGGTGACCTGTTAAGCTATTTCCATTACCATAGACAATACATCATTGTGTATTTCTCAAACAATATAAGTGAGTAAATTTTAGAAGTAAGTTTTACATATTAGGCTCTGCTACCTTTAGAAGTACATCTATAATTCAAATATGTGGAATTTTATATGTTTAACAGTGATTTAATATATTGGTCATGCTTTCCTAATTTTGATTTTAAGCACATTAAAAGTTATGCCATTTAAAAATTCTGACAACATCATACCATTTGGCATGTTCTGGGAATGTTGTTTTGATAAATAAGTCTTATACATATAAAAATTCTGGGGCTTCCCTGGTGGCGCAGTGGTTGGGAGTCCGCCTGCCGATGCAGGGGACATGGGTTCGTGCCCCGGTCCGGGAGGATCCCGCGTGCCACGGAGCGGCTGGGCCCGTGAGCCATGGCCGCTGGGCCTGCGCGTCCGGAGCCTGTGCTCCGCGGCGGGAGAGGCCGCAACAGTGAGAGGCCCGCGTACCACAAAAAAAAAAAAAAAAGAAAAAAGAAAATTCTGTTGTGACCAAAAGCCCAGGTAGAACGACAGAAAAAAGAAAGGCTGTGTTCCAAAGTACCCTAGATCAGTGAAATGTTAGTGTTTGTAAAACACTAGATTTTTTAGAAAAATATATTTGAAAAACTCTTTATTTATACAGACTTATCACAGAACTTCAATCCTTACTAAGCATATGTGCAGTTTGAATCTCTGAGAGGGAGAATTCTTTTTCAGTGGAATTACTATTAAAGAGTGTTTTAGAGAGCTCAGATCGGCACTTTCTGTACCAGATCATTCTTTTCGGATAGAATATGTTAAGATGCACTAATGGCTTTTATTTGGCAGAAAGTCTTCTTTCTCATTGTGTGACTGGATCCCTGCAAATGATGGACAGCCACATAACTATGGCAACCTAGGAAGTAAGGTACTTCCAACAAGGGATGCTTCTTTTCATGTAGACAACCTGTCACCAGATTTTTCAAACTAAATTTTTCTAAAGTAGATATCATGCTTAGAAAATATATCTTTTAAAAAAAAACTTTAATTTTGTTGAACAAAAATTACATGACTTTGAAAATTCTGCATTGCAGGCAGAATAGATTATTAAAATTTTACAAGTTATTCATTATCATAATTTCATGTAATAATGCAAGGTCTTAGGTATACTGTTTGCAAATAATTTAGAAAAGTTATTTTAATGGCATTTCTCCAAATTTTAGCTTTAAGTCTGAAGTGTTTTTAATGTGCAAGAAAGTATTTTATATTAATTTCTTAATAAGAATGTAAGAAGGAAAACCAATTGACTGAAGTGGAAAATTTCAATGGCGTACAGATATTTAGAGTCTCCCAACACCATTAATTAGGAAGCCATAAAGCAGCAAAATAAAGAAGCATCATAATAATAACGTTAAGAAATTGAGTTAAATGCCAGTGATATCTTTCTCTGAATCAATCTTCCAAGAGAAGATGTATATTTGTGCACAAAGAAGTTTAAAAGTTATGTCCAATGTTTTTCCCCATTTGTATTTTAAAATCCCTCCCCACCCCCCCCCAAAGAAAAAGTTCTCTATAATAGGATTGGACTATTTTTGTGTGACATACAAAATATTCCTCATTAATTTAAGAGACTATCATGTACTTTATCATTATTTCACCAAATATTTATTGTGTAATTACTCTTTCCAAGATGATAGCCTATGTATAGGAGGAAGGAAGAAATACAAAAATGACCAAAATAGATCTAGGTTTCAAGGAACTTGAAATCTAGGAGTAGAAATTGGAAGGGACAGATTAAAGATAGGTAAAGAAGGGAACATAGATAAGGAAAGATCTCAGAGCTGAAACGTTCACAACAGAATAGAATTTACCTTTATAAAGAAGAAAACATAATTTGGCTAGCTAAAAGTGTAGCTACTTCTTGAGATTAAGGAGAAGACAACTGGTGCTCAGATTGGACTGTGACAAATTTCCCTACGAAGTTGGAAGTATGATAATTGAATAAAAAGAAAGTAAGATGGGGTCAATCAAGGTTTTGAAAATAATGAGAAAATTTCCAATTTCTTATTGAGCACTGAGTATCTCATAATAAATGTATGGACTTGTGAGTGTCATTGAGTTTATAATGACAGTTGAATAACATTTGTTGTGGAGCAGGTCAATGTATCAAAGTGATTTCTTTGTCTTACTCAAGAGCTGTGAAGAGGGAATGGAGAAAGAGTGTGATTCATGTAGATTGGAAATTGGCAAGAAGGTTGAAAAGGGGGAAGCATCCAAAGTGCTCTTTAACTTAACAATCACTGATTTAATACCTATTATGTTCCAGAAACTGTGGGTGGACGATAAAAAAGATGCAGCCACAGTTTTCTACAAATTTAAGGTCTAGTAAGCATAAAGATATGTAAGCAGATGATTATAATGCAGAAATTGTGTGCAGAGTTTCAGGACTTCACGGACATTGAAAGAATGGCTCAGGAGTATAGCATAAGTATTTCTTAAACCTTAAAATGCTGAAGCTTGGGTGAATGTGTGGACTTCATTTGAGAGTGCTACAGAAAGCACTACACAATTGAAGTTCTGTTTGTCACTGACTTTACTTTCAGTGTTGGATGAAAATCATGTGATACTTTGCATGGGACTTGCCTTTATTGTCATGTTTCCTCTCTAAAAAGAGAAGCAAAAGTCATTCTGACTAATTTAAGGCTAAGCTTCTAAACATATTTTGTGTGCATAATAGGTAAGAGTTATATTGGTATTAAGTATGACACAGGCAGAAAAATGTTTCAAATTCTTGTATTACTGAAACACTCTTTCTAAGACATAAATTGGACCAATAACAATTAGGCCAGCTCACATGGCACTGAGACTTCCAGGGAACTGAGCGAACAGGTGATTAAGTACTATAGAACCCATCTTGCTTTGATGTTAACCTGACTCCCCTGGAGTTCTACCATGAAAATGAACCAGTTAGCCAAAAATGGATCCCATCCCTTTAATATCATAGCTCAACCATGTCTATTATAATGCTGAGTACTTAACAGATCACATCATCTGAAAGAGGGTCTTTCTTTTGGAATTCTGAGCAGATTTCCTGAGAGTCATTCTGATTACGCTGACTAGCTTAAATGTCTAACCTTGACCTGACCACGCAGCCTCTGTGGTGGATTGTGCTCACGGCTTATACTAGGTCATGTGTTCACCTTTCCAGTCAGACACTAGACTCATTTCAGGAATTCCATGAATCCAACAGTTGGACTTGACTGGGAAAGAAAACTGGATTTGGGGGATGTGATTAGTATTGTGTATCATGAAGCTTAAACAGACCTTGTAACTTAGTAATTTTCTGGAGACAAATTTTTCTTCTGGTTTTGTAAGAGGTAAGAAAAAACAAATGCATTTTTAAAAAGCAAGTTTGTTCCTGGTTTGAACTAGATGATAGGAATTGTTTCATTTGAAAATTGAAAGTTTTTTTCTTCTGATGTAAACCTTGCTTTATTAAATACCTCTTGTACAGTATCACATGTAATCCAATATTTAGAGGCTGAATTTCACATTTTGCCAAAGAAATTAGATTTGGCTTTACTCAGACCCTTTTACTGGCTGCTTTCTTTTCCCATGGCAGGAGATAAATGAAAGAGGGAGGGGAGACTCAGGAAGGCACATGGGTAGGATAAATTGTTCTCAAAACAAATTCCTGAAAAACAAAGAGAGACTATTTTGTACTCACACTTGTTTAGACTTCATGAGTTTTACAACTGTGTGTTGATTTTCTTCCATATGAATTTGGCAGAATCAAAGAAGAGTTTTTCCAAAACTCTGCCAGCTTAGGTAAAAATATCATTTTTATGTAACAAGATTATTCATTTATTCTATTTAATGTTTACTCAAATATGGTAAGGATTTTATTGAACGAGAGATTATACAAATTTAAAAACATGGGTTAATTTTATTGCTTATTTTCAAAACCATGTGACCTGAAAATCATAGTTAGCAAGTGTATTTGTGGGTGTCAAAGAACCATTAAACATTTGTATGCTGTTTAGGAAGAAATGATTACCTTTTATGTGGAACCATGGCACCATAAAATTCTAATGTCAAGTTCGGAGTTTTCAAATTAAAGAGGCAATATTAGCATATTTATTAAAGATGAGGTAGTTAAACTTTGAAAAATATTTACTTCCTAGCTTCCCAAACAGAATATAATGAGGCAAAATATCTATAATCTGTTGGTAATGCTAGTTAGTAGGTTTCCAATGTACTTGCCAACCCAATATGATTTAATTTGGGGAGAATTTTTCAAGGAGTATGTGATTTAGATGTGTTCAGTCCAACAATCCAAGATTTTACTTAAAGAAACTGGTTAGAGAAAGCCAGAACATAAGATATTCCTCCTCTTTTTCAAATATCTTGTCTAATTCTTTCCTGGTTTCACTACTTGGTATTCTAGCAATGTCTGGTTGAGACTGAGAAAAGCCTCTTGGTTTCATTCTTCATATTCTAGAGCCACAGAGTAGGTTCTAAGAGTCATGAAATATCTTTGGCATAAGCAATCCAATTAACTAATAGACATGGACATTACTTATCTTTTAAAAATTTAGACACAAATGACAATTCAAAGATTATTTTACCCACAATAAACCTAGAGAATTTAAAAATATATCTGAAAGACTCTATACCAAAGTATCAGTAGTGTTATATCTAACTAGGTGATGAATATATCAGTAGCTTTCATTTTCCCTTTCATTTTTTATCTATATTTTTTATATTCCTACACTGGACATGTGTTCTTTGTATAACAATAAAAGTTAAATTTTAAAAAGTAAAAGAAAACCTGGAGGTCTGCTTGCCATAAAAACACAATTCATAGAATTATGTATCCAAACTGAGACTCAGATTTCAGGTCAAATAATAGCTGTTGCTTGTGTCTTTGGAGTTTTGCAGTACAACACACAAATGGGAAAGAACTTACTAAATTCGAATTAAGAACATTCCCAGTACAGTCTCTACAAGGTGACATTAACTGAGTGAATTCATCACTCTACAAATATGTAGGTGTGGTCCTTCCTTCTAGTGAGTGGCTCAAAATGGGTTGTACTCAGAGTCCAACTAACATTTGAAACATTGCCAAGACTATGCTATTAGTTGACTATTGAAAAATATTTTATTTGGAATAGAGGTTAACCAACGTGTGGCCAGTGCTTTCCATCCTTGTAACTACTGTCATTTTCCCACTTTTCATGGAAATATGGGTAAAAGACTTTTTTTAAGTTTAATATGAAAATAGTGGGAGGACAAAGATAGCCACTGCCGTCAAAATGGCTTTAGTGTGAAGAAAAAAATGGGAACTGGTGGAGACTTCATGAACCTAGGATGAAATGTTCTATCTATAGAGAGCAGCCAATACTCATTTCCAGTCAATTCTTGCCAAGAAAAGATATAGACCCATTACTGTTTGATAATCTAATTTTATAAGAGAAGCTGTAAATATGAAATTTTATAAAACCTCTACTTTTTTATATCTTAGAAAAATACACTTAAAGTATTTTTATTTTTGTTTTGCTTTGGTTTTTTGACATTGTGAGAACCAGAAGCACAGAGAATTCAGAATAAAAGAGGAAACATATCTCACCTTTAGGTCACCACTTTGTGACTTCTAATGACGTATTATCTCCATTACCTTCAGAATCTAGTCTGCTTGCCCAGGTACCTTCTTGCTTGTGCATGGCTAAGGTGGGAACCAATATTTGCTTGTGTCTCTTTCACCTCCTATATTTTTATGAAAGACACCTGCCACCCTTCTGATACACACAGTTTTTTTTCAGATGCCTTAATATATTCAAAAGTTATAGTCAAGTCTTGAGAGTGAGAAAGCTGTTTTGTCTAAGCTCTCATAGGTTGACTCAAATTCATTCATTCAGTGTATAATTATTTTATAGTTGCATTATTTTTAAGGCATATAACATGATAATGTATGTATACATTATGAAATTATTACCACAATCAAGTTCATTAACACATCCATCACTTCACATAGTTACTGTAATTTAGTGCTTAGAAAATAAACTTACTTTCAATTTGTTAGAGTACACATAATTATTCCCTCTTGAACTTAACTTGTAGGCCAGAAATAAGAGATACAAGTGCCAACACTTATTTTTTCGTGTAGGTCTACAGGTTTAAGTCCTAGTGGTTGAAGCAGCTTATCTCTGCCACTCATATGTTTCACTTCCAGCATTTCTCCTAAGATTTAGGAAAAGGGTATATAAGTAACTTTTGGATGTACATTTATTAGGTTACCTAGTGATATTTGAGGCCCTTCTATATATATATACATACATACATACATACATATATATATATGTGTATATATATGTATGTATGTATATATATATATATTTATGACCACATTTTGGTGCTCAAGGCAGATACCCTGCGCATCTCCCACATGGATGGTCAATCTCTTAAGCTGGTACAAGGAATGTATTTAATTCAATTTTTTGATGTGAGAATTTTTCAACTATAATATCTCAGTTTAGCCTGTGAGTTTCTCACCATGAAGGTGGTATAAGCATGTTTCCCAATAAAATTATTAAAAGAAGAATCCTTTGTGTTTTTCCTTGGATTTCAAAGCCCAGCAGCAATTCTACTAGTGCCTGCTAGTCACAGCTGCATCTTCAACTGTGTCAGAAGCTGCCATGAAACAGCCCAATTCATGAATGTAAAAAGAGATGGCCAAGGATAGCACCTCCCAAAAGAACCACAATTTGAAAAGAGAATCTGTGAAGAATAGAATTATGTATTATAATCAGGAGAATCCTTTTGAAGCAATTTACTAGTTTAAATAAATAAAAATTTAAATAATGGTCAACAAAGGTATTCTATAGTTCCACATTTAAAATTTGCATCATTTGAAGTTATATATTCACCTTGTTCTGGTTGGAAGTCCATGAAATATATTAACTTCAGATCAGATTTCACAGACTTAATTTTGGTAGGTTTTTATGTTTTGTTTTGGTTTTGCTTTTGTCTTTGTATTTTTTCTCTTTGCATTAAGCAAGAAAAAATCACACCTCTGATTTTTTACTGGCGAGATGCCAGCATCTGAAATTTGAGGTAGTTAGATTCAATGATGATTTATGTAGGGTTGATTAAACCATTCTTGTGAATTGCTTCTTTTCCTGAAGAGTGTTTACAGTTTTCAAACATGGGCTCTGGTTTACAGTAACCCCATTTCACAAGATGCATTATTTGAAGGAGGGCTATGGGCTGTGTGCTTTTTCGGAGTTAGCTTTTAGATCTGGTCCTACTCCATCTATTCACTTGTATGGCATTTTTTGCCTCAGTGCTGGTACTTAGCATTAGATAAGGGATAGGGAGATTGGTCTAAAGTGGTCTCAGTGCTAAGATGCAGGAAAATGGATGAGAATTCCTGTATTATAAAACCTTGGCTTGTTAGCAGCTAATACTGCCCCCCAACCAAAGCGCTGCAACCAACCCCCCGCCCGGAAATAGCAATTCCCATCTCTTTGTTCCATTGTGGTTTCTTATCTTATCCTGGCAGAAATAGGAGACAAAGTTCTTTTGAATGAAGGCCTGAGATTGAAATTTTCAGTATTTGGAATCCTAGGCTTGCTTTGGAGTCATAGTGAATTCCAAGCGGTCAAGCATCAGCAAGGTAGTGCTGTGTTCAAAGAGCAGGCCTAGGTCAGGGATGTATCACAAGAAATGTAGAATTCAGAATGGTATGATAGGCATGAATGTCTTCCATCATTTTCATTTATTCATGTGTCATTTATTGAATAAAAGTTTTAGCAACCTCTGCTGCTTGGCAAAAAGCATGTAGACTCACAAATAAAAATAAATTTTAAAAAAAGCCTCTGCAGGTTCAATTCAGAAGTAAATTTTAGACTTTTGAAAGAAAGTAGCCACTGCTACATATTTTCTAAATCAGACTCCAAAATAGTCAATTGCAACAAAAGGGATTTAATTTGAAAAATAAGAGTTTTACATTTGGAAAATAAATCACTGAGGAAACTTTTGGAAACTGCATTTTAGGAAGTCTTTAAATTTAGATTGTATTCAAGGTTTTAAAGATGATTTTACCTTTAGCAATGTGTGACCTTGCAAGTACTTTGAAAGGTTATACCTTTTTGAAATGTTTTTTAATAAAATATACTCATAAGTCAGTGTCCAGATGAATCATCTGTTTCTAAAATTGTTAGATAAGTTTTGTTCCTGCTTTAGTTTCATATATTTTAAAAGGGCATATGTATATTTTTGCAGTACCATTTTTCTCTTTTTTAGTTGCTTGTTTTGGAGAATTTATAGAAATGCTTCTGTAAAGGGAGGAAGGCTAAAAAGTTAATGGAAATGTTAATTAACCACAAACAAACAAAGATTATAGTAAATCAGAATGTTTCAATCGTCCAACATCTAAAGTCCATTAATTTCCAGGAACAGAAATATTTCCAGTATGTGGTCAAGGAAAATTCAGATGTCCTGGGAAATTCAAAGAGCGAGCTAATATGTTGGTAATGTGGTTTTTTAGAAGTTGATAAGCTGATGGAGATAATAATGTTACATGTGATCAAAGCAGATTTATTCAGAATAGCAGTCTCTAGCTTTATTTTCCCTGGTTATTTCACTATGATATTTTCACTTAATTATATTCTGTCTGATTATCATGCACATCTCCAGGATGCAGAAATATGTGAGAATATTAACCTAAAAAAGAACAAGGAGATTAACAAACATCTTAATTCAAATCATTTACTTGGAACAAACGTTCAAATCCTTTTTTGACTTGTTAAAAAGTCTGATAACTACCAACTTTCGAGAATTTCATGTTAGGCTGAAAGAAATATACTGTGAATTATTGTAAAAGACAAGTTTATTTTGGCAGGTCTATTAAATTAAACAGGCATTTTAAAAATACTCATTGTATGATTGGTTTAAATTTGACCTCATGCAGAAATATTATTTAATATATACTTATGAGTTGGAGTAAGGACAAAATTAAAACTTCATGTTTTTTTTTCTTTTTGCCAATTTTGATCATTTGAATATTTTTACTTATTGAAATTCTTTCCGCATCCTGGTCAACTCTTATAAAAATGTTTTCTGCCTGTGTCTATCTAGATTTAGAGATAACTTTACATTTCAGAATGTGTTGTTTTCCCTAGGGAAAGACACTATCAAATATTTTCCTGGAAAAAATGATTATATGAAGCTAAATTTGAGAGACAGGGTAAAAGGCTGATTTCTAGAAGCTTATCTAAAGATTGAATTAAACCGTAATTTCTGTGATATCTCACTTATTTACCCTTGTGTCTCTAGCACCTAGGAAAGCAACCTGTACCAACTCATTAAATAGTTACTGAATTAACAAAATAATAAGATCATTAACATAATTGTTATGAATTCATTCATTTATTCAAGAAATAACTGTGGGGCAAGGCTGTTGTTCCAGGCATTGTGCTGGAGACTGTGGGCACTCTTAAATTTGCTTGGCTAGAAGTTTCATGAGGAATCTTAGACTGGACTTTTAAAAGCCTCCTCAGATTAGGAAGCCAAACCAGAAATTCACCATCAGATTTTACCTGCAGTACCTATAATTTTGGATAAATTCATCTCTTCTCAAGGTCCCCAAAATACCATGAAGTTTTTGAACCTTCCTGGAAGTGACCTTCCTTACTGGTCTCTATGGCTAGGAACTCTGTAAGCCAGCTATCTGACCACTTTTCAAAAGAGAGCTTTGTAATCATTGGCTCCATAAAGTCAACCATAAGTCCTTAAAATTGTCTAGTTATATCTGATTCAATAAGCATCACTCTCAAATATATTACAGACAAAACATTGTTTGCATAACCATAGTTTGTAATAAGTGCTGTTAGTAAGGAAGACAAACTCTTTTTGAATCTATTCAAATAATGGTATTGCCATGAAAATAATAATATATGTAAGAGTTTCATAAGAGGTTCTTAAGTCTGGAGGGATCAGGCGAGGAGTTAAAGGTGTTTTATTTCTGTTTACAAAAGCACAGTCTACTAAATTGTTATGAGTTATAGATAGAGACAGAGCTAAAGATAGAAGATACAGATAAAAGATAATGGATCTCCTTATATGCAGAAAACAGAATATTCCAACATCAACAATATTCCAAACAAAACCAAAAATCATCTCTCATTAGTTCATTCAATCCTATATAATTAATTCCTGTTCCACTTGCTCATGGGTTAGTAGTCTCATGAAACCATCAGCTTTTGGACTAGAGTTCTGAATATTCTAACTCAGTTCATTGTTATGGTTTCAAAGTTGTTTAAGCAGTGCCATCAGATGCCTGTGTCCACGAGGACTTGGCATGGTTCTTTCACCTATCCTTTATTAAAGCCAGCACTTTCTGGTCTGTAGCTGAATACAAGAGGTTTTAGAGAAGCATCAGAATGAAACAAAAAAACTATCTGTAGCTGACAAAAGACTTAAAATGGCTGCGGTTAACTTATTAATAATAATTTTCAAATGGGAAAGATCTGATGTGAATCCTTACTTGAAAACCTCTAGACTAGAAGATGTCAGATACTAATTAAATAGGTAAAGTTGCGTCAAAGTTAACATTTTAAAATATATGATATTATGGCCAATAACACTACACTGTCATTGTGTACTATCAGGCAAAGCAACACCAGGACTCTAATAAGTAGAAACGTATCTCTGATAGCTAGGGCATTGACAAATCTCTAGAGACTTTCTATACAGCATCTAATTTCTGAAATATGTATAACATTTTATTCATATAAATGTAACCTAGAGAAGACTAAATAGCTTTTCTGATTTGGCTAGGCTTTGTATGCAACTCACCAATAGTAATACATTAAGTTGACCTAATTACCTAGCATCTTTCTTTCTGGAAGGTAAAAGAACAAGTCCCTTATGGTTTTCCAGGGGCCCTCTGAGAAATCTCAGAGGCAATTTCAGGTGCAAAAGATATATAATTCAGGATTCAATTTGGGAAGGTAGGTGAACAAATTCATTAACAGACCCAAATATACATAGTTATACATACATAAACACCTATTATACCTAATGCTTAAGACAGATCTGTTTTTTTAAAACCAACAATATTAAACACATCCATTTGCCAAAGATTTACCTAAATTACATGAGCTTGAATTCTTAAAGCATTTGGATTAGTTTGTATGTAATTTTAAAGGATACTAACACTAGTGGAAGTTCAATTTCCTTAATTTTTACAAATTTTAGGAGTATTTAATTTGTATAAGCACCTACTAATCTTAAGCCAATCAGAACAGAGCTCCTTTAAGAGACTTTATAATCTAAGTTGGTAATTCCTTCCAGAGATAGAAACACATTCCACACTTATAGACACATAAACATATATATAGACACAGGGAGAGAGTTGATAGCTTTAATTATAAAATTTTAGTCTTGTGTCAAGAATAGATGCAGAATTACAAAATTCACTGTTTCATATCAAAGAATTGTTCTCTTTCTAACTGGTGTGGATTCTAAATTGCTGTGAGTGCAAAATATCCAAAGACAATGAGAAAAGATTAGCAAACCAGATTCTCTGTTTTCTTTCACCCAATAGAGACAAGATCTCTGTGTACCATAAATCCATTTACAGAGACCAGCAAATGGTCAGACCAAAACCAAAAGAAGTCACCACCAGTAATCAAGTCAGTACTCAAAAGGGACCAAAATCCTCATTGTTCTATAGAGGGGTAAGAGTCTGGGACAGTCAGACTCACTGTTGGATCCCTAGATCAAGAGCCAAGATTGAGTCACATTACCTAGAAGTAAATGATCCAAAGTTGAGATCCAGTCCTGCCTGAGTCATGGCACCAAAGTGTCAGAGACAAAATGCACTGAACAATGAAAGTGATGATTTTATTCGATTATTGAAGTAGTGAGAATATCCCAAATCCAAAAATGAGAGTGTCTCAGAACAAGTGGTTTTGCCTTAGGCTTTTATAGAGAGGGACAAACAAATTACAGATGGAGTGATTTATATATTAATAATTGGGGTTGTTTTGCAAGTAGGGGAAATCTCAGTAAGTTATCTGAACAGCAAATGTTTTTGTCTGTGGTTAGCTAGTGTATTCGTTTATTGCTGTTTTAAAAAATTACCACATTTCTGTTTTTGTGCCAGTACCATACTGTCTTGATTACTGTAGCTTTGTAGTATAGACTGAAGTCTGGGAGCCTGATTCCTCCAGCTCCATTTTTCTTTCTTAAGATTGCTTTGGCTATTTGTGGTCTTCTATGTTTCCATACAAATTGTGAAATTTTTTGTTCTAGTTCTGTGAAAAATGCCATTGGTAGTTTGAAAGGGACTGCACTGAATCTGCAGATTGCTTTGGGTAGTATAGTCATTTTCACAGTGTTGATTCTTCCAATCCAATCCAAGAACATGATATATCTCTCCATCTCTATCATCTTTAATTTCTTTCATCAGTGTCTTATAGTTTTCTGCATACAGGTCTTTTGTCTCCTTAGGTAGGTTTATTCCTAGGTATTTTATTCTTTTTGTTGCAGTGGTAAATGGAATGGGATAGAAAGCCCAGAGATAAACCCACACACATATGGTCACCTTATTTTTGATAAAGGAGGCAAGAATATTCAATGGAGAAAAGACAGCCTCTTCAATAAGTGGTGCTGGGAAAACTGGACAGCTACATGTAAAATAATGAAATTAGAACAATCCCTAACACCACACACAAAAATAAACTCAAAATGGATTAAAGACCTAAATGTAAGGCCAGACACTATCAAACTCTTAGAAGAAAACATAGGCAGAACACTCTATGACATAAATCACAGCAAGATCCTTTTCGACCCACCTCCTAGAGAAATGGAAATAAAACCAAAAATAAACAAATGGGACCTAATGAAACTTAAAAGCTTTTGCACAGCAAAGGAAACCATAAACAAGACGAAAAGACAGCCCTCAGAATGGGAGAAAATACTTGCAAATGAAGCAACTGATAAAGGGCTAATCTCCAAAATTTACAAGCAGCTCATGCAGCTCAATATCAAAAAAACAACCCAATCCAAAAATGGGCAGAAGACCTAAAAAGACATTTCTCCAAAGAAGATATACAGATTGCCAACAAACACATGAAAGAATGCTCAACATCATTAATCATTAGAGAAATGCAAATCAAAACTACAATGAGATATCATCTCACACCAGTCAGAATGGTCATCATCAAAAAGTCTACAAACAATAAATGCTGGAGAGGGTGTGGAGAAAAGGGAACCCTCTTGCACTGTTGGTGGGAATGTAAATTGATACACCCACTATGGAGATCAGTACGGAGTTTCCTTTAAAAACTAAAAATAGAACTACCATATGACCCAGCAATCCCACTACTGGGCATATACCCTGAGAAAACCATAATTCAAAAAGAGTCATGTACCACAATGTTCATTGCAGCTGTATTTACAATAGCCCAGACTTGGAAGCACCCTAAGTGTCCAGTGACAGGTGGATGGATAAAGAAGATGTGGCACATATATACAATGGAATATTACTCAGCCATAAAAAGAAACGAAATTGAGTTATTTGTAGTGAGGTGGATGGACCTAGAGTCTGTCATACAGAGTGAAGTAAGTCAGAAAGAGAAAAACAAATACCGTATGATAACACATATATATGGAATCTAAAAAAAAGAAAAAATCTTTCTGAAGAACCTAGGGGCAGGACAGGAATAAAGACACAGATGTAGAGAGTGGACTTGAGGACACAGGGAGTGGGAAGGGTAAGCTGGGACGGACGAAGTGAGAGAGTGACAAGGACATGTATACACTACCAAGTGTAAAATAGATAGCTAGTGGAAAGCAGCCGCAGAACGTAGGGAGATCAGCTCGGTGCTTTGTGACCACCTAGAGGGGTGGGATAGGGAGGGTGGAATGGAGACACAAGAGGGAGGAGATATGGGAATAGAATAAGTATAGCTGATTCACTTTGTTACGAAGTAGAAACTAACACAACATTATAAAGCAATTATACTCCAATAAAGATGTTAAAAAAATTACCACAAATTTGGTGGTTTAAAACAACACAAATTTATTATCGTTGAAACTTCAGGAGATACTTCATTTACTCTCCTTTTTCACCTCTTAGTAGCCATCTGTCTGCATTCCTTGGATCATAGCTCTGTTCCTCTATCTTCAGAGCTAGTAGCATCAGGCAAATCTTTCTCGCACTGCTATCCCCTTAGTTCTCTTTTTCTACCTCTATTCTACATTTAAGGTTGCTTGTGGTTATATATACTGCATTCACCCTGATAATCCAGGTTAATCTCTCTGTTTTAAGGCGATCTTATTAGCAACTTAAATTGCATCTGCAACCATCATTCCCCTCTGCATGTAACCTAACAGAGTGATGAGTTCCAGGGATTAGGATGTGGATATCTTTAGGAGGTCATTATTTTTCCTACCATAGCTAGTTTTAGGGGGACAAACAGTTCTAATGTCAGCTAATCAGTCAAAGAAGGGGAAATTGGAAGGTCTGTATCTGGCCTTGTCAGCAGATTAAAGCAAAAGAGGAAAGGCCTGTGTCTGATCTTGTCACAGGTGAACAAAATCTACAAGTCTTATAAGGGTCCTGAGAAAGAGGACATTGAGTTATCTAAGTTATCTGGTGAAGCATAGCTCTTTGCAGTAAACCATTTCCTGAAACACAAAACAATGGGGGACTTCTAAAATTGTTGCTGTTTTCTGGGAGCTCAGGGCCCAGGTAAAGTTCAACATTGCCACTGTCATAAAATAGAAAAAAGAGTAAAGTGGAAACAGAAAAGTGAAGAGACAGGAGCAGCAAATAGAATTTCTGGGGCTAAGGCTTTAGCTCTAAACAGCTGGAGTTCGATTTCCAGCTCTCCTGCTTACAAAGATTGTGTGATGGTGGCACAAGGAACTTAAACATTACAAGCCCTAATGTCTTTATCTTTAAAAAGATTATGATACAGTATCTACGTCAAAATGTTGTTGAGAGATTATACATGTAAAGTGGTTATTAAAGTGCCAGAAAGATAAATGCTCAGTTAATGTTATCTGTTGATAATTGACTAATGAATCACTCCAATGAAATCTCAGTTGGGTAAGAAGAGATACGATGTATGTTAAGTGATCTTCCAGTTCTTAATAATTATCAAGTTTTCATGAGTCCTGGATATATAATAGAAGAAATAATTTTTTGCCCTTTTTTTTCCCCTTCACTTACAGTAAAGCTCCTCAGAGTAAAGCTCAATCACTGAGTTTAAACTCAATCTGTTTTTGATACTTGAAACCTAGAAGATCTTATGGATACATTTGAAATACTAGCCAAATTGCCAAGACTATGCTAAGATTAGGAACTGGCCAGGTAGAAGACTGATTATCTGATGTGAGTCACAAGGGTGGGGCTTAGGACATTCTTGAACTAGACCAACTGCACAGGTAACTTGATGCTGAGTTTCCCATTAGGGTCCCATGTATGAGGTCTCAATATCTCCTTCCAAAGAGGTTGGTTGGACTGACAGCATATAAATTTTCAAAAAAGTTAAAAACATGACTTACGCAAACATAAAGTAAACGTGTCAAAGATTTACCAACCCATTACTTTATGAAGGAACGATCAAGTTAAAACCTGTTGAGAATTTGTCTTACAGAGATTTATATTCTGTATGAGAAAAAATTTGTCTTGCTATGAACAGGAGTCATCCTCATTGCTGTCAGTTTTCTGTCACTTAACTTGTAACTGTGAAGAGCTATAAAATAGCCTAGTCAATAACAAGTCTCATCAAAGATTCCCAGCCTCTTCACTCCATAAGATCAGACCCAGGGGGTCGGCTAGGCAGTGCTGAACCATCTCTTTTTGCCAATTTTCAAGTCTTGGACAATTTTCCTGATGATTCAGGACACTGAGAAGAATTATGCAAAGAGGTGAAGGTCTTGAAAGTGAGTCTGAAGAGTTTATTATGAGTGATTCAGAAAGCACTTCAGGAATGGACAGTACTCCAGAGCTGATCCCAGACGTGATTATTTGAAAACCCTTATGGTTTAGATTCTACGGGAAGTTGATTTATTTTAGCTCATGGCATATATGAGTTTTGGGGTGTGTATGTGCGCTTGTGTGTGTTTACCTTTATTTCTTTGACATCTATTTAAGTATCAACTGCACTGTTCTCAAGTGTCCTGAAAGATCCTTGGGGGTAAGGTTTTCACCAGGTGCCCAAGTCCATATTAGCAACTATTAAAGCTGATTTAGTGCCTCTTGTTCTTTCATATAATGTTACCTGTCTAGCCAAAATGTTATAACTTCCTATTTAACTTCATTATTTCACACAACTGAACAAAAGGAAAAGATCGAATACATTTTAAAACAGCTGAAATTTATTTCAAAGATTTGATAATAGGGAGAATAGTCAGTAAAAGTGGGGTCATCCACAGCTCCACCTGATTGAAATGTTTAAACAGATTCTTTTGCTTTTAATTTTAGAAACTAAAAAACAAATGATAGGTTAATTGAAAAATACTGAGTTGTCTGTGAATATGCAAGCTCATCTAAATATAAATACAATAAGGCAAGGCTGGCTTTCAAAAGTCAGAAAAATTATGTGGTAATTTGTCTATTTTAAAGGAAGGCAGCTTTGGGCCTAGGAACTACAAAGCAGAGAAAAGGAACTCCATAAAATTTGGAAAAAGCACCTCTCCTGAGTGGACAGTGGTAAAATGTATATTTACTGTATGTTCAGGTGCACATCATAAAATCCATTGTTTCCTCTCTTTTTATTTATTTTTCCAGTAGTATCTTTTAACAGAGAAGCAATAGGGAAAACAATTCATTGGAACATGGAAAATGGAAGAACAAAATGCAGAAAACCAGCACATTAATCATTATCAGACCAGCTTATATTTTTTCCTCATTTTGGGGAAATTATTATGTTTTTTTCCAGCTTTATTGAGATATAATTAGCAGATAACATTGTGTAAGTTTAAGGGGTACAGTGTGATGATTTATACACTTACATATTGCAAAATGATTACCACAGGAGTGTTAGTTAACACTTCCATCGCCTCACATAATTCCCATTTCTTTTTTGTGATGAGAACATTTCAGATCTACTCCCTTAGCAAGTTTCAAGTATATAATACAGTATTGTTAACCGTAGCCGCCATGCTAAACGTTAGATCCCCAGAATGTATTCATCTGATTGGAAATTTGTACCCTTTGACTCTTATCTTCCATTTCCCTGGCCCCCAGGCCCTGGCAACCACCATTCTACTCTGTTTCTATGAGTTTGGCTTTTTTAGATTCCAAATATAAGTGATGTAAAGTATTTGTCTTTCTCTATCTGTGTTACACTGCTTGGTATAGTGCCTCTGAAGGCCCATCTTCTACTCTGCTTTGCATCTTCATCCTTGTATTTTGGTCCTTAATACTTCCCTTTGTTCTGAGCTCAGTGCTAATTGCATTTTATGCAGCATTTCTAGGTGATCTTTGGTGTAAGGATTTTCAGGATTTTCCACACTGTCAGAAATGGAACTCTTAATGAATATCTCTTTATCTTACTCTGTACTCAGAAACAATAGATATGGTTGACTTCCTTATGAAAAGAAAAGAATAAAAAGAAAGAAAAAAAAAATGTCCTCTTCTCTCTCCACTTCTGATACAGAATGCTATCCTAGTTTCTTCCACTTACCTGACTTTTCAGTTGCCATTTTCTTTACTGGCTGTTTCCTCTACCAGATCTGAATGTTAGCCTCCTCGCTCCTTAATCTAGACACGTTTCCTAGTTCATCTCATTTGCTAGTAGAGTTTTAATACCATCTAGATGTGACTGCTCTCACATTTATTTCCAGTTCTGATCTCTCTCCTCATTCCCAGACACATTGATTAAACTGTGTTCTTGACATTTTCATTCGGAGGTCTTGAAGACATCTCTTAACCCCTTAACTTCACTTTTCTTGTTGTTCCCCAGTATTTCCCATCTCAATAAATAGCAATTCTATACCGCCCCCCCCCCGTTTTTTGTGTTATAAATCCAGTTGTAAACTTTGACACTTCTCTTGACACTTCTCTCTTACCTCCCACTTCAATGCATACCCATGTCCTATCAGCTCTACCTCTTAAGATATACATCTCAAACCTATCCACTTCTCTCCTGTCTCCAATGCCATGGTTTGAAACCAATCCTCAGTGAACTACTGGACTACTGAAACAGTCTTTATATCGGTCTCACAGTTTCCACTCTTTTTCTGGGGGGTTAATATTGAAGGTGTTTTATTCCTTTATGTCTAACGCTGTTATTTTCTAAATATTATATCATTGCAATTTTAATTACATGTTTAAACAAGGAACTGTTTAATAGGAATTTTTGTCTCTAAATCACAGTTTTAATTATTTTAAATATGAAGTTAATGTTTTTATACATCATTGAATTTAAACATTGTACATATGTATATGTATGTGTGGATATATGACAATGAAAGTGTTGGGTTATCCCTTCCACCAAAAGACAAACACTTCAAACAGACTTCTCAAAGTATTGTTTCATCATATACGTATGCACACACACATTTTATAACCTGTGGTTTTCATTTAAAAATATATAGTGACCTTCTACATTCTGTTTATACCCTTGGTAAGAGAATGTGGCTCTGGTAGTTCTACTCTTTGTATGCCTGAAATGGGAAGAACAAGAGGGAGAGTAACCAATGCTTTTTTGTGGACTGATTGGAACTGTGCTTTTAAAAATTGATCCAAGTGTGGTTTACACTGGCATGGGAGGAAGACAGGGCAGAAGACCCTGCTAGAACACTGCTGCAGGAGGGATAGAGTCCAAAAGATACAGATAGTAGCAATAGGAATAGAATGCAGTGGTTGAGGTGACTGTTGCAATAACTAGTGAGGATGAGGAATTAATGATAGTGTGAGGGGTAGAGGCTGAAGATGAGTTTGATGCAGGGAGATGTTACCGCTCCCAGAACACTGAAGGGCTCGCAGGAGGAGGGGCTGGCGGGGCAGGAGCTGATATCCTGTAAAGACATATGTGCTCTTCCTGGCCTCTTTGTCTCCGTTGAAAAGAGTAAGAATTGAAGTGAACTTATAATTTGTAGTATAATGTTTAAGCGTATGAATCATATGAAAATTAGGGTTGGGGCTAAATAAAATGCAGTTTTTTAAAGAGATATTGAAAATAGAGGAGTTTATAAAAGGCACGTCACTTTTCCAGTTTAGAATTATGTTAGGCATCCTGTAAGGGACTTCCCTGGCGCTCCACTGGGTAAGACTCTGTGCTTCCAGTGCAGGGGGCATGAGTTTGATTCCTGGTTGGGGAACTAAGATCCCACATGCCATGCAGTGTGGCCAAAAAATTTAAAAAAACTTTTTTAACATATTTTAAAAAATGAAATGTATTTTATAAGAAATATCGACTCCATTGTGTTTCTCATCATAAATGCTCTGTAAATCCCCAATGTTGAAAATCACTGTGGTTAACTTAACCACTACCCATTTTGAGTAATAATGTGGACTATTATTCAATAGTAATAGGAAGTCACTTAGAATTACACTCAGGGAAAATAATTTTACTAAATAGTATACATATTGAAAATACTTAATAAACTTATTTAAACACATTTATTAATAAAGTAACTATAGTTTACAATTATATATGATGACAAATGTGGAGAAAGAAAATATCAAAATTCTTTTTTTCATGACATTCAGCAGCCTTATGAAATTTAATAATACTTGTGTATGTACAAATAGCAGAATATGAGGTTTTATTGATAAATTTGGATGTACTTTATTCTACCTTTCTATTATTTTGCAAGGAGCAAATTTTCCACTGTTGTTGAAATGGAATATATGATGAGTATGTAATTGTATTTTAAATAGACATACATAAATATCTTGTAGAAAGATGAAAATATAATTACATCAATTTTGTAAAAATGATTTATGCCAACAATTACTCCACATGGGAGAGAATGGCAAACTGCAATAACCACTGATCTTGAGCTCATAAATATTGAAGTGATGTCCTGAGGCTTTATGAACAAGAAAGACATTCACTGTTTCACATACCTGGTGATATATAATTTTAGTCTCCCATTTAGGTATTTGAAGTGATTACATTATTTCATTCTTTGTACGGTCTGTATTCTCAATATATTTATTTTATTACTACATACTTTACATAGTGTATACTAAATATGACATGGTAGATTCTCATTACAAGTTAACATTGGAATGACTTAACCATCTTACTTAACTCACAAAATGAAGGTATTAAGGCAATAGACAGAAAGTAAAAGTGAGAGGAGTAAACCCTTCAGGAAAGCAGAAATGTTTTGAACTTTCCACCTATTCCTAATTTATTGCTAGACCTTTGGTAGTTATCTGAAAAGCAGAGTAGTTTAAATGCTCAGAACTCTACACTTAGACTTTCCTCTAGTTCCTTCAATATTTGGCTCTCAAAAGTTTATTCATAAAGTGATTACTTAAAAGATTGGATTCATAAAATCACTTGCACTATATTTGTGCACAATTTACATCATTTTTTTTAAGGGTGGCCTTACCTTGTGGGCTGAGTTGAGAGTCCAGCCTCCATCTAAGATGAATTCCACTGTACTTCATAGAAACAATTTCATCATTTTTTTCTCAGAAACTGAAGAACAAAGGACTGTCTATTTTCCCCCACACTCTAACCTGTAGGGTCAGTTTAAAGAAAGATTTCTCACAGTTCATTCTCAAGTGTGTCCCTCTCCCTAGAAGGCAGATTCTGTTGTCACCAGGGGCTTCTTTGGCTTCTGACCTTAGCAAGTGGGATGGAGGCCCCCTATTCAATCATCCTGTCCTTTCTTGCTTTGGGGTTTCTCTTTACTTTTGTCTGCTATTGACCCAAGTGACATGTTGCCAGAGGCATGAGTGGTAAGGTTTGATGATAGTATGCTTTAAATTTGTAATTAGGTGATTAAATATAAAATAATTTTAAATAAACCACTTAAATGTGAAGTTTTGTTCTGTCAGTTTTTTTCCTAGGAATTTCCTCTCTATTTCTGACCCCAAATGGGTATAAAATTTACTTGAAAGAAAAACAAATCTTTGCTTGAACCTGTTGAGTTTCTCCAGCTCCCTTCCCGTGCAGTCTGCCCTTTCTATCACAGCAGGACTTCTAGAGTAAGTGAGGGTTTTCTGTTATGGCAAAATAGAGAACAGCCCTGTATAGGTTCTGAAGTCAGAGCAATTGGGTTCAATGCTCAGCTGTAGCTGACTGACTGTGTGAACTTGGGTACTTTCCTTAATCTCTCTGTGCCTTAACACTCCTATCTGCTAAATGGGGATTATCCTGGCAAGTTTCTCAGAAGTTTATGTTTTTTGTTTTTTTTTGGTTTTTTAGCACCTTTATTGAGACATGCAGTTAACTGCACCTAATTAAAAGTAGGATTTGATCATTTTGGTATATGTATACATGCCTAAAGCCATCACCACATGACAGGGCCTCTCGTCTTTGCAGGGTTTGTGTAATAATGTATGTAAAGCCCTGAGAAGAGTCTTAGAAAATACTAAAAATGTTACTTATTGCTGTGTTCGTTTTTATTCGTCAAACCTCTAAGGTTCTCTTCAATTCTACTGGAATTAGTCCCTGAAAAGTTATCAGTGACCACTCTGATGGCCAAATCCAAAGACATTTCTTTGTTCTTATTCTCCTGGAAATTTCTACTGTACGTGATATGGCTATGAAGAGTTCATCATGGAATTGATATTATGAATAACTAACATTTTGTGGAGTAAAGGCTGTGAGCAATCACTGTGGCTATTAAAAATGACAAAATATTAAGCAAACAAGTTCATCATTTACTGTGAAATGTAAGCATCTATACTGATTGTGCTAGATACTGGGAATAAAAAGACAAGTATACCTACTCCCTTCCTGCCAGGAATGCTGAAAAACAAATGAGACAAATACATTAAAGGAAACAATCCAATGTGATGAGTGACAGTAGGTATACATATAGAACAGTGAAGAATTCAGATTTTTATGTTGTGGAGAATCAGAAAAACTTCACAGAACAGTTGCTATTTAAGCCAATTCATTAAGGGTGATTAAACATTCATCAGGTGAATAAGAAAAGCTAGTAAATTCAATTAGTAGGAAAATAATTAGCAAAGATATGAGTGTGTTGGAGTACTACAGAGAATTCAGTGCCGTTTAAGGGATAGGCCATGTGAGGAAAAGAGCCTGGATATGAGGTTAGAAGGCTCAGTCGTGGCCATAATTTGATGGCCATATAGGCCATTCATTTTAGTCTGTGAGTAGAAGGATGTTATTGAAGGTTCTGAAGCAGAGACATAACACAGACAACTTTGTATTTGAAAAATTTATCACTGATGCCAAGAGGAGGATAAACAGAGTTGGGGAAAATAGGGTGGAGGCCGTGACATATTAGGCCACTTTTTTGGTTAATTCTTCAGTCTTTGGATGAAATGAGGTTGAGTTGAAGCAGGGGCAGTGAGCAGACAAATGGGGCAAACGTATATCAAAGGCAGAGACAATAAGATTAGAAGAAAGTGTGAGAATTGAGGGCATGGGAGAAGGAGAAGATGATTTAAGATTCCCACTTGGGAACTTGAGTTGATGGTGATGTTATTCAGTAAGATATGAAACCCAACACTGCATTTACTGCATAGAAGTAAGTAATTAATTTTCTCATGAAATGTATTCATATTACTCATAACTTGTGGACTACACATTTTAAGAAATATCTGTAAAGATAAAATTTCATTGTTTGTATTGCAAAATTTAAGAACACTATTGAAATGGATTTTCTACGTAATATAGCTTTCCGTGTTTTTCTTAATGTAAGCAATTTTAATAAATTCTACTTTGGTAATATCTTCTTGACTTACTTTCAAGATGGAGCATCAGTAATACTGAGACGCTCTCCTAATGGTTCATACTCTGCCATCATCTTATCAGTGAGGCCCATCTTATAAAAATTCTGCAGTGTGCCAACTCCCCTTGGATTTGTCATATATTAAATTCAAGACAGACTTTGCTTCTGGCTTTCATGCTTCAATTCTCTATCACTTTCTCAAGGCCCTGAAACTTCACTCTTGGGTTTTGTGATAACAAAGGTGCCTGATATCTTCCATCTCCATCTCCCAATATTGTGTCAAGTTTTATCAAGAAGAAAGGAAAAGTAGTGCATGGACTCAACTTCCCTTTGGTGTTGCTGTGCTGACTACAAGATGCATCTTAACTGGTGATGGTCGTAACTGAGGGAGTGGCAATGCTAGAGAATAGACTATTTCCTGTACTGAAAGGAAACCTGGGTCCTAGTCTTGATTCTGCCACTAGCTTAACATTTGACCTTGAGAAAACCATTTTACTTGCTTGATGCTCCATCTCATCATGTATTAAAAAAGGTCTCTATTCTCTCTAAAACTGACTCTTTGAAGGTCTGGGTGGATTTAATTCCTACTTGTTTTGTTTCCAGCTGCTTCTGACTAGTGGTTTTTAAACTTCTCAGTTAAAAGACAATAAGAAATTTAGTTAAGAACTAATCATTTGATCCCTAAGACCTTTTGAATTACTTGCTGATCTATACTGCTTTTAGAATTTCTGATAAAGGCCAGGCTCTTGCGTACGAAGATTCATTAGCAGCCCAGCCTGTTGCATAAAGGGCAACTAGAAGCTAAGCAATAATAGCCATGCCATTTTGTTAGTGTCCAATTAGGCAAGAGCTGCAGAGCTCATCTGAGGGTAATTTGAAGCAGATGCCAGCATTAAGGCACAGATGTAGGACATTTTTCAATGGCAGTGAAATGTGTGTGGTATAGGATAGCTGTTGGCTTCATCATCATTTTTCTTGCCATGGTTACAGTGGTACAATGCACTAACATTCAGCTGATTTTAAGCCCTTGGGTTACTCCCAGGAGCAGGCTGTCCTCCAGGTAGATATACTTTCAGAGCTGAGGGTCGTTACATTTTAATTTATTCCATCCTCATGACCTTTTCACAATCTGATCTCACATTCCAGATGTGGAAGTCAGAATAAATTTCTGAACATAATACCCAGAGTTTCACCACATAGAACCAGAAACAGATGGACAACTTTGATAACCCAGGACTCTTGTCTGGCAGAAGAGGTGCCCTCTCACCGTGATTGTTGAGAATTTAAGTGGATAATTTCTGAGCCTCAAACGTCAGTACATTTTCTTAAAGCTAGACTTAGTAGATCTAATTCTTCTTTTTTCACGAAAAGTTTGTTTTCACTCAGGTTGAACTGCAAACGTAAACTTCACAGTTTCTTCCCTGTGAATAGTACCATTCTCTTTGGATGCCAGACTTTGGAGGTATTGGTATTTATCAATCTTCCTTTTCTCCCTAACTCTCTTTTTTTGATCAGTCATACAGAACTTATGAATGCCACCTCTGTGCCTAATAGGGTGCTGGTCTATGAATAAGATAAAGATAGGGAAGGTTAACATCGGCTGTAGTAAAATAAATGTGAACATGTGTGCGGAACAATTGGAGATAACTTCAAAACCAGAATATAATCTATTAAAAGTTTCCTGAGGGAGGGTCCAGCGCGCGGGGCGGGTCACTGGCCCGGCGAGCAGGTGCTCTCCAGCCAAAGGCGGTGGTTGGTCCCCCACCCGACACCCCACAGACGCTCACACACAAGGGCAGTGGAGCAGGCTTGGCTTTATTCTGCGCCTCGGCGGGCGGGGTCGGCGGGCGGAGACCGGGCGCTGAGGGCCAGGGCCGGGGCCGGGGCCGAGGCCGGGGCGAGGCGGCTCAGCAGGTCACTCAGCATCTCCTCGCACATGGCGAGGCACCGCGGCACGTGGAAGCAGCCTGCGGGGAGAGGCGGGAAGGCAGGTTTGGAGGGCCGTGGGCAGCCGAGTGCCCCGAGCCCCTGGGCCCCGCCCTTTCCCCCACTCACCTTTGAAAGGACCCCCCCCTTGATGGTGAGGGCGATCTTCCCTTCTCGGTTCAGGTAGGCAAACCATTCCCCGTACTCGGGATCGCGAAACTGCAATAACAGTGAGGCAGTGACAGGCAGCGCCTGCAGGAACCGCCCAGATGCCACAGGCCTGGGAAAGGGGCGTTCACCGTTCCCACTAAACCGCTACCTCGGGGTCAGAGCCCGGGCTGACCCCCGGCTCCAGAATCAGTGCTTTTAAATGAGGTCCCGCCTCCTGGACAAATATGAAAGCAAGGGTCTTTTCCTTTTTCTTCGGGGGGGTGGAGTTTTGAGTCTGCAGCTAGTTACCCCACTTGGGGAAGGGGCCGCAGGCTGTGAGATGAAACCTTGCAAGATGGAATTTAAAACAAAAACAAAAAACAAAAACCCTGCTTGGGACTACTGAGCTTGCGCTCTAGAGCCCATGTGCCACAAATACCGAAGCCCGCGCGCCTAGAGCCGGTGCTCCGCAACAAAAGTAGCTACCGACCGCAGTGAGAAGTCCGCGCGCAGCAACAAAGACCCAGCGCAGCCAAAAGTAAATAAATATAATTTAAAAAAAAAAAAAAAAAAAGTTTCCTGAGAAGGCTGGGTCCTAATAGAGAGGATTGGAAGAGCTGGCTGAGTGGAAAGAGATTTTCTGGACTTTAGGTGCGGCACAGCAAAGGTGTACAGATAGGACTGAACATAATTTGTCAGAAAGTTCTGAATTCAAGGGAGAGTAATGGTTGAGGCGCTGAAAGAGATTAAAGAGAAAGGAAATGGCCACCTCAGTTAATGGAAATCAGGCAGAGGAGCAGGGGTTTACAGTTTTGTAAATAGTACTAAAAATACAACAGAGTAGAAAAGAGCACAGTCTTGGACTCTGTGAGGCCAGGGCACTAACCATGCTGCTGTCATTTCATTGCTGTCAGACCATATTCAACTTCCCTGATGTCTCTAAGCCTCAGTTTCCTTATCTGTAGAATGGATACAATGTCAAGGAGCAACGACATGGCTCTGCTGTGGGAATTAAGTGTGATAATACTTTTAAAGTAATTGGCAGGGCCTGGCCCAGAGTAAGCACTCAATATATGCTAGCAGTAATTCTTCTTATTGTTGTCTGGAGGCTGATTGCATTGGACTGGGCAGAATGACCTTCGCTCTGAGCCCTTCAGAGGTTTTCCAAATTAAAGGGGCTCCGATTCATTTCATGATGTTTATTGCTTTTCCCTTAAACTTTAAGGTGCTCTTTCTCTATTGAAATGGTTCCAATTACAGACAGTAGAATCAAAGTGATTCCTGAAGCTCCGGAAGGCACCTTCTCTCCTTTGTATGTATGTGTCTAGTTGAAATGATCCTTTATGTTCATCCTCCTGAGAGGGCAGTTGGCTGTTTAGCAACAGCATTATAAACTGAGCTCATATATAAATCATTATCCACTATAACCAGAATCTTTTTAAACATTATTTATTTACAAAGGGAGAATGGGTTTCAATTTTATATCTTAGCTGCCGGTGAATTTTCCCTAGGTAAATTATCCTGCAGTATTCATGTTAAATCTCATCTCATTATATCTGCCAATCTCCCCAAGCGTGTCATTCAACAACTCAGTCATCTCTCCTGTTTGCTTCTTTTCTTGTTAAGGATTATCTGCACATTTCATTAATTTTGCATTCAAATCATCTGCTGCTTCACAGGGATGGTTTGTGTGGAACCCACTCCTCCACAGATTCTAAGGCTATGCTGTTGAAAATTCAGCAAACTTTGTTTCGATGGATACAGGTTTTTTCCTATGCATGTCAGGCTTTCCAAATAGAACTTCTACATAAATTTTACATTTCTGAAAACACTATGTACTCATTCATTCATTCATCATTTATTCATTGCTTATTGTGAGGCAAGTACTTTGCTAAGCCCTGGAGATCAAATTCCTCCTCTTAAACACTAACATTTTAGTGACAGAGTAATACCTGTAACAAATAATTGTAATGCAACATAGTAATTACAGTAAGAGATGTATGAAGAATTGATATACAGACTCAGAGAGGGCAGAGATTACCTTTGAGTTAAATTTTGAGTTGGGCTTTAGAAGATGAAAGGGCGGAGGAAGACTTATTTTTATAGTCTTTAATGACATGAATCTAATATTGCATATTCACAACATATAAGCATTCCTAATACACACAAATACATATCCAAGCCAGTAGTTTCAGCTGCACACGTACATACGCACACACACACAGACACACATTGCAACTGAGTGAATTTTCTTTTGGTGTATCAGGATTTGTACACAACTTTGTTTTAGGATGCGCCGGTCTCCATCTAAAACTCACTCTGTTTTCAGTCATCACTGATTCCTCAATAAAGACTCTGTCACCATCCTGTATGTGCAACGTTGCATCTATATAGACACACTGGGCAAAGTCACTGATTTCTCATTCTAGCTTTCCTTCTTGGCCCAGAGCAGATGTATCCTGAGGATTCATCCTCTGCCTTTTGTCCCTTGGTTGCCTTTTTAGGCTCCTCTGTGTGCTTCCCTCCAGCTGTTCTATTCGGATAAACTTCTTAGGTCCTCTCATGAAGCAGTCTCTCATCCCTGTGCAGGAAGTAGAAACAAAGGCTCTCCTTTTGTACTTTTTACAAGATGCAAAGGGATGTTAACCCTCCAGCCTACCTAGGCTCTGTTGGTACCTAAGCTGTCTCTGGTCTTTATCTTATGCTTAGTTCATAAACCGTAGAGTAATATGTAGTGCGTACACACACACACACATATAAAGTCCCAATTTTTCTGGAATTAAGTTACTAGTTGAAAAATCAATTTTCCTTTAAATGACATTATTATTTTCTTTTATTGAGATATAGTTGACATAGAACATTGCATACGTTTAAGATGTACAATGTATTGATTTTATACACTTATATATTTCAAAGTGATTACCTCTGTAGTGTTAGCTAACATCTGCATCACATCACAAGTATTACACATTTCAATTTTAAATGTGAGAACATTTAAGATCTAGTCTCTTTGCTTATACTTACAAATATATAATACAGTATATCATTGACTACAATCATTGATTAGAATCACTATAATCACTATTGCAGTATATTAAATCCCCAGAACTTTATTAATCTTCTAACTTCAAGTTTGTACCCTTTGATCAACATCTCTCCAATTTTCCCATCTGCTAACCCCTGGTAACCACCCTTCTATTTTATTTCCTGAGAATCCACCTTTTTTAGATCCCACATATAAGTGATATCATATAGCATATGTCTTTTTTGTGTCTGACTTATCTCACTTAGCATACTATTCTCAAGGTTCATCCACGTTGTTAAAAATGACAAGACTTCCTTCTTTCCTGTAGCTGAATAGTATTCATTGTGTGTGAGTGTGTGTGTGTGTATATAACACACACGTATCATATGGTGCGTACATATATATATACATACACACACACACATATACTGTACGGTATATATATTTATATACACCATATCTTCTTAATCCTTTCATCTGTAGACGGAAACTTAAGTCTTCTTGTAGTTAGCCATTCTAACAGGTGTGAGGTGATATCTCATTGTGGTTTTGATTTGCATTTCCATGATATTTAGTAATGTTGTACAACTTTTTATGTGCCTGTTGGCCACTTGTATGTCTTCTTTGAAAAATGTCTTTTCAGCTATTCTGCCCATTTTTAAATGTTTGTTTATTTGTCATTGAAGTCATATGAGTGCTTTATATATTTTGGATATTAACCCCTGTCAGACATATGGTTTGCCAATATCTTCTCCCTCTGTAGGAGGCCTTTACATTTTCTTGATTTATCTTTCTTTCTTTAATTTATTTATTTTTGCTGTGCAGTGTGTTTTAGTTTGATATAATCGCTCTTCATAATTCTGGCTTTTGTTGTTTGTGCTTTTGGAGTCATATCCAAAAAATTATTGCTGAGACTAATGTCAAAGGGCTTTTCTCCTATGTTTTCTTCTATGGCTTTTATAGTTTCAAGTCTTATGTCCAAGTCTTTAATCCATTTTGAGTTAATTTTTGTGAGTGGTATAAGATAGGGGTCCAATTTAATTTTTCTGCATATGGTTATCCAGTTTCCCAGCTCCATTTATTGAAGAGACTATCTTTTCCCTATTGAGTACTCTTGGCTCCCTTGTCAAGTATTAACATATTTAAAAAAATCATATGTGTAACAAAATTTAAGAAGTATCCAAAGACATTATGAATATCTGGAGGTGGAGTTGACAAAATTTGTTAATAAATTCAATGGGAAATGTGTGAGGAAAGGAAAGAATCAGTGTCAGTTCCTTGGTTATTGGCCTGACCAACTGGGTGATGGATACAAATGTTAACAGAGGGGAAAAAAGGCTAGGTTGGAGGAAAAGAATGGCAATAAGAGCTCATTAGCTTTCAGAAATGCTAAATTTGAGGTGTCCAATAGACATTCAAGAAATGATGTCAGATTGCTTTCTCTCTCTGTCTCTCTCACTTACTAATCCTTGACAAATCAAAACATCATCACAATATGCTTGCAAGAGCAATAGCTTTTTAGATTAAATCCTGGACGTGCTATTCTCTAGCTGTGTGATCTAGCCTGTTTCAGTTACTCTCTCATATACTCAGTTTCTTTAGATACAAAATAGAAATAATAATGCGTTATGTATGGTATTGTTTATAAAGAATTAATTGACAATAAGGTAAATTACATTAGAAAAAACTACGTGGTATATGGTATAAATTTAATGTTAATGCCCTGTGGTCACCATCCAGCCCCTCCTGTGTCGCTTTGTATAAAGACAAATGAAATTTGGGCATAATCTCAGATATTCTATACTTTTCTTCTCTTGGGGAGGGGGGACATTCACCTTCTACCTCTTTTGAGTTCTTGTGGCTGGACTAATAACAAAATTGACACAAGATAGATTACTAGAAGAAAAAGAAGATTTAATTCATGCACATGGAGATCTAGAAATGGGAACTGAGGGGCTTCTCTTGTGGGCCAGTGGTTAAGAATCTGCCTGCCAATGCAGGGAACATGGGTTCCAACCCTGGTCTGGGAAGATCCCACATGCCGCGGAACAACTAAACCCATGCGCTACAACTACTAAGCCCACGAGCCACAATGACTGAGGCCACGCGCCTAGAGCCCGTGCTCTACAACGAGAGAAGCCACCGCAATGAGAAGCCCGCGCGCTGCAACAAAGAGTAGTCCCTGCTCGCAGCAACTAGAGAAAGGCCGCACGCAGCAACAAAGACCCAACGCAGCCATAAATAAATACATTAAATAAATACATTAAAAAAAGAAAAAAAATGGGAACTGAGAAGTGTCCAAAGCAGGCATCTTTTATACTTTTTGGATGAAGAAACAATAAATTTATGAGGAATTGATAGGACCAAGAAACTAAGGTTTTGGGTGCTCAGTTAATGAAGAATCTAAGCAGAGTTTGGGCTTGGGGTAGTGAATTAAAGAAGTAACGAGGTCTGTTGTTTCAGACTTCTCATCTCCAATCCCCTGTCTCTGGTGTTAAGGGTGTCCTTTTACCTCTGCCTGCCTGCGGTGCACATTTCAAACGAGAGATTTATTTCCTGCCTTCAGGGAGACAGAAAGGAAGGTCAGAGTGTCCCTCTTTCACTGGCCATTTAAGTAACTTTAATGAAAAAATAATCAACATGTCATTCAAGTACATTTTGGGGTGGCCTACCCTGGACCTCAACACTTCCAAAACAAGACTAGTGTTTCTTGAAATCCTCAGGTTTAGAAAAAGAAAGTACTGGCATTGACACTGTGCAGTAGTACCTACTAGAGACGTTATTTTATAATAAATCTTACAGTTTCTTCCCGAATAAGCACAGTGAATTAAAGCATCAGGACATGTAAGCCCTAAAGAAGCAATTTTAGCCTGCTGGACTGCCTAGACTGAACAAATAATGAATTTTTTTAAAAAGACCAATTTGTGATCATGAAATAAGTATTTATGTTCAGGAAAGGGGTTCTAGAATTATGAGCAAATAAACACATACTTCACTGGGTCCTTTTATCAAGGTCTATTCTATGACTATAAACTAAATGTATTATTATTATCTAATACTAGATTAGAATTTACTGATAATAATAAATATCAAAAAAAAAAATAAAATACCAAATGGGATCCCTAACTGAGAGATGAATGGCACAATACATGACAGGAACCCAAGAAATGTAATTTTTTTATTTATGCATTTCACTCAAGTTATCATTTACACAGTAAGATTTCATCTTATAAACTTGTTAAACATTTTTATTAATGGTTTATTTTCACAACTTTATGGTTGAAACATAATTTCTAAGGTATGCTTGGTTTTATGAAAAAAAAGCAGTGAATTACTTTTATTTAAAACAAAATACTCTGAAAGGATTAGGATTTAATTTTTACTTTTTAAATTGAAGTATAGTTGATTTACAATATTATATTAGTATCAGATGTGCAAAATAGTGATTCCTTATTTTTGCAAATTATACTCCATTTAAAGTTATTACAAAACAATAGCTGTATTTCCCAGTGTGTATTTATTTTATACATAGTAGTTTGTATCTCTGAATCCCCTACCTTTATCCTGCCCCTCTTCCCTCCCCTGTCCCCACTGGTAACCACTAGTTGGTTCTCTATATCTGAGAGTCTGTTTCTGTTTTGTTATATTCATTCGTTTGTTGTAGATTCCACATATAAGTGATAACATAGAGTATTGGTCTTTCTCTGACTTATTTCACTAAGCATAATACCCTCTAGGTTCTTCCACATTGTTGCAAATGGCAGAATTTCATTTCTTATGACTGAGTAATTTTCCCTTGTGTGTGTAATATTCCATTGTGTGATGTGTGTGTGTGTGTGTGTATATACACACACACATATATATATACACACATAAACATATATATACATATATACACATATATAAACATCTTCTTTATCCATTCATCTTTTGATAGACACTTAGCTTGCTTCCATATCTTGGCTATTATAAATAATGCTGCAATGAACATTGGGGTGAGAGTTTTCATTTTCTTCAGCTGTATACCCAGGAGTGGAATTGCTGGGTCATAGTGTAGTTCTATTTTTAGTTTTTTGACAAACCTCCATACTGTTTAGTGGCTGCACCAATTTACAATCCCACCAAGAGTGTACAAGGGTTCTCTTTTCTGTACATCCTTGCCAACATTTGTTATTTGTGGTATTTTTGATGATAGCCATTTTGACAGGTATGAGGTGATGTCTCATTGTGGTTTTGATTTGCATTTCTCTGATGATTAGCATTTTCATGTGCCTGTTGGCCATCTGTATATCTTGTTTGGAAAAATGTCTGTCCAGGTCTTCTGCCCATTTTTCATTGTTTTTTTTGTTTTTTTTGGTGTTGAGTTGTATGAGCTGCTTATGTATTTTAGGTATTAACCCCTTATCAGTCACATCATTTGCAAATATTTTCTCCCAATTAGTAAGTTGTCTTTTCATTTTGTCAATGATTTCTTTTGCTGTGCAAAAGCTTTTAAGTTTAATTAGGTGCCATTTGTTTAATTTTTCACTTTTAAGGCTGATATTGGTGTGGAGGTTTAAATGGCTTGAGTATCAGGTAATTATGAAAGAGTTTGGGCTTGTAACCACAGTTATATGAGCTAGTCCTCCAATGTATGTTCAAAATATGCCAGGGAACATGGTGAGAGAGGTTCTCAGTATGTTAACACCTCAAGGGAAGGAAACATGTAATCCACTTGGGCCATAGCCAAAGATTTTATGAAGGAAGAATTATTTGGAATGGAATTAATAGGTGAGCCAACTTTAAAAAGTAATAATTTTTAAATTATATAAGTGCTAAATGCTGTGTGGTTGATATAAAACATTTGAAAAAAAATCTATCTGCAGGACAGAATAAAAAGTTATCTGTAATTCCATCACCCAGGAAAACTTACAATGAAGATTTAAACATTTATTTCAGATAAGCTTTTCTTTCACTCATATATACATTGAAAAATGTATTTTGTATAATGATATTATGTATATAATTTATACATTATTTTAAAATAATGTATCATTATTACTGCACAGACTGTTAAATATTCCTAGAATATAATTTTGAAAAATTGAATAGCATTCTATCATATTGCTGTTCCATGATTTATTTATCTCTCTATCAACAATTTAAGGTCCTGGATGTAAATACTAATGTGTATGATTTCAGATTTTAGAAATGGACCTGGGAGTAAAACAGGAAACGGTAGATACATGAAAAAAGTTGTGGAAATGAGAATGTTCAGGGAACATTTAAGAAACAATTAATAGATACGTTTGGACAACAGTTAAGAATATGAAAGCTGTTGTAGGAATTATGTAAGAATTATTATGTAATTATTATGTATTATTATGTAAGAATTATTATTATGTTGTAAGAATTTGAAAGCTGTTGCAACTGGGTTGGGGCAGATCCACATGAAAGATAAATGTTCGGTTCAGGTGTTCAGAGTTTTGGGGTGGGGGTGGGGGTTGGGCTGGCCCTGCAGGTCTGAGCATAGCTATGAGACATAATCAGAGCAGGGTTTCAGGAAAATTCTCCTGTGAGGAGAGTGTGGGAGTGAATTGGAAAGGCAAAATAGTGAGGGGGAAGAGACAAGACAGCAGGTTATTTCAAGAGTGAAATGCAAGATAATGAGGGCTGGAAGCCGGGTGATGATTGTAGGAAGGGAAAGGAAAAGATGTTGGAGAGAGGTGTTTCTAAGCATTTGCCATAGTGTTCTTTTCCTAATGCAAATTAAATACATTCTGGGGATACTTAGCATGGATATTACCAGCCATTTTCTTTCTGAGTGCTGCTAAAACTAGTAAGTACAATATAATGACATTGCTAAAATAAAACTTTTTCCTTTAATAATACAAAATAAGCCAGTGTAGAGTCACAATTCCAGTAGTTTAGAATGATCTGCTAAAGGTTTTGTGTTTACTTCTTTTAACATTTCAAAAGCTGTCTTGATAGACTTAGGGTTTTTTGTTTTTTGTGTCTTTTAAATTATCTCTAGTGCTGTTTATGTATAAATAATAGATCAGGTGTTTGCAGTGGATGTTTTCCTAGGTCTGTTTTCCTGTCTAATGACTGCTTGACTCTTTCAAGCATGTCTTGATTGAAATTATTAAGAGGGTTAACATCACTGAATGCTTTTCTGTTTGTTTGATGATAACACATCAACCAATTGTTTATAGAAATACAGTCTTTTTAGAGAAGGAAAGTAGCATAATATCATGGGAAGAGGACTGGAGTCAGATTCAAGACTGTCATGTTTTAGGCTAATTTGGCCACTATTCAACCTTGGTCAAGGCACCAAACCGCCAGGCACTGGGTTTCTGTGCTTCTAAAGCTACTTCTACTACTACTTCAGAACCACAAGTGTTAGTATTATTGCCACAGAATTACCACAGAACTACCATTACTGTATACCTGCTGCTACTCTTACTGCTAATAACATGACTCTCCCCCACTTTTTTTTTTTTTTAATGTGGCTGGACACACTATTCTGAAGGGCTTTACATGCATTAGTTTTAACTCCATGTCAACCCCATGAGACAGGCACAATTACCTCTGTCTTACTGAAGAGGAGCCTGTGGTGCAGGGAGATTAAATAACTTGCTCAAGGAAAATAGTGATTCTGGATGTTAAACCCAGATCTGTCCATACTGCCTCTGTAAGGCTGTAAAAGAAGTAGATGGGATCTGACCTGCTATTGAAGTGCCGGGAGGATTTAAAACCTTGTAACTTCAAGAGCAGAGGAGCAGAAACCCTATTTCCTTTTATTTTTTTAATAGACTTTCTTATCATTAACTTTTAACAAAGACTCCATATTTTAGAGCAGTTTTAGGTTTACAGAAAAATTGAGCAGGAAGTACAGGGAGCTCCTGCCTTATATCCCTCTCCCCCGCCCTCCACATTCCATTTCCCCTGTTATTAACATCTCGCATTGACGTGGTACATCTGTTACAATGATGAATAAATTTACAATGTTGTATTGGTTTCTGCTGTATAACAAAGTGAATCACCTATACGTGTACATATATCCCCATATCTCCTCCCTCTTGCGTCTCCCTCCCTCCCACCCTCCCTATCCCACCCCTCTAGGTGGTCACAAAGCAGCGAACTGATCTCCCTGTGCTGTGCGGCTGCTTCCCACTAGCTATCTATTTTACATTTGGTAGTGTACATATGTCCATGCCACTTTCTCACTTCATTCCAGCTTCCCCTTCCCCCTCCCAGTGTCCTCACGTCCATGCTCTATGTCTGCGTTTTTATTCCTGTCCTGCCTCTAGGTTCATCAGAACGTTTTGTTTTTTTTTTTAGATTCCGTATATATGTGTTAGCATATGGTATTTGTTTTTCTCTTTCTGACTTACTTCACTCTGTATGACAGACTCTAGGTCCATCCACCTCACTATAAATAACTCAATTTCATTTCTTTTTATGGCTGAGTAATATTCCATTGTATATGTGCCACATCTTCTTTATCCATTCGTCTGTCGATGGACACTTAGTTTGCTTCCAGATCCTGGCTATTGTAAATAGAGCTGCAATGAACATTGTGGTACATGCTTCTATTTGAATTATGGTTTTCTCAGGGTGTGTGTCCAGTAGTGGGATTGCTGGGTCGTATGGTAGTTCTACTTTTAGTTTTTTAAGGAACCTCCATACTGTTTTCCATAGTGGCTATATCAGTTTACATTCCACCAACACTGCACGAGGGTTCCGTTTTCTCCACACCCTCTCCAGCATTTACTGTTTGTAGATTTTTTGATGATTACTGTTCTGACTGGTGTGAGGTGTTACCTCATTGTGGATTTAATTTGCATTTCTCTAATGATTAGTGATGTTGAGCATCCTTTCATGTGTTTGTTGGCAATCTGTGTATCTTCTTTGGAGAAATGTCTATTTAGGTCTTCTGCCCACGTATGGATTGGGCTGTTTGTTTTTTTGATATTGAGCTGCATGAGCTGCTTGTATATTTTGGAGATTAATCCTTTGTCAGTTGCTTTGTTTGCAACTAATTTCTCCCATTCTCAGGGTTGTCTTTTTGCCTTGTTTATGGTTTCCTTTGCTGTGCAAAAGCTTTGAAGTTTCATTAGGTCCCATTTGTTTATTTTAATTTTATTTCCATTTCTCTAGGAGGTGGGTCAGAAAGGACCTTGCTGTGATTTATGTCATAGAGTGTTCTGCCTGTGTTTTCCTCTAAGAGTTTTATAGTGTCTGCCTTACATTTAGGTCTCTAATCCATTTTGAGTTTATTTTTGTGTGTGGTGTTAGGGAGTGCTCTAATTTCATTCTTTCACATGTAGCTGTCCAGTTTTCCCAGCGCCACTTATTGAAGAGGCTGCCTTTTCTCCCCTGTATGTCCTTGCCTCCTTTGTCATGGATTAGTGGACCGTGTGTGCGTGGGTTTAGCTCTGGGCTGTCTGTCCTGTCCCACTGTTCTATATTTCTGTTTTTGTGCCAGCTATTTCCTTTCTTTATTGCCAGCAGAGGAAGACAGCCTCATCTTCATGGTCTCTGGGCTGCAGTGTTACTAGTTTTTGTACCAGGTCTTTGGACTTTTTTGATTAAATTATGCACATTTACATTTCCTATTTCTAGCCACAGTTAAAGATGGACATGAGAATTGGGGCCTTCGTAAATATTAATAAATCATACAAATTCTGAACTTAACTCCTTCTTCTGTTACTATTTTAACATAAGTGGTCTCTTAATTTGTCTGAGTATCATGCTAGACTGTATATTTCCTAAAATTAGGCATCATATCTGTCTTGATTCCTACTTTATCCCTCAATAAATATTTGCAGAACAAATAACTTAATGAATGACACAATATTAGCTCTTGAGCAGGTCATTTTATTAAACCTAAATGATCTTACTCTCAAGCTGTTACTCTTAAAACTGGAATTGAAATTCACTCAAATTTGTTATGACTCTTTTGTAGAAAAGGGACTAAAATAGCAGTAGGCAAATTTATATGACACACATCTGACAAGGAGTCTAGCTTTTGATTCTTAAAGTTTTAAATACTTAAATACATCTGTCAAAGTACCTGTGGGGACATTTGAAACAAGGACATTTATGCAGTAAAATTAAACCTTCTTTTAAAGAAGTATTTTCTGGGTATTAGAACAGGTGTAATTTCATAACTTGGATGACATTTGAATATCTACCTTTGAAAAGAAAAATCAACAACTTTTCAAAGATTAAGGGCCAAAATTTGAGTGAGACAATCGTCTAAGAACTATTTGCTTTCCCTTTTTTCTTACCTTAATTTTCCTGCTCTTCTTTTTTTAAAAACATGATTTATTAGAGTTAACTCTTTAGTTACAATTTGTTGATATTTTTTTTCCATTTAGAATATAATTGAAAGTCATTCTTTGTGTAATCCAAGTTACTGCTTAATAAATATATTGTACACAGTGAAGTTTGAAGCCAGAGTACCAGTGAGAATGTCCTTGAATTTAAACTGACATTTAAAAAAAAATGAGGCAATTCCTCAGATACTTAGGGCTGTAGGAAGCCCTAAGCAATATGTAGGGATAGTTAAAATAAAATCTCTTTGCTGGAATTTCAAGTAGTTTATTACTTACTCAGGTAATTTCAGGTAAGATAATGCTATTTCAGATATGGCAGGTAAAATATCTTCTCAGTACATGTCTATTCAATAAATGAGGAATTTGGGTCTGATTTGAAAGTTTCCATCTTAAAGGCATCTTCCATTGTCTTGAGGTGCCGTTTCCTTGGCTAACCAGGTCTAAGGTAACTGATTTTCCTTCTGATCCTGGTTTAGCTGAAATCGTGGGTGTGATACTGTTCACACAAAGCCGCCCCTGCTCCTCTGTGCAAAGCAGGGAGCAGCCCTCCAGGAGGACAGAGGGGAGCACCGTTCTCCAACGTGGAAGACTGACATGACTGCTCTGCTCAGGCCATGTCTGCCTTGGTGTGTCTCTTGTCACATAGTGTTAGCTGCTTACCTCTTTGATGGCTAATAACACCTATATGAAAGGTAACATTTTCCTCACAAAAGCAGGTGCGCTAGGCTCAACTGTGCATCTCAGCTGGATTCACTGAGGTACTATAGTATATTGGATTAGTGGCAAAGTCATTTGAACTTTTAAAGAATTCTTTTTTTCTAAGGAGACTAGATTGATCTTCCTGATGTGTATATACGCACGATCAATCATGCCAGCCTGGCTTGTCGCTCATTTTTGTTTTCCGAACCACTCACTCATCCTTTGCATTTAATTTTAGACAGTGAAGAATCTAGTAGCTTCTTAGAGGCAGATTGGTTGGAAGACCATAGCAGAGAGTGGAAGCAGTACTTGGAAATCAAATTCTTGAGGATGTCAGAAGAGGAAGGGTATAGGTGGGGTACAATCTCACTTCTTTTCAAGCTAGTCAGTTAAAATATACTTGGATGGTTTCAGTGTATTTTGGCTGACTTGCCTGAAAGTTCTGAATCTATAATTCATCATCTTATTTCCTTAGTTTAAAATCATGGACACAGCTAGTGAATAAAACATTCCACTTACCTTTCCTATTTATATTTCACACCAGATCTGTAATCCATTTCTTACATTATTATTATTTTGTTTTGTTTTGTTTTTGCGGTACGCGGGCCTCTCACTGTTGTGGCCTCTCCCGTTGCGGAGCACAGGCTCCGGACGCGCAGGCTCAGCGGCCATGGCTCACGGGCCCAGCCGCTCCGCAGCATGTGGGATCTTCCCGGACCGGGCACGAGCCCGTGTCCCCTGCATGGGCAGGCAGACTCTCAACCACTGCACCACCAGGGAAGCCCCCTTACATTATTTCTTACAAGGCTTCTGTGCTGGCTGTCTTCTGTTTGCCCCTCCAGATCCACAACCCAGCTTTCTCTACTCTGCTATGTACCCCGTAGGAGCCTGACTTCTATGGACTGCCCCACTCTGCTCCTGTCTCTATGTGGATTTGACAATGGAAAGAACAGATGTGAGAGTGAAGGGTGGGAGGAGAGTGAAGTCGGGCTATTTACTACCTTTGTGTCTCATAGAATAAGATTTGGATATGACTGCTTTCCTCTACTGAAGGTTACAGCTTCTCTCATCCGGCCACATCCATGAAGATCTTTCCCAGTACTGCTTACTACTGACTGTTGAGTTGATGGAGGTGAAATCTGAGAAGAAAAAAATCAATATTAGCTGTGCCATGTGTAGACTTCTCATGGTGTGATAGGTTTAGGCCAATATTAGGGGATAACTGCATTCTTGGGAATCCTTATTACTGGGTCCAGACTGGCCTGAGGAAGAAAGGGCCACTTGATTATCAGGACAAATTATGCAGGGAACTATAACTGACCCTGCATAAAGGGAGGACAGGGAACCAGTCCTGGCCAAAATTACCCCTGCTCTCGGCCACAGTGACTGGTTAAAGATGGGTTCACATTACTGTGTGCCAGTATGAGGCCACCTGGAACTATTTTCCTACCACTGTCAAAAGTTAATCTTATCATTAGGGTGTGTATTCATTTCCTGGGGCTGCCATAACAAATTACCACAAACGTGGTGGCTTAAAACTACAGAAACGTATTCTCTCACAGTTCTGGAGGCTAAGAATTCCAAACGAACTTGCTGTCAGCGCTACGCTCCCTCTGAAGACTCCAGGAAGGAATTCTTCCTTACTTCTTCCTAGCTTCTCGTGGCTTCCAGAAATCCTTGGCATCTTTTGTCTTGTAGCTATATCATTCTAATCTCAATGCCTGTCTTCACATGGCCTTCTTCTCAAGATGTCTCTGTGTTTCCTTTCCTCTTCTTATAAGGTCATCGTACTTAAGCCTACTCTAATCTAGTATGACTTCATCTTAACTAATTACATACGCAAAGACCCCATTTCCAAATCAGTCACATTCTGAAGTTCCAGGTGGATGTAAATTAGTTGAGGACACCGTTCAACCTAGTTCATGTTACTACCCACATATGAACCTGACCAGGAAGAGAGAGAGAGACAGAGTTTTGATGACATCGTTTGTGCATCTGAATCCAATCAGTCAGTTGCATCAGCCAACACATTGCCTTTTTCCTCAGATGAGTGTGAATTAGGCTTTCATCACATATATCTTTATGCCTGCAATATAATTTCTAACCAGGTATAAAATTTTGCCAGGCTAGAGTATGCTTGTGTGGGGGCAGGGAATGTTTTACTCCTATCCTTTTTGGTTCTTTTGGCTGGTCAAATAATTAAAATGACATAAGACAGATTAACAGGAGGAAATCAAATTTATTATCTATGTACAGGGAATTCACATAAGCATGAATAATTATGAAGACAGTAGGACAAAATGAAGTATTTATGTCATTCTGGACTAAGGAGAAGGTGGTAGGGGTCTGGGCCTTCAAAGGGAACTAAGATAATTCACAGGAAGATGAAAAGAGTTGATGTTTGGTAAACAAATGTTTGCTGGGCCATCTTGAGACAATTCTACCCAGGGAGGACTTTGATCAAACAGACCTTGCTAGCTTACTCCCTCTCTCCTACACCTAGTTCATATTTTACTCTAGTTATCTATGGTGATAGCTTCTTCCTGGAACATGCCTTCTGTAAGAAATTCTTTTAGGTGGTTCGGAGGAAGTTCCAAGTGTCTTCATGAGTCTTTTGGGCTTTACTTATTTTCAGCCTGAAATACTCTACATGCCAGAATGGCCTATCTTGGGGAGGCCTGCCCTGAAACCCGTCCTCTGGAATACAATACTTTTTGTTATTGCTAGGACCATGGATTGTGCCTGGGTGAGGCCTGTAAGAGGCCAGAGGTGGTGAAAGGAAGGGAAATGTCTGTGGACTGGAACAGTTAGGGCAGGGCCTCATAACGGGTCGTAACATACAATGGTGCTCCATGACCAGAATAATGATGCTCTTATTCAGTTGGGGGCTAGGATTTAGTATTATATTAAACCTCCACAAGTGATCTAATGTGTAGGCAGGATTTAGAACCTGAAAAAAAAAAAAATGTTCATGCTGAAGATTCTTAACTTCGCCCCATAAACATGATGCTATCAAAGGAGATGCCATGAAAGAGTAATGACTATGTTCCAGTCATAGTGTGAAGGATATTATATGCATTATCTTATTTAATTCTCATGGCAATAAGATGATTTATTATCCCCATTTTATAGACAGGGCTACTGAAGTTCAGAATCAGAAAATTTGGATAGCTGGAAGTCGCATAGCTAAAAAGTGGCAGAGTTGAGATGTGAACATATACCTTTTTGACAACAAGGCCTTAGGGCATAATTATCTTGCTACAGGTTTATTAAGAGGATAAAATTGGTATTTTAAAAAGGTGAGAGCCAGATCTGAGATTTGTTCTTCTGTCTTCTCCTTGGCTGTCTTGTGAATAAGCCCTGTCTTCACTGCAAACCTTGGGTGTTGCAGCATTTAGGTTTGCTTGTTTCTGAGAAAGGGAACCCCTGGCTCAGATAAATCGCCAAGCAAAGACAAATCCAAAACACCAGTCACATTTTTACCACAGTTGTCTACACCGTGTGGCTGACGACAGGACCTTGGTGCTCCGGCCAGCTGTGAGGCCTGAGCCTCTGAGGTGGGAGAGCTGAGTTCAGGACATTGGACCAACAGAGACCTCCGGGCCCCACGTAATATCAATCGGCGGGAGCTCTTACAGAGATCTCTATATCAATCTAAGACCCAGCTCCACTCAACGACGAGCAAGCTCCAGTGCTGAATAACCCATGCCAAACAACTAGCAAGACAGGAACACAGCCCCACCCATTAGTAGAGAGGCTGCCTAAAATCATACTAAGTTCACAGACACCCCAACTCACACCACCGGATGTGGTACTGCCCACCAGAAAGACAAGGTCCAGCCTCATCCACCAGAACACAGACACCAGTCCCCTCCACCAGGAAGCCTACACAGCCCACTGAACTAACCTTACCCACTGGGGGTAGACACCAAAAACAAAGGGAACTACGAACCTGCAGCCAGCAAAAAGGAGACCCCAAACACGGTAAGTTAAGAAAATAAGAAGACAGAGAAATACGCCACAGATGAAGGAGCAAGGTAAAAACCCACCAGACCAGGGCTTCCCAGATGGCGTAGTGGTTGAGAGTCTGCCTGCCTATGCAGGGGACACGGGTTTGTGCCCTGATCCGGGAAGATCCCACATGCCGCGGAGCGGCTGGGCCCATGAGCCATGGCCGCTAAGCCCACGCGTCTAGAGCCTGTGCTCCGGAAGGGGAGAGGCCACAACAGTGAGAGACCTGCGTACCGCAAAAAAAAAAAAAACAAAAACCACCAAGCCAACATAAAGAGGAAATAGGCAGTCTACCTGAAAAACAATTTACAGTAATGATAGTAAAGATGATCTAAAATCTTGGAGATAGAATGGAGAAAATACAAACAAAGATGAAGAAGAACTAAAGAGCAAACAAACAATGGTGAACAACACAATAAATGAAATTAAAAATTCTCTAGAAAGGGGCTTCCCTGGTGGCACAGTGGTTGAGAGTCCGCCTGCCGATGCAGGGGACATGGATTCGAAACCGGTCCGGGAAGATCCCACATGCCATGGAGCGGCTGGGCCATGAGCCATGGCCGCTGAGCCTGCGCGTCCGGAGCCGTGCTCCGCAACGGGAGAGGCCACAACAGTGAGAGGCCCGCGTACCGCAAAAAAAAAAAAAAAAAAAAAATCTCTAGAAGGAATCAGCAGCAGAATAACTGAGGCAGAAGAATGGATAAGTGACCTGGAAGATAAAATAGTGGAACTAACTGCCACAGAGCAGAATAAAGAAAAAAGAATGAAAAGAATTGAGGACAGTCTCAGAGACCTCTGGGACAACATTAAATGCACCAACATCGAATTATAGGGGTCCCAGAAGAAGAAGAGAAAAAGAAAAGGACTGAAAAAATATTTGACGAGATTATAGTTGAAAACTTCCCTAATATGGGAAAGGAAATAGTCAATCAAGTCCAGGAAGAGCAGAGAGTCCCATACAGGATAAATCCAAAGAGAAACATGCCAAGACACATATTAATCAAACTATCAAAAATTAAATACAAAGAAAAAATATTAAAAGCAGCAAGGGAAAAACAAGTAACACACAAGGGTATCCCCATAAGGTTAACAGCTGATCTTTGAGCAGAAACTCTGCAAGCCAGAAGGGAGTGGCAGGACATATTTAAAGTGATGAAAAGGAAAAAACTACAACCATGATTACTCTACACAGCAAAGATCTCATTCAGATTCAGCAGAGAAATTAAAACCTTTACAGACAAGCAAAAGCTAAGAGAATTCAGCACCACCAAATCAGCTTTATGACAAATGCTAAAGGAACTTCTCTAGTCGGGAAACACAAGACAAGGAAAAGACCTACAATAACAAACCAAAACAAATAAGAAAATGGTAATAGGAGCATACATATTGATAATTACCTTCGATATAAATGGATTAAAGGCTCCAACCAAAAGACGTAGACTGGCTGAATGGGTACAACAGCACCCTTATATATATGCTGTCTACAAGAGACCCACTTCAGACCTAGGGACACATACAGACTGAAAGTCAGGGAATGGAAAAAGATATTCCATGCAAATGGAAATCAAAACAAATCTGGAGTGGCAATTCTTATATCAGAAAAAAATAGACTTTAAAATAAAGACTATTATAAGAGACAAGGAAGGACACTACATAATGATCAAGGGATCAATCCAAGATGAAGATTTAACAATTGTAAATATTTATACACCCAACATAGGAGCACCTCAATACATAAGGCAAATGCTAACAGCCTTAAAAGGGGAAATCAACAGTAACACAATAATAGCAGGGAACTTTAACACCCCACCTTCACCAATGGACAGATCAACCAAAATAAAAATAAATAAGGAAACTCAAGCTTTAAATGATGCATTAAAAAAGATGGAATTAATTGATATTTGTAGGACATTCCATCCAAAAACAACAGAATACACTTTTTTCTCAAGTGCTCATGGAATATTCTCCAGGATGGATCATATCTTGGGTCACAAATCAAGCCTTGGTAAATTTAAGATTACTGAAATTGTCTCAAGTATCTTTTCTGACCACAATGCTATGAGACTAGTTATCAGTTACAGGAAAAAAAACTGTAAAAAATACAAACACTTGGAGGCTAAACAGGATGCTACTAAATAACCAAGAGATCACTGAAGAAATCAGAGGGAAATCAAAAAATACCTAGAGACAAATGACCATGAAAACATGACAGCCTAAAACCTATGGGATGTACCAAAAGCAATTCGAAGATGGAAGTTTATAGCAATACAGTCTTACCTCAAGAAACAAGAAAAATCTCAAATAAACAACCTAACCTTACACCTAAAGCAATTAGAGAAAGAAGAACAAAAACCCCCAAAGTTAGCAGAAAGAAAGAGATCATAAAGATAAGATCAGAAATAAATGAAAAAGAAATGAAGGAAACGATAGCAAAGATCAATAAAACTAAAAGCTGGTTCTTTGAGAAGATAAACAAAATTGATAAACCATTAGCCGGAGTCATGAAGAAAAAAAGGGAGAAAACTCAAATCAATAGAATTAGAAATGAAAAAGGAGAAGTAACAATTGACAGTGCAGAAATACAGAGGATCATGAGAGATTACTACAAGCAACTATATGCCAATAAAATGGACAACCTCGAAGAAATGGACAAACTCTTAGAAATGCACAACCTTCCAATACTGCACCAGGAACAAATAGAAAATATGAACCGACCAATCACAAGTACTGAAATTGAAACTGTGATTAAAAATCTTCCAACAAACAAAAGCCCAGGACAAGCGGGCTTCACAGGTGAATTCTAGCAAACATTTAGAGAAGACCTAACACTGATCCTTCTCAAACTCTTCCAAAATATAGCAGAGGGACGAACACTGCCAAATTCATTCTACAAGGCCACCATCATATCACCATACCAAAACCAGACAAAGATGTTACAAAAACAGAAAACTACAGGCCAGTCTCACTGATGAACATAGATGCAAAAATCCTCAACAAAATACTAGCAAACAGAATCCAGCAGCACATTAAAAGGATCATACACCATAACGAAATAGGGTTTATCCCAGGAATGCAAGGATTCTTCAATATATGCAAATCAATCAATGTGATATACCATATTAACAAATTGAAGGATAAAAACCATATGATCATCTCAATAGATGCTGAAAAGGCTTTTGACAAAATTCAAAAACAATTTATGAGAAAAACTCTCCAGAAAGTAGACATAAAGGGAACTTACCTCAACATAATAAAGGCCATATATGACAAACCCACAGCCAACATTTTTCTCAATGGTGAAAAACTGAAACCATTACCACCAGGATTAGGAACAAGACAAGGTTGACCACTCTCAGCAATATTATTCAACATAGTTTTGGAATTTTAACCACAGCAATCAGAGAACAAAAAGAAATAAATGAAATCCAAATTAGAAAAGAAGAAGTAAAGCTGTCACTGTTTGTAGGTGACATGATAGTACACATAGAGAATCGTAAAGATGCTACCAGAAAACTATTAGAGCTAATCAATGAATTTGGTAAAGTAGCAGGATACAAAATTAATGCACAGAAATTTCTTGCATTCCTATACACTAGTGATGAGAAATCTGAAAGAGAAATTAAGGAAACATTCCCATTTACCATTGCAACAAAAAGAATAAAATACCTAGGAATAGATCTACCTATGGAGACAAAAGACCTGTATGCAGAAATCTATAAGACACTGATGAAAGAAATTAAAGATGATAAAAACAGATGCAGAGATATACCATGTTCTTGGATTGGAAGAATCAACATTGTGAAAATGACTCTACTACCCAAAGCAATCTACAGATTCAGTGCAATCCCTATCGAACTACCAATGGCATTTTTCACAGAACTAGAACAAAAAAATCTCACAACTTGTATGGAAACACAAAAGACCCCGAATAGCCAAAGCAATTTTGAGAAAGAAAAACGGAGCTGGGGGAATCAGGCTCCCTGTCTTCAGACTGTACTACAAAGCTACAGTAATCAAGACAGTATGGTATAGGCACAAAAATAGAAATGTAGATCAATGGAACAGGATAGAAAGCCCAGAGATAAACCCACACACATATGGTCACCTTATCTTTGATAAAGGAGGCAAGAATGTACAATGGAGAAAAGACAGCCTCTTCAATAAGTCGTGCTGGGAAAACTGGACAGTTACATGTAAAAGAATGAAATTAGAACACTTCCTAACACCACAAAAATAAACTGAAAATGGATTAAAGACCTAAATGTAAGGCCAAACACTCTAAAACTCTTAGAGGAAAACATAGGCAGAACACTCTATGACATAAATCACAGCAAGATCCTTTCTGGCCCACCTCCTAGAGAAATGGAAATAAAATTAAACAAATAAATGGGACCTAATGAAACTTAAAAGCTTTTGCACAGCAAAGGAAACCATAAACAACAAGAAAAGACAGCCCTGAGAATAGGAAAATATATTTGCAAACGAAGCAAGTGACAAACGATTAATCTGCAAAATATGCAAGCAGCTCATGCAGCTCAATATCAAAGAAACAAACAGCCCAATCCAAAAAAGGGCCGAAGACCTAAATAGACATTTCTCCAAAGAAGATATACAGATTGCCAACAAACACATGAAAGGATGCTCAACATCACTAGTCATTAGAGAAATGCAAATCAAAACTACAATGAGGTATCACCTCACACCAGTCAGAATGGCCATCATCAAAATATCTACAAACAATAAATGCTGGAGAGAGTGTGGAGAAAAATGTACTCTCTTGAACTGTTGGTGAGAATGTAAATTGATACAGCCACTATGGAGAACAGTATATAGGTTCCTTAAAAAACTAAAAATAGAACTACTGTATGACCCAGCAATCCCACTACTGGGCATATACCCTGAGAAAAACCATAGTTCAAGAAGAGTCTTGTACCACAATGTTCATTGCAGCACTATTTACAAAAGTGTCCATCTATAGATGAATGGATAAAGAAGATGTGGCACATATATACAATGGAATATTACTCAGCCATAAAAGGAAACAAAATTGAGTTATTTGTAGTGAGGTGGGTGGACCTAGAGTCTGTCATACAGAGTGAAGTACATCAGAAAGAGAAAAATAAATACCCTAGGCTAACACATATACATGGCGTCTAAAAAAAAAAAAGGTTCTGAAGAACCTAGGGGCAGGACAGGAATAAAGTAAAGATGCAGATGTAGGGAATGGACTTGAGGACAATGGGGAGGGGCAAGTGTAAGCTGAGACGAAGTGAGAGAGTGGCATGGGCATATATACACTACCAAATGTAAAATAGATAGCTAGTGGGTAACAGCCGCATAGCACAGGGAGATCAGCTCGGTACTTTGTGACCACCTGCAGGGGTGAGATAGGGAGGGTGGGATGGAGACGCAAGAGGGAGGGGATATGAGGGTAAATGTATAAGTATAGCTGATTCACTTTGTTATACAGCAGCAACTAACACATCAATGTAAAGCAATTATACCTCAATAAAGTTGTTTAAAAAAAAGTGAATGTGCTGGTGATATGCAGGGTGAATGAAAGGTGGATGACACTTGGCAGCAAGACTAGTGAATTGGTATTTTTGTCATTATGCTTTTACTCTCCAAGCAATGAATCAAATCACTGAACTGTTGATTTGATCTGTGGCTCAGCAATCAGTCAAGAAAAGCAAAAAAGACTTAGTATTGTTGAGTAAGATATGCTTATGGCTTCAATGTGTGCATATTTTGCAGGGCAGTGTGGCCCCTGTGCTAAGTAATCTAGCTCAGTATGTTCTGAGTAAAATTGTGGCCAATAGGTCATTTATATATCATACATCATATACGTATATATGTAATGGTAGAAAATCATTGTAGCAAAGAATCTCAAAAAGTAAATTTATTATATTTGCTACTGCTTCTCAAGGTTATTTAGGCAAGTATTCTTTCATACTGTAGTTTTTAATAAATTAGAGTTTATTTGTAACTTAAAAGTGTATTTGAGTTTCTTGTATCTTTATTTTTTTCTTTCCATCACTAGTCTATATTTGATTGTTCTAATACCTTTAATGTCCTAACGATTATTATTTATTGTTTCATATTGTGGCTATGTGCCTGGATTAGCTTTTAGGGGGAGGGAAACCCTGATTCAGTGGAGGTTTAAGAAAGAGCAGGCTTTTGGGCTTCCCTGGTGGCGCAGTGGTTGAGAGTCCACCTGCCGAAGCAGGGGACACGGGTTCGTGCCCCGGTCCGGGAAGATCCCACGTGCATCGGAGCGGCTGGGCCTGTGAGCCATGGCCACTGAGCCTGTGCGTCCGGAGCCTGTGCTCCACAACGGGAGAGGCCACAACAGTGAGAGGCCTGCGTACAGCAAAAAAAAAAAAAAAAAAAAAAAAGAAGCAGCAGCCTTTTATAACTCATTTTTTTCCTGAGTATATATGTTATATTCCTGGCTAATGCTGTTAGTTTTGGTAATAGAATTAATGAAAAGCTTGGTTGCATATTTTGCATATATTTTAATCAAATATTTAAACTGTTTTATTGAAAATATGTACTGATATGAAAAACTAAATTGTATTTACAGTCTCTTGCCTAAAGTTTAGTGGTATTAACATGCAATATTTTTAAAAAGTAAAAATGAACAGCGGAAAACGAACATTAAAAAATCACAACATAATGCTTAAACATAGAGGGCAAGTGGCCCAAAAGAAAATACCATTTCTTAACTACATTTCTTTCTCTATAGCCACCCAGTCTGCTCCCTTCCCTGAGACTATACATAAAGCATTTTTATTAGAGACAGTGATATTCAGTCAACATAGTGATGCCGTCAGTTTGGCCAAATCCAAAATCAGTGCTCTAGCTATTTGGCCAGCATCTGTGCTGCTGAAGACAGGGTTTTCTGTTGACTCCATAAATTAAAGATCAAGTAGCACAGGAGGAAGGCTAGAGAAACTGATTCCCAGAGAAGCAATGGTAGTTTCCCCCCCCCCTTCTGTTGTTGTAGTAAAAGCTTTCTGAAGAGTTGTCACTCATTTCCTTTGCAGTGCTAGAGGGGCAGGTGCATTTAAATGAGCTGCTCCAGACTGAATGTGGCTTCTACTAATAAATAAATAGTCAGTCCATGATAAATACCTCTTACACTGTGTCTTGGTATCTTTGAGAGGGTATTTTCCAGAGAGTCAATGCTAATTATTTTTCATCGTAGCTTCTTTTGTGACAATGTTCTTAGTGGATGTGTTCCATGCTGGATACCACATGATATCACAATTTTATGAACATTTGTTGATTTCCTGTTGTATGCCAGGGGCTTATTTTGTGTCATTTAATTTAACCCTTGTCATAACCATAGGTATTAATTTACATATTATTTTTGAGTTGAGGTAGTTGAAGCTCAGAGAGCTAAGTCACTCGGTCAAGGTCACCCAACTAATAAGTAGAGAAGTGGGAGTCAAACCGAGATCTTTTTGCCTCCAAACCTGTGGTTTTCCCATTGCACTGCAATGCACCTGGTATAGTGATTCTACATTTGTTTTATATATTGACACAAATTACGTTTATACTTTTCAGTGCTAAACTAGTGAACAAGGGAACACATATCTTGCATCATGGAGAAGATTGCTTAGGTGTAATAACCCTTTGCTTGGTTTCTGTAGATCCAGAGCCACCATGAAGTTGAAGGACAAATTGACTATTTGCTAGCCATTCTGCATCATTTTTTCTTCAGCTCGGAAACCTGGGAATAAACCCATTAAACTTCGGATTCCTTGTTGGCAGAAATTGAATTTTATCATTGCATTCAGAGTCTAACGCAGTGACAGGAGTGTGGAAAGAGTTTAATAAATAGTTGTAAGTGAATGAATGAATAACTCAGGATTACTGAGCCTCTTGGCTTTACCATACCTATACTGGTTCACTTTGACTGTGAAGACCTGGCCTAATGTGCAGGTGGAAAGGAAAGATGTTATTGCATAAGGATTACCCTAAGCCATGTTGTATCTCATGGACCAATTCAGATGAATCAGTAGTGGATTCCCAGAGAGTTGCTTGAAAGGATTCTGGCTCTACACCATATTTTAGAGAAAGGCTACAGTGATTGATGACTAAGTTCTGCTACAATGGAATCACTATTAATTGCAGATACTAGTTTATCATATCTGCTTTACCTTTGTGGACAGTATAAAGTGATGGATAAAACGAATATTTTTAAAAATTCTGTAGACACATGTCTGGTAATTTTGCAGCATACGAAATAAGTATGTTTTATTATTCCAAGCAAAGAAATTAATAATGCCAGAAGAATATATTCATTATCAATCCTTCTACCTGGTGGCAAAATAGAATCCAAAACATTCTGTTCATTGCTCGTGCTCCTTTTAGTCCTTTAATTATGTTGAATATGCTTCTAGACCTTTTTCAGTCCCTGAGTGATTATGGCTGTTGAGTCATAATGCATCATTAGTATGCTACGGTTAGCTCACTTGATGTGCTTACCTGAAATCCAGGCAAGAGCAGCTCCGTAAGCAGATTGGCTTTAATTATTAGAGAGAAAGGTACACCAGTGCCAAGGTGTTCCTCTTGGGACCAATGTGGATTTATTATAAAATTATAATTTGCATCCTTAATTTCGGGTCTTTTATTCAGTTCAACATTTGTCAATGGCCCTGTATTTACATGTATACTCGTTGGGGCAAATCTCATATTCATCATCATCCTACATCTGTTTCTCAACCTTCCCTTTTCCCTTGGTATTTTCCTTCTATTGAACAATAAATCCAATCTGAGTTCTGTCCATCCTTGGAAGCCATCTGGAAACCAGAGTCTCCCTCTGTGCTACAGTATAAAAGTGTAAAATGTAGCAAAGGAAAACACTTCTCTCTCGAATTTTTATGAAGTATTGGTACTAATGTCATTTGTTCATGTTTTAGTTTTAAACCGTTTATAGAAGAAAGAAAAAAAATCCCCCTCAAAATAGAGGACAAAAAGAAATGAATTACATAAAAGAAATTAAGGAAAAATTAAAATTGCTAAGATCTGAAACAACCATCAAAATCAAATAAAACTTTCCCCTATTGAATCCCAGTTCCTATATTTATTTTCAAGAAGGTTTATTGTGACACGGTCTTGACATTTATTGCAAAGATACTCAGGGCAAGGAAAACCATGGTAGAGAAAGCAGGGGAGGGGAGGAAATTTGTTTTTGCAACATGCTTTTGAAATGGCTGCATACATACTTTTCCCATCAATATCCAAATTTATTGTGTAGTGTGATTCTGAGGGCAGTTTGCAATATGGAAGAAAGACTCCGTTTGTTACTGTCACACGGAGAAGCTAGACGTGGCTAAATTACTTGGAGGTAATTTTAACACCTTTTCCTTGAACACTTTAGCCAGGAAAATATTCATCAAAGTGCTTAGAAGGAAAGGCACTATATAAGTTGAGGGTTTTACAAAAAGAAATAGTTTCTTTTTAGAATGTGGAGGTATTATTTTGTTTTTCATGCAAATGTTAATAAGCTGTTTTATATTTTATGCGATGAACTCGACATCTCTTTGTGGTATTTAAAATTCATGGAAATTTTAAAAATGCTTAATTATAGGATGCTGAGTGTAGTGCATGCTCTGTCAGTAGAACATTGTTTATTGCAGGCATGCAAAATATATGTCAGTTGAAAGAATTCTCAAGCTAGAAAAATAAACCTCAACTCTCATTCTGGCAGGTGAGAGAGTCTGTGTTTTAACATTTTTCCCCAGTGTTATTTTTAGCCATTTCTAAAGAATTCAGTCCTGGGAGTTGAGCAAGAAGTCAAATATCCTTCCTTTTTTTTTTTTAAATAACAATTTTAATCAAAGACGTATAATAGGAGCACCCCTCCTCCCTCTGGGAAAAAAAAAAAAAAACAGGCTGAAGGAAGTATGTGTGAGCGGGTAGAAGAGAGAGGGTGGATTATAAAGGGAGAAAATAAAATATCTTCAGATACTTCTTTTGCCTAGAATTATCACAGCTTTTCAGTGATCTCACAGGGATCCCACGGTGAGAAGAGCTGGGCGGTGGGAAGAGGAAGGGCCCTGGTCATTTAACAGGGCTTCCTCTTAGAAGAAATAGGGCTAATTGACCAAGATGTAGCTCACATTTCCACATACACCTTTTTGTAAAGGTCAGTTGGGAACCAGAAGCAAGCAAAGAATAGGATGCTGCCTAGTAGGGGAAAAGAGAAGTTTCTGCATTCCTTGGAGAGAATTTAAGAAGAGCTTTCTTCTTGACCTGTTCTTTTGTAAGCGAATGAGGAAGTAATTTATTGATCATTGACTCATAGCCCCCGCTCTCTTAGAGCAGCCTCCTTTTGCCTTTCCAGGAAATCCTAGCTCTTTCAGTAAGCTCCGGAGCTCCCTCCCCATTGATTTCATTATTGCAGTGTGAGTGGGAAACTGACCTCTTAGGTGCTCCCTCATTCATTTATTATGCATGTCCTTCAGTTTTTGTTGTCGTTTGTAATTCCACAAGTCTTTGTTGAGGCTCTGCTATGGTCCTCAGTCCACCGTGGTGAACACTCTCCCCTTCCGTAGCTCACATTCTTCAATATCACTTTTTGTTTCTGGGATCCTTTTTTATTGCTTTGCTTTGTGCTGCCAGTTAATCCAAGTCAATCATGCCCTTCATAAAACTCTTCCTTCTCTTTTTAGGCTTTCCTGGATCACATGTTTCTTTCTCTTCCCTCACCTGTTATTTTTCTTTGTGGTTTAGTATAATTTACAGCCACATAGTGCTACGTTAGTGTCCCTGGAGATCCCTCAGGTCTGGGTTCAGGTTTCTTGAGGCTCAGATTTCTCTGTGCCTTTCCCACTGCTTATGCCAACAGCAACTAGATGAGTACTCAGTTTTCGGTGAGATAACAGAGTGTGTGATGGATTCCGACACCAGCATGGTTTTTACTCCTTCCTGAAAGATCCTTTGCAGGATCTTGGTCATCTTTTCTCCCCAGCCTCCTCCCTACCCCAGCTATTTTAAACTTAATTTTTTTCTTCATTTTCCTTAACACATTTCCCTCACTCTCTGCAGCCAACCTCTTCTCCTGCTTCATCAAGAAATAGAGGCTTCAAAAGAAGGGGAAAACTTCCTTTTTTTCAACTCCAACAAACGTATCTTCATCCTCTTTTTAAATCTTCTTTGTTTCAACCTCAGAAGAGGGTATGTCAATACCCCTGCTCAAGGCAAAGTCTCCTAGCTGAGATCTTGGTCCCCTCCTTTTCAGCCTCCTTGAGGAAATTTCTCTATCAGTTTTCTCATTGTTCTCTTGGGTCATCAGCTTCATTACACAATAACTCTTTCCTTAGTATAAAGTATAAAGATATTAAGATTGTTTCTTCAGTCTTAAAAAGTAATCAGATCTTATCAATCCCCTATTATTTGTAACCGTCTTCTGGAAAGATGCCATCTTCTGGAGACATTTGCTCTCTTCCCTTCCTTACCTCCTGTCACGCCCACTTTCTATTGCAAACTGTCATCTGTCTACACACTCCATGGACTCCACTGTAATCTACACAATGGGCTATCCACGCATTCCATGGACACTGTTCTCACCAAGGTCAGCTTCTAGTTGCTAAATCCATAAAAGACTTTCCAGTCTTTCCCTGTAGTGATTAACCCCGTTAACAATTCATTTCTTTCTTTCTTTCTTTCTTTCTTTTTTTAACAATTCTTTTCATGAGGCTACTATTTTGTTGACCTATTGAAACCCCTTTTTTTCTGTTTTTTACTCTTACCTCTCTGGCCTTTTTTTTTTTTAACCTCATTCTTCTTTGAATGCTTGTCTTCTTTTTTTCAATCCCTTTTTTTCTATCCCTGTTGATAGTTCCATTGTTGTAACTTTTTCTATACTACATTCTGTCTTTTCATTTCAGATAACAGCCTTTGATACTAATTACATCATTCCTATCTCCAATATGCTCATTTTGGAGTCATAGTGAATTTCTCCTGTGACACCGCACTTGCATATCTCACAAGCATTTAACTGAGCATTTTGTCCAAAACAAAATTCATTTTTTTCCCACCCACAGAGCAGTTCTTTCCTGTTTCATTTAGTGGCATTACCTGTTTGCCTAAGTCTTTGTTGCCTCACTTTTTCTTTTACACCCTTCATCCAATCAATTGATGAGTTCTGAAGATTCCTTTTCTTAATAGCTTTAGAATTTGTCTTTTCTTTTCCATCCCCTGTGGCATTATTTAACTAAGTCCTCTTCATTAGAGATTACCTAATTACTTAAACAGCCTTTTATGTCAATGGTTCTCAATCTTGGCTATACACTATAATAATTTAGGGAGTTTTAAAAATCCCTGATGCCCTGACAACACCCCAGACCATTACATTAGGATCTGTGGGTTGGAGTTCAGGCATTTTAGTGTGAAGTAAAGGTGGAGAATCGCTATTCTAAGCAGCCCCTGTGCACCCAGACTCTGGTGACTCAAATGCCAGTGATGTTGTCAGGATGATATTTATGTACACCTGATCATCTTATCCCCTTTCCTAAGACTATTTAATGGCTTCCTACCGCTTTCAGGTAAACAAAATTCCTTAGCATACTGCTAGTGCGCTTTATATCTCATTAAATCATTTAATAATTCTAATAGATATTATTTACACATAATAAATCATTCAAAGAGTGCAAAAGAATATACTTTAGGGAAGAAAAATAAACCTTCCCTTCCACCAATTTTTTCACCCCCAGATTCTTAACCCACCTCCACATGGTTTTTCAGTATTGCTCTCAGTATCCTTCATGGTATATTCATTGTATATTTTCTTTTCCTTTTTTAAACAAAATTGATAGAACACTATAACACTGTCTTGATTCATGACACCTTCACTTAACCATCTATCTGGGAAATACATTCATCTCAATGTATATAGAGAGAGCTGAATCATGTTTTTAAAGATAGTGGTATAGTGTTCCCATTATAATGTAATGTAAAATCGTTGCATGCAAAGCAGTTCATTTAGTGAAAAACTGATTCACGTTGTTTCCAATCTTTTCCTGTCGCAAACATGGTTGCAACAAACAGCCTTGCACGTGTCATTTTGTACACTTGCCAAAAATATATGCATTAAAGAATTTTTTTGGTTTCTTTTTCATTGAGATATAATTGACACATAACATTATATTAGTTTCAGGTATACAATACAGTTATTCAATATTTGTATAAACTGTGAAATGATCACCACAAAAAGTCTAGTTAACCGTCAGTCGCCATACAAAATTACAATTTTCTGTGTGCCTAATGAGAACGTTTAAGAATTACTCTCCTGGAAAAAAAAAAAAAAAAAGAATTACTCTCCTGGCAACTTTCAGATATGCACTATAGTATGATTGACTGTAGTCACTATTTTGTACATTACATCCCCATGACTTATTTTGTAAGTGGAAGTTTGTACCTCTTAAGCCCCTTTACTCATTTTTCCCAGCCCCCAGTACCCTTCCCCTCTGGCAACCACCAATTTAATCTCTGTATCTATTTTGTTTGTTTTATGTTGTTTGTTCATTTGTTTTGTTTTGTTTTTAGATTCCACATTTAAGTGAAATCTAAGGTATACATCTTTCTCTGTGTGACTTACTTCACTTAGCATCATACCCTCAATCTCAGTCTATGTTGTTGCAAATGGCAAGATTTCATTCTTTCTTTTGGCTGAGTAATATCCATTGTATACACAGACCTCATCATCTTTTCCATTCATTCACTGATGAGCACTAAGGTTGTTTCCGTATCTTGGCTATCGTAAATAATGCTGCAACAAGCACAGGGGTGCATATATCTTTTGGAATTAGTGTTTTCGTTTTCTATTGATAGACACTAAGTAGTGAAATTGCTGGATCATATGGTAGTTCTATTTTTAATTTTTTGAGGACCCTGCATACTGTTTTCCATAGTGGCTGCACCAATTTACATTCCCACCAACGGTGTACAGGGTTTCCTTTCCTCCACATCCTCTCCAAAACTTATTATTTCTTGTCTTTTTTTATAATAACCATTCTAACAAGTGTGAAGTGATACGTTTGTGGTTTTGATTTGCAGTTCAGTGATGATTAGTGATGTTGAGCATATTTTCATGTGCCTGTTGGCTATTTGCATGTCTCCTTTGGAAATATGTCTATTCAGGTGCCCTGGCCATTTTTTAATCAGATTGTTTATTTTTTTGCTAACAAGTCATATGAGTTCTTTAAATATTTTGAATGTTAACTCCTTAATGTGTATATGATTTGCAAATATTTTCTCCCATTCAGTAGGTTACCTTTTCATTTTGTTGATGGTTTTCTGTGCTGTGTAGAAGCTTTTGAGTTTGGTGTAATCCAACGTTTTTAAAGGCAAAGGCTTTTGTGCTTTTGCTTTTAGAGTCAGATCAAAAAAAATCATCAAAAAGACCAATGTCAAGAACTTAACACCTATGTTTTCTTTTAGGAGCTTTATGGCTTCAGGTTTTACATTCAGGTCTTTACTCCATTTTAAGTTAATTTTTGTGTATTGTGTAAGATAGTAGTTTAGTTTCATTCTTTTGCATGTGGCTGTCCAGTTTTCTCCACACTATTTATTGAAGAGACTGTCCTTTCCCCATTGCATATTCTTGCCCTCTTTGTCATAAATTAATTGTCCTTATAAATGTGGGTTCATTTCTGGGTTCTCTATTCTGTTCCACTGATCTTTGTGTCTGTTTTTATGCCAATATCATAAAGTTTTGATTAATGTAGCTTTGTAATATAGTTTGAAGTCAGGAAGCATGATGCATCCAGCTTTGCTCATCTTTCTCAAGATTGCTTTGGCCATTTGGGTCTTTTGTGGTTCCATACAAATTTTAGAATTGTTTGTTCTATTTTTGTGAAAACTGCCATTGGAATTTTGATAGGGATTGAATTGAATCTATAGATCATTTTGGATAGTATGCACATTTCAACAATATTAATTCTTTGAATCCATGAGCACAGAATAACCTTTTGTTGATTTGTGTCTTCAATTTCTTTCATCATTGTCTTATAGTTTTCAGTGTACAGGTCTTTTACCTACTTGGTTGAATTTGTTCCTAGGTATTTTACTCTTTTTGATGATATTGTAAATGGGATTATTTTCTTAATTTCTCCTTCTGATAGTTCATTATTTGTGTATTGAAACACAACAAATATCTGTGTATTGATTATGTATCCTGAAACCTTACTGAGTTCATGTATTAGTTCTAACAGTTCTTTGGTAGATTCTTTAGGGGTTTTTTTTGGTATATAATATCAAGTTATCTGAAAATAGTGACAGTTTTTCTTTTTCCTTTCTGATTCAGGTGGCTTTTATTTCTTTTTCTTGCCTAATTGCGCTGGCTAGAACTTCCAATCCTATGTTGAATACAAGTGTCTTGTTCTTGATCTTAGAGGAAAAGCTTTGAGCTTTTCACCATTGACTATGATGTTAGCTGTGGGCATGTCATATATGGCCTTTGTTATGTTAAGGTACATTCCCTTTATATCCACTTACTGAGATTTTTTTTTATCATGAATGGATGTTAAGTTCTGTCAAATGCTTTTTTGGCATCTATTGAAATGATCATGTGATTTTTGTCCTTCATTTTTTTTAATGCAGTTTAATCACATTAATTGATTTGCAGGTGTTGAACCATCCTTGCATCCCTGGAATAAATTTCATTTCATCATGGTGTATGATTATTTTAAAGTATTGTTGAATTTGGTTTGCCAATATTTTTTAAAGGATTTTACATAGAATTCACATCTATGTTCATTGGAGATATCAGCCTATAATTGTGTGTGTGTGTGTGTGTGTGTGTGTGTGTGTATGTGTATGTGTATGTGTGTGTGTGGGTGGTGTCCTTGTCTGGTTTTGATATTAGGGTAATGCTTACCTGTGAGTTTTATACTTTCATATGTTTTCTTGTTACTAATTTGTGCCCCTTCTTTTCAGCCTAAGGAATTCCTTTAACATTTCTTGTAAGGCAGGTTTAGTGGTAATGAACTCCTTTAGCTTTTGCTTGTCTGGAAACTATTTATCTCTCCTTCAAATGTGAATGTTAACCTTGCTGGGTAGAGTATTCTTGGTTGGAAGTTTTTTCATTTTAGTACTTTGAATGTATTGTGCCTCTCCATTCTGGCCTATAAAATTTTGCTGAAAAACCTGCTGATAGTCTTATTGGGGTTCCCTTGTATATAACATGTTGTTTTTCTCTTGCTTTTAAGTTTCTTTCTTTAACTTTGACATTGTAATTATAATGTGTCTTGGTGTGGATCTCTTTAGGTCCATCATAATTGGAATTTCTGGGCTTCCTGGATCTGGATATCTGTTTTCTTTCCCAGGCTAGGAAAGTTTTCAGCCATTGTTTCCTTAAATAATTTGTCTGCCCCTTTCTCTCTCTTATTCTTCTTCTGGGACCTCTATAATGTGAATGTTAGCTCATCTGACGTTTCCCATATGTCCCTTAAGCTATCTTCACTTTCTTTAATCCTTTTTTCTTTCTGCAGCTCTGATTTGATAAGTTCCTCTCCCTTGTCTTTGAGTTCACTGATTTGTTCTCATGCTTCATCTAGTCTGCTGTTGAACTCCTCAAGTGTATTTTTCAGCTCATTTATTGTGTCCTCAGCTCTGAGACTTCTCTTTGGTAATTTCTTATATTTTCTGTCTCTGTTGAAGTTCTCACCATGTTCATCCATTCTTTTCCCTCATTTGGTGAGCATCTTTATGACCATTACTTTGAACTCTTTATCAGGTAAATTACTTATCTCCATTTCCTTACTTTTTTTTTTTTTTTTTCTGAGGTTTTATCTTGTTCTTTTAATTTGGGACATATTCTTCTGTTCCTTTATTTTGCTTGACTTTCTGTGCTTTTCTATGTATTAGGTGAAACAGCCCCCTCTCCCAGCCTTGGAGGAAATGAACCTTATTGTTCAACCTTGCCCTAGCTCTTGCTTATCTCTCAAATCTTTGTGATTGTCTAAGCAGCTAGATTTATTCTTGGTAGTTACCAGTTGAGGGTGTTCCAAGACTTCTCAATGTTCCAAAGTGAGGAATGTCAGTCAGCATCTCGTTTTGGGCTGATTGGAAGCCAGACCCTCAGGCAGCAGTTTTTAAAGTAGGTAAATATATACAGTCCTGTGGGACTGCAATTGTGAACTCTGCTGGCCTGCAGACCAGGTCATCTGGAGATTTCCCCTGGGCAACAGTTGCAAAAATCAGGGCTTCAGATGAGTGTGTAAACACCTTTCTGGAAGGTACCGGCATGCTGTAGAGACATCGAGGGAGAGAGCAAAAATAGCATCTCCTGACCTACATTCCGTATTTCCCAGTAGCCTCTAGATGTGTTGCAAACCTGAGGCCTTCCCCTCAGGCTGAAGGTTCTGAACAAGTAAATAGAACTTTTTCACAGAAAGCCTGTGGGTGTGTTTCAGTCTGCTGTCTGTGCAGTGCCCTTGGGTGGTAGCCTGCCATGAACTGCTGCTCCAAATTGTTATAGTCCCATGGGACCCAGGAATGCAAACCTTCCTGGCCACTGGAGCCAGATGATCAAGGAGTGTCCTCTGTGTGGACTGCACATGGCTGCCAGCATTAGCAAGGCACTGGGAGAGTGCAGGGCTGTAGCACACGTCAGAGTTAGCAAAGTAGAGAGACAGCACAACAATGGTGCCTGCCTGTGCCTCCACCCCCAGAGAGACTCCCAACAAGCCCCTTCCCTTTCCATAGACATATTAATATTAGCAAAGGAATCTCCTTCATGTATAGTCTAGGTGTTTTACAAACCTTTGCTTTTACGCTGGGTCCCAGGGTCAGTGAATCTGCATACAAGCTCTTTAAGAGCAGTATCTTAGTTGCCTATGACCTTCTGGATCTCTCGGATGTAAGCTCTGTTGATTTTCAAAGACAGACATTTTGGGGGCCCATCTTTCTGGTGCATGTTACAAGGTTTAGGATGCTTGATGTGGGGCACAAAGTGTTCACTCCTCAGAAAGAAGCTCTGGATTTGTGTTTCCTCCTGATTGTGGGTCGCCACACTGGGGGTGGGGTTTTGGGCAAGATTATGTGTGCCTCTCCTACTCATCTCTATATGGCCCTTTTATTTTTTGTTGTGAAGGAGCTGTTCATCTTACTTTCATGTCTTTTTCACAGGGAATGTTCCATACATAGCTACAGATTCAGTGTGCTTATGGGAAGAGGTAGAGTTCAGGATCTTCCTATGCCACCATCTTGGACTGTCCCCCTGATGTGCATTTTGTGTTTGATAGGAATTGCCAAATTATCTTCACAAAGGCTGTGCCTATTTACATTTCTGCCAGCCATACCTGTTCCCCATATCTTCCTAAGCATACTGTGTTAGTCAACTTTTTGATATTTGCCATTGTGTGCTTATCTCAGTATAAGTGAGAATGAGTATTTTTTGAAGTGATAAAGCCATGTGCATTTCTTTGTCTGTGAATGGTTTATCCATTATTTTCTCTGAGCTCTTTTTTATTTTACAGTTTCCTCAAATATTAACTAAAATCCTAAAAGAAAAGATTGTGAATTTGATCAGAAAGAGTGTAGGGTAGGGGTGGGAGGAAAAATCTAGGTATATATTTGCAAAGTTAACAAGGACGGATGGATGGAAAGGGGAAAAAGGCCTATCAGACATCTGATCACAAGTGGCTTTCTTCTTTTAGAGCCTTGAATGTCACAGGTGGCAGAGAAAGAAGCCACAGGGCAAATGCTTTCTTGGTTGAAGAGCTACTCTGACTTGTCAGTAGCCACTCTGAAATGGCTACCTCCAGGAAGAACACACAATCACATTTTTATCTGAATACCAAAGAGATCATGGCTATTTTTTGAGCCAGGCTTTCTCTGTCTGACTATATACTAGCAGAAACAAAATTGAAATTTTTAAATAAGAGAGATTTTTAAAAAGGAGTGCTATTATTTCCATGTTTCCATGTAAAGTCTAGGTCTTAGGGAATAAAAACAAGTGGTTGAATTTACTTTCCTATGAATCTATAATAAAATGTAGTTATGTCTATATTCTATAGAACTAACAATATAAATAGTTATGAAAATAAAGTACATGATTTATGATAAAATTAATTTTTAAGTTGCCAATAACTTTATATTCCCATATATAGAAATAATTGCTTAAGGATTTTTAAAAGGCAAAATTAGACCTAATTAATGTTTTATTAAATTTCAGCTGTTGCCATATGTGATAATGTGCCCCCTCTGTTGCTAAACCTATATAAGTAAAGTAAGCTCCAAGGATGGGTTACTCAAATTTGATCATATATATGTGTATACACACACACACACACACACACACACATTGCCGAAGTGCCTAAAAATGCGAATGAAATAGAGTTAGGGTGAAGTGGGGGCTAAAATTTGCTGCATCAGTCATCCCTTCTAAGAATGAGATTATGGCGTTATTCTCCGAATTCTTAGTTGAAGCTATTATTTTTTTCTCTTTAGGCTTAATTTGTTTTCCACTCAATTTAATACTCTACTTTAAGTGACACTTTTCATGGAAGGAAGCACAAACCAACAGGTTCATTGCACTATGGAGATGATCAGGAATTTTCTTCATAAGTTTTAGTCTCTGTATCACATAGGGCATAATAGTTAACATTTTTCTTAAGTTAATCTTTACTTTTTGGAAGATAAAAATTGTGTTCACTCTAAGCCCTCTATTTGTTATTTTATTTTTCCTCCATCTACTTCTTAAATGTACGCCTTTCCTGGTTTAGTTCACAGTTTTCCTCTCTATATACTTTATTCAGGTGGCAGGGTCATAAAATTCACTCATCCTACACCTCAGGTGTGCAGAGAAATTGTAGTTCCCCAGACTCCCACCTGCTGGTTAGAGAGAAATTATATTTTAGTTATATTTGCTTTGAAATTTAGTGTGACTGAGAAGTGTTAATGGTCTGTAAGGTATGACTACTCGGTCTCCCAGATTTCTTTGCCCTTTAGCTTATTTTATGAACTGGGCATAGGAATGTGGCTCATGAGACCTGCTGGTAGAGGGGATAGGTCATGCTCATGAGGCTCATCGTGCCTGAGCCCTTCCTGTGTCCTATTTATTCTGATATCATTGATACACCAAGGCTCACTGGTTTTCACATCAGAACTCACTGACTCTGCAGACCCCTCTAAGGGTTATTTGGCTCTGACTAGGTGATACGTTCTTTTGTTCAAACTTTATTTTTTTCAGAACATTTGTGAATGTCCCTTGATTCTTTCTTTGATCTACACAAATTGTCTCTGAGAGGCCCCTTTTCTAAGTCCACACAGTTACCTGGGGTCTGGAAGTTCTGTTGCTTTCTTTCTGCTTAATGGGCATGCAGGTTATATTCTAGGGCTGGGAGCTCTCGAAACTGGGATCCAGCCTTCCTAGATACAAAAAGTGTCCCTGAGTCCACACTCCTAACACCTGGCCAATGTGCTACAAAGAAGTGGGTCTAGCTCTCAGATCCTCACTCTTTGCAGGTCTTGCAGAGCTATGTTCCCTCCCTAAGGTTCAGGTAACCTATTCCTCTTTCTGGAGTATCCATACACCTCTCCTCTCTGCACTCATCATCCAGGACATCTGGCAAAATCTTTTGAATTACTTCTATATGCAAACTGCCTCTTTGATATATCTCTGTCTATTAAGTTTCTTAAGAGTCACTTGGGCAAAATGAAACTTCATTAATTCTCCTTCATTCTCAACTTTTTCCCAGATGGCCTGGCCATTCACCCCACCCCAATCCCAACCCCAAACACTGAATTTCTCATGCCTGAAACCAGGAAATTATTTGTTCCATTTTGTCCTTACTCTTCAATCCTAGATTCTATCCAGTATATCAACAAGTGTTATCACTTTTACCTCTAAACCCTAAACCTAATCTCAACTACTTGAATCACCTCCTCTACACAGTAGCCAGAGTGGCAGAAATCAGAACATGACTCTCCCTTGCTTAAAATCTTAAAGGCCTATCAGATTTAGGAGAAAATCCTAAATTTATTGCCCTGGCCTACTTGACCCTCCACGATCTTGTCCTTGCTTTGTTTTGTGTCTTCATCTTAAGTCAGTCTACCTCTTGACCATTATGCTTCTTTCCGTTCCTCAAACACAGTAGTTCATTCCTGCTCAGGAACTTTGCAATATGATTCTCTCCTCCAGGAAGGCTATTCATCCCCCACTCTCGGCATGGAAAAGTTGCCTTCCTCTTATAGTTTAAATACGAGTTTGAATAGTGTCATCTCCTAAAGGCCTTCTCCAATCACCTAAGCTAACATAGCCTCATGGTGGTTGGCTATAACTTTATTTTTATTCTCTGCATAGCATTCAGCATTATCTTATGTTCTTCTCAGTACTGGTTTGTTTGTCCTCCCTTTTTTCTCATTTCCCTCCGTTCAGTTCCAGAAATGGCCTTGGCTCGTGGCAGATACTCAAAAAGTATTTGTGAAAATAGTAAGCTAATGAGTAGATTATTTTCACAAAAGAGAATTTCATCTTCTGCTTTCTTCAAACACCTAAAATGTCCTTGAGGGCAAGGCCTGACTACCATTTTGGAGGAAAGGGAAGGAAAATATGACACAAATTAATATCTGAATATATTTTCTGCCTATGTATGACTGTTTAAATAGATGAAGGAAGATGAAACTGTGTGGCTTTCACATTCTTAAAGCCAAGCAAACATCAACAAATCCCTGAACATCTCCAATTCTCATTTTTCTCATCCCTGAAGCTTGAGTTATAAATCTTGCCTCACAGAGGAATTTTAAGAAGAAAATGAAATTGTACATGTGAAAGTGCCTTATAAAGTGTTGAGAATAAAAGCTAACTTTTGCAACACGTTACATTCATGGCCATGCAAGAGTGGATTAGAATAGAGAAAGGACGCAGACGCTGAAGACTTAAAGCATAGCCTCATACGTGGTTGACCAACCCTCTGGGTTTCCCAAGGACTGAGGGGTTTTCTGCGATGCGGACCTCTCTTTGTGGACAAAGGGGAGAGATATGGTCACATTAGCCTCACTGGGCTCTGTACCAGTAAAACCATTGTATGAATCCATTTTCAATTTCATGGTTCCTAAATACAAGATACTAAGGTAAAGTAATATGAACAAAAAGGAAGCTGAAATATATGTGGAAACATGGGGAATCCAAAAACCTTGAAAAGTAAAGAAGGATGTCAGAGAGTCGCACATCAGAGTGTATTTGTGGAGAAGGTTTAGGTAATGAGGGCATAACTAGCTTTCAAAAAATATTTCAGTTATGCAAGATGAATTCGTGCTAGAAATCTGCTATATAACAGTGCCCATAGATAACAATTCAGTATTGTACACTTAAAAATTTGTTGAGGGTAGATCTCATGTTAAGAGTTCTTACTACCAAAAACCAGAACAAAACAAAAGAAAACAAAAACCCACAAACAAACAAAAACAAACCCGAAAGAGGCATGCTAGTAATAACTATGTGCCAGGTACCCTACTAGATCATCAGATTACAAAAGTGAGAGGAATGCAGCTCCTGCCTGACTACATCCTGTTTCTTCATTCCTGTTCCATCTCAGCATAAAGCACAATTTTCTCCAATTTTCCCCACTTACTACCTAGTGTCCAAACATTCAGCATTCCAAGGCATGTTTCGTACAGCAGCTGTAGTGCTTTGAAGAGCTGATCTGATACTTTCACTCCCTTACTCAATCCTTTTAATAAGTATCCATTTCTATTAAAGATGAACAAAAAGGGGAGCCTGGATATGACCTAAGTATCTCAGGCCCTTTGGTACCTCATAGCCTCATCTTCACTGTTCCCACACTACCTACTCTTTGCATTTTTTTTCTTTAACATCTTTATTGGAGTATAATTGCTTTACAATGGTGTGTGAGTCTCTGCTTTATAACAAAGTGAATCAGTTAGACATATACATATATCCCCATATCTCTGCCCTCTTGCGTCTCCCTCCCTCCCACTCTCCCTATCCCACCCCCCTAGGTGATCACAAAGAACCGAGCTGATCTCCCTGTGCAATGCAGCTGCTTCCCACTAGCTATTTTACATTTGGTAGTGTATATATGTCCATGCCACTCTCTCGCTTTGTCCCAGCTTACCCTTCCTGCTCCCCATATCTTCAAGTTCATTCTCTAGTAGGTCTGTGTCTTTACTCGCATCTTGCCCCTAGGCTCTTCATGACCTTTTTTTTTTCTTAGATTCTATATATATGTGTTAGCATACGGTATTTGTTTTTCTCTTTCTGACTTACTTCACTCTGTATGCCAGTTATTTTGGGGGTGAGGGGCACAAGTGTCAATTACTTTTCTTTTACCAAGTGCATGGTAATAGTTTTATTTTTACATTGGAATGCATAGTTTCTTACCTGGCTAAGTATACATTTTTCTGATAACTCTCAAAATTTTGGATTTTGTTTCTAAGTATCTGGAAAGCTCTGTATTTCTGGAGTGTGATGGTTCAAAATAGAGTGAGCTTTTAACTTAAGCTTGATGTTACCTTACGTGAAAGGGATCAGGACACAGTGCAGAAAGGAGCTGAGTACTTAATGTAGCTACTTTCCTTCTCCCAAGACTTTAGTCTTTAAATGATCAGTTAAGAAGGCAGCCACCGAAGACCAACCAGCATAATAGTCAGTGTGATTTTCCCTCTTATTTTGAAAGCCAAAACACAGCTAATAAAAACAGCCAGATAAAGTTAGGATGCTTGTTGTGTTTAAAATATTAAATAAATATTTATTTATCTTTTAATAATGAAAGCATTTTGGTACTAAAAAAACCCTTTGAAAAGCATGTGTTTTTAAGTGGTATTATTTGTGAAGAGAATTTAGATGCATATGAGGTTTTGATACAGTTGTCATGGCTTGCATTAAAATATTTTCAAATGTGCTTGATTTAGGAAAAATGTTCTTAGTGACAAGTATCAGTTGTGTGGTATTTTAACTTAATTTTCAGTATTTGGTCTGCTGATGCCTTAACACATGTAAAACAAAACTCCTTATTATCTCTTCCAAAACTGGTACCTCCCTATTTATTTATTTGTTTGTTTGTTCGTTTGTTTGGCTGCTCAGGGTCTTAGTTGCAGCACACAGGATCATGGTCGCTGCGTGTAGGATCTTCGTTGTGGCATGAGGGATCTTTAGTTGCAGCATGCAAACTCTTAGTTGTGCATGAGAGATCTAGTTCCCTGAGCAGGGATCAAACTCAGGCCCCCTGCACTGGGAGCACGGAGTCTCAGCCACTGGAGCACCAGGGAAGTCCCCCCCTTTCTTCATCCTTTGTCTCTGTTAATGGTATCATAATCTGTGCAGTTGCTTAGATCAAATCTACAGTGTTGGTTATCTCCATGTTGGGCCACACGAGACAACATGTATATTGCACTTGTGCCTAAAATAGTAATAATCATTTTACAATTTAACGCTCTCTTTAAGAGTGTGTTTCTTGCAGAAGACTGTGTATCTGTCTCTTGATGCCATACCTTAGATCATTGTCTGACACAAACAAGACAATAAATATCTGAGGAATGAGTACAGGATTAAATGAATAAATGAGGTTTTTTCTGTCTCTCATGTCTAATTATCCTCCAGGTTCTATAGATTTTACTTTTGAGGTACTTCCCTTTTCCATCACAAACACTTCATTCCCAGGCCACAAAGCTAGCTTAGGTTTTCATAAGCAATAACTTTTGGACATTTGCATGAGACTTCTTATCTCATTTTCATCTCTTGCACCCTTTCCTCTCTATTGCATCTTTCATACTGCTATCAAAGCATCTCTGAATTTGCCATTCCCTTGCCCAAATACCCTCCCTGGCCCTAATTCTACGGCAGGACAAGATACACGACTCTCTGATATCTGTAGTATGTTATCCAAGGTCTTTTGTTGTCTGGTCTGAGAATAGCCAGCTTTCTTTTTCACTGTTTCCACTCATGCACACAATATTTCACCCAAATCAGAAATTATTATTAATTTTTTCTGTCCATGCTGTGTTTTAGCTCTTTTGTTTACCTAGGATATCTCTCCACTTTCATCTCTGCTGGTCACAGGACAGTTGAGCCCAGATTATATTCATTTCTTGTATGACTAAGCATTTTAAATTGATGAGCCAGTTATAGAGCCTTTATCAAAGTCTTTTTCCCCTAGTGCAAACATTGTTAATGCTTTATTAATCATGTGGTATAGATTTTGATCCATGTTAGTAAAAACAACATGGATAATACTGGCTTAATTTTCTGAGCACTTACTATGTACAGACACTGCTCTCAATATTTTAACATACTACTTTTCATCTTCATAACAACTCTATGATTAGGCGCTATTACAATCTTGATTTTATAGACAAGGAAACTAAGGCAGAGAGAGGTTACTTGGCTCTCCAAAGTTCTCACAACTAGAAAGTGTTGAAGCCAAGTATTGATCCCAGGGTGACTTTTTAGGACTGATGAGTTTAATCGGTGTCATAACTGTGTATTGTTATAACACACATCACAGGATGTAAAGAGCGTAGATCATGTGTTCTTAAAAAGCTTAAGATGAAGATTCTAGCTAAAGAGAAGGTTATTCAGTCAATAGGGATGAACTAGAAAAGAAAGTAAAATGGATAAATTAAAGAGCTTTCTGAAACAAGAAATGTGAAAAACAACCTGCATTTATTCTCAAACTTATATTGAACATCTGTCGTGTTTCAAGCACTGTCCGTGGTACTGGGATCATATTCCTATCATTGTATGAAGTGTGTAAATGTAAATACTAAAGTGTAGTATATGTTATTAAAAAACTTCCTCTGCATGGACAATACTTCTGAGAGCTAAAATTGCTTCACGCCATACAGTTTCAGATTGAAGTTGTAGAACCTCTATCAGGTGACCATGTCGTTGTGCCGCTCAGATGTTCTTCATGACAGCCTGCTGTGAGGAGCACAGTGAACTAATGGTCTTCAGTTGAAGTACTTTTAGATTTTCCAGCATTCACACCACAGACATGCTTTCTACGGGCTGCTCCAGCCAAGAACTGAGCATGGTGGAGGGCCAGAGCCAAGCCACCCCTGCCTGATGTGGGGCTCTTCCAAAGGACAGCCTATGCTTGCGAACTCCCTTTCAGCGTGGCTGAGACTTTCTCAGAACTGCATTGCCTTCTGAAGCTTTCATACCTGATTTTTCACCCTGCTTTCATAGATTTCAGACCTGCATCTCCGTCTGGAGGCTCTCCCTACTTACTTCTGCTCCCTCTTCTATCTTCTTTATCTTTCACCGGCATGTCTCTCAATAACTGTCTGAGACTTCTGACCCTATTGAAGTGTCTGTTTCTCAGTGGCACTGAACTGACATACTTGGTGAATTCAGAAACCTTTTTGCACCAGGAATTCCAGGATCTTTTATATATACTATTTATTTGCCACTTAATTCAACCACAATTCCAACAATCATATCTGAATGTATAAGATTGTTAAACAGGCATCCATGGGGACATTACTTCCTATTTATGTGTCTCACCCACGACCCAATAAATATCTGATTAAAAAGTACACCTGCAGAGATTTACTCTCACTCTGTGGTTCGTAACCCTCTACTTCACCTGTTTTATTATGGAATCTAAAACACACAACACAGGCAGCATACAAATGAAAATGACAGTAATCATCAATTTTTAAAATAAATTTTGTATCATTTTTCTCTAAATGAAGAATTTTTTTCAGGGACTGGTTAGTGATAATCTATGTTTAAAAAGCATACATAACTAATAATGAACCACGTTCTTTTAATTTTCTTCTTTGTTTCCCTAAGAAATCATAAAAAATCTTATCAAGCCTGTCAAGCTATTTTGAACCCTTATCTCTGGGGGTTTTCCTACCAGGATTGATCTCTTCTGTAACTAGAGATAAGAAAGTTATAAATCTAGAGATAAGAAAGCATGATTACTTGTTTTACAGAATCTTATGGGACTTTATTGATAAACCACATTTAGAATGCCGTGAAAAGTTGAAAGAGATTAAGAATTCAAACCTGATCCCGTGGAAAAGCTTTAATCAGGAAGACTTTGTAAGCTCCAAATTTATATTAACTTCCTAAGCCTCCTCACCAATATAACACTGGGGGCATCTACATCGGTAAGAACGTGGAAGACTGAAGGAGGATGTTGGAGGAGGTTATTAAAACAAGGGCAGGGCTTCCCTGGTGGCGCAGTGGTTGAGAGTCTGCCTGCCAATGTAGGGGACACGGGTTCGTGCCCTGGTCTGGGAAGATCCCACATGCCGCGGAGCGGCTGGGCCCGTGAGCCATGGCCGCTGAGCCTGCGCGTCCGGAGCCTGTGCTCCGCAACGCGAGAGGCCACAGCAGTGAGAGGCCCGCATACCGCAAAAAAAAAAAAAAAAAAAAACACCAAGGGCAGACCACTGATACAAAGTCCAGTACGGGTCAATCATCTTATTCTTTTCAAAATTCGAATCAGCACCTCATTTTTGTAGATCTCAAGTTACTTTTACTTGCCAGAGGACAAAAAACAAACAAACAAACAAAAAAAACCAATAGGCAAGAAGCATACGTAGAATCATTGGCAGAGTATTAAACATTTAGCTAGAATATTGGAAAAATCAAAAACAATCTAGAGCAAGTGTTGGCATGTTATGACTTACAGGACAAATCCAGATTGCCTATTTCTATAAAGCTGTATTGAAAAACAGACGTGCCTGTTAATTTATATATTATGAATGGCTGCCTCCAAACTAACAGAGAGGAATTGAGCATTTGCAACAGACCGTCTGGCCCTCCAAGCGTAAAATACTTACTATTTGGCCCTTTAAAGGAAAAGTTTGCTGCTCCTTAGGCTAAAGAAAGATATTTAGGAATACAGTCCAGGCATGGAACGAGAAAGTTTTCCTAACTTGTACGAAATCTGTATAATTAATAGCCTGTCACCATGTGAATATAATCATCCTTGACTGTGTCAGAATAACATACCTGACATTTGTTCCTTTTTAAAATTGTTTATGTAATGTTCGTGCAGTTCTCATACTTCGAAGGTAAAATAATTTCAGTGGTCCTCATTGTAAACACGAAACACTGCACATCACTTTTAGTTAGGTTAGTGCAGCAAAATCCCCCACTCCCAAGGAAACAAAAAATGTGTGCCAAGAGTACTACATTGTTGAGACTTACTGTTCTATAAACTTGGTGAATAAAGAGTTGCAATCCCATTTCAAATATACCATTCATTGATTGTCGTGGCCTTTCCTTACAGTGGCATGAGCAGAGATAACCATCCTTTTATTTCTCTGTCACTGTTTCTCCCATAGATAGGCTCTGCTGGCCAGCTGAACTGAAAATAATGGTGTTATAGAGCTTAAAATAATATTTCTGCTCTGTTAACACAATTGAGAATCTCTCCATGTCTGATGCCATACAAGGGTTTGCTCTTTTGTTTGTTTCGGAATTTTTCTATAGAAGGAAAACAAAAATAAAATCATACACATAGCAAACTCCCACTTGCCATCTCCTTATAGCCCCTCTCTATATCCTCTAGAGTATCACTTCCATGTATTTATAATTATATATTCTATTGTTTTATGTGCTTTCGATTTTACATTAATGGGGTCATACCGGACATACATGTTTGCAGCTGGATTTTACACTCAACATTGTTTTTGATACATATCTTTGTTAATATATTTAAATCTAGTTCATTAATTTTAACCTGGATTAAAGTGACTAACATACACCCCTAAGAATAGACATTGTTGGATCCCGCCCAGGCAGAATGATACGGCAGCGCCTCGGGAGCCTCGGTTGGCCTCCGATAGCCAGCACCCCCAACCGCCGTCCCCGCTGGCGGGGCACTGCCCGAGTCCCCCGGGGCACGGTGCAGCCCGACCCGCCGCGCGTTGGGACCGGGGTCCAGTGCGGAGAGTCCTTCGTCCTGGGACACGGCGTGCGGCCGGAAAGGCAGCCGCCCCTCTCCTGTCACGGACCGAACGTTCGCGGGGAACCTGGTGCTGCTAAACCATTCCTAGACAACCTGCTTCTGGGTCGGGGTTTCTTACGTAGCAGAGCAGCTCCCTCGCTGCAGTCTATTGAAAGTCAGCCCTCGACACAAGGGTTTGAAAGAAAGAGAAAAAAAGAAACAGAACCAAAAAGAAAGAAAGAAAAAGAAAAACAGAATAGGTATTGTTTTAAGATCTTTAAAAATATTAAATCATTTATTTTGATCAAGTTGATATTGATAAACCACCATATGACTAGGCCATTGAATTTATTCATCCTGCTACTGGAACAGTCAAGTTGTCCCACTTATTTACTATGACAGATATTGGCACAATGACTGTCTTTATGCATAACTTCCTTGCATGTGACTACAAGAGTTTCTCTAAAGTAGAATTACTCTACTTTACTACTGAATTTCTTTTCCAAGCTGTTACCCCACCAGGACTGTGTAAAACTCCTTTTCCCTGCAGTGTTTTACAAAATTTTGCAGGTCCCTCATTGCTAACAAAAAATAGTTCTTTTAATATTGTCTATGTATTTCCTCCCCTGTAAACTGCCTTTTTATAATCTTTTGCTCATTTTTCTGTTGTGTGGTCTCTTTTCAACTGATGAAAGAAGCTTTTCAAAAATTCTTATACTAATTATTGACAGATAGTATTTATATGGGCATATATAAAAATGGTGACATTTGAACATTTAAAAAAATTTTATTTTATATTGGAGTATAGTTGATTTATAATGTGTTAGTTTCAGGTATACAGCAAAGTGATTTAGTTTTACATATACATATACCTATTCTTTTTCATATTCTTTTCCCATATAGGTTATTACAGAGTATTGAGTAGAGTTCCCTTTGCTATACAGTAGGTCCTTGTTGATGATTTATTTTATATGTAGTAGTGTGTATATGTTAATGCCAAACTCCTAATTTATCCCCCTGCCACCTTTCCCCTTTGGTAACCATAAGTTGGTTTTCTAAGTCTGTGAGTCCATTTCTGCTTTGTAAATAAGTTAATTTGTATCATTTTTTAGATTCCACATGTAAGTGATATCATATGGTATTTGCCTTTGTTTGACTTATTTCACTTATTATGACAATCTCTAGGTCCATCCATGATGCTGCAAATGGCATTATTTCTTTTTTTTAATGGCCGAGTAATATTCCATTGTGTGTGTGTGTGTATGTGTGCGCGCGTGTGTGTATACCACATCTTCTTTATCCATTCCTCTGCTGATGGACATTTAGGTTTGCTTCCATGTCTTGGCTATTATAAATAGTGCTGCAGTGAACATTGGGGTGCATGTATCTCTTTGAATGATGTTTTTTTTTCCAGTTATATGCCTAGGAATGGGATTGCCGGATCATACAGTAGCTCTATTTTTAGTTTTTTTAAGGAATCTTCATACTGTTTTCCGTAGTGGCTGTACCAAGTTACATTCCTACCAACAGAGCAGGAGGGTTCCCTTTTCTCTACACTGTTTGTAGATTTTTTGATGATGGCCATTCTGACTAGTGTGAGATGATTACCTCATTGTAGTTTTGATTTGCATTTCTCTAATAATTAGCAATGTTGAGCATCTTTTCATGTGCTTTTTGGCCATCTGTATGTCTTCTCTGGAGAAATGTGTATTTAGATCTTTTGCCCCTTTTTTGATTGGGTTGTTTTTTTTTTTTTTTGGTATTAAGCTGCATGAGCTGTTTGTATATTTTGGAGACTAATCCCTTGTCATTTGTATTGTTTGCAAATATTTTCTCCCATTCTGTGGGTTGTCTTTTCATTTTGTTTATGGTTTCCTTTGCTATGCAAAAGCTTTTAAGTTTAATTTTAGGTCCCGTTTGTTTATTTTTGTTTTTATTTTCATTACTCTAGGAGGTGGGTCCAAAAAGACATTGCTGCGATTTATGTCACAGTGTGGTCTGCTTATGTTTTCCTCTAAGTTTTATAGTATCCAGTTTTACATTTAGGTCTTCAATCCATTTTGAGTTTATTTTTGAGTATGGTGTTAGAGAATGTTCTAATTTCATTCTTTTACATGTGACTGTCCAGTTTTCCCAGCATCACTTGTTGAAGAGACTCTTTTCTGCATTGTATATTCATGCCTCCTTTGTTGTAGATTAATTGACTCTACATGTGTGGGTTTATTTCTGGGCTTTCTATCCTGTTCCAATGATCTATAAGTCTGTCTTTGTGCCAGTAGCATACTGTTTTTATTACTGTAGCTTAATAGTATAGTCTGAAGTCACGGAGCCTGATTCCTCCAGCTCTGTTTTTCTTTCTCAAGATTGCATTGGCTATTTGGGGTTTTTCGTGTTTCCATACAAATTGTAAGATTTTTTTGTTCTAGATCTACAAAAAATGCCATTGGTAAATTGATAGGGATTGCACTGAATCTGTAGATTGCCTTGGGTAGTATAGTCATTTTGACATTTTAAAACCATATAAGTGCCACAAATACCACACATGTATTTTTGCATGGATTATATAATAACTATGCATCTGAGACAACTATTTTCAAGCACAGGATAATAGGCACTCAAAACTGCAATCTCTGAGTGAAGGGAACTCATGAGTAAGCCATATATTTATCTCAGCATCCTGTCCAGGGACATTTTCTTTTCTTTTCTTTTCTTTCTTTTTTTCTTTTGTGGTATGCGGGCCTCTCACTGCTGTGGCCTCTCCTGTTGCGGAGCACAGGCTCTGGATGCACAGGCTCAGCAGCCATGGCTCACGGGCCTAGCCACTCTGTGGCATGTGGGATCTTCCCAGACCGGGACACGAACCCGTGTCCCCTGCATCGGCAGGCAGACTCTCAACCACTGCGCCACCAGGGAAGCCCCAGGGACATTTTCTTAATTGTGGTGCAGAAAAGAAAAATTCAAACAAAGCTTCTGAGCTGAGAAGGCAGAGATCAGGATTTGACTGCTAAAGCAGCTACAGTCTGCAATCACTAGCAAGGAATTAGCTGAGTAAGGGGATCGGGTGACAGGGAGCAGGGCGGAGAGGGCGGAAATCTGTGTGAAAGCTTCCTACAAGTCCCTGGCTGAGGGTGGAATTGTGATTTTTCCAGGCAAGATCATATAAAATTCTCAGCTTTTCCTGGGTTGAGAGTAGAACAAAATAAATAGAAATCAATAAGTGGTAGCAGACATTTGAATTCCAGCACAGGCAGAGTGGAGAGACCTTTCTAGCATCTGAGCATTTAATTAAGATGTCAGCAAGACTGTAACTTAAGAATAAAGCTCATGCCCTGTCATAAAGCATACTTTAGACCCTTGGAGATTGAGCCTCAACACGTTAGAGGAGCTTGATAAGCACCTTGAACTTTCGACCAACCCACCCCAATAAAACATAAAACCAAACCTACACATGTTGATGGAGATCAGCCACTAATTTTCTAGAGAAAAAAAAAAAAGAATCAAAAATTTGCAGAGAAAAGAAACAAAATGTGGCATCTATATAATGTGTCAATTATAATGTCCAAAATCTATATAATAAAAAATAATACATTTCTGAAGAAATAGGAAATTGTGACTTATAGCCAAGAAAAGAAAAATGTAATAAGTGGAAACAGACCCCCAAATGGTCCATATATTAGATTTAGCAGACAAATTTTTGAAAGAATATTATAAATACATATATATAAAGAAAAATATCTTAATGAGTAATCTTGAAGAAAATCCTAGCAGAGAAATAGAAATTTCAAAATACAACAAAATGGAAATACTGGATAAGAGTGCTGTAACAACTAAAGTGCAAAGTTCATGGTAGGCTTAATAGCAGACTGGATTAGACTTTTTAGAAAATGGAAAATCAACTTGATGACATAGCAATAAGAATTATAGAACCATATAATTGGATTCATGCAATATCTAATCAGATAATCCAGTTGGAAAAATGGAGAATAAAAGATTGAAGAAAATATACAGGGCTTAGTGACCTGTAAGTCCTATTATGTCAATAATTACATTAAATGTATATAGACTAAACACTTATTTTAAGGCAGATCGTTAGACTGGATTAAAAGACAGAATACAACTCTGCGATATTTATTAGCAATGTGTTTTAAATACAGAGTTGGAATTAAAGGGAGTAAAAAAGATATAACCTGCAAATAAACACCAAGTGTAGGAAAGGTAATATGGCTATATTATTATCAGACAAGGTAGGCTTCAAGACAGAGTGCTATCAGAAATGAAGAAGGACATTTCACAGGCTAAAGAAACAATTCATCAAGGAGACCTAACACCTCATGATGTAAATGCAATAAATATAGACTTTAATATATATGAAAAAAAAGTTGACAGTCTCCCCATGGCCAAAAAAAAAAGAAACAGACAAAGTGACCATTATGGTTCATGATTTTAAGACAGTTCTCTCGGTATTTGATAAAACAAGTAAGCAAAAATTCAGTAAGAATCTGATCGAAACTATCAGCCAGTCTCACTTAATTGATATTTACAGACCAATGCATATAACAACTACAGACTATGTATTCAACTGCTCATGGAATGTCTATCAAGGTAGATGATGTATTGGGGCATAAAATGTCCTAATTTCAAATGATTTAAATATAGCAGAATAGGTTCTCTGAAGAATGAAATTAAATAAGAAATGAAAAATTAGAAAATATCCTAATATTTGGAAATTACATAATCCACTTCTAGTAAAATTCATAGTGCAAGAAATTAGAAAATATTCTCTACCCAATGATCATAAAAATGGAAGTGTTAGGCTATGCCATGCATTGGAAGAGTCAATATTAAGATGTCCATAGCCCTCAAATTGATCTACAGAATGAATGCAATTCCAATCAAAATCCAAAGCAGGTATTTTTGTTGTTGTATAAACTGCCAAGTAAACTCTTAAATATATTTCAAAATGTAAAGATTCTGGAAGAATTCAAATATTTTGGAAAAAAGAAGCATTTGAAAGCCTTCTACCACCTCACTTGAAGACCTCCTATAGATATAAAGCTACATAAATCATGACAGTGTAATACTGGCATCAGGGTAAACATAGAAATCAATGAAACAGAGTAGGGAACCCAGAAATTGACCACATACTTTCTCAATTTATTTTTGAAAGATGTGTTAAGACAATTCAGTGGGGAATGAGCAGCATTTTCAACAAAAGGTATTGTAACAGTGGGGTATAAATATGGAGAAAAACTAACTTCTCTCCCTATGTCACACAGAAATTAATTGATAAGAAACATGGACCTTAAAAAGTAAGTTAAAACTAAAACCTAATCAGCTAGGGAAAAAACGTGGGAGAAAGTCTTTGTGACTTTAAGTTAAACCTACCCTATGACCTAGCAATTCAACACCTAAGTATTTACGTAAGAACTGAAAATATATGTCTGTAAAATGATGTGTACATGAATGATTATACTTACTTTATTCATAATAGTTCTGAACTGTAAACAACTTGAATGTTATCCAGAGGTAAATGTTTAAACTATTTTATATTCATACAATGAAAAGTTCAGGTATGGGCTTGAATTATAAGTGGCATGGAGGAATGACTGCAAGAGGCATGAAGGAACTTTCTGGGGTGAATGCAATGTTCTACATCATGACTGAGACAGTGATTACATGAGTGTATGTTTATTATGATTCATTAAACTCCAAATGCAAACTCAAGAATGTATATTTTATTGTTTTTAACTTATACCACATTAGGATTATTAACATAACAAAGAAAATAAAAATTGTTGTTCTCATAAAGTAGAGAAGATATTGCATCTATGAAATAAGAAAGAAATCTATGTAAAGGGAACAAATATTTGAAAATATAAAACTTTAAACATTAGAAAGTTGTATATAAAAGTATGTGTGTATTGTGTGAATGGAGAGAGAGAGGCAGGGAGGAAGGGAGAGGGGGGAGGGAGGGAGGCAGTGGGCGAGAGAGAGAGAGAGAGAGAGAGAGAGAGAGAGAGAGAGAATAAAAAGACTGAAAAAAATAAAACTGGAATTCCCTTGGTAAAAAAAAATAAAATACAAGAAATGTAATAAAACTAGAAAATCAGCTCAAAATGTAAATCAGCCTGTTGATAATCGTTTTAGTGAAAGAAGAGAGAAATGAGAGAAGAAAATATTTAAACAAATATCCCAAAGGACTCCTGTTTTTATCATGACAGACAGTTAACTTATACCAACCCTCACATTGAGGATAACTATGAAATTTGGATAAAAATTTTTAAATAGAGTAAAATAAGAACATCTGCTTGAGTGCATCAGAGAGATGACAGAATAGAGAAAACTCTTTCTGTCAGGGAAACTATAGGAGCTCCTGTGTACAGTTTGGTTCATTTGGTAAAAGTGAAAGCTATTTTATTCCAGTCAAATTTATACTTAGCCACCTGTTTCATGAATAAAATTATAGTTTGTTATCAAGTCTTTGATTTGAGGTGGAGAGTTGTTGATATGAATTTAGATATATAATTTACACAAGTCTCTACCTGGGACTTATCTTTAGAGGGAATGGAATAAATTCTGTATATGTATATTCAGAAGAAAGCCCCTTGCTCAACCTAAAAGTTATTTGGTGATAAATAGTGGGACAAAACATTTCTGAATACTCGTGTGTGTGTGTGTGTGTGTGTGTGTGTGTGTATTCGTGCACGTGTATTTTTACTAAAGTTTTTTAAAGTATTGTTAAGATAAAATAGTGGTGCCGACTTTGGATTATGGATACACTTTCTAAAGTCGCAGGAATGAATTCTGATCAGAATTACAAAAAGTATATTTCCTTTTAAAATAAATAGCACTTTTACTGAAACTGACTTTCTCTGTCTCCAAGCCAAAGCAATTTGAAACAGTCTGATAAGTGTCTTCAGTGGAAGAACCCAATTTCCTGGTTATGTTGGCTTTCACTGAATAAAAAAATATATACATCAAAGAAAGGATGATCTATTTCTAAAATAGAATAAAAGTAACAAAGAAAAGTTGAATCAATTACTTTAGAGAGTTTTAGCAAAATTTCTAAAGGAAAATTCTTTTTAATTAAATTTTCAACATTGATGCAGTATACACACTTTCCAATTTATCCTCTTCCTTTCAAGAGCATATGTTCTATTCTCAAATCTATTATGAGTGTATATAACCAGCATGATCCATTTTGTCAAAGTGAGGTAAGCATAGTCATATTGTCAAATATTTTTCTCAAGATCTAAACTGCCCATACTAATAAGGAGTCCCATCTTTCCCTTTTATATTCTATGCCAACTCAGAAATTCAGAAATATTCAAGAATTGTGGAACTTTACTCAGCCTGTCTACCTATCTATCAAGTTGCTATTTCGATATGAATAACATTGACCTAGGTTTTCAAAGAGAAAAGGTGATAATTCGTACAATGAGTATTGGTTGTAACTAGGTGTTTTATATTGGAAAAAAATTTAACCAATGTGACTATGAATATACATTTATAATGAACAAAATTTACTTGCTGAATTTGTCTTACCACATATTTCCCAGAGCAGAGGGTATTTAGTTTTATTCATTTGTTTTTACAGACTTTTTTTTTTTTCAGTTCATTCATCTAACCATTTCAAATAACAGGTATTAAATTTCTACTATTTACTAGGAACTTATTTTCACAATGTGACGTTTAGATATTAAAATGATTCTAAAATGTGTACTACCATAAAAATTTATCAACTTGATAGAAGTTGGTAAGAATTCTAGTAATTGGTATGGGCATCTTCTTTGAAATATAAAATTGTTTATCCAATTTATACTGATACTTGAATAATATAAATAAAAGAGAAGCAAGATTGCATTCTCTTTCTTCCCTTTTCTTTATCTCTTTTTTTTTGGTAAACTTTGATCTTTATTTTAATAAACATGTAACAAAATATAGCCTATCATTTTTTAAAAATAATTAATTAATTTTTTTGGCCACGTCTTGAGGCATCTTAGTTTCCCGATAAAACTTGGGCCCCGCAGTGAAAATGCCAAGTCCTAATCTCTGGACCACCAGAGAATTCCCTATAACCTCTCATTTATTTATGGCAAATCAAAGTTTTTTCTTTCTTTTCTTTTTTTTTAATTTTAAAAGTTCACTAAGTGTATACTCATAAAAGAAATCATTTCTGGAGTAATAAATGTTCTGAGCAGCTAAATGGAAACTCCTTAGTTAATGCAACTGTCAGCTCAATTGAAATTCGGTAAAACAAAGAAATATTAAAAATGTTCTCTATCACTGTTAGTAATGTGCCATCCATAAGAATAATATTTAGCTGTAGGACTTTGGAACTGGCAGTCATTTCTCAGATAATAGAAATTTGAAAATGTACCAGTTCTACAAAAGTGAGTTTATTTACATGAATAATTTTTACAGTTTAGATATTGGTATTTAATGAAGCATAGTTTGTAAAATTGAAAACACTTTAAAATCTCTACTTACAATTCACTCAGCCTATTAAAAATAAAAGAATCCTACTGGGATAGTTATTAAGCAATTGTCTTTCGGCTCCATAGACACCTTTTATAGGCTTTGTGATGCCAGGACTGGGACTATGAAAACTATATTTCCCCTTTGCCAGAGACTGTTAAATTATGCCAGTAGGGGGCCCTGGAGAGAGTCCAGAAGGGAGGAGGTAAGAGAAGAAATTTCTGCTTCTAGTTTGATTTTTTCTTGTTGGAATCATTCCGGTGAAGGCCCTTCCTATGAAAACAGCAGCTGGCTCCAATTTTTGTCTTTTCTTCCTGCCAATCCCAGAATCAGCTTATCATACCCATTAGAGGTACCAGTAGCAGCCTGGCTGTGAGTTCACCAGATGGCTGAGCCCCAGAGGCAGGCCCTCATCTTCATATTTCTCTGTTCTGATAACCCCAGACCCCTCCTCATTCCCCTATTCCTGGGAGCAGGGGGAGCTGCTGCTTGCAGTTCCTATTTATGTGTTGCCTCAGGGTTTTCTTTTTGTTTTGTTTTGTTTTTTAAGCCTTTTAATGTCTATTTCAAAATTCTCTAAGATTTTCTTTACATAATATAAAACATTACATATTTATATTACTTATGATATATAATGTATTATCTATTCAAACAGTTAGTGTAGTTTCTGTTTTTCTGACTGGACCCTGATGGATATAACTGCTGTTCTATGCTGAGTGGGTAGGTAGACTTTTATAGGGTCTTTTTTTTTTTAATTGTGTAAGTATTTTGACTTCAAGTTTCCACTTAGGATGTAGAAAGCTGGAAAGATTATCACTCTCACCATTGCAAAAATAACAAGAACAAGAACTCTTCACAGTCTGAAAAATTCTCAAAATTTTGAACTCATCAGAGAGTTGAAGTCACAGGATGACAACTAACTGATCATCTAGGGATAGACAGGTATGTTTAAGAAGAGATGGGATGAAAGCTCTTGCCTAAGTTGGCCTGTCCGCTGGAAAATGGTGAAGAGGATTCAACTAAAATGTTTAACATATACTGAAGGCCAAGTGTGGAGAAGCAAGGTCATATAAACTCTGGAGGCCACAGACGCAAGGGGATTTCATGCTCACATGAAATCCATGGATATCACTGGTTGTTCACAATAAAAGATCAAGGGCAAGGTGAAAGACTTGAAAACATGACTCGTGTAGAGCAGGTTTGAGAGAGGACAACAGCCACTCTGAGAAAGGCTCAAAGTCTCGTCTGGATCACTCTTTTCTTATTTCATAGAAACAAAAGTCCTGAACAGCTGAGAAAATGGGAATAAATGCTGTTACTCTTATTCATTGGTGAAGACTTTGCAGCTAGGAAAAATAAACCTGAAAAAGTCCTTTACCTATTCTTGAGGGGTCAGAAATGCACACTTGGCTCAGGCATACAGGCAAGATTACTGAGAACTCCCACTACTGAGACAGCAACACAGCGTCTAAGACAGATTTAATCAGAGCAAAAGGAGCATGCCCTCTCCAGCCCCTCACCACTAGCTTGACAAACTAACAAGTGTTGAATAACAGCAAAAGCTTATGGGTAGGAAAAAGGCAAGAGCATGGAGAGTAATTTGCTGTGAGGCTCAGAACAAAAGGAAGACCTAAAGTTGAGGGTGGAGCAGACATTAGGTAAACTCTCTGGCAAACCAACCCTACCATATGTAGAGGGATTTGGAGCCTGTGGTTCACTGTAGGTAACCACAGAGATAACAAATCCCAGATCGGGCTTGACTTCTGATAAAACTGAATCATCTGTCCACACTGAAGATTTAGCAGAAGGCCAGAAAGATCTGCTTATTTCTAAACATAATAAATACTCTTTATTTCCGTTTCTGTGGTTGTATATAAGATGTCTAGCTATCAACAAAAAATTACAAGGCATACAAAGAGTCAAGGAAAAAAAAATCAAGAGCCAAAGCAATCAGCCAAACCATAATCAATTATGAAAGAGATGTTAGAGCTATCTAACAGTGAATTTAAAAATAAATATGGATATTTTAAGTGCTTCAGTAGAAAATAATGGGCAGCATGCATAATCGGATCAGATGGGTAATTAAAACAAAGATACATAAACTATAATAAAAAATAAAGTGAAAATTATAAAAATGAAAAACATATTAATAGAGATGAAGAAAACCTTCAGTGAGCTCATCAGTAAACTCAACACAAGGGAGGAAAGAATCAATGAACTCAAAGCTATGTCAAAGGAGATTATCCAAACTGAAACACAAAGTGATAACAAAGTACAAACAACAAACCAGAACAGAGCATCCAAGAACTGTGGAACATTATCAAACATAAGGGGGATTAGAACCTCAGAAGGAAAACTCAGGGCAGAAGAAATACTTGAAGAATTAATGGTAAATAATTTTCCAAAATTAATAAAAGAGGCCACAGATCCAAGAAGCTCAGAGAATGCCAAACAACATAAATAAAAACAACAACCATCTAGACAACACATTTAAAGTACTGAAGGTCAAAGATAAAAAGAAACCCTTTAAGGTAACCAGAGAAAAAAGTAACAAAAGAAAAACAAAGATTACAGCAGACTGTAGGACAATGGAAAAATCTCTTTCTTAAAAAATTTTATTTTATATTGGAGTACAGTTGATTTACAATGTTGTGTTAGTTTCGGGTGTACAGCAAAGTGATTCAGTTATACATATACATATATCTATATCTATTCAGATTCTTTTCCCATGTAGGTTATTACAGACTATTGAGAAGAGTTCCCTGTGCTATACAGTAGGTCCTTGTTGGTTATCTATTTTAAATATAGTAGTGTGTATATGTTAATCCCAAACTCCTAGTTGCCCCGACTGTTCCCCTTTGGTAACCACAAGTTTGTTTTCTAAGTCTGTGAGTCTGTTTCTGTTTTGTAAATAAGTTCATTTGTACCATTTTTTTAGATCCCACATATAAGTGATATCATATGATATTTGTCTTTCACTGTCTGACTTACTTCACTTAGTATGACAATCTCTAGATCTATCTGTGTTGCTGCAAATGGCATTATTCCATTCCTTTTTATGGCTGAGTAATATTCCATTGTATATATGTACCACAGTTTCTTTATCCATTCATCGTCGATGGACGCTTAGGTTACTTCCGTGTCTTGGCTATTGTAAATAGTGCTGCAATGAACATTGGTGTGCATGTATCTTTTTGAATTATGGTTTTTTCTAGATATATGCCCAGGAGTGGGATTGTTGGATCATATGATAGCTCTATTTTCAGTTTTTTAAGGAACTTCCATACTGTTCTCCCTAGTGGCTGTACCAGTTTACATTCCCAGCAATAGTGTAGGAGGGTTCCCTTTTCTCCACACCGTCTCCAACATTTATTGTTTGTAGACTTTTTGATGATGGCCATTCTTCCTGGTGTGAGGAGATACTTCACTGTAGTTTTTATTTTCATTTCTCTGATAATTAGCAATGTTGAGCATCTTTTCATGTGCTTTTTGACCATCTGTTTGCCTTTAGAGAAATGTCTATTTAGATCTTCTGAAAAAAGAAAATTGTCAACCCAGAATTCTATGCCCAGCAGAGTATCTTTCAAAATTGAAGAAGAAATAAAGACTTTTTCAGACAGAATAGAGAATTGCCAGCAGACCTGCCCTACCAAAAATGTTACAGGAAGTTTTTCCAACAAAAGGAATATGATACTAGACAGAAACTTAGCTCCATAGACAGGGATCAAGAGTGCTGAAATGGGATAAATAAGTTTAGATAAAAATTCATTTTCCTTATTTTTAATTGCTCTAAAAGATAACTGATTATCTAAAGCAAAAAAGAGTAGCTATATATTGTGTTTTCACAGCATGTATAAAAGTAAATGACAGCAGCCTAAGGGGTGAGAGAAAGTAATTGGGATTGAACTGCTAGGAAGTCCTTATACTACACATGATGTGTTATAATATTATTTGAAGAAAGACTCTGATAATTAAATATATATATATTGTAAACCTTACATAACCACTAAAATTAAATAGATTTCTTGAAGTCCTGTGGATTTGCTGACCTCAGGTCACGACCATCACTTGAACCATTCGCCATTAAGGGTGGAGGTGAAATAAAAGAGGTATGATGAGTCATACAGTACCAAGCATGGTCACCTAGATAGTAGGTTATGTGGGTGGGCAGTTCCTCTCAGTATGAAGTAAGGAAATGATGACAGGAGGATATCAGAAAAAAGAAAAGAACATGAAAAGAGCAAAATATGGTTAATTTTGTAAACTTTCTTTTCTTCTTGAGTTTTCTAAATTACATTTAATAGTTTAAGCAAAATTATAGCCCTGTCTAATGTATATACAGAAAGAATATTCAGCACAATTTTGTTATAAAGGGAGAGGGTAAAGGGATGTAGATGGGGTAAGGTTTCTGTACTTTCTGGACAACAGTAGACTTTGATAAATCATATACTGTGGTAGGTAGAATAATGGGCCCCAAACAGGTCCATGTCCTGAGCCCTATAACCTATAACTGTGTTAAGTTATATGGCAAAGTAATAAAGAAAGCAAATGGAATTAAGACTGATAATCAACTCACCTTAACATAGGGTGGATTATCTTGGATTATTCTGGTGGGTCTTGTGTAATTGCAGGGGTCTCTTGAGGTAGAAGAGGGAGGCAGAAAGGAAGGTCAGGTTGATGTGCTATGAGATGGTCTCCATCTTTGGCTTCTGGCTTTTGAAGATGGAGGAAGGCTTCAGAATCAAACAACTGGTGAGCTTTAGAAACAGGAAAGGTAACAGATTCTTCTTCAGTAGGCCCAGAAGGGAGCACAGTCCTGCCAACCCCTTAATTTTAGCCCTGTGTGCAAGCCACATCAAAATTCTGACTTACAGAAAAGTAAGATAATAAATTTATGGGGATTTGGGGTGGGTTTTTTTGGCCTTTGCTGTTTTTATTTATTTTTTAATTGAAGTATAGTTGATTGACAGTGTTGTGTTAGTTTCTGCTGTGCAGCAAAGTGAATCAGTTACGCATATGTATATATTCTTTTTTATATTCTTTTCCATTATGGTTTATCACAGGATATTGAATATAGTTCCCTGTGCTATACAGTAGGATTTTGTTGTTTATCCATCCTATATATAATAGTTTGCATCTGATAACCCTAAATTCCTAAGCCATCCCTCCCCCACCACTCCTCCCTCTTGGCAACCTCAAGTCTATTTTCTATGTCTGTGAGTCTGTTTCTGTTTTGTAGATAAGTTCATTTATGTCATATTTTAGATTCCACATATAAGCTATATCATATGATATTTGTCTTTCTCTGTCTGACTTACTTCATTTAGTATGATAACCTCTAAGTCCATCCATGTTGCTGCAAATGACATTATTTCATTCTTTTTTATTGCTGCATACTATTCCATTGTATATATGTACCACTCTTCTTTATCCATTCATTTATTGATGGACATTTAGGTTGTCTCCATGTCTTGGCTATTGTGAATAGTGCTGCTATGAACATAGGGGTGCATGTATCTTTTGGAATTATAGTTTTGTTAAAATGGCCTACTACCCAGAGCAGTCTACAGATTGAATGTGATCCTTATCAAATTACCCATGACATTTTTCATAGAACTAGGACAAATAATCCTAAAATTTATATTGAACCATTAAAGACCCAGTATTACCAAAGCAATCCTGGGGAAAAAGAACAAAGCAGGAGGCTTCAGATAATACTACAAACCTACAGTAATCAAAACAGCATGGTACTGGCACAAAAACCAACATATGGATCAGTGGAACAGAGTATAGAGCCCAGAAATAAACCCACATACCTAAGGTCAATTAACCTTTGACAGAGGAGTCAGGAATATACAGTGGAAAAAAGACAGTCTCTTCAACAGGTGGTATTGGGAAAATTGGACAGCCACTTGTAAATCCATGAAGTTAGAACACACCTTCACACCATACACAAAAATAAACTAAAAATAGCTTAAAGACTTAAATAGAAGACATGACACCATAAAACTCCTAGAAGAAAACATAGGCAAAACATTCTCTGACATAAATCATACCAATGTTTTCTTAGGTCACCCAAGGCAATAGAAACAAAAGCAAAAATAAAGAAATGGTACCTAATCAAATTTACAAGTTTCTGTACAGCAAAGGAAGCCATAAACAAACTGAAAAGACAACGTATAGACTGGGAGAAACTATTTAATTTCCAAAATACACAAACAGTACATACAACTCAACAACAAAAAAATCCAAACAACCCAATTGAAAAATGGGCAAAGACCTAAATAGACAGTTCTCCAAAGAAGACATACAGATGACCAACAGGCATATGAAAAGATGCGCAACATTGCTAATTATTAGAGAAATGCAAACAAAGATTACAATGAGGTACCGCCTCAAGCCAGTCAGAATGGCCATCATTAAAAAGTCTACAAGTAACAAATGCTGGAGAAGGTGTGGAGAAAAGGGAACCCTCCTACATTGTTGGTGGGAATGTAAGTTGGTGCAGCCACTATGGAAAACTACTGGAGGTTCCTCAAATAACTAAAAATAGCGTTGCCATATGATCCAGCAATCCCTCTCCTGGGCATATATCCAGACAAAATTATAATTCAGATTTGTGTTGCTTTAAGCCATGAAGTTTGTGGTAATTTGTTATTGCATCAACAGAAGACTAATACACCTGTCAGTCTACCTTAAGCATATGTCTTTTAATTATAATTTTAAAAAATGTTTTATGTCACATAATGTTAAAGGTACAAAAATTGTTGCCACCTGAAATTATTTTATATTTAAAGTAATTTAAATGCCACCCACCCCTCTTATCTGAAGACAAGTGATTTTGTGAAATCACATGGTATCACTTTACTCTGGTGTAATTTATTTTAATGAAAATGAATTCTTCAATATTACCACACACCATATATATAATCTTACAATTATATATAAATAAATAAGTTATTTGGAGTGCAAAATAAGCATTGAGGCATCAAAGCACAATCATAGCTATCCAAGAAGTCATAGTAAGTGAAAACTCTGTCATGAGACTTCTAGAGTTAGTGCATCCCTGTTTTTAATAAGCAACAAATCAAGCCAAACATAAGCTTAAGAGACAAAGTAAAAATGGGAGGGCCTTTCAGAGAGCAGCTGCAGTTGTCATGAATTATATTAGGTTTCTCCCCTTGTGTTCTTTCATTTAATTCTCAAAATATCTGTGAATTAAAGAGATTAATATCCTATTTTACAAATGTTGGAATTGAACATTAGAGAAAAAAGTGACTTACTCAAAGTTGTTAGTTACTGAGGAGAAGAATTCAAATCCATTCAGGTTTTACCATTCTACTAAGAAGTAAGGAATGCTGTATCTCCAAAGGTATCATTAGCAAGAGCTAAATATAAAAATATGTTCACTGGGAATTGCAGCATGTAATAAAATGGACAACTATCTTATACATGGAATGCATATACCAGACTTACCAAGCCTCAACAGCTAGTGGGAGTGGGTGATGTTCAAGAACCAACCATCATACTGTACTTAGAATCTCAAGATTCGTTCAACTTTCTGTGTACAACTTCTGTCAATTTATTTCTTCTTGTGAAGGTTTTCTGTTAGGGCCCTGAAAAATGATGTTCATTTGGGGTTCTCAGCCTATGAAAGTAGACTAGAATTACCTGAATTGTAAATGTAGGCAGAGTTCAGTTTCCTATCCCCAAACTCCCACAGGGCTTTTTAGCTGCCGTGAAAGTCAGCTGATTAAAGTATGAATTCTGGAAGGTATGGGTCTTTTTCTGGTGCCTCCTCAGCTGATCTTGATTGTATATGCAATAGAAAGTTATAACATACCGTTACAAGTGTAATGATCTTGAGTTCTTGGTTACTGACATAAAAATGGACAAATTTTTCTTTTATTTTGGACTTTGTGTTTGTAAATTGAAGAATATTGATATTGAGGGAATTGAATAGCTCTAACATTAGTGCATTTATTGGAGGAGTAAAGATGTCAATTGGTACACAGTGGTCATTATATAACCACAGTTTAATTGGATCATGAATTTTGTGTAGACACTTTATTATCAACATAAGCAGGCAAAGGTCAGCTCTTGAATAGTTTTTCCTCTTTCTAAATACATTTTTGAGTTTTATAATCTAGGGTTAAAACTTATGAAATATAGGAAATAGCTCTTAATGATGAACTAGGAGACCTATATTATAGTTTATTTTGTGTCTAGCTAATTTGATTTTAGATAGGTCACTTGATCGTTGGCCTTCAGTTTTCTCAATTACAAAGGTCTGTATAACCTGGACACTTCTCACCTTTCAAATGTCACCACCAGCCAGTCTCTCTAACCTTTAGTCATAGAGAAATATTTTCAGCTTCAAGATCACCCCAAACTTCTACCTGCTTAGAGCTTTTTCACACCTTGTTTTTAATGTGTATGTTCAAAATGCTTTGCCCTGAGTTCTTTACATGGCTGGTGCCTCCTTTTCATAATATCTTATTAAATGTAGTCTCTTCAAATAGGTCTTTTTGATGCACTCATCTGTGTATGTTCTGCCCTCCCACCTTGTCCCTAGAATTGTCTATCACAAGATCTTGTAAGATATTTCTCTGTTTCTTATATATTTATTTGTTTATACAGTTATTCACTTCCTCCTCTAATAAAGTTAATTTCCACAAGGATAGGATCTAGGGTCTTATGTCCATTGACTCACCTGCTCTGCTCCATCTAGAATTTCTTTTTATGGGGCAATCACTTCAGGCAGTGTCGTTCAGGCAAAGTGAATGCAGAACTCAAGTCCAACCCTTTTGGGATCACATCTTTGTCTACTATTCAACAGTTGTTCCCAGAGTTGGCATTGTTTGTGGTAAAATTGCATGACTTTGAATACTAATGAATTTATTTCTATATGGTCTAGTTTGAGTTATGGTTTATGCCATAACTATGATAATCAGAAGGTAAATGTGCTTTAGTTTCTTTGTAGTTTATTTATTATTTACTTGTTTATACATTGATTTGTTTTGGCTTTCCCACAATTTTTTGCTGATTTACATAGTTTTATCTGAATTAATTAAGTTTGTTAGTTTTACTGCTACTAATGAACGGACTCTTTATTGCCTCCAGTACAATATTTTGATCAACAGTATCTAAACTACTACTCATTACTAGAAAGTATCTGCTGAAGGGATATCTAAGTGAATGAATGGCAGAATAGGACAAGATTCTTCCTGTCATCTAGTTCTAATTTCTAATTCTATTTTTTCTTAATTGTTTGTTTTTCCTTTTTTTTATCAACAATCAATAGTCATGAAAGAAGAGAAATGGAAGATACCTCTTAATAACCCCTTTCTTTATTATCATCCATACCAGGAATACTTGTTTTCTTGGTTGCCTGTCTTTTACATAAATGGGACAGGTATGTTTAACCTACCAGTTTTATTAGTATTCATCAACTCATTTTTTCCCATTTATCTGTAGGATATTTATTTTTATTTTTATTTCATTTTGAATAATAAGACCTGAATTGACTTGAGATTCTGCCCTTCAGGAGCTAAAACACCTTGAATAAATCACTCTTTTCTCTCAAAGCTTCGGTTCCATTATTTATAATATATGATATTAAACTCTTCACTTAACGTCTGTATTGAGGATTAAATAAAACACAGGTGAAGGAACCTAACACAGGGCTTAACATGTAGTATTATATTCACTGTTTTAGTGTTGTTTCTTCTAAGTTTATTCTCTTTCATAAATAGTGCTATTTTTTAGGTCTTTAGGTTTCCCCTCTGCAGTTTACTTTTTTCTTTTTTAACATCTTTATTGGAGTATAATTGCTTTACAATGGTGTGTTAGTTTCTGCTTCATAACAAAGTGAATCAGCTATACATGTACATATGTCTCCATATCTCTTCCTTCTTGCATCTCCCTCCCTCCCACCCTCCCTATCCCATCCCTCTAGGTGGTCACAACGCACTGAGCTGATCTTCCTGTGCTATGTGGCTGCTTCCCACTAGCTATCGGTTTTACACTTGGTAGTGTATATAGGTACATGCCACTCTTTCAGTTTGTCCCGGCTTACCCTTCCCCCTCCCCGTGTCAAGTCCATTCTCTAGTAGGTCTGCGTCTTTATTCCCATCCTGCCCCTAGGTTCTTCATGACCTTTCTTTTTTTTAGATTCCATATATATGTGTTAGCATATGGTATTTTTCTCTTTCTGATTTACTTTACTCTGTATGACAGACTCTAGGTCCATCCACCTCACTACAAATAACTCAATTTCATTTCTTTTTATGGCTGAGTAATATTCCATTGTATATATGTGCCACATCTTCTTTATCCATTCATCTGTCGATGGACACTTAGGTTGCTTCCATGTCCTGGCTATTGTAAATAGAGCTGTAGTGAACATTGTGGTACATGCTTCTTTTTGAATTATGGTTTTCTCAGGGTATATGCCCAGTAGTGGGATTGCTGGGTCGTATGTTAGTTCTATTTTTAGTTTTTTTAAGGAACCTCCATACTGTTCTCCATAGTGGCTGTATCAATTTACATTCCCACCAACAGTGCAGGAGGGTTCCCTTTTCTTCACACCCTCTCCAGCATTTATTGTTTGTAGATTTTTTGATGATGGCCATTCTGACCGGTGTGAGGTGATATCTCATTGTAGTTTTGATTTGCATTTCTCTACTGATTAATGATGTTGAGCATTCTTTCATGTGTTTGTTGGCAATCTGTATACCTTCTTTGGAGAAATGCAGAAAACTATAAGACACTGATGAAAGAAATTAAAGATGATAAAAACAGATGGAGAGATATACCATGTTCTTGGATTGGAAGAATCAACATTGTGAAAATGACTCTACTACCCAAAGCAATCTACAGATTCAATGCAATCCGTATCAAACTACCAATGGCATTTTTCACAGAACTAGAACAAAAAATTTCACAATTTGTATGGAAACAGAAAAGACCCCAAATAACCAAAGCAATCTTGAGAAAGAAAAACAGAGCTGTAAGAATCAGGCTCCCTGACTTCAGACTATACTACAAAGCTACAGTAATCAAGACAGTATGGTACTGGCACAAAACCTAAATGGAACAGGATAGAAAGCCCAGAGATAAACCCATGCATTTATGGTCACCTTATCTTTGATAAAGGAGGCAAGAATACACAATGGAGAAAAGACAGCCTCTTCAATAAGTGGTGCTGGGAAAACTGGACAGCTACATGTAAAATAATGAAATTAGAACACTCTCTAAAACCATACACAGAAATAAACTCAAAATGGATTAAAGACCTAAATGTAAGGCCAGACACTATCAAACTCTTAGAGGAAAACATAGGCAGAACACTCTATGACATAAATCACAGCAAGATCCTTTTTGACCCACCTCCTAGAGAAAAGGAAATAAAAACAAAAATAAACAAATGGGATCTAATGAATCTTAAAAGGTTTTGCACAGCAAAGGAAACCATAAACAAGACGAAAAGACAACCCTCAGAACGGGAGAAAATATTTGCCAATGAAGCAACTGACAAAGGATTAATCTCCAAAATTTACAAGCAGCTCATACAGCTCAATATCAAAAAAACAAACAACCCAATCCAAATATGGGCAGAAGACCTAAATAAACATTTCTGCAATGAAGTTTACTTTTTATTCCTAAGGAAACCATCTTTAGATATTGCTTTTTCTCTGATTTTCACAATCTTTTCTATATTTTGCTTTTTGTTGCTTTATGTTCTAGTAGAGATCAGATTATGTGAAGTCACTTTTAAAATATAGATTTAAAACCATTTGTATTTTATATTTCTTTTTTCTAGATAACTTCACCATCCTAGTGATATTAAAATAGAAAACACTGTTTTGCTCTATTTCTGTTTGGTATATGCTCTTTTTATGCACAGAATTGGGAGGAGGGATAAACAAGCATGATGGAAATAGACATAAAACAGAAAAAGTGCTGGCCACAGAGCTATTTTGAGAATCCTAGTGAATCAGGAAGAATTATGCAGTTTAAAATAGAATTTCCCAATGTTCTCATTTCTTAGTGAACAACTTGACAAGCTAAACCACTCCATGGCAATATTCATATTAATATAATTCTACTTCAGTGCATTTGTTCTGAACACACTAGTGAATCATAAACAAAGCTTATCCTGTATCAGAAGTTTTGGGGGTATCCTTAACATTAACCCAGCTAGTTATACAATTGATTCTTCTACAACCCATGAACAGTACCACTCTGTATTTTCTACTGTGTGAAATAATAATTTTATAATTTTAAACAAAGCATGATTTTATTCTTCAAATTAATGAAATGAATCCAGGAAGAGGTTGTTTCTCACAACCTGCTGCATTTTTTCATGTTTATGTAGGTAGTTTTGCTTAGGATTTAGAAAAATGTGTAAGTTTGAAGCTCAGCCTCTCAAGAAGTAACATCTTCCAGTGTGTGCAAAGTAAAACAAAATGAGGACTGAAAATGAAGGAACTGTGGGGGATTTTTTGTTCTGACAAATTCCAGGTTTTTAAAAAAGTATAATCATCAGTAGTAGATTCTGTCACAAATCTGTTCCTCTCAAGTCGTTTGCAAAACAGAAGCTAGTTTTCGCAATTACGGGGGTGCTATTTTTTAGCAAATCCTTGCCATCTCTACTAATGTTAATAGAAGTTGTAAGTGGGGCAGTAGAATTTCATATTTACTTATGATGATAGTGACAAATGATTTTCTGGACAGTAATTTCTGGAAAAACAGATGAAATTCATTCGTGATCCAGAATGTAATCTTTATGTAAAATGATTTCTCTGTTTAAATTCAGTATAATGTTCAGACTCTGCTACCCTTGATTTATAAGTTAAAATTCTTTTTTAAAAATTATTTTGCAGCTACATACAAGAAACAGTAAATCATTTTGCTCCCTTCTGGCCATGAATGTGTATTCTTTAAAAACTGTGTTGGCATTCTCACAATACTCACTTGAAAAATGCAATTTATTTTCTTTTTTTTTAACAGTGGTGCATATTTAAGAAACAAGGAATTTGTAAAGCTTGCTCAGACAAAAATGGAGTGCATTTATTATAAATAATAAGGATTTTTTAATATATAAAAGTGATTTATGTTGAATTAAATTTTTTAGCTAATATTTTAAATTTATGCAGCTTAACCGTATTCAGTCAACAGAAATAAAGTCATTTGGTTGTAAATTAATGTACTCAGGTTACTGTAGGGTAAGATTAAGTTAAAACATTTCGTTTTTAAAACACTTTTGAGTACATAACTTCCTTAAACCATTTGCAATTATTTTTAAAATCTGTTTTATTATAAATTGATTATGATAAAGGAAATGCTCTTAAGACAGTTGGAAAAGGCTGAAGCTTACAATTTTAGATAAAAGAGTGTTATTTAGTGTTGCAGACAAAACAATTTTTGGAGTGACATTGAGGTTTGGGAATCAATCAGGGTGCTGAACCTGAGTCAGTGATTTGGTTGTCAAGGTAACTCTCCAAATTGGAAAGAAGCACTCAGTAATGTGACATACAGAAACACAATGATTGCTCTCTATATCCTACAAATAAGGTTCAGGAATTGGAAGTTGAACTTGCAGATGATCAAACTCTTACTTCTAATAATTAAGCTTTATGATTTAGAATGAAAAGGAATATCTTCAAGTTTAAGACATATCTACCTTTTTTTTAATCCTAAAGCAGCAGCTTTTACCTTTTAAATCAAATGCAAAAGAATTAATTTATCTGAATAAGGTTTTTTATACATTCAAGCATAAATGAAAAAATATAATTTTACATATAGACAATAATTCCTGCACTCTATCAATCCATGAAGGAGTAAAGGACAAATGTTGACAAAATGTTGACATATAGTGTGTGTGTGTATGTGTGTACATACATACATGTATGTATTTTTGTATATATGTGTGTATATATTGTACTATACATATATATATATTTAACAGTAGTGCCTTTATTTTTAATATCAAAGGAATTTATCAAAGGAACAAAAGATAATACAATGAACACTGAGTGCCTTTCATTGCCCTTAAGAAGTAGAACCTTACTGGGGTCATTGAAACCCTTTTACCCTCATGGAGATTATTAATATTTAAACTTTTCTGTTTTTTTTAATTCCCTTCATTTTTCTAATATTTTTCTTCATATTTCTTACTATATGTAGTATACATAAGCTATATGATTTACTTTTACATTTTTAAACTTTATCTGAATGGTATTATCTGAAAATTACTTTTTTGCTCAATATTGTATTTCTCACATACTTCTAAGCTGATTTTTTATGTAAACTCAATGTATTTATTTCCAAATAATGGGAGAACTTCTTAAATTTTTTATTTTGAAAATCTGGTGGATGTAAAATAATATATTTTGGTTTTATTTTATTTTCTGAATTCTGCTGTTTGAATCTCCATTTATTTGCATAATGTCCATTTCTCTTCTATAAAAAGCCTATTATTTAATGACTTGCTTTTCCTTTTCATTTGATTTCAATAGTTTTTACATATTTTAGATCCCAGTCACTACTTCTTTATATTACTTTTTTACATGGTAGTTTTTACATCGTGTGTTTACATGTTAGTTTTCAAACATTAAATCAACTTTACATTCTCGATTTCTACCACACTTGGCCATGATATATATTATCCTACTTATATATTTTCTCATTTGATTTGCTAAAATTTTGTTCAGAATTTCTGTACCCTGTTTTATAAGAAATATTTTTCTGTACTTTTATTTTCTTACAAAATATATATCTTTGACATCAAGGTAATAATGCTAAACTCCTGACATGATTTGGGAAGTGTTCCTTTGCTTTTCAATTTCCTGGAAGTATTTCTATTATTTCTTCCATAACCATTGGGTATAATTCTCCACTAAGGCCATCTAAGCTTGGAGTTCTCAATGTGGGAAGGTTTTTAAACTACAAATAGAATTTATTTAGATAGTCTGTAGATTTCAAGGAAATTGTTCATTTCAGCTAAGCTGCCAAATTTATTGGCATACATTTATTTTTAACATTTCCATATTATCATTTAGTATCTATAGAATCTACTGTGAAATCACTTCTCTCCTTCCTATATTTATGTTCTCTCCCATCTGAACGACAGGAAATTATTCCATCAGTATCTCTTAATTTGGAGTGCCATCAAAATGAAATTGGATAGTATACTTGGCTCAAAATTTTGCCGCTAGAACAGTTGTGGAATAGAGTGAAGCCAGAACAAGGAATATTGCAGCCCAGAGAAAAGATCCAGTTCATTTTTTTCCCCCAGAAACTTTGTTTACAGGTGAAATCTGCTCCCAGGCAAATCAGAAAGGCTCATGTAGGAGGGGAAAAAATGAGAATAGCGATAATCTTGCCCCAATACATTTTTTTCAGTTACACTTTTCTCAAGAAAAGACACAGTAATGGACTATGATCCGAAGTGTGTGTGTCTGTGTCTGTGTGTATGTGTGTGTTTAATAACGTTTACTGCATAAAACTATAAAGCCAAATAAAATTAATACTTTAGGTTTTAGTATTTGGTATCTTTGTTCATTTTTTTTTCACATACACACACTGTATTTTATTTTTACAAGAGATAAATAAACTGACACCAAGCATTGTAAATGGATGACCACAACAAAAGCAACAATGATTGCAATTACCAAACACGAAACACACTCATACTATGTCATAATATTGACATTCAGTCCAGTAATCCTCCACTGTAACAGCTCCTTTGCAGTGAAAATTGATTTGTATATGTTTTGCCTCTGAGTCCTTGTGAGATTTTTTTTTATTCAAACAGAAAGTCACAAAATTTATAGTCATCCTCATCAGTTCACTCAGTCCCATGTAATTAATTGTTTTTATCTTGATCTTTTGTTAGCACTTTTATGAATTCATCAGTTTTCCATTAGAGTTCTGAAAATGCTTATTCAGTTCAGCAGTATAGTCAGTTACCAGAAACTTCTACTTGTCAGAGTCTTTTCCATGAATTCCTTGAAGATGAAACCCTTTTATAGGAACATTTTTGCAAAAGCATCAGAGTACACACAGAATTGTCTGTAAATGACAAAAAAATTAAAAATGACCATGGTTAAAGATTTGATGAAAGTTCATAATAATGCAATTGACAAGGAAATTTAGTTATTTCTGAGATATACATTTTAAAATAATAACTAGAATTATGACTTATAACATTATACCAGAACATATAAGATTTTTAGAAATTTCATGTAATGTCTGAAACATTTATATTAACATATTTCCATACAAATAAACCAAAGAAAGTTTAGTATTAGTTGTTTTATTGTTTGTTTGTTTGTTTTTCTATACTGCAGGTTCTTATTCGTCATTAGTTTTATACACATCAGTATATACATGTCAATCCCAATCGCCCAATTCAGCATGCTACCATCCCCACCCCACCATGGTTTTCCCTCCTTGGTGTACATACGTTTGTTCTCTACATCTGTGTCTCAACTTCTGCCCTGCTAACCGGTTCATCTGTACCATTTTTCTAGGTTCCACATACATGCATTAATATACGATATTTGGTCTTCTCTTTCTGGCTTACTTCACTCTGTATGACAGTCTCTAGATCCATCTAGGTCTCAACAAATAACTCAATTTCGCTCCTTTTTATGGCTGAGTAATATTCCATTGTATATATGTACCACAACTTCTTTATCCATTCATCTGTCGATGGGCATTTAGGTTGCTTCCATGACCTGGCTATTGTAAATAGTGCTGCAATGAACTTTGGGGTGCATGTGTCTTTCTGAATTATGGTTTTCTCTGGGTATATGCCCAGTAGTGGGATTGCTGGATCATATGGTAATTCCATTTTTAGCTTTTTAAGGAACCTCCATACTGTTCTCCATAGTGGCTGTATCAATTTACATTCCCACCAACAGTGCAAGAGGGTTCCCTTTTCTCCGCACCCTCTCCAGCATTTGTTGTTTGTAGATTTTCAGATGCCCATTCTAACTGGTGTGAGGTGATACCTCATTGTAGTTTTGATTTGCATTTCTCTAATAATTAGTGATGTTGAGCAGCTTTTCATGTGCCTCTTAGCCATCTGTATGTCTTCTTTGGAGAAATGTCTATTTAGGCCTTCTGCCCATTTTTGTATTGGGTTGTTTGTTTCTTTAATATTGACTTGGGTGACCTGTTTATATATTTTGGAGATTAATCCTTTGTCCATTGATTCATTTGCAAATATTTTCTCCCATTCTGAGGTTATCTTTTCGTCTTGTTTATGGTTTCCTTTGCTGTGCAAAAGCTTTCAAGTTTCATTAGGTCCCATTTGTTTATTTTGTTTTTTATTTCCATTACTCTAGGATGTGGATCAAAAAAGGTCTTGCTGTGACTTATATGAAAGAGTGTTCTTCCTATGTTTTCCTCTAAGAGTTTTATAGTGTCTCATCTTACATTTAGGTCTCAAATCCATTTTGAGTTTATTTTTCTGTATGGTGTTAGGGAGTGTTCTAATCTTATTCTTTTCCATGTAGCTGTCCAGTTTTCCCAACACCAATTATTGGAGAGACTGTCTTTTCTCCATTGTATATCCCTGCCTCCTTTGTCATAGATTAGTTGACCATAGGTGCATGGTTTTATCTCTGGGCTTTCTATGTTGATCCATTGATCTGTGTTTCTGTTTTTGTGCCAGTACCATATTTTCTTGATTAATGTAGCTTTGTAGTATAGTCTGAAGTCAGGGAGTCTGATTCCTCCAGCTCCGTTTTTTTCCATCAAGACTGGTTTGGCTATTCGGGGTCTTTTGTATCTCCATACAAATTTTAAGATGAATTGTTCTAGTTCCTTAAAAAATGCCACTGATAATTTGATAGGGATTGCATTGAATCTGTAGATTGCTTTGTGTAGTATAGTCATATTCACAATATTGATTCTTCCAATCCAAGAGCATGGTATATCTCTCCATCTGTTGGTATCATCTTTAATTTCTTTCATCCGTGTCTTATAGTTTTCTGCATACAGCTCTTTTGTCTCCCTAGGTAGGTTTATTCCTAGGTACTTTATTTTTTGTTGCAATGCTAAATGGGAGTGTTTCCTTAATTTCTCTTTCAGATTTTTCATCACTAGGGTATAGGAATGCAAGAGATTTCTGTGCATTAATTTTGTGTCCTGCAACTTTACCAAATTCATTGATTAGCTCTAGTAGTTTTCTGGTGGCATTTTTAGGATTCTCTAGGTATAGTGTCATGTCATCTGCAAACAGTGACAGTTTTACTTCTTCTTTTCCAATTTGTATTCATTTTATTTCTTTTTCTTCTCTGATTGCTGCAGCTAGCACTTCCAAAACTATGTTGAATAGTACTGGTGAGAGTGGACATCCTTGTCTCGTTCCTGATCTTAGAGGAAATGCTTTCAGTTTTTCACCATTGACAATGATGTTTGCTATGGGTTTGTCATATATGGCCTTTATTATGTTGAGGTAGGTTCCCTCTATGCCCACTTTCTGGAGAGTTTTTATCATAAATGAGTGTTGAATTTTGTCAAAAGCTTTTTCTGCATCTATTGAGATGATCATATGGCTTTTCTTCTTCAATTTGTTAATATGGAGTATCACATTGATTCATTTGCATATATTAAAGAATTCTTGCATCCCTGGGATAAATCCCACTTGATCATGGTGTGTAATCCTTTTATTTATTTTTTATTTATTTATTTATTTTGTGGTGCGCAGGCCCCTCACTGTTGTGGCCTCTTCTGTTGCGGAGCACAGGCTCTGGACGCCCAGGCTCAGCAGCCATGGCTCTCGGGCCCAGCCACTCCGCGACATGTGGGATCTTCCCGGACTGGGGCATGAACCCATGTCCCCTGCATCGGCAGGCGGGCTCTCAATCACTTCACAACCAGGGAAGCCCTGTATGATCCTTTTAATGTGTTGTTGGATTCTGTTTGCTAGTATTTTGTTGAGGATTCTTGCATCTATATTCATCAGTGATATTGGTCTGTAATTTTCTTTTTTTGTAGTATCTTTGTCTGGTTTTGGTATCAGGGTGATGGTGGCCTCTTAGAATGACTTTGGGAGTGTTCCTTCCTCTGCAATTTTGTGGAAGAGTTTGAGAAGGATGGGTGTTAGCTCTTCTCTAAATGTTTGATAGAATTCACCTGTGAAGCCTTCTGGTCCTGGGTGTTTGTTTGTTGGAAGATTTTTAGTCACAGTTTCAATTTCATTACTTGTGATTGGTCTGTTCATAATTTCTGTTTCTTCCTGGTTCAGTCTTGGAAGGTTATACCTTTCTAAGAATTTGTCCATTTCTTCCAAGTTGTCCATTTTATTGGCATAGAGTTGCCTGCAGTAGTCTCTTAGGATGCTTTGTATTTCTGCGGTGTCTCTTGTAAGTTCTCCTTTTTTCATTTCTAATTTTATTGATTTGAGCCCTCTCCCTCTTTTTCTTGATGAGTCTGGCTAATGGTTTATCAATTTTGTTTATCTTCTCAAAGAACCAGCTTTTAGTTTTATTGATCTTTGCTATTGTTTTCTTTGTTTCTATTTCATTTATTTCTGCTCTGATCTTTATGGTTTCTTTCCTTCTGCTAACTTTAGGTTTTGTTTGTTCTTCTTTCTTTAGTTCCTTTAGGTTTAAGGTTAGATTGTTTACTTGAGACTTTTCTTGTTTCTTGAGGTAGGCCTGTATAGCTATAAACTTCCCTCTTAGAACTGCTTTTGTTGCATTCCATAGGTTTTAGATCATCGTGTTTCCATTGTCATTTGTGTCTAGGTATTTTTTGATTTCCTCTTTGATTTCTTCAGTGATCCCTTGGTTATTTAGTAATGTATTGTTTAGCCTCCATGTGTTTGTGTCTTTTATGTTTTTTTCCCTGTAATTCATTTCTAATCTCATAGTGTTGTGGTCAGAAAAGATGCTTGATATGACTTCAGTTTTCTTAAATTTACTGAGGCTTGATTTGTGACCCAAGATGTGATCTATCCTGGAGAATGTTCTGTGCGCACTTGAGAAGAAAGTGTAATCTGCTCTTTTTGGATGGAATGTCCTATAATTATCAATTAAATCTATCTGGTCTATTGTGTCATTTAAAGCTTCTGTTTCCTTATTTATTTTCATTTTGGATGATCTGTCCACTGATGTAAGTGAGGTGTTAAAGTCCCCCACTATTTTTGTGTTACTGTCAATTTTCTCTTTTATAGCTGTTTGCAGTTGCCTTATGTATTGAGGTGCTCCTATGTTGGGTGCATATAGATTTATAATTGTTATATCTTCTTCTTGGATTGATCCCTTGATCATTATGTAGTGTCCTTCCTTGTCTCTTGTAACATTCTTTATTTTAAAGTCTATTTTATCTGATATGAGTATAGCTACTTCAGCTTTCTTTTGATTTCCATTTGCATGGAATATCTTTTTCCGTCCCCTCACTTTCCATCTGAATGTGTCCCTAGGCCTGAAGTGGGTCTCTTGTAGACGGCATATAGATGGGTCTTCTTTTTGTATCCATTCAGCAAGCCTGTGTCTTTTGGTTGGAGCATTTAATCCATTCACATTTAAGGTAAGTATCGATATGTATGTTCCTATGACCATTTTCTTAATGTTTTTGTGTTTGTTTTTGTAGGTCCTTTTCTTCTCTTGTGTTTCCCACTTAGAGAAGTTCCTTTAGCATTTGTTGTAGAGTTGGTTTGTTGGTGCTGAATTCTCTTAGCTTTTGCTTGTCTGTAAAGCTTTTGATTTCTCCATCAAATCTTAAGGAGATCCTTGCCGGGTAGAGTAATCTTGTTTGTAGGTTCTTCCCTTTCCGTTTATGTATATCATGCCAATCCCTTGTGGCTTGTAGAGTTTCTGCTGATAAATCAGCTGTTAACCTTATGAGAGTTCCCTTGTATGTTATTTTTCATTTTTCCCTTGCTGCTTTCAATAATTTTTCTTTGTCTTTAATTTTTGCCAATTTGATTACTATGTGTCTCGGCATGTTTCTCCTTGAGTTTATCCTGTATGGGACTCGCTGTGCTTCCTGAACTTCGGTGGCTGTTTCCTTTCCCATGTTAGGGAAATTTTTGACTATAATCTCTTCAAATATTTTCTCGGGTCCTTTCTCTCTCTCTTCTCCTTCTGGGACCCCTATAATGCGAATGTTGTTACGTTTAATGTTGTCCCAGAGGTCTCTTAAGTTGCCTTCATTTCTTTCCATTCTTTTTTTTTTATTCTGTTCTGCAACAGTGAATTCCACCATTCTGTCTTCCAGGTCACTTATCCGTTCTTTTGCCTCAGTTATTCTGCTATTGATTCCTTCTAGTGTCATTTTCATTTCAGTTATTGTATTGTTCATATCTGTTTGTTTGTTCTTTAATTCTTCTAGGTCTTTGTTAAGCATTTCTTGCATCTTCTTGATCTTTGCCTCCATTGTTTTTCCGAGGTCCTGGATCATCTTCACTGTCATTATTCTGAATTCTTTTTCTGGAAGGTTTCCTATCTCCACTTCATTTAGTTGTTTTTCTGGGGTTTTATCTTGTTCCTTCATCTGGAACATAGCCCTCTGCCTTTTCATCTTGTCTATCTTTCTGTGAATGTGGTTTTTGTTCCTTAGGCTGCAGGATTATAGGTCTTGTTTCTGCTGTCTGCCCTCTGGTGGTCTTTGTTCATTTTGGACAATTCTCTGCCACCATTAGTGTGTCTTCCTACTTTTACCTAAGAATAGGATTAGTATTCCTAAAGGAAGTCATAATTGCAAATCAGCTTGTATCTAAGTTCAGGTGGGAGGTGTACACTAATGTGCAGCAAAGCAAAATAAATAGCTGGGACTCAGCATGGCTGGAGTGAATGATCAGCATATAGCCCCACAGCCTTTGATTGAGTGATGAGCCATATTGAGTTTCAAGCCCACAATGAACTGCAATGTTTTGTCCCCTTCTCATTGGTGGATAGCTTAGGAATAAAAGAGGACAAAATCATCACCTGTGCATTCTCAACATGGAGCGTAATTATACTATAAATACAGAATTTAACTAGAATGTTGGTGTTGAATAACCCTCTTTGTCTTTGGTCCCATGTTGTGAGATAGTGTTCAGAATTTTATACGTGTCATTGAAATACTGTTAGAAAAAGAATTTTATAAACAAAGTCCTTTGGGATGTGCAAAAATAATCAGTGTGGATTTCTATTTAACCCTGCAGCTTGTTATCTATCATTAGTTACAACATTGCTTTTTCCTTCCCAGCAGATTTGTTAACTTTCTTCTAGTTTCTTTCTTTCTTTCTTTCCTTTTTCTTAAGCAGTGTTAATAGATACTCCTGCCTGATACATAGATAGAAAGGGAGATATGATAAAATGAGCAGTATGTTTTAGAACGTATATCCCATTTGACACTTTGACACATCAATACAGTATTAGGGTACATACTTAGGTGGAAGTAATACTTGGACTGTATACCTGTAGTATCTGGAATTGTAATACATTTTAAACATAATTTAGATACTTTTGTACTATGTATATGTGCTTCTCAATCACTTCCAATATTTCTCTCATATCTTCGCTCACATTTTCTCCAATGTTTCCATCTCATGGGTGTTTTTGCAAAAATCTCCTTGCTGATTATACATCTTCCAATTTATCCCTCCTTCTAAAACATCCTCTAATTTATTAAAATGTATAGATGTAATCATAGCACTCTTCCTCTTCAATTGTCTTGAACTGTTCTCTGCATACAGAACAAATTCCACTTGACCATTAAGAATCCCCATAATCCAGTACAAGCCTCCCTTTTTAATTTCCAAACTCTTAAGTTTCTGTCCCTTTATTCATATTATTCCTTTACCTTTCTTGTCCTTTTTTTTATCTTCTGCAATCTTTTAGGATTGTGTTTACACATTATTTAAAACTTTTAAATTTTATTTATATACTTTATTTTGATCATTTTAAAATGTAAAATTCAGTGGCGTTAATTGCATTCACGATATTGTCCAACTATCACTGCTGTCTATTCCCAAAATCTTTTCATAATTCCAAATAGAAACTCTGTCACTGTTAAGCAATAACTCCCATTTTCCATTTCTCCCCAGTCCCTGGTCAATGCTAATCTATTTTCTGTCTCCATAGATTTGTCTATTCTAGATTTTTCATGTAAGTGGAATCATACAATATTTGTCCTTTTTTCTGGTTTATTTCACTTAGCATAATATTTTCAAGGCTCGCCCATGTTGTTGCATGTATTGAACTTCATTATTTTAAAGGCTTAGTAATAGTCCATTGTATGTACTTATCAAAAGTTGTTTATCTTTTCATCTGTTGATGGATACTTGGGTTGCTTCTACCTTTTGGCTAATATGAATAATGCTACAGTGAACATTGGTATACAAATATTCGTTTGAGCCCCTACTGCCAGTTCTTTTGAATATGTACCTAGGATTGGAACTGCTGGGCTAGAGGGTAATTTAATGTTTAGTTTTCTGAGAAATTGCCAGACAGTTTTTCACAGCAGTTGACCTAGTTTACATTCCTACCAGCCTCAAGACTCCTGCTGTGCTGGAGGAGGAGTTGAGGAAAGAGGGAGTACAAACCAAAGGTTTCCTACCATTTTTGAGTAACTTTTTCTTCATTCAGTGTACGTTTGTTTGCTGTAAACCTTTGACTTTTTTACAGAATTTTAACAAAGTCGGTTTTAACAGTTTCTGCATGCCGTTCAGTTTTTCTTTAGGGAAACAAGAGCTTGGAATAGTCTCTCCGCCATTTTGCTGATATCTCTCTCAATTTCCTTCTTGAACTTGAAACATTAACGACCCTCTTCATCCAGGATGAATTAATTACTTTGCTTTCTCTGTTCCCTTGCTCTGTCTTTTACATATCTACATGCTATATATCGGGACTATTATGTACTGAATTTCCTTATAAGATTGTGAACTCCTTAGGGCCAAGGATTATACTTTGCTCATCTCTTACACTATTGTAAGTGGATGTTTGTTTAGTTGAATTACTCATAGTTTTCATTTAACTTCTGAAAAAAATGAATTGAGGTAAAATATTTGGGAATAAATAGGAACTAATTTAGATACAAACAAATGCAGTTTTCATCTCTTTGGGTTTCTAAAGTGTAGTCCAAGAAGAAGAACATTATTTGAAATTAGAGAAGTCCTGTTTTAGGTATGGCTTTAGAGCTTTAACAGACACTTGCCACGGAGAGGCAGCTCAGTTCTTATGGAACGGGAACTAGGTTTGCCATTTGGAAAGCTGGTTCTATTTTACTTCTAAGAGTCTGGCTCCCTTTATGTATGTTTGTTTGTTTGCTTTTATCTCAACATTAAGAGATTGTAGTAGTATTTTCTTGTTTCAAAGCACAAAAATATATTTGAAACCTATAAGAACTTTTTAAAAAGTCCGGTTGCAAGGTGAAATTTTTACCCTTTGTACATAGTATTTTTAAAAACAATGAACAACACATACACCTTATATTGATAGAAGACTTTCTAGGGATCACAGGCAAACTTGTACTTAAGGGGCACAGCTGTATCATAGGTACATAGAAAATTGTCTCCTCGATTAGCAAGAATTCTTTCCTTTTTCTAAGTTAGTAGCTTGTATTTTTACTTGCTACTCATTTCCCCCAAATTTCCCTTTATCTCAGAAATAGTCAATAATCATTTGTATCATTTGCTGTGAAATTAGCTCTAGGAGTGGGTAGAGGTTCTAGGAAATTATAAATCAGTGGTTTGGTTCTTCTAGGTCATGTAGCTTCCCTGCAGTGGTGCCAAAGACAGAGGCTGCAAAATTGATCTGAGAAACAGGCAAACACACTCAAAACTATGCCCTTTGAATGAATTCACTAGCAATCCTGAGGGAAAACTAGTATAATAATTTTTCGCGTCAAAAGATTCTGTCTGTTACCATAGCTTCCACATTCCTTACTCAGTGTATATGCTTTATTATTCCCTTTTTAAAACATGACAATATGTCACTACCTTGGGCTAGAATTTCCTCATTTGCTAATTGGGGGTTGTTTATGTCATTTACACGATCCTATTTATCCTTAATGTACTTAATTATCATTTTAGTTTGTTACTTTTCTCATTTTATTATTTTTTTTGTAACATATCTGTCAAACTTGATAGAAGACTTTTAATGAGACAGTTTGTGTGAAATCTTTTTTTAGCTATACTAATAAGGCAAGGTGTGTAAACTTTTTCAGAGGTTCAGCAAAGCACAAAACCAAGAGATGCAATTTGAAGCAGGCACACCCGCTTCTTGATTCAGTTTAAAGCAGAAGTAGTGAACTTGGGTTGGGGAGCCACATGTATATTTTAATTAGTCTTCACAGTGTTCAAATATTTACAGATAATATATCGATTTATATAAATCTGTATAAATATATATATATTTTTTAAAAGGCATCTTTGAGCTCACACTTCTTGTGTGGCAAAAAATAAGCTGAAGCTACAGAACAACAGCTTTTTGGTGAGACTCACTAATTCCCCACAGTTTATATCATTCTCTGCTGAGGCATACTCACAGCCACTCTACCTGGTATCCTGTCCTCTGCAGAATTCTAGGCTTGCAAACCTTGTTGTAAAGGCATGGAACTGGATTGAAGAAATTAAATAAGCCACTTGCAGTATCTCATTCTTTTCATCTGTGTAAGGTAAAAAAGATTAAAATATTTCAAAACTACCTTTTTAATATTTATATTTGCTGCTGCTTAGAAAAATTGTATTTCTATATTACTATTGAAGAATTAATAATGTATAAGTATTTTATACTGCCACCTCTCCGTGTCTGTGTATGTGTGTGTTTGTGTGTGTGTGCATGGGGGGTGGTTTGCATATGTGCATCGTCCTGGTAAAAGTTAAAAAGATGAAAAAGAATAAAACCCTAATATGATAAGACATTATCAGTCCAGATCTCACAATGAACGTTTCAAAACAAGAATTTACTATTTGCTCACGAATTCCTGTTACAAACACAATGTAAAAAGAACTATATTGCAGAAGATACTTCATTTTGAAAAGATGATGAGTCATTGTATGACTGAAATTAATTTCTCTTTGTTCAATTTATCTGCTTAAAGCAGTTATAAAATTACTTATAACAATCAGGATCCTGGTAGTTTGCCAGCTTTCAACAGATAAGCTGTTTTTGAAATAACTATTTTCTAATAGTGTCATTGAAGTTGAGCACATTTTAGTTCCTCCTACTCTTTTAACTTTCTTTTTAATTAAAGATGTCTTTTTTCCTTTTAAAAAATTGTATTGAATAGGCTGTGAATATGGAATGTGAATATTAATTATTTGATTCTTTTGAAGTGTTTTCTGTGAGGAATCAGAAATATCCTGTAAGATTTGTCAAAGGTCCCATCTTGGACAGAATAATTTTAAGAAGGTCCAAGTCATCAGCTATTAAAGAACTTATATTTCATTTATGACATGCATGTTCATATTGATATTTCAGGACAACATTGATAATTACAGAATTTACATATTAGTTCATTTTTTATTTGTATATATTTAAATACTTTCTAAGCATTAATTTATTGATAGCTTAAGTAGATGTAAGGTTATTCTTCCATGTGTAAGTACAGAACACAAAACATTTTCTATGAATTTCATTTTGAACCTATGAATGTTTTCTTTTTTTAGGAGGCAGTCTCCATAAATACAGAAACTATATCTCTCTTCTTTGTCATTTTTTCCTCCCATGTCTGACACATAGTATTTGCTTAATAAATATTTGTAAACACATTAATATAAATCAATATTTAAAAGGATATGCTTCTTTTCTTTTTTAGATATCTTTTGTTTTTATAGCTAGAGATTTTTTTAATAGCAAATTTAATATATTCCAATTTCAAATAGCTAACTGATAAAATATAATGAATTTATTAGTCACAGAGTGAATATACAAAATATACTGAGAGAACTCTTAAGAATTAATTAAATAAAAAGATAGAAGTGAGTAACAGATATGACAGGACAGGCCAAAAAAGAACCATAAATATGTCATGCCTCACTGGGGTGACCTTCTAGTTAGGCATGTGTAACTATGCTTTATCACTTACAAGACTTTATCAATCATGCCCTTAGGAACATAGATTGCTGAAACATAAAGGTCTGAACTTATATGGGAAAAATAACTGTTCTTCTGGAAATTTTCAGGGAGTGTAACCTCCATCTTTCTACCAGTTAGCATGTATCAAAATCTGGTTTGAGAGAAATATTTATGGGGGATTTTCTGAGTGATAAGCACTCTGTTGATTCTTTTTTTTCTTTCATTAAACAATAAGTTCCAAATGAGTTCTATTAAATCTAATGTTCTGAATGTGGTTATTCTCTCAGAGCATTTGCCAGTTTATGGTAGAAGTCAAAAGTCTGAGAACATAGACAGAGGCAAGAAACTAAAGAGCAGAAAAGTCCGAAGAGCTTTAGATAGTATTATAGGCATAGAGAGTAAAATGTTTATATTTGGGATTGCTAAAGAATCCAAGACTTAAGGGGCCAAGAGCTTGGAGAGAAAGCAGGTGCAGAGAGAACTCACCTTTTTCCCTTCTACGTATTTGCTGATTTGGCAAGCCAGAGCCAGAGACTATGAAGTTGAACAGAAAGAGAATGAAAAGCAGAATACAGTTTTAGGCACTCTCATAGAGCTTAGAAGACATATAATCTAAGGACAGGAATGCCAAGATCTCCAGGATACACTCAGTTGGAAACTTTGGAGAGTTACATGTAAGACACAGGGCAAAGCAGAATTCAACTCAGAGCAACACTCCAAACCCAGCTTCAAATCAGTTCAGCCCCTGATTGGATTGGAAGGATCTGTCCCTCTTCTGCTTCTCAGAGGGTAAAATCAATGGAGGAAAATTCTGTTGCCCAAAATCTCTAGAGTATTTCAAGCAAAATATTTAGAATCAGAAATACAAAAAAAAAAAAAAAAAAGGCACCAATAGAAAATAAAACAGAGGAGAGAAATAGATCCATAAAAGATCTAGATATGAAAGTTTTTAGGTACAAATCTTGAAATAATTATTAATATAGTCAAGAGAATAGATAACATGATTGATAATTTTATCAGAGAAAATAATTTTATCCCTTTCCATGAAAGGGATAAAATGAAAATTCCAGAACAGAAAAATACAAAAATTGAAATGAAGTATTCAATATATGAGTTTATTGAGTGGGAACATAGATCAGTAGAATGCAAATTTAAAAAGGAGAGAAGAGATATACTCAAATATTAGGAATAAATCTAGTAAATAATATGAAAGACCACACTACAAAAATAAGACATATCACTGACTTAATTTAAAGATAGTCCAAATAAATGGAGATGCATACCATGTGTTCAGAATGTATGACTTGATATTATAAAGGTGATTCTCCTCAAATTCAATAAATTCAATGTAACCCTACTTAAAACCCCAACAGTAACTTCTGTGTGTGTATGGAAGTTGATGGGCTGATTCTAAAATTCATATGGAAATGCAAATGCCAAGAATAAGCAAAACAATCTTGAAAAAGAAGAATAAAGAGGATTTATACTACCTCATATTAAGAATTATAATAGGGCTTCCCTGGTGGCGCAGTGGTTGAGAGTCCGTCTGCCGATGCAGGGGACACGGGTTCATGCCCGGGTCCGGGAAGATCCCACATGCCACGGAGTGGCTGGGCCCGTGAGCCATGGCCGCTGAGCCTGCGCGTCCGGAGCCTGTGCTCCGCAACGGGAGAGGCCACAACAGTGAGAGGCCCACGTACCGCAATTAAAAAAAAAAAAAAAAAGAATTATAATGAAGCTCAGTAATTAAGATAATGTAACCTTTGTGGCAGAATAGAAAATTCAGAACAGCTCTATCTATATGTATTTACATTTACATCTATATCTAAACCTATTTCTATTTATTTGTCTCATCTTTTCTATTACCTATCTATCTATCTTTCTATCATCCTTGATTTTTACAGACGTCACAAAAGTGCAGTGGGAAAGAATTATCTTTTTGATAAATGCTTCTGTGTCAGTTGGATATCCATGTAGAAAAGTAAATGTATCTTGACCCTCATCTCACACCAGTTTAGATGGGTTGAGACCTAAATGTAAAAGGAGTTACAAAAAAGCTTTTAGAAGAATGCTTAAGCAAATGATTTCAGTGTAGGCAAAAATTTCTTAAACAGGACATGAAGAGCAGAATATATGCAATTACACTGCTAGGTATATTCAACAGAAATGTATACGTATTTTGCCAATTGATATATACAGTTCATGGCAGCACTACTCATGATAGCTTGAAACTAGAAACACAAATATTTGTCAACAGTAGAGTAGGCGAATGTATTTTGTCATATTCAGATAATTGAATACAGCAGGAGAATTCATGAAGCAAATTATGAAGCAAGGCACAAGAGTACATCCTGTATGGTTCCATATGTAGGATTTAAAAACAGGCAAAATTAATTAATAGGTATAGAAGTAATGACAGTTGTTAACATCTGTGAGGAGGGGTTTAGTGATTGGGAAAGGGTATGGGGTAGGAATTCTGGTTAGTGGAAATACTCTGTTTTTAACCTTTTCTATTTTTAAGAAAACTATACAGATAAAAGTACACAAGGCAAATATATGGCAATTTTCCTTTTGCAATAGCTACACAGGTTTGAATAACGGAAAGGACTCACAAGACTCCATAGAGCCTATTCATGGAAGGCAAAAAGTACAGTAGTAGAAGAAAGAAAATGCAGGCACATATCAGGGTCCCAAGAGACTTCTAGGTGCAATTTCCCAGCGTCATTTCTTAGTTACAAAGGATGCATTTTGCTTCCAGATTATGAACCTCCAATATGTGTATGAAAAATCTTGGTTGCAGGAATGCTAAGGCCAAACATGCTGTTGAAGCAGTTACACCAGATTTAAGTTATCCATAGATAAGCTGGCCCTGAGTGTAAGCTGAGGAGTTTTGAACTTTAAATAGTCATCATAAATCAGTAGCCCACACGTTCCTGGCTGAGTCAATACCACACTGCCAGCTGTCCTGGGAGGTAAGCATAAAGCTATCCCAGTCTAGCTGTAAGATCATTTTGTCTTATACTTCTTATAACTATAAACCCACTTTAAGAAATAGCACTTTTCAAAAACATCATGGCAGGTCCTCAGAAAATTTAAACACTGAATTACCATATGATCTAGAAATTGCACTTCTGGATCTATGTCCAAAAGAATTGAAAATGGGGACTTGAACAGATATTTATACACTGATGTTCACAGCATCATTATTCACAATAGTTCAAAGGTAGAAGCAACCCAAGTGTTCATCACAGATGAATGAATAAACAAAAAGTGGTGTATACATGCACACATACACAGGAATATTATTCCATCTTTAAAAGGATAAAATTTTGATAGATGCTACAACATGGATGAACCTTGAAGACACTGTGCTTAGTGAAATAATCCAGACACTAAAGGATGATTGCACTTATATGAGGTACCTAAAATAGTTAGATTCATAGAGACTGAATGTAGAATGGTGGTTACCAGGGCCTGGGGGAAGGAAGCATGGTGAAGTTATTGTTTAATGAGTACAGTGCTTCAGTTTGGAGTGATAAATTCTGGAGATGGATCCTGGTGATGGCTTCATGGCAGTGTGAATGTACTTAATGTTACTGAACCGTGTGCTTAAAAATGGTTAAAGTCCTTGCAGTTCTTTCTTCTTTCTGAAAGTGACCAAAATGCAAACAAAAGGAAGGATTGACTTGCTTTCAGTGCTACCTGCCTTTAAGGTGGCCATGATTCACTTACGTTGTTTACTTTTTGTCTAAATTGAACAGGGTAATGAGGGGGTTATATACATTATAGTTTGTCCATGAAACGGATGCTGTGTAGTTGTTAGAAAAGGTGCTAGGATCCCTGTCAGAGACATGGAAATATTAGACCACAAAATATTAAGTGACAAAAGCAAGGTACAAAGCTGTATGTATACACAGTAGTAGTTCATATTTATCGGGAAATATATGATAATTAATTAGGAAAAGGTACACACGAAGAGATTGATACTAACCGTCCCTACATCAGAGTTCTTTCAACTGTAGCTATGTAACAATAATGAAAACTTCTGTTTCCAGTGGGGGCATGATGAGCATTTTTAATTTCCTTCTCCATGTCTATCTGTACTCTCCAAGTTTTCCTTATTAAATATATTTTGCTTAATTTTTAAAAGTACAAAAAATGAAAAGGGGGCAGCCATAAACAGGCTTCTTTGTAATTATAGCATTCTTTGTAATGGTTTAAAAATAGCAATATCTAAAAATCTGACGGTAGGGGGAAAAGTTAAATAAAATCTGGTGTATTCATCAAAAAATGGTTAAGAGGATAAATTTTATGTATATTTTACTGAAAAAAAAAGGGAATAGTACTTTTCTAGCCACCTCAGAGAGCTTTCCACGTGCTTTGACACAATTTTAAACCCTTTGCCTTCCAAAATGAAATGCAGTACTGACATTTACAGTAGCTGGTAACTTAAGATTTCTTTAAGTGTGCATCCCCTAGATTCTACTTTAGTCTTGACCATTTTATAAAAATCAGTGTCTATTAATTTTTTTCAGTCTATAACTGTATTTTCCTTATGTATTTGTTGAAGAACTTGGGGCATTTGACCTATAGAGTTTCCTTCAGTCTGATTTTTTTCCATTTGAATAGTTATGATTCAATTAATCAACATTTCTCCCCCTAGGAGCTGGATAAAGGTAGAATAGCTGTATTATTAGCAACATTGTTTGCCACAGATTGACAAATAGCCTTTGTAGTGAGAGAAACTGTTAATGAACTCTAAATTACTGACAAGTGCATTATACTTTTAGGCTTCAATAATGTGGTGATTCTTGTAACTGGGCGTGGGCTTCCAGGGTGGCTATAAATTATGACTATAGGTTCTTACAAGACATATTGTTTCCTGTAGGGCGTAAGGCTTTTAGGGCAGGCCGCCTTTTGTGTTTGACCAAGATGAATCTTCCTCCCACATCTTACTGTCACTTGGGGGGCTGTGTTGACTGCTGTATGAATTGCTGTCAGGACTACTGTCATTGATGTGGAATGTTTGACATTGTCCTGCTGACAGAACCTGTTACCAGGTGTGGCCCATGGTTGTCTTGTGAATGAATGTGAAATTGGACCTAAAAATATTCCCTGGTCTGCATGGCACCCAATTCTCCTATCCTATTTTTAAGTTGATTGAAAATGCTTGTGTATGGACATATACAGCATTTGAAATTGTAAATATCAGAGCCCTAATATTGTTACATGTTTTAAATTTCTATGACATATTTATTTTTACTTTTTGCTTTTTTCCACTATACATCTAATTGCTTTAATGATCCAAATGTGGTATTAATAGAGGGTTGTTTATATTAATATCTCTTCAGATAGTTTTATTCAAAATATAGTGACCTTGAACATGCCACTCTAGTGTAAGAATATTTATGTAGAGAGTATTTTTTATAAACATAAGGTGACTTCTATTACTTCTAAAGGATAATTTTAGGGGAAAAATCTCTATTAAGCTTTGACATATAATAATATAATTTAAAATATTTCTTTGAATAATTAGAAAGGGTTAATTTTTTCCCTAGAAAATGAGGTTCATTAAAAGGTAATCTCGGGCTTCCCTGGTGGCGCAGTGGTTGGGAGTCCGCCTGCCGATGCAGAGGACGCGGGTTCGTGCCCCGGAGCGGCTGGGCCCGTGAGCCATGGCCGCTGAGCCTGCGCGTTCGGAGCCTGTTGCTCCGCGACGGGAGAGACCACAGCAGTGAGAGGCCCGCGTACCGCAAAAAAAAAAAAAAAATAATCTCATTATTCACTAAAGAGAATATGTATATTGCTTTTAGAAAGTAAATATTGAAATGCCTTTTATACATCAGTAAAAATCTGTGGAATCTTCACCTCCAACTTTGTTCTATGGTTCCGACATGCACTATAAATGAGAAATAGCTTCACTCAAAAGTATATTTTTATCTATGATCTAAAATATTAGATATAAAGTACAAGACATGATGGAAGATTAATTACAATGACTTTGTTTCAGGTTTGTGACAGTACAGAAATGTGTAGATATTCAACTTAATTTAAAAATCATAGAGTTCATTTTGCTTTCATAACTGATTAAGTTAGCAAGAGTTTTACTTAACTCTCTCCTTCAGTGTTTTTCTTTTTTTTTTTTTTTATTTATTTATTTATTTATTTTGGAGTAAACACATTCAACTTTTATTTTCAGTGTGGAGAGGCAAAATGGTATACAGTGGTATTGGTAGTTTAAGTATAGTCCTGGGACCATCAGAATCAATATCATCTGAGCATTTGTTTATAGTACAGGAACTTAGGCTCTACCTCAGACCTTCAGAATCAGAATCTGCATTTTAACAAGATCCCCTGGTAATTTATGTACACAATGAATTTAAAAAAACATTCATATAGGTAATGTAAAAGAGAAGATATTATAATATTCATTTTATTGACTCTGCAGTGTATAAAATGCTCTTTTGTGTTAGTTAAATGATCTGTATTCCTTGATTAAATACTGCTGGATTAAAAGAAATGTGTCTCATATTATGAATGGCATGAAAAAAATCCCCTAGGTTTAAGATTTTCTTACAGAGGGATGTTCAAAATAGATTAAAAAAAAAAAAAGTAACCTCAGTTGGGCACAGTTGTACTAAAGGTTTTGCATGACACTGCTGGGTCTTTTTTCTAATTTAATTTTATCCAGATAATATATGTCCACAGTTTAAACAAAGTCAGATAGTCCTACTAGTCCTATAAAGATAAACAGGACTCCTTTACCCTATCTCTTCCAACTCTCAAATTCTACTTTTCAGAGGGTACCATTTTAAATCATTTTTGTTCTGTAGTATGTATGTATGTGTATATATATACACACACACACGTACATATATGTCTTGCTTTTTCAAACTTTGATATTATATTTTGACTTTAAATTGACACTGAGATTTTACTTTGCTTGTATCACCCTCCTGACCACTTCCTGCTGTCCCCTTACCCCATACTCCCAAAACATATCACAATTTTTGTTAAATTAACATTCAGTGTTTACATTTATAACTATAAGAACATTGTTCCTTTCTTATCCATGGAATTTTCAACAATTACATTATGTTATTGTGCATCATTTTTAGGGGGATAGTAATCCCCTCTTTTTTCATCGTTTCTTGTTGTTCTTTTATGCCTATTACTAATTTATCCCAAATTCCCCAGAAAAAAACCTGAAACACAACTTAATAGTCCAATATCATGAGGATTCTATCAGTTCCATATATATTCTGTTAAAGAATATATTTTGTTTTGTTAAAGAATATATTTTGTTTGTTTGTTTTGGGTTTGTTATTGTAGGTCTTTTCCTTCTTTTGTGTTTCTTGCCTAGAGAAGTTCCTTTAGCAGTTGTTGTAGAGCTGGTTTGGTGGTGCTGAACTCTCTCAGCTTTTGCTTGTCTCTAAAGGTTTTAATTTCTCCATCAAATCTGAATGAGATCCTTGCTGGGTAGAGTAATCTTGGTTGCAGGTTTTTCTCTTTCAACACTTTCAATATGTCCTGCCATTCCCTTCTGGCTTGCAGAGTTTCTGCTGAGAGATCAGCTGTTAACCTTATGGGGATTCCCTTGTGTGTTATTTGTTGTTTTTCCCTTGCTGCTTTTAATATGTTTTCTTTGTATTTAATTTTTGACAGTTTGATTAATATGTGTCTTGGCGTATTTCTCCTTGGATTTATCCTGTATGGGACTCTCTGTGCTTCCTGGACTTGATTAACTATTTCCTTTCCCATATTAGGGAAGTTTTCAACTATAATCTCTTCAAATATTTTCTCAGTCCCTTTCTTTTTCTCTTCTTCTTCTGGAACCCCTATAATTCGAATGTTGGTACGTTTAATGTTGTCCCAGAGGTCTCTGAGACTGTCCTCAGTTCTTTTCATTCTTTTTTCTTTATTCTGCTCTGCAGTAGTTATTTCCACTATTTTATCTTCCAGGTCACTTATCCGTTCTTCTGCCTCAGTTATTCTGCTATTGATCCCATCTAGAGTACTTTTAATTTCATTTATTGTGTTGTTCATCGTTGCTTGTTTCATCTTTAGTTCTTCTAGGTCCTTGTTAACTGATTCTTGCATTTTGTCCATTCTATTGTCCATTCTATCTCCAAGATTTCGGATCAACCTTACTATCATTATTCTGAATTCTTTTTCAGGTAGACTGCCTATTTCCTCTTCATTTGTTAGGTCTGATGGGTTTTTATCTTGCTCCTTCATCTGCTGTGTGTTTTTCTGTCTTTTCATTTTGCTTATCTTACTGTGTTTGGGGTCTCCTTTTTTGCAGGCTGAAGGTTCGTAGTTCCTGTTGTTTTTTGTGTCTGTCCCCAGTGGCTAAGGTTGGTTCAGTGGGTTGTGTAGGCTTCCTGGTGGAGGGTACTAGTGCCTGTGTTCTGGTGGATGAGGCTAGATCTTGTCTTTCTGGTGTGCAGGTCCACGTCTGGTGGTGTGTTTTGGGGTGTCTGTAGACTTATTATGATTTTGGGCCGCCTCTCTGCTAATGGGTGGGGTTGTGTTCCTGTCTTGCTAGTTGTTTGGCATAGGATGTCCAGCACTGTAGCTTGCTGGTCGTTGAGTGAAGCTGGGTGCTGGCGTTGAGATGGAGATCTCTCGGAAATTTTTGCTGTTTGATATTATGTGCAGCTGGGAGGCCTCTTGTGGACCAGTGTCCTGAAGTTGGCTCTCCCACCTCAGAGGCACAGCACTGACTCCTGGCTGCAGCACCAAGAGCCTTTCATCCACAGGGCTCCTTAATTTGGGATGATTGGTTGTCTATTCAGGTATTCCACAGATGCAGGGTACATCAAGTTGATTGTGGAGCTTTAATCCGCTGCTTCTGAGGCTGCTGGGAGAGATTTCCCTTTCTCTTCTTTGTTCTCACAGCTCCCAGGGGCTCAGCTTTGGATTTAGCCCCGCCTGTGCGTGTAGGTCGCCGGAGGGCGTCTGTTCTTTGCTCAGACAGGACGGGGTTAAAGGAGCCGCTGATTCGGAGGCTCTGGCTCACTCAGGCCCGGGGGTAGGGAGGGGCACGGAGTGTGGGGCGGGCCTGCGGCGGCAGAGGCCTGCGAGACGTTGCAGCCTGAGGCGCGCCTGTGCGTTCTCCCGGGGGAGTTGTCCCTGGGTCCCGGGACCCCGGCAGTGGCGGGCTGCACAGGCTCCCCGGAAGGGCGCGTGGCCAGTGACCTGTGTTCGCACACAGGCCTCCCGGTGGCGGCAGCAGCGGCCCTAGCCGCTCTGGGCGGCCCTAGCCACGTCCGTCTCTGGGCTCCGCACCCCTAGCCGCGGCTCGCGCCCGTCCCTGGAGCTCTCTCAAGCAGCGTTCTTAATCCCCTCTCCTCGTGCACCAGGAAACAAAGAGGGACGTAAAAGTCTCTTGCCTCTTCGGCAGTTCCAGACTTCTCCCCGGACTCTCTCCCGGCCAGCCGCGGTGCACCAACGCCCCGCAGGCTGTGTTCACGCCGCCAACCTCAGTCCTCTCCCGGCGCTCCGACAAAAGCCGGAGCCTCAGCTCCCAGTCCCGCCCGCCCCGGCGGGCGAGCAGACAAGCCTCTCGGCTGGCAAGTTCCGGTCGGCCCGATCCTCTGCGCTGGAATCTGTCCGCTTTGCCCTCCGCACCCATGTTGCTGTGCTCTCCTCCGCGGCTCCCAAGCTCCCCCACTCCGCCTCCCGAAGTCTCCACCCGCGAAGGGGCTTCCTAGTGTGTGGACACTTTTCCTCCTTCACAGCTCTCTCCCGCTGGTGCAGGACCCGTCCCTATCCTTTTGTCTCTGTTTAGTTTTTTCTTTTGCCCTACCCAGGTACGTGGGGGGTTTCTTGCCTTTTGGGAGGTCTGAGGTCTTCTGCCAGCGTTCAGTAGATGCTCTGTAGGAATTGTTCCACGCGTAGATGTATTTCTGGTGTATCTGTGGGGAGGAACGTGATCTCCGCCCAGTGTTTTTCTTGATATGAAAAGATTTGGATCTCACTGTATCTTTAGACAATTGTGATCTTCTGGGGGAGACTGGGAAATACATTTGTTTGCCTACAACAGGAGGATAGGCAGACATAAGGGAAGTTATGGCAGTTTTTACTGGTTCACCCGTGCTGTACATATATTTTTCTTATTAACGTGATTGGTATTGGGGTAGTGGAAGCAGGGAACACTTATAAAAGGACACCAGATATAGAAAGTGACAATGTTATTTTATAAACTGTGTTGTGAAAATAGTCTAACTGCTTCAATCACCCTGGTGTAGAAATGCCTGTGCACAGGGCCATAAAGAGAAATGGAGCATATTGAAGAACTCCGCTTTCAAGTTTGGACAGCATTGATGTTGGGCAGAGGTCTTTAATAAACACTTGAAGGAAGAATGTTTTCATCAGAAGAAACTTTGCATCCTGTGATGGTTTGAGTTATTCATTCAGTGAGACTTTTTTAAGGCACTGATACTATATACAGTGTTAGGTACTAAGGCAATTATAAAGATGAATCATTTTCCATAATGGCTCTACCAATTTACATTCCCACTAACAGTGTACTATACTGAACACTGGAAATTTGCTAAGAGAGTAGATTTGAGGTCCTCTCATCACACACACAAGGTAACTATGTGAGGAGAAGATAATAGCAATTAGGTCGACTATAGTGATCATTTCACTATGTGTATCAAATCATCACGTTCTACACCTTAAATATATGCAATTTTTATCTGGAAAATTAATAAAAGATCTAATTGGACCTGATCTTCACCACTGAATGGTTACTATTGAAGGAGCACAAATGAACAAGGGACTTTCAATCACAGTTGAGGAACTGATTTTTTAAAATTAATTTTTATTGGAGTAGTTGATTTACAATGTTGTGTTAGTTTCAGTTGTACAGCAAAGTGAATCGGTTACATATATGTACTCTTTTTTAGATTCTTTTCCCATATAGGTCATTACAGAGTGTTGAGTAGAGTTCCCTGTGCTATACAGTAGGTTCTTATTAGTTGTCCGTTTTATATATAGTCGTGTGTATATGTCAATCCCAATCTCCCAATTTATCCCTCCCCCCACCCGCGCTTTCCCCCTTGGTAACCATAAGTTTGTTTTCTACATCTGTGGCTCTATTTCTGTTTTGTACATAGGTTCATTTGTACCATTATTTTAGATTCCACATATAAGCGATATCATATGATATTTGTCTTTGTCTGACTTATTTCACTCAGAATAACAGTCTCTAGGTCCATCCATGTCACTGCAAATGGCATTATTTCATTCTTTGTTATGGCCGAGTAATATTCTGTTGTATATATGTAGCACATCTTCTTTATCAATTCCTCTGTCGATGAACATTTATGAGGAATTCATTAATCCAGTTAATTAGGAAGCCTTCTGGGAGGAGGTATCATTTGGGCTCATTAATAAAGTCTCAGGTAAGTAATGCACATTGATTCTATCCATTATTTCCAGACATCCCTAAAAAAACCTCATACAGATGTTACCAAGAATAAAATCTTTTGCAACATCTCATTCTTTTAACCCCCTTGGATCTTTGTAAACAAAGAATCTCCTTCAGCTATTACATATTCATTTGTCAACAGAAGTTTCATTAACCACCTAATATGTTCCAGGCACCATTAAAGGTACTGGAATTACACCTTGGACCACAATAAACATTCTGTCACCATGAAACTTATATTCTAGTGGGAGAGACAGATAATCAACCAAGAAGAAAATGCATCATAATATAATTTCAGTTTCTGATAAATACTGTGAACAAGAGAAGGCAGAGTAAAGAGGTGGGATCTACTTTAGCTAGGGCGATCAGGGAACCCCAGCTGAAGAGAAGGCATTTGTGAGTGAAACTGAATGGTGAGGAGACAAGGCACCTGAGGATGTGGGAAAGTATCCCCTGTGCAAGCCACATATTAAAGGGTGTACTTACGCTGACTTACTTTATACTTTTGTGCTGATAGTTTTGAACTTTTAACTTTGGAATCAATTAACTTTAAAACTTTAGATAATTCATTAAATTTTTTTTTCTCCAAAGTCTTCCTTTTCTGGACTGGCAGCTCTTATACAAACAAAGGCAACTCTCTTGTACTAATTACTCTCTGTCTCTTAATCACTGACTAATTACCTCTGTTTGAAACAGAATTTTTCATTGTTTGTGGAGAAGTCAGTAGGAGTGTTCTCTGAATTATAGATGTTGTTTTTTTAGTGCATCAGAAGAATTCAAGAAATGTCTGCCTTTCTTTTGTCCAAACTCAAATATTTTGACAATTTTGCTTTTTATGTCTCATTTTGACTGATTTCATAATGAAACCACTAGAATAATTACATTAAAATAATTCACCTTAATTTGAAGCATGGGAGTCTAACATTGTATTTAGAATTAATGGTGACTATGTGATTTTCACAAGTTAGAAAACCAAGCTATCTGGGGAATGGGAAATCTGATCTACAGCAGAAGAAAATGAAGAGAAATAGACAGGATTCTGTGAGTGTATTTTTTTTTTTCTTTTTAGAGGGAGGAATTGGAGGTTGAAAATGATGTTTTTTAAAAAAAAAGTTTATATTTAATCAGGGCTTTTCCATTTGCAAGGTAAAGATGTGAATGCTCTGGATAAACAGATACCTCACCTGTAAATTATATGTAATACTTAAAATATAGATATATAAGGATTGATGATCGAAAAGAATATTAAGTGAAATCAAATATAAGCAAAACACAAAGCCATAGCCATAATGATAAAATTATGAAATAATACAAATCTATGAATGAAAAAAATGTGTGGAATCATATATTTTTTTAATGTTTCTAATAATGAGCTTATCTTCCTTTCCTGCATCTTACAGTCCTAGAAGACTTTTTGGATTTGCTGTAGCACTAGGCTAGATCAAGACTGAAATTCTGATAGGCTGATCTGTGGGGTTATTAAAAACCACCCCTAAATCCTTTGTATTTTCTAGGAGACAAGCCGACAATAGTACCTTAGAAAATTTGAAAACTGCTAAATAAGATGGAAGCTTCAAGAGTCCTTAAAAGAGCTACCCTGTTATATTCCCAGGACTTTCATATGATGTTTCATGAACGTTGTTCATATTTGTGATTCATTTTAAAAAATCTATTTTTGATGGAAGAGAGATCCCAGAAAACAGCATTTGTTGTGGAATGATTGGGATTTAGAAGCAAATTTCCTCAAATAAGGAAAACAGTATGGCACAGTGGGTCAGACTCAGTATCATAGTTTGGAATGTTCCCTGGAAATAAACTGGGCAGCTGTGCTTAACTGTACCTTGGCCACTCCTGTTACATATGATTTAATAAGTTTCTGACCAAGTTATAGCTCACTTCTATTTGGGGGAGACGAGAAGTTTCTGGTATATAAAAACACTTAGTGTCATTAGTCTCTGCCTGTTAGAGATGTTCTTGTCAGCAAACAATAGAAAAATCTGACAACAAGAAAGGGGTTATTTTCCCCACACAATGAGTAATCTGGGTGATAGATTTCAAGACTCAACCAGTGGCTCATTGATGTGTTTAGGAATCCAGGATCTTTCTATCTTTCTGCTTCTCCATCCTGGATTAAAAAAAACAAAGAAAGAAAAGAAAAAAAATGCTAACTTGGAATTCAGAGACTTGTAGAGTCTTGGAGTGAACATTCTTGGGATTGTTGAGAATATAGTAAGACAAAAGAAGGAGGAGATTCTGGAAAAACACTTGTCTCCCTGCTAGTTGAATTCAAGACGGCATGTTGCTTTGATATCTGAGGTATTACTAGAAATGTGGCATATTTCTGCTTGTAGATGGGTAAATCCCAGAGCATTCTGTTTCACCTGTACATTTCATTCCCTTTTAAAATTAGTGGGTTTTTTATACCTAACAAAGGAAAAAAAATTTAAATAGGGTAAGAAACAGTCCGGGTGGGAGGATTCTTCTTTTTTGTTTTTTATTTATTTATTTATTTTTGGCTGTGTTGGGTCTTCGTTGCTGGGCGCAAGCTTTCTCTGGTTGCAGCGAATGGGGACTACTCTCCGTTGTGTTGCATGGGCTTCTCACTGCGGTGGCTTCTCTTGTTGCGGAGCACGGGCTCTAGGCACGCGGGCTTCAGTAGTTGTGGCATGTGGGCTCAGTAGTTGTAGCTCGCGGGCTCTAGAACGCAGGCTCAGTAGTTGTGGCGCACGGGCCTAGTTGCTCGGCAGCATGTGGGATCTTCCCGGACCAGGGCTTGAACCCATGTCCCTTGCATTGGCAGGCGGATTCCTAACCACTGCGCCGCCAAGGAAGCCCCCGGTGGGAGGATTCTAACATGCAAAATGTCCCTGAAATTTCTTGTTTTCTTGCTTTCTTCCTCTTTACCTCCACCTCCTGCCAAAACACACTTTCTGTAAAACTTGAAAATAGAAAGCAAAAACTGCAATTGTAAATCATGCCACTGAAGTTGATTACTTATAAATATGAACTTGGGATCACTGTATGTTCTGCTACATTTGATTACTTATCACCTATTATTAAATAAATCGAGACAGAAAAAAATTGTGTTTTTACTTAGTCTTCCATCTTTCACTAATTTTCCCTCCATATCAAAGATGTTGGCATTTTTCATATGTAATGGTTATCTTCCTAGAGAAGTAAAGGGAACTGCTTTAATATCGTTTCAAAAGAAGTAGAGCCAAGCATGGTGCTGTTAATATTGGCTAACATCCATTAACAATCATCATATTCCACATATTACAGTAACATGTACTTTCACGTGATCCTTGTAACAACTCTCAGAAGCATATGTTATCATTAACATTGCTTTACAGATGAGAAAACTTAGGTTTTGAGAGACAATACAATATGCCTTAATTGTAGATCTGCTAAGGTACAGATTTGAACCCCGGCATCTGTTCACAGAGCTGATATGGTTGGTTAGTGTCATGCTTGTTAGATAGTTTTCCCTCTACTGCTAGTACCAGTGCCCCATCTCCAGCAATTTGTAGCACATACGAGTTTCATTCTATTTCTTTCTGTAAGCCAGAGTAATTATTAGGCTCTCCATTTGCATAGCATTTTATTTTCTACTCAGCAGCTTGTTATTTAAAATTTGTATTAACTTAGTTACTACACCATTGAGTCATCCCAGTTCTTGTGTTTTATAGACAGAATGATGGATCACAAGAGCTATGCCTAGATTAAAAATAGTTGACTGAGTTTTAAAGTCAGTGTTTCATATGTGATAGATACACTGCAACAGTATCTTTTATTTTTTTCCTCTTTTGCAAATACAACCAGAACAAAGATAAGGAGAGCTTTAGGTGCTGCCTCAGTATAAATTTGTTACTGGGTTGTTAATTGTTTTAGTTCAAGTTGCTATAACAAATTATCATAAACTGGATGGGTTAGGCAACAAATTTTATTTCTTGCAGTTCTAGAGTCTAGGAAGTCCAAGATCAAGGTGCCAGATTTGGTGTCTGGTGAGACCTGCTTCCTGTATCCTGGGTAGATGGTGTCCTCACAAAGCAGAAAGAGAGCTAGAGAGCTCACTTGGGTCTCTTTTATAAGGGCACTAATCTCATTCATCAGGGATCCACCCTCATGACTTAATTACTACCCAAAGGCCCCACCTCCTTATACCATCACGTTGGGGGTTAGGATTTCAAAATATGAATTTAGGGGAGGTTATAAATATTTAGTCCATAACATTAGTTTTAGGGTTTCTTTAGAAAGATGGGCATTTTATTTGTAACAATGTGATACCCAGAAAATTAGAGTTTCATTCTTGGGACTTGGTGTATTTCTTTAAGCTGAAATTCCTATTTTTCCCTTGGCTTGAGTTGCAGAGGCATAGTATTGCAATAGAAAAACATCAAGTATATAATATATGAGAAGCAGCTAGCCCAGTGGATGAGTGAACAAGTGCCAGGGTAGGGAGATTGCCTTGGTTTGGTAATTGCCTAGCATTTAATGGTTGCATCACCTTGAGCAAGTTTTTTAATTGCTTTGTATCTTTGACTGAGTCATTTATAAAACAGATAAAAATGATATCTATCAAATGGATTTGTGCAAAAATTAAATTATTTAATTGATGCAGAACATTTGGAGGAGCATCAGGCACAAAGTAATTGTACAATAAATGCTATCTATTATATGGAGAAAACCCAATTGTTGGTCTCCCAATAAAATTAGCCTTCCTGCCCTCTAGAGGCTTCTTGAGGTCATGTCTTAAAACAGGAGGAAATGATAGCCTTCCTGTTGGTTTATATTTTACCATGTTTCCTTATGTTTCTCTTGTCCACTGATTTACTTGTCAAGAATAGTACTTACAATCCAGAGTTCTCAAAGTCTTGCCTGAAATGTTCTTGGACTGCGTTCCTGTCAGAGTACAATGTGTTGGATCAAAACAAAAATCTTTCTAAGGCAAGTTGAACGAAGGGAATGCTAGAATTCAAGGCACTCTGTCTCATGCTCTCATATTGTCTTCTTCCTGCACATCGACATCTGCTTCATTCTTCTTCCTTAGTGAACAGTTTTTCTCTGGGTCTGGGGTCCCATGACAGAGGGTCGATGGTTACCAATGATTCCCGACTTTACATGCCATATTCTGGACACAGGGTGTAACTGTAATTTTGTCTCTTACCTCAGTTCCAAATCCCCAGAGGAGGCACTGATTGGCATAGCTTGGTCAGGAGCCTAATCAACTGGATCAGACTCACATTGCAAAAATAAACAAAAAACAAACAAATAAATAGTCTTGGTGGAAAGATTCAGTTTCTTTTCGGAGTTCAAGCTGAAAACAGATCTACATTGTGCAGCACCATGACACTTTCTGAAGAATGCAGAAGCACAGGGACATTGCTGTTTAATCAGTTTGAGCCCAGTGTTTCTATGTAACACTATCAAACATCCATGCCCTGCTTTTTCCACTTTACCCTATTAAGCAGCTCAAGGGAGGCCCTATTTAATCATTGTTATGCTGAACACTGTTAGAGCAATGCAAGCGTTCTCAACAGAGTTTTCCCTTGCTCAATTCAGATTGACCAGGAGATACATTTCCAGGAGTGTCCTTGTGTTTATTGCTTTAGTCTATAATTAGATAATGACCTCCAGTTATGGACATATGATCACTTGAGAAATCATTTCAGGAGTCCCAGTTGGAGGTGGATGGATGCAAATCTCCAGGTATTATGAATGGGATATTCTACTCTATAGTCTTCTGTTGTTCTGTTATTCATTGGTGGTCACTGACTTTCTATTGATAGGAGAAATTCATGCTGCATGCTGGTCTTGTTGTTCTCTTTGGAAGAAAATGAGCACTGTTCATCATAAGGCCAAGGTTAGTTTTTCATGGTCTGCTGGTCACATAGGTTGTCTCAGGTTGTTTCCTATGACAGATAGATTTAGTGAATTAATCAAGTACGAAGGAAAGAAGTCATCTGCAATACTTTGCATGGATTTATAGAAGAATCAGGCTATTAAATACGAATTAAATCAATCATATTAAATTTCTATATTGGTAAATTTCCAACAATATGAAAGTCAATCGTTTTTAAAACATACCAAACCAATTTTTAAAAAATTTAAACATTTTAAAAAATATTTTTTCCCTTAGAAAGGTCCTCTAGTTATCTGTGACCTCTTCTCAATCCCATTCCTCTCTTTTCTTACCCACTGGTCATGGCCCATGTGAACCCACTTTCACGAATGTGATGTTTTATACCTTTACAATTTAGGGAAGTGATGTCATATTCATTGCATTCTTTGCAAGTTGTCTTTCTTTTATTTACTTTTTCAGTAACATTAAGCTTTTGAAATTAATCGTGTTCATACATGTAGCTCTAGTTCAAGCATTTTGATTGCTATATAGTTTTCAGTTGTATCACAATTTATCCATTCTCTAATTGATAGACATTTAGTTTGTTTTCAGTCATTTCGTATCTTCCTTTAAAAAACTGAGTACAATCTATATAAAAACTGCATGGACAGTTGTAGACACCTATCTAACCATCATTCAGAGCAAGATGTAGAATATTTTTAACTGCTCAAAAGATCCTGTAATGTGTTTTTCTGGTCAACACTTCCCCCTTCACTCACCCAGAGCAAACACTTTCTGATTTTTATCACTGTGTATTATTTTTTTTTCTATTTTAGGAATTCATGTAAGTGAATTATACTGTATATATTCTCTGGTTTCTGGCTTCTTTTGTTACAAAAGTTTTAGACATTCATCTGTGTTATCATGTGGTATGAATCTACCATACTTTCTTTATATCCCTTCTCCTGTTGATAGACATTGGGTCATTTCCAGTTTGGGGTTACTGGGGCCATTTTTATTTGATTATTACTGTGTTTGTTTTTGATTTGTAGAATTATTGATATATCCTGGATCTAACTGCTTTCTCACACATATGCAAGGGGAATATTTTTCCCATTATGTGGTTTCTATATATTTTCTAATGTGGTTTCTTGATAAGCAGATCTTTTTCATGAATTCCAGTTTATATATATATATATATATATACATTTTTTTCTGATTAGTGCTTTTTGAGTTTGTTCCAATAAATCTTTGTTTACATCAGAGTACTTTACTATCCTCAGAAAGCCTCAGATATTAATAAAGTCCTCATAAAGTAGAGTTTGTAGGGAGTTACGGTATTTTATTACTGAAATCAGTAACTCGTTTCTTTTATTTTTTAATTTAATAAGCCTAGTTAGAGGTTTATCAATTTTATTTTAACAAAACTGCGATTGTTTTCACTGACTTTTCTCCATTGTCTGTTTTTTTGATTAACTAAACAATTCATTTCTACTATTTCCTATGTCTTATTTATTTTGTTTTCTTTTCTTTTTTGGTGGGGGTGTGCTGCATTGGGTCTTCGTTGCTGCGCATGGGCTTTCTCTAGTTGTGGTGAGCACGGGCTACACATTTAGTCTTACCATGTGTTCTAGATGGATTGATCCTCCTACTATTAAAAAGTGTGCCTTTCTATGTCTATGTCTTTATCTTAAAGTCTGTTTTGTCTTATATTAATATTACTAAGCCAGTTTTCTTCCACTTACTTTTTGCCTTGTATATGTTTTTCTGCCTTCATCTTTTCAACCTGTTGAAGTCCAAATTCAGAGTATTCTTATTTTAAAACACACTTTCTAATCTAGTCTGATAGTCTTAGACTTTTAATGGGAATATTTATTCCATTTACATTTAGTGTAATTGATGTATCCAGTTCAACTCCACCAGCTTGGTGTTGGTTGTATATTTATCCTATTCTTTGTTTTTCTGTTCTGCTTCTTTTTGCTATTCTATTCTGTGTATTCTACACTTTCTTGGATGTTTTGGGTACTAGTAATATGTTATTTTATCTTCTGTATTGCTTTTTAACAATACCTCTTTGTGTATGTGTTTTTTTAAAGATGTTGCTTGTATCTTTAAGTTAAATCAGTCTACCATTAAATAATAATACACTAATGCATAAACAGCTTAAAACCTTAGAGTAGTAAATTTCATTTACTATTTTTTCTTCTTATGTAAATAAAACCATTTGGTTTTATTTATCTTCAAACTGAAGGGGTTTTTTAAAAACCATTTTGTTTAGTACAGTCCTACTGAACGTGAATTCTCTCAGTTTTGTCATTCTGAGATTTTCTTTATTTCACCTTAATCTTGGAATGATATTATCAATGGATATAAAATTTTAGATTGACATTTTTTTCTTCTAACACTTTGAAAATTTATTTTCATTGTCTTGTCTTCCTGCCTCCATTATTTTGGATAAATAAGTCATTGTTCATACTATTGTTCCCTTGCAGATAGTATGCCATTTTCCTCTGGGTATTTGAAGTTCTACATTTTATCTTTTGTTTATGTTGTTTTTATTATCATGTGCTTAAGTGTGGCTTTCTTTTTATTTGCTTTGATTAGGGTTTGCTGAGATTTTTGGATTTGAGGGTGGATACCATGTATCAATTTTTTAAAGTTGATAGACATTATCTCTTCAAATATTTCTTCTGTCACATTCTCTATTCCTTATGCTATCTTAACTAAAAATATGTTGTTAGATTGTTTAATTTTATGCAACAGATCTCATATCTGTATTTGATATAGGAAAAAGTAAATGACAATAGAGATTGAAATAAATTGTATTTACCTCCAGAAAGAAGTGCACTCCTTGTATAAGTCAGGCTGCTAGACTAAAGGCTAAAAAAAGATGATCTGTAGTTTACAAGGTTCTTTTAAAGTTTTGGTTTTATTTATTTCACCATTGGTTTCAAATGTTTTAAAAGTGGGATCAGGATTTTCCCATATAGAAGCTTTAGGTTCTAAGTATTGCTAAGATTCCAGAGATTGGCTTGTGCTTAACAGAGAAACTGCCAATTTTTTTGAAACTGTGGGATATCTCTCCATGTGTTGTAGCCCAGATGCCAGGTTTTTCATTTGCTGGGAGATTCTCTTTGCTTTCCTACCGTGTTCCCTACTTGCTCCATCTCAGGGGTCTCTTTTGCACTATTGCCACTCCCTCTACATTGAGCAGGTAGTGGCCCTGTAGTCTGTAAAAACCTCAGATGCCTAACAGTGGTTTTCCTTGGTTCACTTGTCCTGTCCTAATTCTTATAGTTGAAAACCTGGGTTTTCTCAAGGAGTTTCTCTCAAGTAGTTTCTCAGGGAGTTTCTACCAGTTCTTGGGGTGTAGCCTCTTCCACTCAGCAAAATTATTTTGAGACATCCATATTATTACAGTTGTAAATATTTTTTTATTTTTACTTATTGATTAGTATTCTGTTGTACAGAAACACCAGATTTTGTCTATACCCTTTTCTGTTGCTGGAAATTTGTGTTGTCTCCAGTTTTTGATGACCACAAATAAATAAATCTGCTCTGAACGTTTGTATACATATCTTTTATATCTTTGTGTAGACATGCTTTCATTTTCTCCAATGGATACACACACACACATACACACAAATGATGTTGAATGATGTTGAGCATCTTTTCATGTGCTTATTTGCTTACTCTTTCCTTGGTAAAGTATCTTTTACTCTTTTTATCATTATTCTACATTTTCTAATTATATTGGGTTTTAGAAATTATTATATATTCTGGAAAAAAGTAATTTGGCAGATATGTGATTGGAAAATATTTTCTTCAAATTTGTTGAAGGACAACTTGTCTTAAGAGTTGTGTTCACAAAGGGTTGTTCTTATTTCAATTTTTTTCTATTTTTTCCTTTATGGATTATACTTCATTTGTCATATATAGGAAATTTTGGCCTATCGAAAGGTCACAATGATTTTCTCCAATATTTTCTTTCAGGAATGTTATAGTTTGGGCCATTGCATTTAGGTCTATGATTGACTTTGAATTAACTTGTGTATCTGGTGTGAGATATGGATTGAAGTTTACATTTTTGCATATTGATATCCAATTATTCCAGTACCATATGTTGAAAAGATAATCCTTTCTCCTCTTAAGTACCTTTGTACCTCTATCAAAGATCATTTGACCATATATTTGTGGTTTTATTTCTAGACTCTCTGTTCTGTTCTATTTATTTATTCCTCCATCTTTACACCAATATCATACTGGTTTGATTAGAATTTATAATAGTCTTCAACTCAGTTTTGTCTTTGGTGTTTTGGGTCCTTTCCATATAAATTTTAAATTTCCATATATAAAGTTTAGAATTAGCTTCTCAATTTGTAGGGGAAAAAAAAAACCCTAATGGAATGTTGACTGGGATTTCATTGTATTCATAGATGTGGAGAACTGACACCTGAACAATATTGAGTATTCTTAGCCATGAATGCATTATAGCACTCAGTTTCTTTATGTCTTCTTTAACTTCTCTTAGAAATGTTCTATAATTTTCACTGTACAGATCTTGTATGTTTTATAAGATTTTTCTTTATTTATTCAATGATTTTTAAAATTCTATTGTAGATGGTAATATTTTCCACACTTTGATTTCTAATTGTTCATTGTATATAGAAATAAAATTGATTTTCATGTATTGATCTTGTATTCTCTCACATTGCTAGACTTATTGATTATTTCTTACGGCTTTTTGTAGATTCTTTAGAGTTTTCTGAACATAATAGTGTTGTATGCCATAAATTTTATTTACTTCTTTTCAAGTTCAATGGCTTTTATTGCTTTTTCTTTGTCCATTGCTTTAGTTAGGACCTTCTGTGCCATGATACATAGAATTAGTGAGAGTAGACACTTTTGCCTAGTGCTTGACTATAGGGAGAAGAATTCAGACGTTCATCTCTAGGTGTGATATTAGCAATCAGTTTTTTATAATTGCTTTGTGTCGTGTTGAGGAAGTTCCCTTTTACTCACAGTTTACTAAAAGTTTTTATCATGAATTGACATTGAATTTGTCACAGGATTTTTATGTACATACTGAGATAACCATGTGCTTTCTCTTCTTCAGTCAATTGATATTATAAATTACTACCTTGATTGATCTTCAAATGTTGAACCAACCTTTTATTCCTGGAATAAACCCCACTTTGTCATTAGGTATTATAGTTTTAGATGCTTTTGGATTCCATTTGTTAATATTGTTGAGAAATTTCACACCTATTCATGAGATGTATGATCTGTTGTTTTCCTTTCTCTCTGTCTTTTCCTCGTTTTGATCTTAGGTTAATTGTGGCCACATGAAATGAATAGGGAAGTGTTCTGTATTCCTTTCACTTCAGTATTGTCTACTCAATTGTGTAGAATTAGTATTGATTCCTCTTAAGTAATTTTTAGTAGAATTTGTCAGTGAAGTTGTTTGTTCTGAAGTTTTTATAGTTAAAGGTTTTTACTTACAAAGTCTATTTCTTTCCAGTTTATCCAGTACTCTGGATGCTTTTAAGATTTTTTCTTCATTCTAAGAATTTTTCTCACTCATTATAAGAAACGTCTTTATGATGTTCCTTGTGTGATTTTCTTCATATTTCTTGGAGTTCATCCAATTGCTTTGATATATGGATTTATTGTTTTCATCAAATTTGAAAAACTTTAGCCCACTATTAACACAAAGATTAATTCTCTTTCTTCTCCTTTTTCCTCGTATGAGGACTTCAGTAATTCAAACATTATGTCACTTGCAGAATTTATCCCACAATACACTAATGAGCTGTTCATTTTAAAGTCTTCTGTTTCATATTTGGATAGTTTACTTAGCTATGTCTTCTGACAACAAGGAACTTTGATTGATGGTACTGTTATTCTTCACTAAGATGAAGAGGATAAAAAACTCAGTGTTTTGAGTTCCTAACTGCTTCAATCTCTTCAAGAATGAATGACTATACATTTTCAAGAGTGAATGACTACACATTTATTTTTGCTAGGCCCAATGCTGTTAATTCATTTAAATTTAATGCATCAGGAAAGAGGTTATCACAGGAAGAGCCCATTCATTCAACAGTTGTTTATTGTATGTTTATTGTGTGTGAAACCTTAGGACAGGTGACTTGTGATAGACAAAAAGTGTATAATGCATCATCCTTGCTCTTTAGGAACTTATATTTAAGAAAGGGAAAAATAAATATATGTTTCAGAGGAATACACAGCAGAATGCTAAGATGTGCCTTAAGATTTCCCAGCCCTTTGGTATATATGCCTTGTATAACACCTAGAATTGTTAAGTAAGTGCATTTTGCTCCCATGATTAGATTATATAATATGGTGCAGTTGAACTTAAAATGGAGTAATTACCAGGTGGACTTGGTATAATCACATGAACCCTTTAAAAGCAGATAGTTTTCTCCAACTAGTAAAAGACAAAGAGGTCAGAGATATTAGAAGAGTGAGATAGATTTGACATGAAAGAAATTCTCTTTTGCTGAGATGAAGGGGGCTATGGTATAGGGATGTGAGTGCAGCCTCTGGAATCTGCAAGTGTTCCTGGCTAACCGACAGCAAGAAAGTGAGATCTTTGGTAGTAAAAATGCTGGGAACTAGACTCTAGCAATAACGTGAATGAACTTGAAAGTGGACCCTGAGCCCCAGGCCATACCTTGACTGCCGCCTAAGCAGAGAACTCAGCCACACTGTACTGGACTTCTGACCTATAGAACTGTGACTTACGTGTGAGCATTGTTTTGAGCTGCTAAAGTTGTGGTCATTTGTTATTTAGTAATAGAAAACTGTGCAGGTGGTATATATTGAATGTCATATGAAACTAAAATGGCAACTGTAAAATAGAGAGATTACTTTTGGCTGGAGATAATCAGGGAAGGCTTTATAGTATATATGAAAATGAGTGAGTTTTGAGATTGGCAGGGGATTAGGAAATGAAAATAAAATCTAGGCAAAAGGACTAGTATAGGAAGAGTCAGAAAAGTGAAAATACGTTTTTATTAGAGCAGATTTTTTCACAAAACTTAAAAATGAGAAGACTTGGAATTAAGTTTCTCAGTGTGGTCTAGGGCCAGTTTTGTTAGAATCACTTAAAATATTTGCTAAAGTATAGATTCCCATGTTCTTCACCAGACCAATTTAATGAGAATCTCTGATTCTCAGTTTTTTAAACCTCTCCAGGTAATTCTTATACTTGTTAAAATTTGTTTTTGATTAAGAACCTAAACGATCAGAGTGAGAATTTGGGGAAGATCTTTTTGTTTGTTGGTTCACACTTTTCTGTTCTTGATTTGTTTTCTTTTCCTCTTCTTTTTTTTTTTTAAATGCGAAGTTGATGTGATCACAGGGTACTGTAAAAGTTCTGAAGTTTGTAGTTTAGACAATTGGAAGAGGAGGACAATGAACAGGTGAAAATTATAGTGTTCTGTAATAGTAAAATTAAATTGATAACAGTCTAAACATAGTGGCAGTAGAAATGGAAAGAGTAAGATACCTGTCAGCAAAATTATAAAATAAGTATTAATAGAACTTGATGGCTAATTTGATGTTTGCCTACATGAAGAGAAGAGAAAGTAAAGGAGGAGAAGCAAAATTCCTCAAGGTACCACTTTGGTGCAGTTAAGGTTAGACTGTGTAGGATTGAGTAAATGAGGATTTGGTGTTTGGGAAATAAGGACTGCAACAAGATTGGAATGCAAATTGATTTTTGTTGTTTTAGAAACAGTAAATGAATTGACTGGATTTTATTTTACTCAGTTCTTATTTTGGGGAGAAATGATCTTTGAAATGCTAATTCTGTGTTTCCACTATTTGTGTGTGTGTGTGTGTGTGTGCGCGCGTGCGTGTGTGCGTGTGTGTATTTATTGCCCCTGATAAGTATCCAAATTATTATTCATTATTTTCTTAGTGTTAACTTCAGACTTGGAAAGCACACTGTAAATGTTGATTACATGACAAAAATACTTAATCTGACTGGAATTTTATATAGCATCAGCAATCATTTTCATATTAATTAAGTTGTTTGAAAGAAATCTCTCTTAGCTTAAGGTCAATAATTAATGAATACTATATTACATTGATAGAGTACTAATGGTAAAGTCTATCTTTTATTTGCTTTCTTTAGTTAGATAAATGGGAGAATAGATGAGAGAATTATGAGTAAAATTGAAGATATTCATCTGACATATTGATGTGTCATGTGCTGTCATATGAATTAACCAAAATTTCAATATATTTCTGCTTTTTAATGTAATTTTCTAAATGATACTCTTTAAGGAGAAACTTCTTCATCCTGCATTACTCCCCTCTGATTAATAAGTATATTTTATAATTCAAGACCTGGCTGGTCAGCCACCACTGTGCTTTGGTCTACATTCTACACCTGAGGAAGCTGCTCTAAACAGAGAGCTGCTCTTGCTTTTAAATGAGATGTGTGTACCAGATGTTTATGCCAGATTTACAGTCTCTATATAAGAAGTTAAGAATGGAAGGAAGGAAGGGAGGAGGGAGTGAAGGAAGGGAGGGGGGGATAACAAAGGAAAAAAGTGATTTCACATGCAGGCTACTACAGAAAGTACTTCTGAACCGGGTAAGAGGTCATGGTGGTCACTGGCCTGGTGCTGGCGATTCAGTCTCTGTGTTTATAAGGCCAATGTTGGTGTCAGTAGCTAGGGAGTATAGAAAATCCTGTTACTGTAAAATGCACACGCAGATTGTTTCAGATGAGCCTTTGAGGTGACATCAAATTGGCCCCCTAATTAAATTCCTGTGTCATTGAAGTGTATACATCTGTCTTTTTCAGTCTGTTTTGTTTGTTTGTTTGTTTTGCCGTACATGGGCCTCTCACTGTTGTGGCCTCTCCCGCTGCGGAGCACAGGCTCCGGATGTGCAGGCTCAGCGGCCACGGCTCACGGGCGCAGCCACTCTGCGGCATGTGGGATCCTCCCGGACCAGGGCACGAACCCGCGTCCCCTGCATCAGCAGGCAGACTCTCAACCACTGCGCCACCAGGGAAGCCCGAGTTTTTCATGTTTTGATGTAGCCCTAATACACTTGGGAGCAAGTGTTCTGCAAAAGGATGCAGAAGACAATGTAATTATGCAAATAGAAAAAAAGAAAGAAACTAGATCAGCAATGGTGGTCTCTGTTGCATTTCCTGGAAAATAGATGGTTGCAGCATTCAGGGAAACTCAGAACTAGTCTGGAGCAACTGTCTCATTTTACAGATGAAATTTTGGTGTAGAGATGTTAAGTGACAAGTTTACAGAGTGATCTAGTGCAGAAACTAACTTCCAGATTTAATGCTTTCTCCACTCTACCAATTTAACAACCTGAAAAAAGTTGGTGACAACACAAAAATAACAAAGACCTAACCAATTTATGAATTCCTTTATGGTAACAAAACAATAATGAATTCCTGAGGAATCAGCTTCGCATCTCATCATTGGCAATAATAGAGTAGCATTAGTAATAAGAATAATAATGAGTTAATAATAAAGTTAATCATAATATGTAATTTCTTATGTGCTTTTAAATAAGCCATTATATATTTATTGAACTTCATCTTTTCAAACATTTGGGGTTAATTAAACATATATAAGCTAACATTTTGTTCACTACTGATTTGATTTTTTTAAAAAACCTGAGGCTTTCTCACCATGCTATAAAGGAGATACAATGAGAATGGTTTGGTTAGAAATTAGCAGAGTCCTTCATGATTTGCTTTTAAATGAAGATTAAGGAAGAAAATGAACACACAATTTTCTCACTAACACTGTTACAGTTAGCAAGAAGTTACGTTCATGAGATGTGTGGAGGAATGCCGAGTCACTTCTCACTTAGGTAGGAGGCTTGACGTCAGCAGTCAGATGTGTTACTGCTCCTGGAAGAATGCTCTTCTACGGGATTCAGAGCTATAACTCTAGATGCATGCTAGAAACCAAGTATTTTCAGTTTTCTCATACATTCCTGTTAGGGCAAAGACACAGCAAACTCATGCCACATTCATTGAAATAAAATGTTCTCTGCAACCAGGAAATACTAACAAGACTTGTAAAAACAAAAACTGGTCTATGATAGGTTAGGTTTTATGTGTTTTCAGCCATTAACATCTTGAGCTGGTTAAAAGAAATCGGTGCCCAAAGTTATAACTAAAAATGGAGCTTGGATGGTGTGTGAATTATTGCAAACATATTTTTGTTTGGAAAAACACTTATGAAGAATTAAGCACGTTAATATATGAGAAACTAGGTGATGCACTATCACTTTGTGGGTAAGGATACTTGGTTAATCTAACACTTAAAACACAAAAAATATTACATAAGAGAAAGCAATTAAAAGCAGCTGATAATTGGTCACTATTGAATTCAGCTAAGTGTTAGCTGCTCAAGTCAGCTTTAATTATTTTATTCCTTTAGTCAAAATGTAAGTTTATGGGCTTCCCTAGTGGCGCAGTGGTTGAGAATCCGCCTGCCGATGCAGGGGACACGGGTTCGTGCCCCAGTCCAGGAAGATCCCACACGCCGCGGAAGGGCTGGGCCCGTGAGCCATGGCCGCTGAGCCTGCGTGTCCAGAGCCTGTGCTCCACAACGGGAGAGGCCACGACAGTGAGAGGCCCGTGCACCACAAAAAAAAAAAAAAAAAAAAAGTAAGTTTATGTAACTAACTCTATTGAAACATGTTTTGAACTCTTAGTAGACTACGTACCTATGTACTGAGATAATTATTTTGGGGTATCTGACATTTTCTTTACCAAGGCCTCCTTATTTGAATTAAATCTGTATAGAAAGATTGTTTTCCTATGGATTATTTCTCTAGAAAAATATTTTTTTCTAATGAGATATCTGGACACTTGTATTCTCATTAAGTATAAGATAGTGTCATACTACACCAGGAATTGCCCATACTGCAGGCTTTGTTGAATATCCAGAAAAATATGAATAAAAACAAGGTGGTTTTGACCACATACATGTGCATTTAATGTGGAAAATAATAAGCATAATTAAGAATGTCTAAATTTAAGGTGAAGATTCCTTTAGTACTTTTTAAAAACACCCTTTAATAATGTTAGTGACAACACACTAGTTTGAGTTTGTAAGCTTCTCCTTTATATTTTCATTTCAGGAGCTAGTGTTAATAGGATGTACCATCATTATGTTCTTATTTACTGCCATCTTCGAGTAAAACATTTTGCCCTGTATGGAAAGTTATCTCCATATCATTTTAGCTGTTGGCGTAAAGTATATTTGGGTTGGAAAGATTAGGGTATTAAGCTAGCTGGGATGCATTGAAGAGTTTTCTGTGAGCAGACTTCTCTTGTCTGAAGACCTTTTGAAATTCCATCTTGATTGCCTCAGGAAAAAAAGGCTTTTTCCATTATATCTCACCAATAGCTTATTATCTGTCCTAAATATCTCATGTTTGAGCAAATGTGAACCATACTTTTTGAGGTTTCTAGCTTAAGAAAGAATACCAGGAAGCAAAGACAAACAAACAAATGAAAATAAATGCCTAAGGTCTACGAATAAAGCCTCGACTAGGTTAACCGGGTAGAATATAAAATGGAATACAGAAAAGGCAACTAAGGAAACTGTTAACATAGATTTAGCACCTGGCCTCAACTGTTTAGTTGCCTGTACTTCACTGAGTAAATAAACCACTCGACTCTTCTGTGAGCTTATGCTAGGAGCTTCACTGAATTACTTAAAATAGACTCTAAAGTACATATCATAAGCATACAAAGACTTAATTCATGCTTTTGGGTTAATGATGCTTATATAAAATCGAGTCTTTGAGAAAACAAGAGAAACTTTCCTAAATATTAATGGATTCATTTAACATCCTTGATATGTTTACAAATAATAATAACTTTTATTGAATATTTACTATCAGGCACTACAGAAATCACCCCATTAATTCTTACCATAAGATTACATGGTGATAAATATTCTTATTTTTCCACTTTATGGTGAGGAAACTGTGTAGAAGCAGTACCTGCCCCATGGTATATTGGCTGGGACTGTGGGTATGATACATTTTACTCCTGTGATTAGGTTACATTGTGTGGCAAACTGACTTTGAGAAATGGAGATTCTTTAACTTCCTTCAACTATTGCTTTTATGGAAAAGTTTCCATTCTCCTCACCATTACTTTGTAAGGATTTAGATTATTTTACCTCTATTTTTGGAGACCGCAATATGTGTTCGGCATTGTGACAGAACAGAGTGAACACAAAAGGCTGCTAACGGCAGAGCTATGGGTTTAGTGTAGTGTGACACTTAAGCCGAACAAACAACCTAATGTGTGGAATCTCCCTAGTGGCCTAAATCATTTTACTAATATCTCAGCTTTTCCTTTCTGAAAGTTGTTGTCCTTCCTTTTCTAGAAATTTAACAACTATAGTAGAAATATTTTAATGATTAAGTCCCCTGGTGTGATTGCTGCCTTATACATTTTTGATAGGAGGAGAATGTCTCTCAAGGGGCAACTGGATTGATGGTGAAATTACTTGAGAAAAATTGGTGGTGCATATGGTCATATGGATGTGAGAAATCTAAAGAGGACAAAATGAAATAATTATATATCTATAAATGTTCCCTGTCAAAAGATAAAGAGAACAAAATAAAATAAAATCGATGATAATAATTAACAAACTTTAACATTTTTACTCTGTAGAAGGGAGAAATAGCCTGGCTTCCAAATGAGGAGACTCATGAACATAATGACATATTAAAAAGAAGGATTCTTAACTTTTTATATCTTCTTTGGACAAGAACATGAAGAAGAGAAATCTGTATAATTAAAATATAATAAAACCCTTGCCAACTGTCTATTGTAAGAGATAGGTTAAAGAATAGTTGGAATATTTAAGCATATGCAAATTCAAAAATGATAATCATAGGAGGAAAACCACAATGAAGTGACTTAATCATTTGTAATTGCTTTTAAAAGACTATGCAAGGTCATTTTCCTAAAAAAAAAAAATAAAAGACTATGCAAGACTAAAGAGCTAGTAAAAACTTAAAGGGTATGTCACTGAGTCCATAAAAGGTGCAAACTAAGCAAAATTACCTTATTTTTCTGCTAGCAAAATGATAATTGAATAAAATTTATGAAAAGGAGTATTTAGAAATATAATGTAAACAAAACATTGTATAGAATTATTTAAAGTGTGTTTTATAGGTTAATCATGTCTCATTTGATTTTTAATTGTATTTATACTCAATTAGGACATAATTTGTCTCATGATGCACTTGATAAACTTATTGAATTAAACTACAGTGGGATTATTATAATGTCTATAACTTAATGACTATTTGAATTACCTCTTTAATTTTCTCATTATTTAAATCTTAGCTAAATTATTTAAAATATTTTAATTTCTTACATTTATTTAATAACTGTTTTCATCATTAAAAGATACTAATGGAAAATAAAATATTTCTGATACTTAGACCTTATACAGTGACCCAGATATGGTTTAGGACACATGTTAATAAAAACCATTCTGATCTACAGCAACTATACTCTTTTAAAGTTTGAACTACAGTATGGACTCATAAATGCAACTGTTTTACAGTTTTTATTATCTTTTGTTTTCTTTCTGAAAAGTCTTTTAATATCATATCTATAATGATATTCAAGTAAATTTGACAAACAAGTATAAAGACTTCAGCACTATGATAGTGAAAAAGATAACTATATATCCAACAAGAGAGGACTGACTTAATAAACTATGTTGTAGTCAACTAAAGAACATGCAATCATTAAACATGCAATCATCATTTTATAAAAACTTGTAAATATATTAATAATTTATTGCTGTAAGAAAAGCTTATCACAAAACAAATATACTATTGTATGTGCATATATAACTATCATTATGTATATGTGTTGCTAAAAGACAATTCAAACAAAATCTAACAAAGGCACATATAAAAATTATTAAAAATCAATTTACAAGTTTAAAAAAATACATGGTAAAAAGAAATATGGAAGATTTTTTGATTAAAAATTTGACCTGTAGTGACTGTCTTTATTTTAAATTTCCTACTTTTTGATTCCAAATTTTCTAAGATCTCTAAATAATTCATTTTGAATGGAAAAAATAAAATATTCAGAAATTATTAATTTTGTAGGTAAAAAAGTATCCAATTTATTTAAGGGAAGAATCATTTAATCATTATCATTTAATAACATCTTAATCAAAATAAAGACTAGTGTCATCCTGCTTCTTGATGCTAAATATTCACTAATGTTTTATAAGTTTGTCCTAACTTTTGAGCAATGGGCTCAAGCTATCATTTACATAGAACTTTTCTGAAGCCAACTATGAGCCCCTCTATTATTTTTTTCTCATAATACACTTTCATAATTATAATTTTTCTCATTTTATTGACATATAATTTACATGTAATAAAATTTACCCTTTTTAGTATAATATATGGTCCTATGAGTTTGGTAAATGTATACAGCCGTGCAGCCACAGCACAATCAAGATATAGATTCCATCACTTTCCCAAATTCCTTCCTATCCCTTTGCAGTGAGCACCTCCCCCCTTTCCCAGTCCCTTTCAGTCACTGATCTATTTTGCTTTCCTATAGTTTTATATTTTCCAGAATGTCATATGAATGGAATTATAGCGTATGTAGCAGTATGAATCTATCTTCTTTCATTAAATATAATTTTTTGAGGCCAACTGTGTTGTTGCCTGTATCAGTACTTCATTCCTTTTTTTTTTTTTTTTTTTTTTTGCTGTATGCGGGCCTCTCACTGCTGTGGCCTCTCCCGTTGCGGAGCACAGGCTCCGGACGCGCAGACTCAGCGGCCGTGGCTCACGGGCCCAGCCGCTCTGCGGCATGTGGGATCTTCCAGGACCGGGGCACGAACCCGTGTCCCCTGCATCGGCAGGCGGACTCTCAACCACTGCGCCACCAGGGAAGCCCTTCATTCCTTTTTATTTCAGTGTACTGTTCCATTGCATGGATTTCCAGTTTGTTTATTGAGTCTCAAGTTGAAGGGCATCTGAGTAGTTTCCAGTCTTTTGTTATTATGAACAAGGCCATCATAAATATTTTTGTACAGGTGTGTGTGTAAAAATAGGTTTTCATTTCACTTGAGTAAATATTCAGGATTGAGGGTGCTGAGTCATTGGTAAGGGTATGCTTAATTTTATAAGAAAATTCCAAACTCTTTTCCAAAGTTGCTGTACAGTTTTATTTTTATTTCTATTTCCACCAATAGTGCATGAGAGTTCCAGTTACTCGGCATCTTTGCCAGCTCTTGGTATTATCAGTTTATTCTTTCCTTTACTATAAGCCATTCTAATAGGTATGCAGTGATACCTTATTGTGGTTTTAATTTGTGCTTCCCTAATGACTAATGATTTTGATCATGCAGTTAACTTTTTTTTTTCTAAGATAAGTCCTAGAAGGAACATCTTTTTTGTTTGTTTTTGTTTAATTCTCATGTATTTTGATTGTCACTTTTGTTTTTTGTTTTTTTTTGGCCACGCCATGAGGCATGCAGGATCTTAGTTCCCCAACCAGGGATCGAACCCGTGTCCCCTGCATTGGGAGTGCAGAGTCTTAACCACTGGACCGGCCAGGGAAGTCCCGCAATTAACTTTTAAAGCCTAAATGAAAATATTTTGAACATCACTGATTTTCATTTTAGGAATTAATTTTGTTCTGCATTTTCCCTTCCATTTTTCCCCCACTGAAGAGGTTTGGTTTTATACTTTATTACTTCAAGGAAGGTATTTGATTGGGCTGAAAGCAGAAGGTAATTTTGAAAATTTACTGACCTTCTTGCCCCAAAATTAAGCTTCTTGAGAAGAATAGCGTTTGAGAAAGAAAAGTATTTCTTCCACTTTAGAGGATTTCTCCAGGATAGGGAAAAGAGGGTTTTGTCGTATCCTGAACAGTGATGACTGTACCACTTCCCCAGAAAACATACATAGAAGATGCTTGGCTTGAAAGAAGATAGTTTCTGTGATATATTTAGAGAGTTGGTTCCATGAGTACCAGGCTTCTCAATCTTGTAAAAGATTCCAGTTTTCACAGCTTGGCATAAGTTTCTGAGCTGCTGGATCTAAGGCACCAATATAACTTGTACCAGTATTCTCAGCTGTACCCTGGTGACATGTATGCCTGGATGACTAAGGGAAAAAAAGGCTCCTTCTCAGTGACTTGGTAATCTTTGAGATTCCAGAATCTTGACAAGACCTAGTGGGTATGGATGTGGGTGTGCTCCATGAAAGAATCTTGTCGAATTTTCCATTGACTTGGAGATTAAAAAATTAAGTTTATGTATAGAAAAAAAGAAAGGTTTTTTCTAACTTGCAACTCTGTACCGTAATTTATAACCCAAAATATGTTATCAGTAACTAACTTATTCTTACTCTAGACAGTTGTCTCAATTTTTTTCTTTCTTAAAGAGAAATCTGCTGATAAATTTGCTGAAATGCAGTCACAGCAATATGAGCCAGACATCCATAAACTATTTGAAGATTATGCTTAGCATTGGTTTATTTAGCATCAACTTAAATATACCTTCCTCTCCCAGTGTCAGATTTGAAACTACCAGAAATATTCACAAGAGCCAAAGACTTAAAGTGGTAATTTCTGGTACTTAGTATGCATCTCAAAACAGTTGTTAATTATCAAAGCATGAATATTTTAGATCATGAAAATAGTCTGTTGAGTATAAGAAAACTTTCTGTTTTGACAGTATACATGTTTATTTTACTCTGATGAAACAGAAATCATGCTTCTTAAATTAAAAAAAAACTGTCTACAATATTATATTTATGCTAACTATCCTTAAAGTATTCAACCTATATATGAATAATAAGGTTTTTTATTGAAATTTTCACAGACTTTTGAGGAATACTTTGCATCCTAGCCTTTTACCTTACTATTTTATAAACTATAATTTTTAAATGAAAAATGTTTTAATGAAAACTTTAATTTTGCTGCAAACCTAAAACTGCTTTAAAAATATCTATTTTTAAAAATATTTATTTATTTTTACATCTTTATTGGAGTATAATTGCTTTACAATGGTGTGTTAGTTTCTGCTTTATAACAAAGTGAATCAGTTATACATATACATATGTTCCCATATCTCCTCCCTCTTGCGTCTCCCTTCCTCCCACCCTCCCTGTCCCACGCATCCAGGTGGTCACAAAGCACCTAGCTGATCTCCCTGTGCTATGCGGCTGCTTCCCACTAGCTATCTACCTTACGTTTGGTAGTGTATATATGTCCATGCCACTCTCTCACTTTGTCACAGCTTACTCTTCCCCCTCCCCATATCCTCAAGTCCATTCTCTAGTAGGTCTGTGTCTTTATTCCCGTCTTACCCCTAGGTTCTTCATGACATTTTTTTTTTCTTAGATTCCATATATATGTGTTAGCAAACGGTATTTGTCTTTCTCTTTCTGACTTACTTCACTCTGTTTGACAGACTCTAGGTCAATCCACCTCACTACAAATAACTCAATTTCATTTCTTTTTATGGCTGAGTAATAATCCATTGTATATATGTGCCACATCGTCTTTATCCATTCATCTGTTGATGGACACTTAGGTTGTTTCCATCTCCTGGCTATTGTAAATAGAGCTGCAATGAACGTTTTGGTACATGACTCTTTTTGAATTATGGTTTTCTCAGGGTATATGCCCAGTAGTGGGATTGCTGGGTCATATGGTAGTTCTATTTGTAGTTTTTTAAGGAACCTCCATACTGTTCTCCATAATGGCTGTACCAATTCACATTCCCATCAGCAATGAAGAGGGTTCCCTTTTCTCCACAGCCTCTCCAGCATTTATTGTTTCTAGATTTTTTGTTGATGGCCGTTCTGACCGGTGTTAAAAAATACTTTAAAAAGTGTCTTTGATAAATATAGAAAATGTTTCTAAATATGAATTGGATTTTACTGACAATTCATTTTGTCATTGCATGCTAATTGTTACATCAGTGCCACCTTTTATGTTATGATGCATGTATACCATTTCCACATGTAATATTCTTTTGTAGTATAATAACATACAAAATTAAAAGTTTTTACACTTACAGCAAGGTGAGTGATCAAGGTGGATCTTTACCTAACACAAATATTACTTGGACACAATAAACACTGAAATGATAGATTCTATATGAATTTTGATATTTTTCTATTACAAGAGAAATACTTTATTGGAGTTTTTAACTGCCAGATCATAAGCAGGTGTCAGAGTGGCCACGTAGAATAATGTAAAGAACTAGGTAAAATAAAAGATTTCTGCTCCCAGTACTTAGTGGTTGTGAGTTAGCAGGACTGGGGTTGAGATAGGAGATAGGCCCTAGGCTGAGCTGCTGTAACTGGTTTCTCCAGGCTGAGCAGCTGCAGCTGGTCTCCTGCTGATGTTCCAGATGGGATACCAGGAGGAGCACTGGGCCCTGACTGGGTGCATTCTTGTGAATTTCCTGGCCTGACACATGCTCAGAGAAGGCCCTTAGTCTAGGGGAAGGACAAAAGGAGGGGGAAGACGCCAGCTGGAATCCATCCTGGCTGATGCGTGCTCACACCAGGACCAAATGTGGAGATGATTGGCCAGAGACACCCCAGAAAACTGCCCCTATGTAAGCAATGTAAGCCACCCCTACTGGGTGCAACTCACTGTGAGGTCACCTGTGTGCTCTTTGACACGTATTTTGTTTTTTCCACACGTCCTTTGCTTCTAATAAGCGCTTTTATCTTTTTCACAATTTTGGTCTCTTTGCTGAATTGTTTCTTCCAAGAAGACAAGAACTGAGGTCCTTCTTCCGTCTTTGCACTGCCAAAATCAGTGTGAGTAGTAAGAATCCCTATTTTAATAACTCTTCAGAGTTTTTAAACTCTTCAGATGTTGTTAATAAATTACCTCTGTCTACTTTCTACTCTGTATTTGTAAGGAATGCTTTAAATTAGGTAGGTTCCCAAAGGTATTTGTGATATAGTACCTACCTTGGAGGGAAACCAAAACAAAGTAAACTGTACTTTTTGCAATTGAAAATAGAGAGAACTTGTTCTTTTTTCTTTTTTATAAAAGATCAAACTTTCCTACATTTATTTGCTAGAAATTAGCTTCCTGGAAAGGTCTCTTAACTGCTTCCGAGAGTTTCACAGGTTTTGCTGATCATGTGCTAATGAACAGGTCTCTTTGGGTGTTCTCTTCAGGCTTTCCTTTTCTGTCTTACCGTGTCACAGCCACTACTGCTTCAGTGTCAATGACTGACATTGAAATCTTACATTGGCTCTCCTATGGACTCTGGCTTTATTGGTTTTATCTTAGTGCTTGTTATTCACACGCTCTCTAGAAGACCTCACACTGCTGTCCCAGACTCTTACTTCCCCAGAGCCTCACTACTTCCATGTTGATGGTGCTGCCTCTTCTTCATCACCACAAATCAGTGGAAGCTTGGAGCAATTGCCTGCTCCTTGCATCTCTTCAGATGGTCAGGAGCAGAAATTCTACCCTCTTGAGAATTGTTCCAGGTCTCTACCTGTCTGAGAGATCCTTCCAAAGCCTACGTAGGGCATAAACTCTTCCTGGGAACATTAGCTTTGGGGATATCCATTCCTTTAGACAAAACCCCACTAATTTGACCCTGTATACTTTGTCCCAAGTCTGAGTCAATCGATTGTGACTGTGGACACCTTGTTATTCAGTAATCCAGTAATAACGGGAAAAACACACTAAACAATGTAATATTATTTTAGTGGAAATGGCTTTCATACATTAAAGTTAATAAAAGACTTTCAAAGAGCTATTTCAGATTTAATGTAGAGTAATATATTTCAGATTTAATATGTAGTGTGTATTAATGTAATGAATGTATATTGAGAACCAGAAAGAAATTATTAAAATGTGGGAATGAATGAATTAGCTGAGGAACTCACTGTCCTTATGGTGATGCTATGGTAAACAATAAAGTCCCTCTTAAAAATAAAATGAGAAGACGATGAAGGCTGGTTTGTGATTTTAAGCATATGGATTTCAGAAGACAAGCAAGACTGTCTAAAATGCTTCATTATATATATATATGTTTATATACATATATAAATATATATATGTTTACATATATATATATTTTTTAATTTTATATATATATATATTTTTTCCTGAAATCCGATTTCAGAAAATATACTGGGAAGATGATAGTATAAATATGGAGTCAAGTTTTATTGTGTGAAGAACTGGAAAGAAAATCATAGGCAGTTATTATTTAAGTAGAATTAAAACAAATCCAAAATCCTTCTACAAGACTAGAAATAACTCTTTAAAATGCTACTCGTATTTTTATGTTAGTAAGTTAGCCCCCAATTTACTATCTACTTTAGTATTTTAATGATACTTTAATGGTGCAATAACTGTTCTCCTTAATCATTTAAAACACAGTTGAGCAATTATTTAATTGACTTCATATTTGTAAACTTATTTTTTAAAAGATAATAGCAAATTACAGAACGTTTAAAGAACTCACAACAATATGCCTCAAGAAAGTTAAAAACATGGTGTCTTGGAAGGAAAAATGCAAAGAGAAAAAATCTTGATGCTTTTATCTTATTTCAAATATACATACTGCAGAGTTCATAAAGATTATTTTGATAATGGGTTTAGATTACTTCTTTGCCTCCAGGCATTTTCAGTTGTTAATCTACTTCCCTCCAATAGTACTACATTGAAAAATGTTTTATTTTTAAAGAAGATTTGAAAGTGTTGACTGAAAATATTATCTGCTTGAGCAGAATGTATAAAAGTAAAACAATACCACTTTGATTGTAAAAGAATAATAAGACAATTGAGTATGTTCTTTTTCCCACATCAAACATCAAAACTATCAAAGACAAAATATTACTTATTCAAATAAGGAGTTATTTGACAAACCTTATTTAAAAGGTATTTTTGATGATGTTTATTTCTTTTAGCTATTTTTATATGCTTGAACAAATGTATGCTCGTGGAGCTTAATGTTACAAATTTACTTCTGTAAGAAAAAGACTTTTTGAAAGGGAGTAATTATCAGAAACATGGGCTTTGGGTTAGAACTGAGATCTAATTTTGTCACACCACTCACTAGCTTGAGTCTCAGGATAACTTGTATAACCTCTCCAAGGCTTATTATCCTTAAATGACACAGTGTTGTAAGCACTGCATTGGGTAATGTATTAAAGCACTTAACACAGTATTTTACAAATAGCAAGCATTAGATTAGTCAGCTATTAGAATAGTTCATTTTAGCTATCTTCATTAGACAATTATGTTCTTCATGACAAGAAAATTATCTTTCTGGACAAAAAAAAAGACTTTGATGAGCAGAAAAGCCACTTGAAATAGTGCTCTAAAACCTTCCCTCAAAAGAGCTGGGGTCATATGGAAAGTGAAGGTGTAAAATCTGGGGAGGTGGGAGGAGCCTTGGTGCAGACCTTCCCTCTTTCTCCACCTGCCCCACTCAGCCCACCTTCTTTCCTCGTGCCATATCTTCTCAAATCAGTACATCAAGAGCAGAAATATGGACGTTTGAACAGTCCCTGGTGTATTTTTATTTATTTATTTTGCGGTACATGGGCCTCTCACTGTTGTGGCCTCTCCCGCTGCGGAGCACAGGCTCCGGCCGCGCAGGCCCAGCGGCCATGGCTCACAGGCCCAGCCGCTCTGCGGCACGTGGGATCTTCCTGGACCGGGGCACGAACCCACGTCCCCTGGATCGGCAGGCGGACTCTCAACCACTGCGCCACCAGGGAAGCCCTAGAAGAAGTATTTGAATTTATCTTTACAAGTGGGCAGAAGTGGTCACGTCCATGTTAAGTTGACAAGTTTAAAAATACACCAGGGGGCTATGTGCTGCAGAGCGGCTGGGCCCGTGGGCCGTGGCCGCTGGGCCTGCGCGTCCGGAGCCTATGCTCCGCAGCGGGAGGGGCCGCAGTGGTGGGAGGCCCGCGTGCCACAAAAAAAAACTTGTCCTAAGTCAGTAGCTGTTGAGTTAGCTTATTTTCCAAAGGTTATGGGAGATATTTCATTTTAAGAACTTCATAAAGGAAAGTGAATAAGGAAATATTCATATTTTCATCATGCATATTAATAACCTTCTCTTTACTAAAGATACTTGAGACAGTTAAGTATTCATGGGTCTGATATATATTTTGGCCCCTAGGAATTTATTTCATTTGTTCTCTGGCATTTTTTACCCAAGATTCAATGTTTTTGACTACTGAGGTTTAAAGCATTTGAATAATAATTTAAATTAAATTTATTTCCAGTGTTAACTATTGCCATCATGCATTTTATTGCACTTGCAAACATATTTTCTATTATTCTAAGTATATATAATGGTCTTGTCTGTAATCTCTTCCTACCTTGGTTGTATGGCCCATGATGCAAGAAGCCTGCTTCAGTAGGTGAGTGATTCTTCTACTTCAGAAACTTATTTTCACACAGAGACAGACTTGGTGCCATTTTAGTTAATGAATGAATTTATTCAACCATCAGCATTTCAGTAATGGATTTTGCAGAGCATCATATGCCTGTCTGAAATTTTCTTTGTCAGATACATAATTTTACCTCAAAAGTCTGTATAGTTACATGTTAGGTGCCTAATTTCTTCATACACAACAGAATTAGATGATTTACTTAACCTCTCTAAATTTCAGATTTTCTACTTGTAATAAAGAACAAATTTTGTCTATCATGTAGGGGTTTTTACAAGGATTCAATGAGATAATGCATAGCATTTATAGCTCTTTATGTAACACTTGACATATAGCAAACTCAGTAATTACGTTTAATTAATTACCATTATCTTAGGGTTAAGCACCCATATCTGGGTGGCACTGAAACTTACATGTTCAAATAGGCTAAATCTTTAGGATCCTTATCTGTCAGTTCCAACATTTGGATCATTCTGGAGTCTAGTTCTGTTGACCACTTTTTCCTCGAATGTGAGTCCAATTTTCCTGTTTCTTTTCATGTCTGGCAATTTTTTATTGTACACTGGACATTGTAGAGTCCATTGTAGGGAGTCTGGGTTATTCTGTACTTAGTATTGAATTATACCTGGCAGATAGTTAATTTATTGATAGATCATTTTGTTCTTGCTGGCTCAGTTTTATTCTTTGTTAAGGTAGGTCTGTTTTGGGTTTGAATTTGTTTTTTTAATATTATTTATTATTTTTTTATTGGAGTATAATTGCTTTACAGAAAATTATAGACCAATATCACTGATGAACATAGATGCAAAAATCTCAACAAAATACTAGGAAACAGAATCCAACAACACATTAAAAGGATCATACCCCATGATCAAGTGGGATTTATCCCAGGAATGCAAGGATTCTTCAATATACACAAATCAATCAATGTGATAAACCATATTAATAAATTGAAGAATAAAAACCATATGATCATCTCAATAGATGCAGAAAAAGCTTTTGACAAAATTCAACACCCATTTATTATAAAAAACTCTCCAGAAAATGGGCATAGAGGGAACCTATCTCAACATAATAAAGGCCATATAGCACAAACCCACAGCAAACATCGTTTGGTGAAAAACTGAATTTGCTCTTAGAGTACATCCCTCACCATAGAGCATGATACTTACTCTTAAGGCTTGGCCTTTCTGAGGTCTCAGCTGAATTCTCAGTGAGGTCTCTCAGCTCTGGCTGGGCTGGAAATCCAGTTGTCTCTCAGCAGTGAATTCTAGTATTAGCTCTCAGTCCAGTAATAGAAGACCTCTCAGCCCACTGAAGGCTGGCCCTGGGCATGTGCAAATCAGTCCTAGCCAAGAGCTCATTGTTAATGCTCATTCAGAAAATGCTCACACCCTCCCACCCCCAAATGAGAAGCTTCCAGTTCTCAGTTACACAAATTGCAGTTACTTAATTAGCTTAGAACTCTAATCTCTACCTCCTCAGATCAGTGAGAACCACTGCTTCACTTGGGCATCTACTAACTGCTCTCTAGAAAGAAGTGCTATTAGGAAGAAACTGGAATGACCTTGGGTGATCATGAAGCTCATCTTTTATACTGTCTTTTTTTCAAAAATCACAGTCATGCCCTGCTTGCTTTTTCATATGAAAAGAGTTGACTCATATTTTTTTCCAGCTTTATAGTTCTTTTAGAGGCAGAGAAGATGCAGTGCCAATTATTTAGTCATGGTTAGAAGCAGCAATTACATCTATGCATAGCTTTAAATAAATCGTACTATTGAAACTGACATTATGGCTTGTTTGAAAATTTATTCCATTTACAAATATTAATTGGCTCTCAAAATGTCATAGAACAACTTGTTAAAGCCTCGGTAACCATTTAAGATCTTGCTCTTTTTTCTAACTTTCTAGTGAGGTATATTTCAGAGTTAGAGAGATTATAAAATTTATCATTCAATCTAGGACTCTTTTGAATGTGAAAAAGTGAAGTATTAAAATTTGTATCAGAGTTACCTAGGGCAAACCTTATGGTCACATCAGTTAGCATCCAAAGTTTTAATATAAACTTCATACTATATACTTGAATCTAAGTATTTCTCCAGTACCAGGTATGTTTATCCCAGAGTTTATAGAAATTCTACCAGGAATATAAAGATTTATACCACCAAAACTAAACTCTTCATTTACCTCACTCCTACCCCCTACTAGAATAAACTGTGTTTTCTCTTGTTATTTCCTATTTCAGTGAATGATCTCACTATTCATCCATCCATCAAAATAAACTTTTCTAGAAATAATATGACATTATTTATTCCCTTATTCTCATACCTCCACTTGGTATTCATGTTCTGTTAATTCTACATTCTTAAAGATTTGAACTTTCTCTTCCCAAAGATCCTGTTATAGTCCTTAAACAAAGTCTATCTGGACTACTGATGTGGTCTCTTAATTGATATCTCAGTGTCCAGCTTGTAATCTTTTTGTTTCTTTTTGTGTTTTCTTATAGGAGTCTTTCTCAGACATTAGTTCTTTGCTGGCATCTCTTTAATGGCTTGGAATTATGTACTAAAGAATATACACATTTCTGGCTTCACAAACATGATTCTACTTGACTTTGCTGTCTTCTTTAATCTTCAATTTCTCCCTGTGACCCCTTGAATCCAACATATCAGCTATAATGAAACCTACTTCTTTATCGCTTGCTACTATTTTATGGACTGTATTATCCTCACCCGTCAGGTACCCTTCTACAGTCTTGTATTTGTACATCTAGTTCAAATAATATCTTCCCTGTGAAGCTTTTTCTGACTCATTCTAATGCAGTTACCTCCCAAAGTGTATTGATAGCACTCCTTCCCTTTACAAAACTCCACACCATGCAAACTTCTATCATATTACCTACATACTATTTTAATGTTTTTTTTTCTCTTACTAACCTATAAGACCTGTAAGGATAGGTTCTGTCTGGCTCTCATATTTGTAATACCAAAAATTATCAATTTTATCTAGCATATACTGACTTTAACATATTTGTTGAATGATTTCACATGTACGTTTAAAATGCAGAGTAGGCTTCTGGATTTATTTCAAATACGCAGTTGAGATTTTGGGGGTTTACATTTATAATTTAGTAGGTCTAAGACTATATATTTCAGGTTATTAGTGGAACCAGCCATCATTCTGGGAAATCATTTATTTGTTCATCAAATATTTATTAAGCAGTTACTGTTTTATTTTGCAAGCACCACACTGTGTTTGGGGAATTTAAATTAAAAATTATGTAGTCTTCACTCTTAAGAAGTATCTAATATTAGAGACAAGTAACTTAATAATTCTATTTTACTTAATGCCATATGTGATAAAGTGAAGCATAGGGGGTTACATGTGTGAGTGGAAAATCCAAATCAAACTGGGCTGAATCCTGAATTGAATTTTGAAAGAGTCAGATGAAGAATAGAACATAGTAAAAAAAAAAATATCTTATGAATGTGTATGGAAGAAAATATAGTCTATACCTACTAAGGCAAGTATACCTATGTACCTATATATGTATGAAGTGAAAGCAAATGGCAGTTTCATATTACAACATTTTTAGCACATATCATTTGATGAGAGTCAGTAGAGTCCCACGTAACCCAATGAAATGTAAAGTAGCATCAACTTAAAAATTACTGCCTATTTTGCTTTTAGGACAATTAGCCAGAAGTAAATCACTTTTCAGTATAATTGATTCTTCTCAGAATTCATTAGTATTTGCAGGGAGAAGAAACAGTAAACGTAGTACATGGAAGCTAAATATGCCTGCCACATAAAACAAAAACAAGAGCAAAAAAACCTCCACACATACCAAAGTATTATCTTTAGGTTTTCCCTAAACAGAAAATGGCAGGAGAATCAAGAAGTTCTCTCTGCCTTTACTGGGCATTATCCCTGCCACATGTTGAGAGTAATCAGAGCTACTTGGAGGTAAAATAGGGTTTTATGTCTGGGAAAGGATGCTTCTTATAAAAATTGGTTTAAAATCTAGACTGTATAGTATTCAACAAATTGTAGAACTGGATGAGACCTTATCAATCATTTAACGTAGCGTTTCTCAGTCATGCCTAATCATATATATTACCTGCGTCACTGATTAAAATTATGGCTACGCGGCATCTCCTCTGGAATTTAAGTTGTCATATTTGGGACGGTGCCCAGAACTTTGTGTTTTAGAACAACCTGGGTCAGTGTTTCCTAAATTTCTATGGTGCTAAAATCATTTGGGATTCTCATTAACCATACAAATTTCCAAGAGCCTGAAACTCATAACATCAGAACCTCTAGGGGAGCAGGCTGTGAAGCTGCATGTTTAACAAGATTCCTAGGTTTTTATTATCAGAGAAGTTTGGGAAACATTAATATATTTAATTGGTTTATTTTATAATCTGAACAAATTGAGACGGTTAGGGTAACACTATGAAGGAGTGGGAAAGAATCAGCGTTTTGTTTTATTAAGGGAGATATTTTGATTCTTATTATTTTTTTAAGATTAAGAAAATCAGGCTTAAGAGAGTTAACCAGCTTGCTAGAATAATGAAAACTAGAAAATAATGGAGTGAGAATTTGCACCCAGCCGGCCTGGTTTTGTGTTACTTATTCTTTCATAATATATCATCCTATGATGGACTTAAAAGGCATATGTTCAAAATTTTTGTTACTAATAATGTAGTACTGAATTATAATCATTTTGATACCCACAATGAAACAAAGACATAGGTCTTGAGTGGGAGAAAAAGCAGGTAAAATCAGAGCTAGCAGACTGGAAATTGTGTATAAAATACTATTTGAATGTGTGAGGAGTAAGGCGTGTATTCTCTTACGTTTCTACTTCTTTCCATAAGGAAAAGGAAACTTCTTCCTCTGTACCATTCTCCATTCCATGCTTACTAGTTCCTTTTCTAGATAAGAGATGTGACGCCGGTATGATTGGTCAAAGTTTGAGACATTTTATGAGCCACTTTTCACAACTGAATTGTATTTCTGCAAGGAAAGGAACCACAAATGTGGGATATCTGTTCCAGCATGCTTGTCCTCCTGCTGATTGGTCAGGTAAATGGGATATTCTGCCCCTGAGACTCAGACTTTTTAGTCTACATGAAAGGAGTTAGATGACTGTCTTGGTTTGGTCAGGCTGCTGTAACAGAAATACCACAGAATGGGTAGCTTAAACAATACACATTTATTTCTCACAGTTCTGGAGGCTGGGAAGTCCAAGATCAAGGCGTTGGCAGGTTAGTTGTCTCCTGAGGACGAGCTTGTTTTCTTGCTGTGTCCTTATATTGGCAGAAGGGGTCAGAGAGCTCTCTGGGGTCTCTTTTATAAGGGCATTGATCTCCTTTATAAGGGCATTGATCCCATTCATGAGGGCTTCGCTTCATGACCCAATCACCTGCCAAAGGCCTGATCACACTGAGATGTTAGGACTTCAACATAAAAATGTTTGATACAAACATCCAATCCACAACAATGACTCTGTAACCACTGGCATTTATGCCAGCACTACTCAATTGGGTTATATATATATGATATAGCTTTATCTGTACACCCCCATGTGGTATGCAAATAATATAATTTTCTGAGTGCATTATAGGAGAAAATTTGTATTTGAAAATATCCAGTGATAGAAAAGTTATTGCTTCATGGAACTGTAATTTGTTTTTCAGAGAGCTTAGGCTGTTGAAAAAGTCTTTCTTTATAATATACTGAAATCTGTCTTGGCTTCCAACTTGAGCACTAGTTTTATTTTCTAGAATGTCTGTCAAATTACAGTTCTTAGCTATTAAAGTGAACATTATTAAACACATGTCATGTGTCAACATTATGCTAAAAATATATGCTCATATATCACTTAATCTTTGTAACATCTTTCAGTGCATGATTTATTATTACATTTTTTCAGACAAATATGCACTAAGAAATAAAGAAACTTTCTCATTGCTGTATAGCTATTTAAGTGACAGATTTAGTTCTGAAACCCATGCTGGTCTAAAGTAAAGTGTGTCCACCAAAATGGCTATTTCATGTGGTTAAATTTATTTTTACATAGACTTTTTTTATTAGGCTTAAAAAAATGCTTCATTAGAAACTAAAGATATACATTTCAAAGTGTTAAAGATTCTGACTTGGCTATCAAAGCTATATGGTGAATATACACACACAAACACACATAAATATACATTATGTAAATACTATATACACAGACATATAGATACTATATACATAGTATAGCGTACGGTATAATATATGGTATCTATATTATATATGTAGTGTAGCGTATAGGATATACTATATACTATATATAGTATAATATGTGGTTTCTATATAGTGTATATTTATTTATATACACACACAATTACATATATGCTGTCTACTATACTATATGTACTATTACATTATACTACATATATATTGCACATACGAATATACTATATAGATACTGTTTTATACACACACACACAATGAAAATGGGAAAAAGTAGCATTGTTAATTATGACTTTGCAAAATATATATATATATTTGGCCAAATATATAATTTCTACCGGATATCCAGGAAGTAGATATCTTCATCACTGCTTTATTCTTTTCTAAAAAAGATATATGGGGCTTCCCTGGTGGCGCAGTGGTTGACAGTCTGCCTACCGATGCAGGGAACACGGGTTCGTGCCCCGGTCCAGGAAGATCCTACATGCCATGGAGCGGCTGGGCCTGTGAGCCATGGCCACTGAGCCTGCGCGTCCAGAGCCTGTGCTCCACAACGGGAGAGGCCGCCGCAGTGAGAGGCCCGCGTATGGCAAAAAATATATATATATATATATGGTAATTTTTCTGAATAAGAGAGTACTCATTATATATTCTTACTTGACTTAGTAATAGACGCTTCTATTTCTTCCTCATCTCTTCCATCAAGTACATTATATAAATGGAATTATATAGTATTTGTCTTTTTGTGGCTAGAATATTTCACTTAGAATAATGTCCTCAAGACTCATCCATGTTGTAGTGTATGTCAGAATCTTCTTCCTTTTTAAGACTGAAAAATATTCTCTTGTATGTATATACCACATTTTGCTTATCCATCCATACATCAACAGACACTTGGGTTGCTTTGTGAATACATTTTAGCTTTTGTGAATAATGCTGTGATAAGCATGGGGATACAAATTCCTCTTCAAGACCCTGCTTTCAATTTTGGGGGGTATATACCCATAAGTGGAATTGCTGGATCATATGGAAATTGTATTTTTAATATTTTTAGAAACTGCCATGCTGTTTTCCACAGTCTCTATACCATTTTACATTACCACTACCAATGACAAAGTTCCAGTTTCTCTTTATCTTCAATAATACTTGCTATTTCCTGTTTTGATTTGTTTCACAGTAGCCACCCTAATAGGTATGAAGTGGTATCTCATTGTAGTTGTGATGTGCATTTTTCTAATTAGTCATACTGAGCACCTTTTCATGTACTTATTGGCCATTTGTACATCTTCTTTGGAGAAATATCTATTCAAGTCCATTGCTCATTTATTAATTGGATTGTTTATTAATTGGTGTTGAATTTTAGGAGTTCTCTGTATATGCTGGTTATTAATACCTTTTCAGATATATGATTTGCAAATATTTTCTCCTATTCTGTGGGATGCATTTTCATTGTTGAAAGTAGAAAAATTTACTTTTCATGTAAAAAATTTTTTAATTTTCATGAATTCTGATTTGTCTATTTTTTGTCTTCTGTTGCTTGTGCTTTTGGTGTTGTATTCAAAATATCATTGCTATATCCAATGTTGTGAAGCTCTTTTGCTGTTTTCTTTCAAGAGTTTTATACCTTAGGTCTTACATTTAGTTCCTTGAATCATTTTGAGTTAATTTTTGTATGTGATGTTAGGTAAGGATCCAGCTTCATTCCTTTGTATGTTGATATCCAGTTTTCCAGCACCATTTGTTGATAAGGCTGTCCTTTCCCCGTTGAATGATCTTGAAACCCTTGTTGAAAATAATTTGACCATATATGCAAGGGTTAATTTCTGGGTTCTCTATTTTATTCCATTGGTCTATATGTCTGTTCTTGTCCCAGGAACACACTGTTTTGATTACTGAAGCTTTATAGTAAGTTTTGAAATCAGTAAGTGTGAGTCCTCCAGCTTTATTCTTCTTTATGAATTTTAGATGGGTTTTTCTATTTCTGCAAAAAAATGTCTTTGGGATTTTCATAGGGATTGTGTTTAAACTATAGAAAGATTTGGGTAGTCTTATAAGATTTCCAGTCCATGTACATGGAATATATTTCCATTTATTTATGTCTCCTTTAATTTCTTTCAGCAGTGTTTTATAGTTTTCTTTCACTTTCTTAAGTTAATTACTAAGTATTTTATTCATTTTAATGCTATTATAAATGAAATTGTTTTCTTAATTTCCTTTTTGGATTATTCATTGTTAGTTGTATGAGCATACAATTATTTTTTGTCTTTTGGCTTTGTATGGTGCTACTTTGCTGAATTTCATTTATTAGTTCTAACAATTATTTTTGTGTGTGTGGAATCTTTGGTTTTATACATGTGAAAGCATATCTTCTGTGAACAGAGATAATTTCACTTCTTTCTTTCCAACTTGGATGACTTTTGTTTCTTTTTCTTGCCTAATTGCTTTGGTTAAAACTTCTAGTACTATGTTAAATAAAAGTGGCAAAAGCAGGTATGCATGCCTTTTTCTCAATCTTAGAGAAAAAGTGTTCTGTCTTGCAGCATTGAGTATGATGCTTGCTGTGCATTTTTCATATATGGCTTTTGTTATGTTGAGGTGGTTCCTTCTATGCCTCCTTTGTTGAGTGTTTTATCATGAAAAGATATAAAATTTTGTCAAATGCTTTTTCTGCATCAATTGAGATGATTGTGTGTGTGGTTCTTTTTCTTCATTCTGTTAATGTGGTGTATTACATTCATTGATTTTTGTATACTGAACCATACTTGCATTCCTGTAATAAAACCCACTTGATCATGGTGTATAATTATTTTAATATACTGCTGAATTTGGCTTGTTATTATATGATTAAGGATTTTTGCATCATTGTTCATGGGACTATTGCTCTGTAGTTTAATTTCTTTCTTTCTTTTTTTCTATAGTGTCTTTATCTTTGATATCAGGATAATACTGGTCTCAAAAAATGAGTTAGGAAGTACTCTCTCCTCTTCAATTTTGGAAAAGTTTGAGAAGTATATATGTTCATTAAATGTTTGGTAGTATTCATCAGTGAAACCATCATGTCTAGGGCTTTTCTTTGTAGAGAGATTTTTTGATCACTGATTCAATATTTTTCTAGTTGTAGATATATTCAGATTTCTACTCAGATCTATCCAGATCTATTTCTGTTTCTTCATGATTTAGTCTTGGTAGTTTTTGTGCCTCTTAGGTTATCAAATTTGTTGCATGCAGTTGTTCATAGTACTCTCTTATAATCCTTTTTATTTCTGTAGAATTGGTAATCATGTACCCAATCACTTTCATTTCTGATTTTGGTAATTTGAATCATCTTTCTTTTTTTCTGAGTCCATTCAGGTAAATGTTTCTTAATTTTGTTGATCTTTTTAAAAAACTAACTTTTGGTTTCAATTATTTTCTCTATTGTTTTACTATTCTCTATTTTATTTACTCTAATCTTTACTATTTATTTCTTTCTGTAGCTTTGTGTTTAACGTTTTCTTTTTCTGTAAGTTATAAAGCTATGTTGTTGAGTTGATATATTTCTCATTTTTTAATGTAAATGTGTACAGCTATAAATTTTACCCCTTAGCACTGCTTTTGCTGCATCTCTTATTTTGGTATGTTGTGGGATTTTTTTCATTTTCATTCATTTCTAAGTATTTTCTAATTTTCCTTGTGAGTTTTTCTTTGATCCACTGGTTGTTTAAGAGCTTATCCTTAAATTTCCAAAAATTTGTGAATTTTCCAGCTTTCCTTCTGTTACTGATTTCTAAGGAAGACAATACACGTATGATGTTTATCTTTTCAAATCTATAGACACTTAATTTGTGCCCTAACATACAGTCTATCCTAGAAAATGTCCCACATGCACGCAAGAAGAATGTGTATTCTGTTTTTGTTGGGTAGAGCGTTCTATGTACGTCTCTTAGATTTAGTTGATTTACTGTGTTGTTGAAGTCCTCTACTTCCTTACTTGTCTTCTGTGTAGTTATTTTACCCAGTATTGAGTGTGGGGTATTGAAGTCTCTAACTATTTTTAGATAACTGTCGATGTCTCTTTTCAATTCTGTTCATTTTTGCTTCATGTATTCTGATGGTCTGTTTTTAGGTCTGTAATATTTATACCGGTTATATCTTCTTGCCATTTTGAATCTTTTATTAATATATAATCTTTTATAAACTTTTTTGATATAAAGTCTATTTTTTCTGCTCTCTTCTGGTTATTTGTATGGAATGTGTTTTCACATCTTTTCGCTTTTAACCTATTTGTGTCTTTGGGTCTAAAGTGCTCTGATAGAGGGCATATTGTCAAATCATGTTTTCTTTTTATCCATCCTACCAATATTTGTCTTTTGATTGGAGAGTTTAATTGATTTACCTTTAAAGTAATCACTGATAAGGAAAAACTTAATTCTGTTATTTTGCTGGATGTTTTCCATATATCTTATAGGTTTTGTGTCCCTCATTTCCTGCATTACTATTTTCATTTGTGTTTAGTTGATTATAAAAAATATTTAAATTTATTCATTTTGTTTTGTCTATATTCTATAAATATTTACTTTTGTGGTACATGGGGATTACATTTAACATCCTAAAGTTATAACACTCTCATGGAATTGATACCAAATTAATTTTAAGAGTACACAAAATACTCTGCTGTTTTACAGCTTCAACCCCATCTTTGTTCAGTGTTGATATCACACAATTACAGCTTTATATATTCTATGCCCTAAAACATAAATTAATTATCTTAAATGCATTAGTCTCTTAAATTATGTAGAAACAAAATGTAGTGTTACAAACTAATGTTAAAATAATCTTGGCTTTCAGACTAATTTTTTTTACTGTGTTAGTCTCTTAAATCATACACAAAATGAAAGGTGGAGTTACATTCCATTGTCACGATAATACTAGCTTTCATAATTGCCCATATATTTAACTTCACAGAGATTTTTATTTCTTTATATAGCTTCAAATTACTGTCTAGAATTTTAACCTGAAGGACTCCCTTTAGCATTTCTTGCAAGGCAGGTCTAATGGTAACAAAGTCCCTCAACATCTGTTTATCTTGGAATGTCTTAATTTCACCCTCACTTTCAAAGGAGAGTTTTTCTGGATATGGAATTTTTGTTTGCTAGTTTTTTTGTTCTTCCTTTTAGTATTGTGAATATATTGGCCCACTGCTCTATGGCCTCCAAAGTTTCTGATAGAAAATCTACTGATAATGTTATTGAGGATCACTTATAAGTGTTATGTCATTTCTCTCTTGTTGCTTTCAAGATTTTCTCATTGTCTTTTGAAAGTCTGATTTTAACATACCTTGGTGTAAGTCTCTTTGAGTTCATCTTACTTGGAGTTTGTTGAACTTCTTGAATGTTTATATTCATGCCTTTCATAAAATTTGGGAAATTTTTAGCTATTATTTCTTTAATTATTCTCGGTGTTCCTGTCTCTGTCTCTCCTCTTTCTGGGAATCCTACAATATGTATATTAGTCTAGTTGATGATGTCCCACACGTCCCTTAAACTCTGCTCACATTTCATCAATCTTTTTTCTTTCTGTTCCTCAGACTTGATAATTTCTATTGTTTTATCTTTGAGTTCACTGATTTTTTCATATGCCTGCTTTAAATCTTAAATCCTCTAGTGAATTTTTTAATTTCAGTTATTGTACTTTTCAGCCTCAGAATTTCTTTTTGGTTTCCTTTTAGGTTTTTTATCTCTTTGTTAATATTTTCAAATATTATTTTCTTGACTTTCTGCATACCTTTCTTTGGTTCTTTGATATCTTTATTATATCTGTTTTGAAGTCTTTGTCTAGTAGATTGCCATCAGGTTTTTTCTAGGGATGATTTCTGCTGATTTTTTTCCTTTGAATAAGCTGTACTTTCCTGTTTCTTTGTATGCTTCATAACTTTTTGTTGAAACTTGATATTTGCACCTAATAGCGTGGTAACTCTGGAAATCTGATTCTCCCCTGTCACCAGGATTTTCTGTTATTGTTGTTTCTAATTGTTGTAGGCTATCTCTGTACCAAGTATCAGCCTAAGGAGTAAATTTCTCAGGCCTTTTCTGAGCCTGAACCTTTTCCTGGGCATAGAGAATGGCTTTCTAATGTCCTTCATAAATGTGGTTGCTTTTCAATGCCATAGTCTTTAATGTCTTCAAAAAGGAGAAAAAAGATAAAAATAAAGGGGGGGAAATGGGCACCAGCCCTTTAAAACTCCTGGAATTCGCTTCAACCAAAGTGGAGTGGCTCTCAGTGATGTGGGGAGGCACAACCATAATGACTGCCCACCTCTTTTTCTGCACTTCTAAGATCAGAAGCAGAAATCATTGATTACAACACATCTTTTTATTTTCATCTTTTGTTTCTTTTCCCATTTAGTTTACTAGAGAATATTAAGTAGAGTTCCCTATGCTATACAGTAGGTCCTTATTGGTTATCTATTTTAAATATAGTACTGTGTATATGTCAATCCCAAACTCCCTATTTATCCGCCCCCACGCCCCCCCCGCCCCACACCAACTTTCCCCTTTGGTAACCGTAAGTTTGTTTTTGAAGTCTGTAAGTCTGTTTCTGTTTGGTAAATAAGTTCATTTGTATAATTTTCTTTAGATTCCACATAAAAGCCATAACATATGATATTTGTCTGACTTACTTCACTTAGTATGATAATCTCCAGGTCCATCCACATTGCTGCAAATGGTAGTATTTCATTCCTTTTTATGGCTGAGTAATATTCCATTGTATATGTACCACATCTTCTTTATCCATTCATCTATTGATGGACATTTAGGTTACTTCCATGTCTTAGCTGTTGTAAACATTGCTGCAATGAACATTGGGGTGCATGTATCCCTTTGAACCATGGTTTTCTCTGGATATATTCCCAGGAGTGGGATTGCTGGATCATATGGTAGCTCTATTTTTAGTTTTTTTTAAGGAACCTCCATACTGTTCTCCATAGTGGTTGTACCAATTTAGATTCCCACCAACAGTGTAGGGGGGTTCCCTTTTATCCACAGCTTCTCCAGCATTTATTGTTTGTAGACATTTTGGTGATGGTCATTCTGACTGGTATAAGATGATACCTCATTGTAGTTTTGATGTTCATTTCTCTAATAATTAGCAATGTTGAGCATCTTTTCATGTGCCTCTTGGCCATCTGTATGTCTTCTTTGGAGAAATGTCTATTTAGGTCTTCTGCCCATATTTTGATTGGCTTGTTTGTTTTTTGGATATTGAGCTGCATGAGCGGTTTGTAAATTTTGGAGATTAATCCCTTGTCAGTTGCATCATTTGCAAATATTTTCTCCCATTCTGTGGGATGGAAACCATAAACAAAAAGAAACAACACGGGTCTTTGATATTTGGAGCTCAGGATCCTTTTTGCCCACCTTGGCTGATACAAGCTGCATGCAAGCTGCTCCTAGAATGTGTGTATTGCCTCCTGGCATTGACCTGGGGATGGAGGATGGGTAGATGCTACTATGCTAACAGCTGAAATTGACTAAAATTAATTTCAATTTACCATTGGGTGTCCCCCTGGAAGGTACAAGCCTTCAGTAGATTCCTGAATTACAAAATAGTTACATCAAAGAGATTTTGTCACTGCGATTGTTGTCTAGGTGTGAAAAAAAAGATTCCTAGTGCTTCCTATTCTACCTTCTTCACAGAATCCTCTCTATCTTACTGCTTTTTAAAGTAAGAGGTTTATGTACAATATATTATACTTGTAATTGTAAGGTACCACTGAAATAATGAGTAAATCTGTGTTTAGTCTCTTTGTTTTCCTTTTTAAAAAGCATTTCTGTCTGATGATCTCTTTGAATTATCCCAAATTCACAGTGATTGAAGTATGCTGTAATGTCTGAAATAATTACAGAACACACAACAAACAGTTAAATTGATGTAATGTGGATATCTGTAATGTGGGTTTTCTTTCATATTACCAAGTTTTGTATCTTCTCTAATCTTGGGTATGGTAATTTTCTCTCAAGCAATAAAAACATCTTATTGTGGATATTTAGAATCAGCCCAAAAGAATTGATAGGTTCTAATATTCATTTCAGGAAATGTTTCCCAATAATAAAATACTATTATTATGAAGTGAATTTTTAAAAACCCCAAAAAACATTGTTACTCCTTCTGTTTAATCACTACTATTGAGAAAATCAATACTAACTTACAATTTTCTAACATAGTCAAGACTGAGTTTTCTGGTGATTAAATGTAGAGACATTTCTTACCTAGACTCACAAATAGAAAGAAATGCCAGTGGAAGAAATTTATAGCAGAAAAAAATTGGAATATCTAATATAATAGATATGAGCATATGGTACATGTGATCACATGTACATACAATCTACTACTGGATGTTAGTATAAGTGTCTTCTGTTTCGTTGTGGTGTTTTGGTATGTTATTTTAATTTTTTTTTGTTTTTAGGAATCCTTTCAAAATTATTTTGTTGTGTCTACTGCTGCTACAAAATTGTGTGCTTGTGTGTGTTGGCCGCTATTATTAATTAAGGACTATTCAAGCATTTATTAAACAATAAGGAAATGATGTTTTGATATAGCAAAAGGTATTAAAAATATTTTTCTTTTTCATATTCTTTGCCAATTAGACAAGTTTGTGTAGGGTTTAATCTCACAATTTTTCTATTTTCTAGGAAAAGTGCAATACAGTTTTATATATTGGGCATGGGTAAGAGAGATAAATTTATGAGACTTAGGTTGGGGCTTATATAAGCTCATGGAATTTTAGAACTAAGAGATGTCAAATTCAATCCCTTTATTTTAAAGAGAAAAAATTCTGAGGCTTAGAGAGCTGAAGAGAATTGTTCTCTTATATTCAAGGTTAGGCAGTTATTAAGGCTTAAGCTGGATCTCAGAGAAAGATAGGATTTAATAACATTGGATAAGAAAAGAATATTTCAGAGACATGGAAGCCTGTGAAAAAAGGATAATAAGTATGATGTTTTTACTGGTGCCAATAGGGATAACTATAGGTAAAGGTTATAGGCAGGAAGACACTTTGAATATAAGCCTGAGAATTTATATAATTACAGAACACACAACAAACAGTTAAATTGATATAATGTGGATAACTATCATTTGGTTTTCCTTTCCTCCTGAGATCTAGATAAAATTGCCTTCAAATACTCTCCCACTTCTTTATTGCCATGGGAAGCCCAGAGTCCACAGCAAGATTTCTGCACATACCTTGAAGGCTGAATTTCATATTATTCTCCTCGACTCTGTACTCTGGATTCCCTTTGAATTAGTTTGGGTTGTGGGTTGTCTTGCCATACATATCTCTGTGTATTTTTGTTTCCTCAGTTTCCACAAACCTACCTGCACGTTGGGAGCTTCAATTCTCTGCACCCCAAGTCTCTTCCAAAGGAATCTATTGGGTCATTTTTCACTGTTTCTTTAAGGACAAATATTTTCCCGTGTACATCAATTTAGATAGTATTTTATTATTCATTCAAAAGGGATCAGGTACTCTACATAGTTCTGCATCTTGCAATTTTCCTTTAATACCATACAGTGAAGTATTTTGTTATCAGTACACACCAAGCCATTTAATCTGAAAATATTTTGCATATTACTCTATCTTATGTATATAGCTCAGTTTATTTACTGGAATTATATTACTGGGCAAGAGCTTTCCTGTGTGCTTATACATATGAATCCAAGTATACTTTGTATTTTTTTCTAAGTAAGTTTTTATAATTGTATCTTTAAGGTGAATTCTTGGTGGTGTGGTGCTTGTTCAAAGACATTCTTATTTTTATGACAATGAATTGTCAATAAGTTTTTAAAATTTGCACTAATTCTTGACTCCACTAAATGTATATGAGTGCAAGCTTACACTTCAGTGATAGAAATGAGTATCATTTCATCGCTCAGGTGGAAATAATATTCAATTTTTTGACCATTTGTATTTCTTTTTCTATACAGTATCCCTTGTTCTATCCTTTTCCTGTTTCATAATTTGGTTATACTTTTCTGATTCATTGTATGAGTCTTTTGAAATTAGGGATGTAATCCTATTTCTGCCATATCTTTTAAAAATATTTTTCCTAGTCTAGCTCTTATATTTAGATCTTTGATCCATTTTGAGTTAATTTTTGTGTATGGTGTGATCCTTATTTATTTTTAAATGCTGACTTCTCATCAGCTGACAGTTATAATGTGCATTTTCCTACTCATTTTCTGCTATATTGAATTATTCTTGCATTTCTGTGATTTATGTTTTATAAATTTTATTGATTACATATTGTGATATTTATGTATTTAAGACACTGATGTTTTGATTAAATCCTTTATTACGATAAAGTGAACCTTTTTGTGCCTTTTAACATTTTACACAAATTAAAGTTTGGTATTAATACCATAACTCTGTCTGAAATCTGTTTGTATTTGTCTGGCAAGTCTCCTTTCAGTATTTTCTTGTTTGTTTTTTCTCAGTCACTTACCTTATACATATCTCTTTTAGCAAATAAATTCCTTTTTTTTCCTTTCTTTTTATTTTTGTGATTATCTGTGCCTCTCTTTCTTTGAGAATATTTGATAAGTGTTTATTGTTGCAGCAGTAAATCAAGGGTCTCCAGAGAAACGGAATCCATAGGAGATATAAAAATATATAGATATTGCATATATAGATACCACATATATGGAGATATAGGAATTCACTCAAGTGATTATGGACACCAAGTCCCACAATTTGCTTTCCACAAGGTGGAGAAAGCTTGTAATTCAGTCAGAGTCTGAAGGCCTGAGTACCAGGGGAACAAATATGTAATTCCCAGTCTAAATCCAAAGTCCCGTGAACCAGTAGTGCTAATATTAGAGGGCAGGAGAAGATGGATGTCTCAGTTCAAGCAAAGAGCAAATCTGCCTCTTCTCTGCCTTTTGTTCTATTCAGGCCCTCAGTGAATTGGATGATGCCCATCTGAATTGGTGAAGGCAGTTTACTCAGTCTACTGATCCAAATGCTAATTTCTTCTGGAAACATTCTCACAGACATACCCAGAAATAATGTTTTACCAACTCTCTTAGCATTTCTTAGCCCAATCAAGTTGACACATAAAATTAACCAACACATTGGGTGCTAATTCTGTCACCATGTACTTTATCATTTTAAAATTTACTTTTTTTCTTTGTTTTTTCACTCCGATTATGACTTTGATTCCTTGATTTATTTATGTTATTTACCTTCTGGTAATATGAATTTGGCTATTTTAATTATTTTAATTGCTATCTTTTTAACTTTATAAAAACTAACTTTATGTTTTACTTAACCCAGTTGATGAGCATCTTTAATGCTTATCTATTTGCAACTTTGAAAAATAGAAAAGTTAAAACGCTAATATTTCCTATTATCTCCATTACTTCCTCAACCTTCTATTTTTGTTGGTTATTTTCTTCCTTATTAAAAGTTAGCTGGTTATTATAATTATGACATTAAATCATATACTTAAATCTTTTTTTTTTTTTTGGTTTATCCACCCTAATCATCCTTATCTCTTGTAAGTGTTGGTTTCCCACCCAGTATCCATTCTACTGTCTCCATTTCCTCCCTCCCTCTGCCTTCCTAACAGATCTGTTTTGTACAAATGTTTACCTTGCCCCACGTAGCAATGTGGCACAGGGGATGCTGTGTCTGCACTCACGTATTGAACCTTCTTAGTCTATATATGGCAATCATCAAATGCCTTTCCTTTTGATGGCAATAATTAGCATAACATAAGCACGTGAGTTATGTCACCCCAATTTCATTGAAAGAAAGAAAGAATACTTCATGGTTGTAGGAAAGCTTTGCTCTGACTCTATACTGTCAATGTGAGGGGGAAAAGGGGAGGGTACATAACTTGGATTGCTCCTAGAAAGCTGCTTACAGTGAAAAGAAGTAGACTTAGAATTAAGCCAAAGCTGAAGATTGTGAAACAGAGAGACAAAAAGATTCTGGGTCTTTGATGACATTATTGAGGTGCTGATTGTACCATGTTTGGAGGATTCACTAACTCTGGAATTCTAGGCATGTGAGGCAGTTAATATCCTCATTATTTGAATGAATTTTTATGAGGCTTTGTGAAAGTCAATATGAGCGTAATGAAATAAAATTATATTTATTCACATTCTTCTTCACCTTTACCTCTCAATTTAATTACATTTTAATTCTTACATTATTAAGATTTTAAACTTCAAATCTATCATTATGCTTCTTACTTCTCATAGATTTTGTTGTTTTTTTTTTTTACATCTTTATTGGAGTATAATTGCTTTACAATGGTGTGTTAGTTTCTGCTTTATAACAAAGTGAATCAGTTATACATATACATATATCCCCATATCTCTTCCCTCTTGTGTCTCCCTCCCTCCCACCCTCCCTATCCCACCCCTCTAGGTGGTCACAAAGCACCGAGCTGATCTGCCTGTGCTACGTGGCTGCTTCCCACTAGCTATCTATTTTACGTTTAGCCATAGATTTTCTTGCACATAAATTTGATGCTTACTCCCTGCTGACATTTTCCTTTTCATTTGACTGATGGAATTTCTTCCTTGAGTAGTGTTTTCAGCTTTGTTCTGTTTTTGTTTGTTTGTTTTTTAAATGAAGAAATGCTCATAGTTGCTGTAATGCTAAGAGCTTATGCCACTTTTATATTTGAATAAAATATTTATTGGAGAATTTGTCTTTTCCTTAGCACTATATAGTCATTGCTTCATTGTCATCTGGAATACGCTTGGGCTTCAAATTGTTCCTCAAATATAGAGATGCCCCTTAAGAAGATTCCACTTACTTGGGATTTTCATCCTCTTTCCTCTTTTCCAGGGGAAGCTTCTACTTTCTTAAAGAATGAGGAAATGTGCATGAAAGGTCATTTTGGTGCGTGTGTTAAAAGCTAACAGTTAGGGCAGGGATGCCCGTCGGGAATTCAGTATGTCTTGTGGCCTCCTGCCCACCTCAGTTATTTTTTCATCTGTTTCCTGTGCGGTTATATTTCTGTTTAACGTTGGAGATAATGAGACAATGTTCTTACTGTTTTTCATCCCTTACTTTCCTCTAAGCAGGGAATTCCCAGTGTGTCTAATAAATACTAGCGCTTGATTTGTTTTGTTTTTTAAAGTGGGGCTTCTTCTTCTATTGAAATTTCAGTGTGTTCTCCTCCTGCTGTTCTTTGTATAATTCTTTGAGAAAGAAATTACTGGTCAATTATTCAGGATTGTTTATTCTAACTTTTTAGCGTTCTTGTGAAGAATGTATATAGTACTATGTGGAGCTATGTCAAGTTGAACCTTGTCAAGCCACACAAAATCTCCAAGAACTATCTTATTCATTTACTTATTGACCAATTCCCTTTTCTCATGATTTTTGGTGTTTAATTCTTTATCATGTCAGCTGTTAGGCTTAGAAGAGTGGTGTTGGGACCTGGCTCTACTCTGTTGTCTCAAATGACAACATTAGGATTTTATATGGAGACCAAATGTTTTGTTGAAATAACTATTCTAGCTCTGTGGAAAGAGCAAGGTATGCATCATATATGCATTTGTGCTAAAGGGTATTCAGTGGATTCTAATAAAAATGTTTTGTTCATTTTCTCTAAAAAATTTGTGAGAATACTCAGCTGAAATGCCTGAGGAAATAGTAATTATTTTCAGCTTCTCTGGATTTTATTTCTTTTTTTATGTTCTAGAAAAGGAGAGATCTTAAATACATCATGTTTTCTTTTTTCCATGCTGGCCTTTTAGGATTATCTTCTTCCTTCTTTTTATTTTTTATCACTACTGTAATGGCAAAATTGAAATAGAAGCAAAATAAGCAAGCACAATGTGTAATGTATCTAGATTGTTTAGATAATCATAGTGATAATACATTTTGAGTGCTTAATATTTAACAGATACTATGTTCAGTGATGGGTCTATTTTACATTCTTTAGTCGTCACAAAAGCTCTGTAATATACAGTTATTTGTGTTTCTCTTCCTACCACACAGACTGTGGATTAGCAGTTTGGAACCTTGTCTGAGATAAGCAACAATAGTTAATAGGAGAGTTATGATTTGACTTTAAGGCCACATGATTGACCCCAAACAAACAAAAGCCAAAAGAGCTGGGAAGTACTCTGGGGTAAAACATGAAAAAATAACGATTGTCTAAGAATTAAAATCCTTTTTCCCACTAGCATTTCATAGGTCTGAATAATGTGTTTGATTTAGCTAGAGAGTGGGTCATGAAATCCAAAAAAGTCCATCTGGGAAGCTTGGGATGGCCCATGGGGCTTAGGAAGAAGGATTGCATTTAACTGAGTGAGGCTGAGGGGATTTTTCTCCCTGTCACCCAGGACAAAGTGCGAATTTTTCTTGGGACGAGCCTAGGGAAAGGAACAAGCTATGACACTAATGAAATTTCATGTGGTGTAGGAGCAGATGGCAATCAGCTTGTGCTGTAGAGTTCTGAGAAAGCTTGGAGAGTGAGTGGGAAAATGAGTGCAGCCAGAACATTGATAAGCACACTCCCAAAGGAATGAAGCGTGTGTGTCTGGGTGATGCTAACGGGTTATGTAGCTCAGCTTCTGCCTCACTATGCATTCTATACCCACAATATTTATGTTAATAATTATTTTAGCTTCACTAAAATTTCTAAATATGATTTTATAATTTTTTTCTGTAAATCAGATATTTAAAAGAATACTCATTTGTAAGTGACGTGGTGGAAATGTACCACGTATAATTAATGCACAAAACCAATTATCTGGCCAAATTCATGTCAGTAAATGCATTCAGCCAAGTGTTATGTAACTCTTAGTAAAAATTACTTAATTTTCCCCTCTGCAAATGCCCTAAATCCCCACTTGAAATACAGATATAACCAATTCATTTTAAAGGAAGCTGTTTTCCTCTAATGTGTTTGGCACTTGCTGGCTGCCTGCATTACATATGCTTCTGGGAAAGTTTATGCCTCTCTCCTTAGACCTACGTTAACCGTGTTTCAAACGTTTGTTAATTTGATGTTTTAACATCTGCCCTACATGCATATGATGGACACTCGTTGTTCCGGCCAAACCAGTCATATAACTGAATCACTTTGCTTTGTCCTCTTGCATTCCTTGTTGCCCCTCTGCACCCCCCGGCCCCCGGCTCCCTTAGGTGTGCTTTTCTAATACAAACCAATCAATCCAGAGCCCACACACCAAGCACTTCCTTTATTGGGCTCTCACGGGACCACAATCCAGCCATCCTACTAATTACCCCAGGGCCTGTATCAGACAATCAGAGACAGTGCTGTGTCCCAGAGCCCACAGTAAAAGTTCTCGCCCAAGTTTCCTCTTGATGGACCTCAGTGCTTCCTGGTCTCCCCTCCCCACCCGCCGCCCACCCTGGTACAGGATGCTCCCTCTTCTTGGGTACTGTGAGTAACAAACTATGTTTACAGTGGAAGTGTTTCCGGATCTGCTGTCCTTACTATGCCTTAAATTTTCTATTAATATGCTATATTTTAAAACAGCCATGCAGTAGCTTTTTCCTCTAGACTCTCAGACATTTTTTGACTTATCTCTGTACTTTCTGCCTTGTTGGCATTTGTCTAACACATTGTAGTGAAAAGTAGAGTATGTGAACTCCATTTTGGGGGAAAACTCACACTTTTTTTTTTTTTTTTTGCGGTACGCGGGCCTCTCACTGTCGTGGCCTCTCCCGTTGCGGAGCACAGGCTCCGGACGCGCAGGCTCAGCGGCCATGGCTCACGGGCCCAGCCGCTCCGCGGCATGTGGGATCTTCCCGGACCGGGGCATGAACCCATGTCCTCTGCATCGGCAGGCGGACTCTCAACGACTGCACCGCCAGGGAAGCCCAAACTCACACTTTTAATTGAAATTGTTATTAGTTGTAGGTTTACACAAAGTTGTGAAGAATGATACAGTGAGATCCCAGAAATCGTAATCCAGTTTTCTCTAGTGGTGCCATTGTGCAAAAATGTAATACAGTAGCACAAACAGTATTGACATTGATGCAACACTCTGATATTATTTTCATTTTGTAAACACATACTTTTTGATCATTGTCCTACATAAAAGCAGATATCTCAATATGGGTAACATGACACTTCCTGTGAAAACAGCCACTCCCTTCACAAATACACTTACCAACATTTTTGCAGAAGATGAGAAATATTTGTGTTTAGCATTTGTATGTTTAATGTCTTGGCCAAAATGCATTCTGTAATTATGGCTGAATCGCAGATGTTATTATAATATCATTGACTATTAGGATTAAATGGTCAATATGTGAATTGAACTACAATATAGAGGGGCTTAAATTTTCAAAACTGAATTCAGACATGGTTTAAGTTTGTAAATTGACATTGGGGACCAATTCCAATTTTAGATATTTGTTCCCACCATCTCAATTCATTAATTTTCAGTGAGTGTTTTGAGATCTTAATTGAATGTCTGATTGAATCTAAACTTACTGCTGCCATAGAATTACTATTCCATGTTGCCTGTAATTCCAGAAGGAAAAGACTGATACTTAGTGAAAACATAGAAGAAAACTCCATTTAGTGCTTTTACCCAAACTATACTCAGACTTCAGTGCTAAAATAAATTCCTCCTTCCTTAGAGACTTTGGGTTTGCAGTATTGTACCCTAAAACTTTGCTGCTTCTTTTCCTTTTGGGTGACTCACTCACAGTATAGTTGGCATATCTGGTCTCTCAGATTTAGGAAAATGGAAATTATCCCCATTTTAAATTATTCTCCTTTTGGCTTAATGTAAGGTATAACAATGTAAATAAAAAATGTAAATCTACAAGCTGAAATTTCCTCATGATAGCAATTTTTAAAGATTATTTGTTGAAATGAGTTTTTCTTTGGTTTATATGAAACTAGCACAGGACCATCAACACTAGCAGTACTTTCCTTCCAAAAACTGTGATAATTGCCTTTTTTTCTACACTGAATGACAAATGAAAATCTATATATATTTTTTCCGTATGGCTTTCTGAGCATCTGCTTTCAAATGTACTGAAGATATAAATTGAATATATGTAATTTTGGTGAGCCGTATGCATTTTGGTAGTCTGATGTACTTATCGTTCGACTCAAAAGCTAGATCAAGGTTTTCTTTTTTTTTTAGTGCTACCTTTGAACAGAATTGGTTATTAGCATTGTTTGATGTAAAGAAAGCAGTCTCTTTGGGAAAAACAAGACAAGTAGCTAACATTATTTATCCTTCAAAGTAAATAAATACCTTGGGAAATATTCTCTTTCTGGAAAGTTTTAAAATCAGAAAGTGCCATGTTTTACAGAGTGAAGTAAGTCAGAAAGAGAAACAAATACTGTGTGTGCTAACACGTATATATGGAATCTAAAAAAAAAGGTCATGAAGAACCTAGGGGCAGGACAGGAATAAAGACACAGACGTAGAGAATGAACTTGAGGACACGGGGAGGGGGAAGGGTAAGCTGGGACGAAGTGAGAGAGTGGCGTGGACATATATACACCACCAAATGTAAAATAGATAGCTAGTGGGAAGCAGCCACATAGCACAGGGAGAACAGCTCGCTGCTTTGTGACCACCTAGAGGGGTGGGATAGGGAGGGTGGGAGGGAGGGAGATGCAAGAGGGACGAGATATTGGGATATATGTATAGGTATAGCTGACTCACTTTGTTATACAGCAGAAACTAACACACCATTGTAAAGCAATTATACTCCAATAAAGATGTTAAAAAATAAATAAAATAAATTTAAAAAATGCTAATCACAAAATAGTCAATACTCAAAGAAAAATGTAAAAATGCAGAGAAATAGGAAAAAGGAAAAGCACTTCTTAGTTGCATCATCCAAATATAACTGTTTTCAAAAGAGTTAAAAAAAAAAACAAGGAAGTGCCATGTGTTAGGTGGTTACTTCCTCTGAATCCAACCTACTATACTATTTCAGGCCCCTAGTTTTGTTTTGTGTTTTAGCCTCTGTGGGGAGTTGATAGAAACAACATCTGTAGAAGCTACACATCCAAAGCCACACCTTGTAACATGCCTCATGGAAATTACCCTTGACCCGACAACACCGTGGTACAAATCTGACTAGTGTATGTTTAATTTAGTGCCTCCTGTCAATTCAAGTGAAATGTTTTCTTAGACACATTAAGTTTGTGCAGAGGTTTTATATTACATCCATGTTGCAACTCTTCACAGTTTAGATCTTACTTATACACTATCTTTATGCTGATAAAATTATTTTTCTATTAGGTGCTTAGAGTACTAAATATGTTCATTCATTTTCGTTTAAATTAAAAAGAAATATATATTATATATATTACAATATATAAATCTACTACCTACTCAGAAATTTCCTAGCTGCTACACTAGATTTCTGTGTGCTGAGCATATCTTTTTTTTTGCGGTACGCGGGCCTCTCAATGTTGTGGCCTCTCCCGCTGCGGAGCACAGGCTCTGGACACGCAGGCTCCAGACGCGCAGACTCAGCGGCCATGGCTCACGGGCCCAGGCGCTCCACGGCATGTGGGATCTTCCCGGACAAGGGCACGAACCTGTGTCTCCTACATCGGCAGGTGGACTCTCAACCGCTGCGCCACCAGGGAAGCCCATGCTGAGCATATCTTTTGAAGTTAGTGAGCTCCTCCATATTAGTAGTTAGCTGAATTTTTTTCATGGTTAGAATATTTTGTGTTGCGCAGAAAATGCCATTAAGCCACTTAGTGTTTTAAATGGAGTCATCTTAATGGATGCCTCTCAGAATATTAAAATAATTTCCCTGTTTTTGTAAAATCTTGGGTTGGGGGAGCACAAATGAATTGAGTTGTTCAAGTCATTTGAAAAGTCATTGAATGTGGATCATTTTGGCAGACAGGACAGCTTGAAATTGAACTGAAAATAAATCCCTGTTACTTGAAAACAAGATGTTTGGTAAGTATGAGAGAACTCCTTTGTCCTAGATAAAAAGAAAGCTGTATCCACCATTGAAAGTATGCTCTTCATTTAGTTCCTTTCCAAAAGGGCTAAATGGATTTAAATAGCCCAAAGTATTGCATACTTTTGGAGAAGACTGCAGAGATCATGCTGATCTAATTAGCAAAATTGCATGCTTTTTATATGACATTTTCCTTTTTATTAGCCAATTGGAAGTAATATATTATCAAAGGAAAACTCACTTTTCTTTTTTATGTAGTACTCTTCTCTATGTTCACTAGCTCCGCTGCCACAGTTCTATAATAAGCTTTTTTAATAAGGACGCTCCGGTTCACTTTCCTGGATAGAGGAGATAGCACCCCACCCTACTATTTAGTAAATTACTCCTCTAAGAAACTGAATGCCACCCTAGAGCATTAAACCTGAAAGACTTAATGCACTTTCAAAGAACTAACAAAGAGTTATCTGCACACTGGAACCTTCAGGCAAGCTGAGAAAAAGATAACTAATGAAAATGTTCATAAAACACTTACATTGTAAAGTATTAGGATACTTTTATGCAGCGTTAAGTGGTAACACACTCAGAGTGTTTTGGGTAATTTTACTTAAACATAAAACTTTGAAACAGTTATCTAAGACTGTTTCATTTTGACCCCTTGTTTTGGGGCACTGCTTAGCACTATTGGTGAACCATCTATGTAATGACCACTCTAGATCAACTGTGAGTCACGCCGATCAGATTCAACTGCCTCCTGGCACCTTTGCTTTTTTTTTTTTTTTTTTGTCTCTAAATAAGTCCATTTCAAAATTTTCATATAGACTGTGCTAAAACTCCTTTTACTGTTTTCCCAAATCACACTTAACAGAAAATGAGCTCACTACCTGCACTACTGAGCTTAGAGGCATCTTTCAAGTATCACACATTCTTTCTTACTTTCTTCATCTCTTTAAAAAACGGTGTCCTGCCTTCTTCTGAAGAATAATTTGTTTTCCTCTTGGCAGTGTCCCCTCTGGTCTTTACTGGATCCTCGCTGTATCCAATGTCCACTTAAAACAATTTTGACATTCGTTGCAATACCTCTCTTATGGATTTTTATCTTCCATGTAAAATATTCTCACCAAACTATTACTGAAAAACACTTCTTCATTCTAACTGTCCTCCTCACTGCACTGTCAGAGTTACTGCCTTCATTATGTCTCCAGTAAACAGACAAATAACCATAATTAACATGGAAGTTTCAGGTTATGGCGCACATGTGCAATCTTAATAGTGACTTAGCCTAATCCATAAATGTCATTCTTCTCATTTAGATGACATAAAGCTAGGGTAATTTCCCACTGCTGAATCTTATTAGCCAGGTGTTGTTGAATAGATAAACGAGTGAATAAAAAATAAACAGGTCGTGGTTTCATGAGATTTGGTCTTGTGTCATGACCACACCAAGGGAGAAAGTTTTAGCAGGTATTCCAAACCAGAGGAAGCTAGATGCAGGGAGTTATTTCTGTTTATTACATTTTGGTAAGTAACTTGTTCATAAACAGCAGAAAAATTGGGTGGATTTATTCTCATTGCAAAAATTTCCAGGTGCCACTATAGAGGTCCCCTAAGAGAGCTTACCTTGTTATAGGGTGCCACTCACAGAAGTGTATATATACTTGGGATACTATATCTAGGAGGCTATATTTCAAGTCAGCTTCAACTTAAATATTATTTTTAGATCAACTTTGCCTCACATGCAAAGTCAGCCTCTGAAATTCTGTCCTTTACTTCTGCTTAGTTTGGACTTGTAGAGCTCTAAGGGCAGGAAGGGGAACATTAAGACTCACTCATTTCGGTAGGTTGATTGCAAAAATGTCCCCAACTCTTCCTCTAACTAAACCATTTCCAGTGTGACTGCAGATTTTTCCATCAAGAGGTAGACTCTATCACTTCAACCGATGAATTGGGCTGATTTGTTGACTTCTTTGACCAATACAGTCTGGTAGAAGTGACGACGTGCTAGGTTTGGAATACGCTTAAGAGCCCTTGCAATTCTTTACTTGTTCTCTTAAAATCATGCCATTATCATGTGAAAATCCCAGGTGGCCAGGGCCATCCCAGAAAAACCTATAGGCTGTGGATTTGGTGGATGACTTCCCCTCAATAAATATTTCTAAAGCTTAATTTTATTATCTCTGAAATTGTTGTGAAAATAATATTAATGGACTTTGTGATCAAAAAATTTTAAAACATAAGCACTAGCCACCTAGTGGGCGTTCAACAATAATTTATGTTATGCGATGTTGCATTTTCCATTCCTCTCTGAACATTTCATGTTCCAGTCCATTATTCAGTTCTGCTAAACTCAGCCAAACACGTATTAAATGCCATTGGCTGCTTCTGGGCTGAGTTCTGAGATTCCAAATATAAATTATATACAAAGGGCTTCCCTGGTAGCACAGTGGTTGAGAGTCCGCCTGCCGATGCAGGGGACACGGGTTCGTGTCCCGGTCCGGGAAGATCCCACATGCCGCGGAGCGGCTGGGCCCGTGAGCCATGGCCACTGAGCCTGCGCGTCCGGAGCCTGTGCTCCGCAAGGGGAGAGGCCACAACAGTGAGAGGCCCGCGTACCACAAAAAAAAAAAAAAGAAAAAAATTATATACAAAGCTTGTGCTCAAGAATCTTACAAACTTTAACACAAACTATTAATTAGGTCACTGTACTGGCTATTTCACCAGGAGTATCTCGGTTTCCTTTTATTGACAACTGTCCACTCTCTTTTCCTGTATTGTCACAAAACTATATTATCAAAAGACGAAACTGACCCAATCAATCCTCTATTAATAACAATAAGATAACAAAGAAGACAATACTGATCTCTTGGACTTCCCTGGTGGCACAGTGGTTAAGAATCCACCTGCCAGTGCAGGGAACACTGGTTCAAGCCCTGGTCCGGGAGGATCCCACATGCCGCAGAGCAACTAAGCCCATGCACCACAACTACTGAGCCTGCGCTCTAGAGCCCGCGAGCCACAACTACTGAGCCTGAGTGCCACAATTACTGAAGCCCACGTGCCTAGAGCCCGTGCTCTGTAACAAGAGAAGCCACCATGATGAGAAGCCCGCTCACCGCAACTAGAGAAAGCCCGCGAGCAGCAACGAAGACCCAACGCAGCCAAAAATAAATAAATAAATTAGTTTTTAAAAAATACTGATCTCTTATTTGTTTCATGTTTCTAAAGATTAGTTTCCAAATTTCTCACAACAGACAAGGTCTTTCACAGTCTTTGAAACTATCCTCTATCTTCTCTAAATCTTGGTTCCTCATCAGTAAAAGACATAAAATCTTTATACATTTCATAATTAAATGTGATCAAGCTTTGAAATCTCTTAGAATGTCTTATATAAGTGTTCACTAAAATGTAGGTATTTTTATTTCTATTCTAATTCTATTTGTATTATTTATCTCACCACCACTGCTATTAGTACTACTTCAGCTCTCATTATTAGTTAATAAGGTCTTCTTTCTTCTGTAAAATTAAACTCGCCATAATCTTAACAAGTTATGCTCTTTAACTCTATCTTAAAATTTTCCACATCCTACGAAAATGCTTTCCAACCCTTTTTCCACCTTGTGCTTCCTATTTGTTCATCTTCAAAAATCAGTTCAAATATTACTTCCTTGGTAATGTTACTGCATTCCTTGAGTTAGAGTTAGATATTTTATCTTTTATGACCCCACGGCTGTTTCACTCTTATCTCTAAATATCATTTACCAGGCTGCACTGAAATTTGCTTATATTCATATATTTGTTTGTATATATTTTAAGGACATGTACTTTTTCTCAATAATTGTTTTTCACTCTGGTCTAGGACATAATATTTATTCAACAAATACTGTGATAATTAATATGCACATTTGAGGATTATTCTAAAAAAGCACCAGTGTTCTTCTATTAGTATTTTGATTAGGTTTTCTTTTCTTTTTTCCCCTAATTATACATAGCAATTTCACATATATCTCATTCCTGCATCTCCTCTATTTTAAGGAGGCACATACTCATAAAATAAATCCAAAATTATAAAATATCTCTGCTTTCTAATAGTTTAAACAAAGAACACATTCCATTAGAAATAATTCCTATTTATGTTTTAAGACTTTAAAGTGGCACATTCAACTTATTTCCTTAAAATATTTTTTGTGTGTTAATGGGCAAGTATTCATTTATTACTGTGACTTTAAAACTTCCAGATTTTTAATGTAAGGGATAAACAAATACAATTAATGTATGTGACACATTCTTTGGATATAAATATCTGGTTTAGTTTTTATTTTTTAATATTCATTTATTTTTGGCTGTGTTGGGTCTTAGTCGCAGTACGTGGGATCTTTTGCTGTGGCGCGTGGGCTTAGTTGCCCTGCAGCATGTGGGATCTTGGTTCCCCAACCAGGGATCAAACCTGCGTCCCCTGCATTGGAAGGATTCTTAACCACTGGACTGCCAGGGAAGTCCCTGGTTTGGTTTTTTAGTAGGCATAGACCAAGATGGCCTTAATGTTCCCCTCAGCTTGACTAAACTTTAGACTAGCTTCTTCTTGATCATAGGCCACTGACCTCCCTCTTCTGATAGCACTTACTTTTCAAAAAACTCTCAATTATAAATTCTTTCTTTGCCCCTTTGAGATTTAAATATTCCTCCAGCCTCTTGCCAGGATTATAACCCATGAATGAATGTCTCACGGATCTGGGGGCCATCTTTTTGAAATACAATCATCAAGAAAGATAGGGCTGCTATCTCCCACTATCTATGGGAGGATAGAAAATTAATTTCAATAAAAGCAAATTAACAAATACAGATGACCCAATCACATTGACCAACCTCCCCCAGTACTTTTCCACTAGCTCAGCCCAGTGGTTACAAACCTTCCCACCTTTTGTTTCAATGGAGTTGGCTTTTATCTCTCTCCCCTATCGTAATAGTTTTGACTACTATTGCAGTAGTCTTGAATCGTCATCCTTACCTGTTTAACTTGTCTGGTGCAATTTTACTTTGATAGCATTTCTCACGCTTTATAAAAAAGGAAATCTTAGACTTCTATTTCACAGTGGTGTTATACTAGTTTCCTATTGTTGCTGTAACAAATTGCCACAAACTTATTGGCTTTAAACAACACAAATGTATTCTCTTATAGTTCTGAAGGTCAGAAGTCTGAAATCAGTTTGAATGAACTAAAGTCAAGGTGTTGGCAGGGATGGTTCTTTCTAGAGGATCTGTGAAGAAAACCTTCTTCATTCCCTTTTCCAGCTTTTAGCACTGCTTTCCCTGCATTTCTTGGCTCTGACCCCTTCCATTTGTAAACACAGCAGCATACTATCTGCAGATCTCATTCAGCTTCCATCATTGCATTGCCTCTCCTCTCTGATCTCCTTGGATCCACCTGAAAAATCCAGCATAATCTCCCCATCTCAAGGTCATTAACTCAGTCACATCTGCAACACCTGTTTTCTGAGTATTTCTGGGAAAACTCATTATATAAGTAAGAGCCGGTAATATTACAAATTCAAACTTTGTGTATTGCTCGAACACTTGCACCTGTACCTAGAAGACAAATGCACAGGTGCACGTCTCTTTTGTGTTACCTAGGATTTTGTAATTTAGAAAATAAGCTTCTATGCTGTGTATCACCTGGGCTTGTGAGGGTTTTAGGATAAGATTACTTTCTTTTTACATGACATTGTTTGGAAATATCAATAAGAAGGGTGATGAAATTGCAGATTACAGTTATATTTTTAACTGTTCCATCTTAATATTTACTGAGTACGTGAATGCTATTGTAATGGAGGTTGGACTTGATAGAGCTCAGCATTTAAATTATAACCAATTTTACAACTTTTTGTTTAATTTTATACATGCCAAAGTAAAAGAAATTTTTCTAAATGAAAAGGGATTTTTGTTAAACAGTGCTGTATAATGTAAGTGCAGTAATGTGAGTCCTCTACTAAAACACTGCAGGGGCACCCCACGAAACTCAGAATAAAAAGCAAAGTTCTAAAAATACCCTACAAGGGACTTCCCTGGTGGTCCAGTGGTTAAGACTCTGAGCTTCCACTGCAGGGGTCGCAGGTTCGATCCCTGGTCGGGGAACTAAGATCCCACATGCCTCATGCTGTGGCCAAAAATAAATAATAAAATAAAAATACCCTACAAGGACCTGTGTGACCTGTGCACTAACGATTCCAAGCCCACATCGCTCTTGTTCTTCCCACATGCCAGACATGTTCCTGCCTTGGGATACTTGTTCTTGCTCTACCAGAAGACTTTCCCCAGATAGCCTCATGGCTCACTCATTCTCCCCTATTAAGTCCTTGCCAAAAATCACTTTCTTAATGAAGTCTTTCCTGATTGGACTGCATTATTTAACATTCCACCTCACTCCCATGTTATTTACTTATTAATGTATTTACATATTTACTTACATCTTTATTTGTTGACTTAAATGAAGTAAACTGTTCACAGTTCATCTTGTGAAACACACAAATATTAAATATTTCCCAGTGAAGATACAGAATAGTTCCATCACCTGGAAATATCCTTGTTCCTCCTACCAATCAGTTACACCTCCTTCCTGCCACTGTTGTCATTTCAACTGCCATAAATTAATTTTCCCTTTTCTTGAGCTTCATGAAATAGGACCTACAGAACGTACTCTTCTGTGTACGTTTTTTTTTGTTGTTGTTTTTATTGTTCAATATAATATTTTTGAAATATTCACCCACGTAGTCTCATATATCTGTAGTTAGTTCCTATTTATTGCTGAGAAGTATTGCATTGCATAATACTTCTACACAGTTTATCTGTTCTTATTGTTGATTGGGTTATGGGTTATCTCCAGTTTGAGGAAGTTATACATTGTTTCCAGTTTGGGACTATTTTTAATAAAGCTGTGAAAAACACTTTTGTGTAGTCTTTTTGTAGAAATTGTTTTTGTTTCTCTTGTATAAATACCTGTAGTAGTCACAATTCTCCAGAGAAACAAAACCAACAAGATGTGTATTTATAGAGAGAGAGGTTTGTTTTAAGGAATTGGCTCACATGATTACGGAGGCTTGGCCCACTCAAAGTCTGATGCTGTAGGCCAGGAGGCCAGAGACTCAGGGAGGAGTTGCAGTTCAAATTCAAAATCAGTTTCCTGGTAGAATTCCTTCCTGCTCAGGAGAGGTCAGTCTTCGTTCTTTTAAGGCCTTCAACTGATTGAATGAGGCCCACTCACATCATAAAGGATAATATGCTTTATCAAAGTCCTCCACTTTAAATGTTATTCTCATCCCAAAACAAAACAAAAACAAACAAACACCTTCACAGAAATATCCCGAATAATATTTGACTAAATATCTGGGCACCATGGCCCAGCCAAATTGATATATAAAGTTATCCATCACAAGTAGTTTTCTTTCTTTCTTTCCAATCTGTATACTTTTCATTTTATTTTTTGTTACCTAGTTGCATAGTTGGGCCATCAACCTAATATTGAATGAAAGAAGTGAGATCAGATATCCATGCTCCATTCTCTATTATAGAAGGAAAATAATCAATATTTTTCCATTACATATTAGCAATATGCTTTTCACAGATACCCTTTATTATATTGCAGATGTAATCCTAATTTGCTGAACCTTTTTATTAAATAATCAGTGGATATTGAATTTTGCCAAATGCTTTTTTTCCCACTGAGATGATTATATTTTTCTTTATTCTGTCAATGTAGTGAATTGCACTGACGGATTCCAAATGTTAAAACAACTTTGCATTCCTGCACTAGACCCCAGTTGGACACCATGTATTATTTTCTTTTATACATTACTGAATTTAATTTGTCGATGTTTTGTTTTGGCATTTATGTTGATTAACGACATTGCTCTGCAATTTTGTTTTCGTTTTTTTGTAATAATTTTGAGTTAGATAATGTTCCCCCTTCTGTATTTTTTCAGGAATGAGCCCTTTGTGATCCGATGTACCCCTCAGAATCCTCCTTTCTTTGTTAAGGAACTGAGCCAATGTAAGAAAATTGAATCTTCTCCCTAAGAATATGAAATTGGGCCTCAGAGAATAAAGAATATCGTCAAGCTCCTCAATAAGTGCTGGGAACATAAAGCATCTATATTTGTACCACTGGGGAACCCACCAATCAGAAATGCAGATAGAATTAGAAACAAATGACTCTGAAAAGGAGAGAGAGAGGGAGATGGAGAAATTGGATACTTTCTAGTTTCAAGGATAGGTTCCTCCTGAAGAACTATACTTTTTCTCCTTGGATTTCATAAAATTCCCCTAAAGCTTATCATAAACTTTCTTTTTAGGAGCGGGAGAACACTACCCAAATGACCTTTGTTTGCCATTTATTTCTTTCTTTTCATGTCTTTTTAAAAATTGGGTTTGAATTTGGAAAATATAATTTGAAGAGTTTGAAGAAAATCCGAGGGAAGAGGAGAGGCTGGAACTAGAAATAGACTGACAAGCATTCTGGCTGCTTACAGTAATTTATTAATATTCCATTTTTTTAATCAGATAGCTCACTGATATTATTAGGAAAGCATGGTGAAATTTTATTCACATCACTATTATGTGCAGAGTATGCTTTTTTATATGATACATATAAATTCAATATGTAACCTTTGTGTTTCATAAGTATATTTTTGTCCCTAATGGAATCTTATAACAAAATTCTTTAAGGAGCTCTGAGACTTCTGGGTACTCAAACAGCTTAGGTTTAAATTAACTTAGGAATTGATTTCCACTTCAAGCAGTGTTTTACTAAATGCAAAAGTATAGATTGGACCACTTCTTCAAGAAAGAATCTTCAAATTAATAGGTCTAAATTTTACCCTTGAACACTGTTTCAGCTTACACTGTTTATACATGAAAAGCTCTGCGACACCTAATTCAGTGGCAAATGCAATTACATAGAAATTCTAAGGGAATTTCTTCACCAGCTAACAGGCAAATAATGAAAACAGCCTCTTACTCTGGTGGCTGCTTACCACCCTCATCATCTGGAATGGGTGAGGATTTGGTAAAAGAAGAAAGATTTTCTTTTTTGTATCCCAGGAGAGAACCCTGAGAAAAGAATTTGAAAAAAACTGATTTGGAGGTATATATATGTTTGAATCATGGTGAGTCTGTTCACTGTTCACTTTAATTTCATGAATAAATGACATCTCAGTTTAGCATTGTTTCAGCAGAAAACTTATTCTAAGTCAACTTCCTTTATATTTCTGTACACTCTTTGTACACAATTTTATATTCTTCCATGGCATTAATAGCCTCTGTCATCATAAGAACTATTGGACTGTTTAGTTTTGGATAAAAAATATATATATGTATACATACATAAAGAGAGAGAGAGAAAGAGATTTTCTTTTGAACTTTCTTTGGAAACTAGTACTTTTTATATAATATTTTCAAAAATTCCACATATTGGTATAAAAATACATAGGATATAATTTTCAGTCTTCTTTCTAGAATTTACTTTTTAGAAAAAATGAATGGGTAAAATGCTTGCCAGTGGATGTTCCCTAAGGGAATAATTATTTAATCCATTTTCACTGTTGAATTTAGATGTATACTGAATATTATTTTGAAAAATATTTTGGCTTTTCCTTAAAATTCTTTCTACTCCATATTTGAGCCCTTTTCTTGGAAGAGGGGCTGGTTACTGGGAGTTTGGATTGAAGGGCAATGGGACTTGGGGATTCTAATTCCTCTTCTCATCAAGTACCCTCTCTTATTTTCTTTTTTTCAGAATGAAAATGGGAGATAAGGGGTTGCATGTACTTTTCATTGGAGTGTCAAACACCACACCTACTAGAGAAAAGGCTCCATCCTCCTGCCAATTTATCACAATGCCAGCTAGGCTGAGATTGGGAATGTTTCTGTCTATGGTGTCTCTGGGAAGCCTAGACACAGATGAGACACAGCTTATGCAGGGACCTTTGGTAATAAGGAAGCACAGCAGAACATTCCCAGAGGGTTGAAATTGCAGGAAGACATATGACTGGTCCCTATTTGAACTCTGGTCCATTTCCCACCAAGAAGGAATTAAGACTCTGCCTAGGTTTCTATTTCGTCCTCCACCATGAGATGAAAAATGTGAGCGCTCTAAGAAGTCAGAAAACAAAGATATCATATATTGAAAATTTTAATTCTTTCATCAGATAATTGTATCCTTAACGCAAGTCCCAGGGAAATTTAACATTTAAAAAATATAGATTTCAGTTCTTCACAGACCACACAAATCTTCCATACGAGTTTGTTCTTTTGGTGTGTGCGGGGGTAACTTTTATTTTTAACTAATTTTAAGCTTACAGAAAAGCTGCAAACATTGCACAGAAAATTTTCATTTACTGAGCATTCAGCATCCACTAATGTTAACATACATAACATAATATTGTCAAACTTGGAAATTAACATTCTTTATTCAAATTTTACCAGCTTTTCCACTACTGTCTTTTTTCTGTTCCAGGAGCCTAAGATATTATGTTACATTTAGGGTTTTTTTTGGTAATTATTAATAAAGTTTAGTTTTTACAGCAGTTGTAGGTTCACAGCAAAATTGTGTTGAGAGTACAGAGTTCCCATATATTCCATCCCCACACATGCACAACCTCCCCCATTATCAACATCCCACATCAGAGTGTACATTTGTTACAACCGATGCACCTACATTGACATATCATTATCACCCAAAGTCCATAGTTTACATTAGGTCTCACTCTTGGTGTTCTACATTCTATGAATTTGGACAAATGTATAGTGACATGTATTGTATAGCATAGTTTCATTGCCCTAAAAACTCTATGCTCTGCATATTCATCCCTCTTTCCCCCTTAACTGCTGGCAACCACTAATCTTTTTGCTATCTTCATAGCTTTGCCTTTTCCATATCATATTCTTGGAATCATAAATTCTGTAACATTTTCAGATTGGCTTCTTTCACTCAATAATATGCATTTATGGGGCTTCCCTGGTAGCGCAGTGGTTGAGAGCCTGCCTCCTGATGCAGGGGACACGGGTTTGTGCCCCGGTCCGGGAAGATCCCACATACCGCGGAGCGGCTGGGCCCGTGAGCCATGGCCGCTGAGCCTGCGCGTCCGGAGCCTGTGCTCCGCAGCGGGAGAGGCCACAACAGTGAGAGGCCCGCATACCGCAATAAATAAATAAATAAATAAATAAATAAATAAATAAATATGCATTTATGTTTCTTCCATGTCTTTTCATAGTTTGATAGCTCATCTCTTTTTAGTGATGAACAACATTTCATTGTCTGGATATACCACAGTTGATTAATCCATTCACCTACTGTAGGATATCTTGGGTACGTTCATGTTTTGGCAATTATCAATACAGTGGCTATGAACATTCACAGCAGGTTTTTGTGTGGACACGAGTTTTCAGTTCATTTACATAAATACCAAGGTGTGTGACGGCTGGATTATATGACACAAGTGTGTTCAGTTTTGTAAGAACTTGCCACACTGTCTTCCAACGTGTCTGTACTATTTTGCATTCCCTCCATCAATGAATGAGCGTTCCTGTTGCTCCACATCTTTACCAGCATTTGGTGGTGTAGGTGTTACAGATTTTGGCTGTTCTAACAGGTGTGTAGTATTGCATTTAGTTTTTATTTCTCCTTAGTGTCCTCCAATTTTTAATAGTTGCTCAATCTTTCATTTTTTTAATGATCTTAATACCTTTGGAGAATTATTTTGTAGAATGTCCCTCAATTTGAATTTGTCTGATATTTTCTCATGATTGGAATGAGATGAATTTATGCTGTTTTGACCAGAAGATCACAGAAAACCATTTGCATCCTTTTCAGTGCATTTATCAAAGAGTACGTGAGGTCAATATGATGGTCTTATTATTTGGGATATTAAACTTGGTTATGTTGGCTTCTGCTGAGTTTCTCAACTATAAATTACTAAATTAATCCTCATAGTAAAGAAATATATTTTAGGAGAAATACTTTGAGGCAATTCAAGCCATGTTTCTCTTCAAACTCCTACCTAGATTTAGCATATCTACGTAGAAGTATGAGTTAAACCCCAATATTATCAGTATTTATTTTGTTGATCAAATTGTTCAAGCTTTGGCCCATTATGAACTTCTTCAGGTTGACTCCTATGTTCTTTAAATAAACCCCTATCATTTTCTTTTAACCACACAATTATTTTTTGGCAGAATGACTTGTGCTTGCTCTTCTTATTTCAGTCTTTCACATTTCCTTATTGGTAATGGTGTGGAAGACAGATTGTCTGAGGAATGACAAGTATGTTTTTGTCCTGAGCAATTGTATGAATCTGAGGGGGCTTTTATTTTTACCTTACTCCTTTCATTTTTTTCCTGGGGGAGGTGTGAGTGTAGAAAAGATTGAGAATTAGGAATTCATTTGTGGACATTGGGAATCCTTAATTATAACTGACTGTTGAACAGTCAAAGTTGTTAAGCAGGAAGTACATTATTAATCAAATTCTCAGGAGATGTTAGGGCTGTAGATAAACCTTAGAATTATAAGCATATAAATGGTTCTAATTGTAGGACCAGATGACATCACTTAGGGAGGGAGTATTGATAGAAGAAAAGCATTGCGGATTAGGCACAAGGCAATCCAATGTTTAAGAACTAGGGAGAGTAAGAGAAGGAGACAGCAAAGGTTGCTGAGAAGGAGTTACACATGAAATGGGATTTAAATGAAGGATGCTTGGTGTACCAGAGGCAAAGGGAGAAAGGATCTCAACAGAGAATGATTATTTTATTTTGTCATATGCAGTTGAAATGCCCAGTAAAATGAAGATCAAGAAGTGAGTACTGGATTTAGCAAGATGGTGTTCATATAACCAGGATAATATACTGCAGAGCTGATTTCAACTTATTTTTCCCTCTTTATGCTGTCATCCTGATGGCCTGCTTCTTGAAAAGATATATGTTTACTTTTAGCCCATTTTCTAGTGGGCTCAGGGATGTGCTGATAAGAAAACCACACCCTTACCTCCTGGGTCTACTTTTGACAAATGTGTTTCCTGAAACCTTGCAAAGTGTTAAGTCTGCTCTTGAACATCTCCATAAACCAGATCCAATTTTCCTGCCCTGGATAGCCTTTTTTCATAGATTTTGCTTTATGCTTGTTCCAATTTCCTAGTTTCATCGAAGATTTCCCTTCCTTTTTTTTTCTCTATTTTTTTTTTAAAGTAGGTTTCAAAGAAAAGACAGTGGCAGAGACAGCTTTTGTTTTGTTTATTGTGTCTCCACCCATATGTTAGACAAGTTACATTAAAACAAAGTTCTGTATTGTTTGTTTCGTTCCTGATTATAATGCATTCCCTGACGTAGGACCTGAAACTTAGAAGGCCAATAAATATTTTTTTAATGAATTAAAGAATACTTTACTGAAAGTTCAGTTAATTTTAAACCGTTTAAAAATTCCATTATCTCTAGTTACTTTTAAAAGAAAAATAATAAGCTGATGTTCTTTCAAATATATGGAGTTAATTTTATTGTTTTAATTTTTAAATTCTGTTTGCTCTATAAAATATTTTTCTCAGTGTTTGTTTCTGTTTTGATTTGGTACATTTCTTTCAAGGAATTTTTTTCCTAGATGTTTGGTGATTCAAGGCTATCTGCGAATCCGTACATTTAAGTTGCAATCATCCATCTACCTTTTGTTTTTGTATTCTACTGGGGATTATGGGATAGATGAAGATACGCTATTTGTTTGGATTTTCTGGTTGCTTTCCTCCTAGAATGTGTGTGGCCTTCTGTAACTCTTCCTTATCTCTTCAGCTACAAAGCCAGTATTCGATTATTTAACCTAAAGGCAAATACCTCTGCTTCCAGTTACTCAGCCTAAATGAGGAATGTGGTGGTAGTCAACACTCTTCATTGCTCTGATTTGTTGATGAATTAATTAGCTTAATGAACACTCTTAGGCCTTTTAATCTGAACTTGGAGTTTCACTGAACTCCTCTTGATTTTTTGTTCCATTCAAGTAGAATTTCTATGCTCATTGTGTTTTATCTGTCTTCCAGAGTGTTAAGATGCATTTTCTCGTAGGTGCTAATAACAAGTAGAAATAACGTTTCACACCTAGTGACAGATATTAGAAACAACAGTGGTCGAAACAAGGCAGAAGTTGGAAATCTCTCACAAAGTTCAGTGTCTAGGAGTCCAGAATACATGTGGGACTTTCACAGTGTTATCAGTCTCAGGCTCCTCCTATCTTTCTGGTCCACTCTGCTTCACTGCCCTTCTCAAGGTCCAGTGGTACAATGGAATTCCAACCATCATGCCTAGATTGCAGGCGGGAAATGGGGAGGGCAGGAAGAGCACTTGCAAATTGTCTCTTCCTCTCTTAAGTCTCACCTTATAACTTCCCTTATGATTCATTGACTACAATTAGCTGTAAGAGGTTATAACCTACTCTTAAAAATTCAATAAACTATGGGCATTTTTTCTATTCTGTTGTGACATCTCGACTATGCATTTCAATTTAGTCATCACCTGTAATTCATTGTAAAGCATTCCCTATTCTGAAACATACCCCTGCCCTGAGTAAGCGTGCTTGGACCTTATCAATTACGTAGGCTTGTGCTCGTATTCTATTTCTTGAAGTGGATTTCAGGACTCAAAGAGCAATTAAACATATAACTTTTAAAGATAAGAAACCTGTAAACATAGTCCACCCCATTCTATGTGACATGAAATTAGTCCCTAATGTATTGGGGCCTAATTAATGATATGTACAGCATGAAAGGAAAGTAAAATTCAAATATTCAGGTCCTAGCACCTGGACCTGATATCACAACAGGTAAAATGGTAATTTTATGATAGTAAAATTGGAGAATATAGTGGGCAAATAAAGAGGATAATATCTGACAACATGAAGCACAGTCTTTTGATATCCCAAATTTACTTAGTGACAAACATGGAATTCAAAATGGATATTTTTATAATGTAGCCTAGGGAATGATAAAAGAAACAAAAGAAAATTGCACATAGGGCCGTATCATGTTCATCCTCCACCTGATATTTTTTAATATACCACATGATGTGACAGGTCAGATGATTTGTTAGTAACATGTGTTATTTCTAAGAGCTTTATAATATATTATTTTTTAATTTAATTTTTTTATATTAGAGTATAGTTGATTTACAGTGTTGCGTTAATTTCAGGTGTATAGCAAAGTGATTTAGTTATATATATATACCTATATCCATCCTTTTTCAGATTCTTTTCCCATATAGGTTATTACAGAATATTGAGTTCCCTGTTCTATACAGTAGGTCCTTGTTGATTACCTATGTTATATATAGTAATGTGTATATGTTAATCCCAAACTTCTAATTTATCCCTCTCCACACCTTTCCCCTTTGGAAACCATAAGTTTGTTTTCAAAGTCTGTGAGTCTGTTTCCATTTTGTAAATAAGTTCATTTGTGTCATTTTTTTAGATTCCACATATAAGTGATATCATATGATATTTGTCTTTCTCTGATTTACTTCACTTAGTATGATAATCTCTAGGTCCATCCATGTTGCTGCAAATGGCATTATTACATTCTTTTTTATGGCTGAGTAATATTCTATTGTATATATGTACCACACCTTCTTTATCCATTCCTCTCTCAATGGAAATTTAGGTTGCTTCCATGTCCTGGCTATTGTAAATAGTGCTGCAGTGAACACTGGGGTGCATGTATCTTTTTGAATTATGGTTTTCTCCAGATATGCCCAGGAGTGGGATTGGTGGATCATATGGTGGCTCTTTTTTTAGTTTTTTAAGGATACAGTCACTGTTCTCCATAGTGACTGTATCAATTTACATTCCCCCCAACAGTGCAAGAGGGTTCCCTTTTCTCCCCACCCTCTCCAGCATTTATTGTTTGTAGATTTTTTGATGATGGATATTCTGACCAGTGTGAGGTGATAACATTGTAGTTTTGATTTGCATTTCTCTAATAATTAATGATGTTGTGCATCTTTTCATGTGCCTCTCGGCCATCTGTATGTCTTCTATGGAGAAATGTCTATTTAGTTCTTCTGCCCATTTTTTGATTGGGTTGTTTGGGTTTTTTTTGACACTGCGCTGCATGAGCTGTTTGTATATTTTGTAGATTAATCGCTTGTCAGTTGTTTCATCTGCAAATATTTTCTCCCATCCTGAGGGTTGTCTTTCTGTCTTGTTTATGGTTTCCTTTGCTGTGCAAAAGCTTTTAAGTTTAATTAGGTCCCATTTGTTTATTTTTGTTTTTATTTTCATTACTCTAGGAGGTGGGTCCAAAAAGATCTTCCTGTGATTTATGTCAGAGAGTGTTATGTCTATGTTTTCTTCCTAGAGTTTTATAGTATCTGGTTTTACATTTAGGTCTTTAATCCATTTTGGGTTTGTTTTTGTATAATATATTTTAATATTTTATAGGGAAAGGCGCCCATATTCTCCTTTCTATTTTATTTTCCACAAATTTAGTTGATATTTAGTTGATATATTTATTCTTCCAATAAAATGTTAAACTTTTCAGCTTCAAAGTAAAAGATATAAGGAAATGTTGGGTTTTGATGAAGCTCCATAAATATCATTGCTAATGGGGAAAACACATGAAGCAGATAAAGTTAAAAATATCATCTTTATTACACGTAAAACCTAAATGGAAGGACATGCCTCGATGTTATAAAATAATGGGTTTCCTAAATCTAGGTCCCAGATTTAGACTTACCTAGGCAGTCATTGATGGTGCTAGAATACTACAAGTGCCCCAAGGCACAGCAAATATGCTGTTTTGCTTATTGCAGATAACACACCAGACAGGATACTCTTTAGGCAAACAGATTCCAAAGAAAGAGAAGGGGAATCTGTGGAGGCTATTTTTCCCCATTTTTTAGCCTAAATACACTCAAAAGAAAATGTACTCCTCCTACCATGGATAAGTGAGGTGGTGAATGGATAGCAAGCATGTTAAACTAATGAATATTCCTTCCACATTGAAGGACAGAAACTATGATTTCTCTTCTAACAGCTGGAATAAAAAATAGATGTATGCTGTATTTATATGTTAATTTGAGATGACTTTATTTCTGTCCTGTTTTTCTGTCAAATGAAATTATATCTCTTAATTTAGTTAAGTTCAGTGACCTTAAAAATGAGCTAGAACATGTTGGGCCTGCCATCTATTTTGAGTTTCACTTTTTGAGAAATTTTGATTCTTTTGTGATTAATAATGGTTTAGATTTTTTTATTCCTCTTGAATTATTTATAAGTAATGTTTTCCTAAACACTTCCATTCCATCCTGATAGTAAAATCTATTGGTATACAGTTGTACATAACATTTTCCATAATTCCTTTATTCTCTTCCACATCTAGATGCTATAGACTTTATTCCATTTTGAATTCCCAATGTTTAGACCCTGGCACATGGTAGGAACTTAATAAATATGTATTGATTATATTTGCTTTCAGAACTGTATTCCAGCATCAGTTACAGGGAATGACACAAATTTGATCTATATGTTTTGGCACTGGCAGAGTTCGCATAAAGGAAACATAAGATTTCACAGGGATTATTTATCCTAAATTGTATAACTGCCAAGTACTATTGTTAAAGGCAAAAATAATTTTAGGAACAGGGATATTAGATAAGAAAGTGGAATTTAATAATAAAATATTTATGAAACCAATGCAATTGTGACAATACAAATAATTTATTTTGCTGTCTACTTCATATATTGGGGACAAGTATTGAAGATACTCATTGCATTTAGAACTTTTTCTCTCTATCTTCCATTAAGAATATTAACGTAAAAGTCACCTAATATGTTATCTCAAATACACAAATTGTTTTGTGAAATTGTAAACTATTTACTAGGTAGGAGAGTATTTTTTCATTTTTTCCCTCCCCCTTTTTTCTTTTTGAATCTTTATTTTACTATCCACTCCTTCTTATAAACTATAATTTGGTATTCCAGGTGGTAGAAGATCAGGTTGGGAAGTGATGTAGTTAAGGTATTAGAGTGATAAAAAGTAGAGGTAGAGAAAGGAAGTGAAAAAGCTAAATTTAGTCTTAAAAAAAAAAATCCCAAGTCTTCCCTTGTGGCGCAGTGGTTGAGAGTCCGCCTGCCGCTGCGGGGAACACGGGTTAGTGCCCCGGTCTGGGAGGATCCCACATGCTGCGGAGCGGCTGAGCCCGTGAGCCATGGCCGCTGAGCCTGCGCGTCCGGAGCCTGTGCTCCGCAACGGAAGAGGCCACAACAGTGAGAGGCCTGCGTACCGCTAAAAAAAAAAAAAAAAAAAAAAAAAAAAAAAAAAAAATCCCAGATAATTCAAATTTAAGCACAAAGTTTCTCCCATAAACAGATCAGTATGAAGGGCTGATCCTAAAGTCAACAGACCTGGGAGTATAGATGATATCCATAATTAACTTTAACATAGTGCCAGTTATTAAGTTATTGTATCAGTATTTCAGCTCCAAACTCACCTTCTACTCTCTGCTTTCTGAGATTGGAGCTGGGGCTCTTCAGTCCACATTTCGACATGATTTGTTGGCTCTAGGTAAAACTCTACTCGTAGGATAGTGGGGTGACTGCAAGGCTCAAGAAGGAGATGGGACTTGCTTCTTCCTGTCTGTTTCCTGTGGATTACTGTTTGCCTGTGATTCCTGTGAATGTCACACATCAGCAGTGCTTCTTTAGTGCAACAACAGGGATCCTCCCCTCGGCCGTAGCTGAATTCAGGTTGCCGGTTTTCCAACAACCTCAAAGCCAGCCTCATTGTTCCCCACTCCAAGAAACCTGAACCAGTCACGAAATACTTTCCTTTCAGAGTTCTGAGTTTCAGTTGTATAGGGCCCCCTCTCCACATTCTAATAATTCCAGTCTTTTCTGTTTGTTCTCTTGACTGTAGGAGTGGTTGCTGCTTCCTGCAGTGGCTACCTCCATGACACCTTGCATTCCTTTTTCCCTTTCACAAAGCCACAACTTTATATGCAGTTAATAATATTTATCTTAAGTTCTCCCTGTTTATGTGGTTGGTATGATTTCTATCCTCTTAATGGACCCTGACTGATAGAAACACTGATCCAGCTGTCAAGAGAATTTATCTATTTGTTTTTATCATATAATGAGCTACCCTGTTCTGAAGAGTATGTGATTTCAAAGTCAGGTTAAGCAGAGCTCTAACTAGGCTCCACCACCTCCTTGTAACTGATTGGGGATTTGTGACTTATGAGATTTGGGGAGAGTTATTTTAATCTTTCTAAACTTCAGTCTCCTCAACTGAAAATAACACCTACTCACAGGTTTGTAAGGATTAAAAGATAATGTTTGCAAATCATGTAGGATGTGCTCGACAAATGATGCAGATGATGATTATGATAAAAGTGGTAATAAAGGCACCGTGATAAGTTTCAGTTATTCAGCAGTGAAAGTTTTATACTTAGTTTACCTGCCTTATTTTAAGGCCTAAAATTCTGAAATCTAGACATATCAAGTGATACATCAAAGTTACAAAATTAGTGACAAATATTAAACTACTGATTATAGCTAAGGACTTTGAACATGCTCACCTACTAGAATCTCCAAAATAACATGTCATTTCATTTAAGTTTATCATTCCATAGTGGACTCCTAACAGATAACACTGTTAAGTTAAACACCAACTGACTTAATATCAAGCATTGTGAAATTATATAGGAGAGTAACCGTCAGTGATGAAATTTATATATTAAAAAATAGTTTGCATTAAGAAAAAGAAAAATTAGCCAAGAGGAAGCTTACATTCATATATAGTATGCAGATAATTCCTTCTTCAGAGAAACAGTAGGGTATGTTGTTTAGGTCATGGACTTGGCATCAGTCGGCCTGGGCTCAGATCTAGACAATACCTTTGACAGACAACACCTATCAATCTAGACAATATCAATGTGCACTTGGACAATTTACTTGACTTCACTGTGTCTCAGTTCCCTCGTTTATAAAATAAGGGTAATAATTCCTAACTCGTAGGTTTAAATGGACTATTACAAATAAAGCACTTAGAACATTGTTTTTCATGTTCGAAAACAGTTTGCATTTTATGAAATTTAACATTCACATAGGAATATGTCACCAGAAAGATTTCAAGTTCTTACCCTTTTTTTTGTGCTATAAAGAAGTGTAGCTTTAGTTTACAGGAACTTCAAGTAGTTACTTTGACTACATGTAATTTATAAAACACAAGGCTACTACCTGAAAAGCCATTGCCACTTTCCTAGTATCTCCTAGCCTTACACTGTAATAACTCTGAATTATATGGGATTGTAATTATAGGTGATGTTTTCATCAATAAATAAATTTTGTGGTGTAATTAAAACACATAGGCTGAATTAAGGTATGAGGAATTGGCTGGTCCATTAACTTGGCCTGGTGCAAACTATTCCTTATCCTTTTTCCTTGCGATTTTTTTGTGTAATGCCCTTTGGCTAAGAAGTAATCATCTCTCATAAAGAGGATTTGATCACAAATACGCTTCTACTGTGAAGAAAATACAAATGAAAACTTAGTGAATGGTGAGCTACATCATGGGGAGAATGCAACCAATTGCTTTGGCCACCAAAAATGAATTTGAACTAAATACTGACTTCTCTTTGGGAAGGTAGTTGATCTTAGCTTCATCACAAAAAGGAAGACAGTGATAAAAGAGGGGGAAAAAAAAGAGCTGAGATGAGTTTTTCCAAAGCACAGAAGTAGGTAAAATTGATTGATAGCTAATGCTACTGTCAGTGTAAGTCTCCATCAGTATAATTAAATTAAAATAAAGAGTTGCTTTGGAATTTTCTCATCACTCCTCGAAACCACAAGGGAGTCTGTCAACAAAGCTGCTTTCTTATACACCAGAAAGTTCAAGCGAATTGAAACAAATAATGTCAGAATCATAAGAGCCAGACTATCTGACCTTTTTGTCTTCATTATATTTCATCAAGTCTCTGATACAAAGCATGTGAGTAACAAAAGAAAGGCCACATTTCATATGAGTAAGAACTCTCAGGGGTTTTATTTGAGTTTGCATTTAACTAAAGAAATTTACATGTCAGTTCGAAATTAAACGCCCTATATTCATTCAAAAAACACTGATTGAACACCTACTATGTTCTAGGCTAGGTACTATGGGTAGAGAATAAGACAAGAACTTTAGAATATTTGTATATTTTTAAATGAGGCCAGATAAATTTCTTAGAAATATATGAATCTTTGCCCTTGGATATAATAAAACTATCTGTAGAAGAATAGAACCTGGAAACAAAGCAAAATGACAATATATGAGAAAAATTTATGGGTATTCAATGACTATCACTAATGTTAGCCAATAGTGGGGTGAAAGCTTCAGAAAAGTAATGTGATTTTAGAATGAGTTAAAATATCTAGAGCATATGGATAATAGTCATCTCACTGTACACTATGGGCTGAGAACACGTCCATGTTATCCATTCAATTCTATGCTTCATACTTTAAGAAGAATCATGTCAGTATATAGTGTATATAATTACAACCATCATAACTGAGAAAAACTTAAGAGATTTGTGAGTGGTAAAGATGTGCGTCCTAATATTCTTGGCCTGTATGGAAGAGGTGTGGCGCTTTATTGGCTCATGAGGGCAGATAAGGAACAATGGGGGGAAAGTTATAGATAGTAATGAATGTCAACCTTTGGTATCATTTTCAGGATTGAGGCAACACTTCAGCTGCTGGGAGTGATGGTGGCTCCTAGGTAGTTGTCCTCAGCTAAAGAGATTCTTCTTGTCCAAGGACATGTACCCTCCCTGGGGAGGGCTCAAATCTAATGGCTGGTCGATGTGGGAAAGAAGAATTCTACCATCTTCCTCTGGTCAAGGCAGGGCCATGTAAAAGTGCCAGGTGCAGGCCTCCACTAGGGATCAACTCTTGCAACCATGATTAAACTACCCCCACTTACTTCACTTCCCCAGAAGCATTGATTTGGCATCTTGCCATAAATCTGTACACAGATCTTTATTTTGGAGTCTATTTCTGGGAATCCATCTTAAGACATAGATTTGGGTTCAACATTAGGGAGACATTTGCCACAGAATTGCCTAAAATGCAGTGTTCTCTTGGTATTCGAGGGGGATTTGTTCCAGGACCCACCCCCCCACCCATGCATCCTCAAGGATACCAAAATCCATGGATGCTAAGGTCCCTTTTATAAAATGGTGAAGTATTTGCATATAATTTTAGCATATAACCTGAGTACATCTTCCCATACACTGCATTATCTTTAGATTGCTTATAATACCTAATACAATATAAATGCTATGTAAATAGCTGCTGGCTCATGGCAAATCCAGGTTTTGCTTTTTGAAACTTTCTTTGCTTTCCTGAATATTTTAGATCCACTGTTTTGACTTAGAGTGTGTGCAACCTGTGGATGGGGAGGGCTGATTGTAATAAGGACTACCTCTGGAAGTTGTAAGTTCTCCATTTTTGGAGACAGTCAAGCAGAGGCAAGGTGACCATGAGCTGGACTTGGTGAAGAGGAAATACTTGTTTCATGAGGAGTCTGAGTAAACAGTTTTAAAAGCTGCCTTTAACTCTGTGTAATATGGTTCTACAATAACAGAGCCATTCTCTTTATACAATCTATGTCTAGGGTGCTTTCTTCACTTAGGCCCAGGATACCTGTTAGAGAAGATAATTCTTTACATATCTCAGTTTCCACTTGACTTCTAGAAAAACATATAATTTATAGGTTGGCTCGGTGTTCCCTAAATTCACAGCACAATGCTACAGAAAGAAAATCAATTTAAAACATATAAGGGAAAAACTCAACAGTAAGGAAACAACCTGATTAAAAAATGGGCCAAAGACCTTAATTGACACCTCACCGAAGATATACAGATGAAAATTAACCATATTGAAAAGATGCTTCACATCAAATGTCATCACAGAAATACAAATTAAAATAAGAACGAAATACCACTACACACCTATTAGAATGGCCAAAATTCAGAACACTGACAACACCGAACACCGACTAGGATGCACAACGATGGGAACTCTCATTTACTGCTGGGGAAATGCAAAATGGTACAGCCACCTTGGAAGATAGTCTGGCAGTTTCTTATGAAGCTAAATATACCCCTACCATATGATCCAGCAATTGTGTTCCTTGATATTTACCCAAAGAAGTTGAAAACTTATGTCTACATAAACACTGCAGCTTTATTCATAACTGCCAAAACTTGGAAGCAACCAAGATGTCCTTGAGTAGGTGAATGAATAAATAAACTATGGCACAACCAGACAATGGAATATTATTCCGTGCTAAAACAGAAAGGAGTGAGAAACCCATGAAAAGACAAGGAGGAAACTTAAGTGCATATTGCTAAGTGAAAGAAGCCAATTTTAAAAAGCTATATACTGTATGATTCGAATTGTATAACATTCTGGAAAAGGCGAAATTATGGAGAGAGTAAAAAGATCAGTGATGGTTAAGGGCTGTTGATCATGGAGGAGGCTATTTATGTGTAGGGGCAGCAGGTATATGGGAAATCTCTTATTCTTCTCAATAATGCTGTGGATCTAAAACTGCTCTAAAAAATAAAGTCTATTAAGAACCAAAAAATACATCAGGGACAAATATTTGGTTATCCTAATCTTTCGAATTATATCCCAAGTTGTAAATCATCAACAACATTAGGAGACCCATAAGACTTCTTGTGTTGAGTTTACTGCTTCAACCTCACCTTTAATAGGAAATTCTCTAGTGAGAATCTTACTTTCCTTTTGCTGCCCAGAATTTGAACCCCTTCTCATGTATAGTAATTTCAATTTATGAAGCAGAGCTTGATTCCTACTTTTGAAGATATTTTAAAATGACCGATACTTGCTTTCTCAACCTCCTTTGAAGTATGAACGTGATCATTTGGCCCTGCACCACAAATCGGATTCATCAACCCCAGACTTTGATCTAGAGCACCAGGAAGAGCCAGGCAACATGCCTATGGAAAACAGCCCCGTGGGAAAACTAATTGTTCCTAGTTCTATCCAAACCCCTCTTGCTGTCTCCTGACCTATAAAGAGAAACAAATCCACGGTCCAGGTATATCTCAAGAAGCAAACCTAGAAAGAACAGACCTCCCAGATCTTCCCCATTCCCAGTTGCAAGATTTTACTAATTTAAAATGTGGAAAAACTTGGAGAATACTTGTATTCATGAATTTTGATGTGTTAGACCAAGGAAGTAGCAAAGTTGAAAAGAAAGTGCATTTTGCAGAAATTCTGGTTTCAATGTGCTAGTTCAGATATCTTCAAGTGGTTCTCATTATTTTCAGTTGTTTTTTCAAAACATGGACACAAAGGTGCCCATGAAAAATAAATTTGAAATTTAAAAAAATCCTAATATGCTGTCAAAGGCCCAGTCTTAATTGATCGTACTAATTATATTAATTAGCTGGTGTTTCCAGTTGAAACTTCTCATCAAGGTGGGGATTTAGGTACTTGTTAATATACATGCATTCCATGAAATCAGAATTAAATTTTCAGCGATTCTGAAAACAGTTGCCTTAGTGAGGATTCTAGAGTTTATAGGAAAGCTAATAATGTCTCATCCGAAGCAAAGCTTAGGCTGTACTATGTTGTATCTGCTAATCATATCGAGTCATCTTCCTTAGTGTATTCGTTGGATTTTCAGAGGCACCACATATCACCTTGGTAGCTTTGGTTCATCATCAATTGACCTGAATGCCTGAGTGGGGTCTAGCAAAAGAAGGCTCTACAGGTCATCTAGTCCACGGGACAAGCTTCTCTGCTGTGTGTCTTTCAGAATACAACTGATTCAATGGTAGTCACAGTATTCGTGGTAGATCTGGTTGTTCCATAGTGTCTTCTTGCAGTATAACAGCAGTGGCCTCTAGAAATGTGGAATAATGGCATAGTCATACTCTTTGTGCTCAACTGTGAGGTGTTTTTTGTTTGTTTTATTTAATTTTATCTTTCTATTATTGTTGCTATTGCCCCTGTTAGAGACTGAAAACTTGATTATGGGACACAGTTCAACAGGCAACATGGACAAATTCTATTAGCCCCTCTAATCCCTAAAGTTGAGCATTACCAGACAGCTCCATTATCGGGCACAGTGATTTTTAGGAGACAAAGCCCCTCTATGTCCTGAAGGGACGAGCAAGTTGCAAGAACAGGTGGCTCATACTCCTAACATTTATATCTGACCCACATTTGAAGACTTGGGAGTTCCCTCTGAATGTTTGTCTGAGGAAGAGTGTTAAAACCTCCTTTACACATAGCTCTACACAGCATTTTGGCACCAGCCCTGGAAGAGAGGAGAGAGACATCCAAGCCCCACACAGTGGTGGCCCTGAAGAATGGTGGGAAAGGGAAATCTTTCTTGGGATCTGACCTTGAAATGGTGCTTTTTTTTTTTTTTTTTTAAAGAGAGAGTTGGTCCAAATTATGGATCTACAATATTTTGTGACCAGTTATGGAAATGAAGAATGAAACACTTGTTTTTACCTTTCTTCTGCTTCAAATTATACACATGTATTTAACTAATTTCCTCTCATTCTTTATCTTTCACGTGAGTTGTCAGTTATAAAACTTAAATTTTACCTCACATATCACAGCCTATTTTTGAGAGATTATTACATTCTTGGGTGAATTCATGGTATTACCGAGAGTTCCTGAATGTGGAGCTAGAGGCAATCACAAACTGGATGTTGAATTGATCCTTTGGGGAAGGGGTAAGAGCACTTTTTTTTTTTTTTTTTTTTGCATTATGTGAGATAGTTGAATCATGCTAGATGGAATTTTTAAGTCCCAAGGTAGAAAGGATAGAGTACTGGGGAGTCAAAAGAGTATACTCTAGTGAGAATTCATTATTTTTTCTGGCTGTTTAGCTCTAATCTCATTATTTGGGGGTGTTCTCACCTTTTAACACATAGTCTGCTTTCCATCATGTCAGGCTGACATGCCTGACATCTACTTTCCCAGCCTAGCTTGCAGTTAAGACACAGGCAGTTAATCAAGTTTCTGACAGTCGGATCCACTCTCCCAATTCTATTTTGAGAGGTAGTGAGGGGATAAAATAAGTTCCTTGTAGAACTCATTTTGGTCAGAAGGTGATGGCAGAGGTTGCAGCTACATCCAATTCGCTGGATCTTTAGTAATGTTGTAGACGGTCACTGGGTCCTGTGTCCATGTGGCAGATTGGGAGGTGCAGCGTGAAGTTTCTGATCACCAGTGATGGTGTCAATCATGTCTTCACTGGACTAGTTCTGCAGTGAGGGTTGAGGCAGTGTTTTTGCCCATGCAGACTCCAAGCCTGTTTATCTGTCCTTCCTAATAAATTTACTTTACATATATACAGCTTAAATTTCCCAGAGTATGTTTCAATTGTTTTCCATTTAGATCTCTGATTAGTATTCCACCAAATATTTGGGACAAACCTATAGGCATAATCTGAGGGTCATTGGTTAGCCTATGTTACAATAAGTAAAGCAGCCTACAGTATAATGATATGAAAATTCTAGCCCAACAATTCTTCGGTGAATCCAGGAATATACACTAAGGGATGTTCTCTCCTATTCTTGTCTGGTTTCTCTCGGAAACTAGTAATTCTATGAGAAGACATGGGTCTTTCATACAAATAAGTTCCTTTGTGTGCGCCCGTGAAGGAGACCAGTACTGCTATCACCTTCTTAGCGAAGAATCTCTTGATTCCTTTGTCTCTGACTAGGTGAGGTCCTTTTGTCACATGCTTCCTTGGAACTACATTTCTCTTTCCCTGATTGTGATCATATTTGTAGCTTATTTTTAAAATTTTCTGTTTTCATCCACCAGAATGCACAATACATGAGGGCAGGAATCTTATCTGTGGTATCTTCAGTGTCTAAAGCAAGGTCTTGCACAGAGTAGGTATGAAATAAATAGCTGCTGAGTAAATGAATCTATATTTGAATTAATGTATCTCTGTTAAAGGAAAATAAAAATATTAAGAAAAAAAAGATGAGGATGGAACTAATGATGAAATGAGTTCAAAAACAAATGACGAGAAAAATATACTAGGAAAAAATATACTAGGGCATAAAAAAACACTCTTGAAAGTACCAGATGTTATGGGGGCTGATGCTACGGACCCTATATTCTCTATTTCAGCATCTGTCTGCTTTTAAAACTAGTCTAGCACTGAGTAGATAGAAAAGTAGTTGCACTGGTTGCTGCAAGAAATGAATTATTTTCATATCTAACTCCTATAATGGAAAAAAGATATAATGGATTTATGCAGAAATAGATATAGTTGGTTATGAAATGACATGTTATCTTGTAATTACTCCATCCTGTGGATGGACTGAATATAAGAAATGTAATTGCAATAAGATACAGAGAGTGATATTACTTCTTTCTTGTTCAGCATTGCCTTTGAAGATATGTATGTGTTGCTAACAAATGACTGACTCTGGACCTGAACAATGAAAGCCACAGAATGAACGACATACCTGAGCAAGTCTCACTATCAGGTACATTTATTCCATTTTCTTTTGATCACTCTGCTGTGTAATTAATGGATAAAGCTCTTAAAGCATGGGGCATAGAAATGGAAAATATTTTATGTGTATCCTAGCTTTACATGATCTCTCCCTTTTCAGAAAAATCAAGATAAAATAAAACACCCCATGTAGATTTCTTAATTTATTTAAAGGAATAGAATTGATGTTTTTCAGGAAAATCACATTTTATTTCATAATAGACTGTGATTTGGCAAATGGCTAAATCCTTCACATTTCTCAGGTAATCATTAAAAATAGGGCTGTGGCTGCCCATAATTACTGTTATGATAGAAGAGACAAACTCAAGAATGGTGATGGAAACAACAATATCCAAGAATTTTCTTCCCCCTCTTCATCCAAGGCAGGTACTTACAGAATACTTCCTATGCATATTTAGCTGTATGTGATATTTTAAAGCTCTGAAAATTTTATCTGCTACCCTGCACACTCAGTGACCCTAATATTGTTGATAAGTGCACAAGGCTGACCTTGCATGAGACTTTTCCAGTTGGGAGAAGTTTTTGTCATGTTTCTACATTCAGTGCCATATTTGAAATACAAAACTTCCAAATAATTACAGAGACAACTGGAGAAAAATTCACTAATATTTAAGATCATCACTAGACAGATGTATTTTAAAAATTTACAATTTAGAGAAAATAACATTTGTTTTTCTCAGAACAAAGTCTTTAAATTACTTTGACAGTTGTTTCTAGTTCTTAGATAAGCAAAAGACCCTGTGCTTTTCACTTGAATAGGCCAAGTCTACAATGAAGACTTGACGGTACCCTTTCTTTTCTTAGAGGCAGTGTTTGCAGTACTATTTCTGGGTATGAAATCATACGTGTTAACTTCTATTTGAAGATATGCTCGAATTGAAAGTACAGAGAAGTAGAAGCTTCGTTTTCTGTTTCTCAAGGATAGGATGTCTCAGTTTTCTTATTTAATTTCTGAAATTGAGATACATTTTTCAATCAGTATGTACATTTCATGTGGCAGAAGTTGTTTCTTTCTAAGACTATTACTAGATCAATAGCATATTTTATAATTGAAGGTGTTTTAAAATCAAGGAAATGTGGTATATAGATAGCAGCCAAAGATGTACCTCATAGGGCTTCCCTGGTGGCGCAGTGGTTGGGAGTCTGCCTGCCGGTGCAGGGGACGCGGGTTCGGGCCCTGGTCCGGGGGGATCCCGCGTGCCGTGGAGCGGCTGGGCCCATGCGCCATGGCTGCTGAGCCTGCGTGTGCTCTGGACCCCGCGGGACGCAACGGCTGGGCCCGCGCGTCCGGAGCCCGTGCTCCGCGGCGGGAGAGGCCACCGCGGTGAGGGGCCCGAGCACCGCGGCAAGGAGTGGACCCCGCTTGCCGCGACTGGAGAGGGCCCGCACGCAGCGGCGAGGACCCAACACAGTAAAAGGTAAAATAAATAAATTTATTTTTTAAAAATGTACCTCATATAATTGGATGATTAACCTGAAATGTTCTTTCACTCATATAATCACTTTTACTTCTGGGTTAAAGATCGATACTTAATGTGGAAGGCTTATAGGGGAGTCTGAAAATCTCTGAGAATTTCACTTTCTATTCTGCTTGTGGTTGAACCTGATGGGGGTCAGGCTAGCGCACTAATGTTTCCACCATTTGTCTAAAACCAGACCCCCCTTTCCCCACTCCATCTGCATTAAATCCTGGCTTTATTCTTGATCTTCTTATGAACTGGTTCTTTTTCATGTTGTCTAAACTAATGACTTTGGAATATTAGTCTTGAACTAATACCGCTGATTTCAGAATTACTGATATATGTGTTCTCCCTAGTATATAGACATCAGCTTTTCAAAGCACTATCATTAGCATATCTGTAAACTTTTAAAATCTGCAATTGTGCTGGGTAGGAATGACTCCTGTCCAGCTTCAGTTCCTTACAATGCACTCTTCATCTTGCTCTCTTAAGGCAAGTCCCAGGCCTTCTTGGGCTTACTGTGTTGTAAGCATATGTTTAAATTAGAGTTTAATAATAAATATTGAAAACTCACTATTTTATTCCCCTACTAGGATCCCAAAGGCTGGCAGCCAAATATATACCTCCCTTCACTTTCCCCTCAAGTAGAAAGTTGGAGAAATGTCCCTTTGGAAACATTACCAATCCTCTAAAAAAGACTTAATGAGAGTAATATTGGGGGTTTCTTAGTGAGGTGGACCAGTCTGGTCCTGTTAGAGTGAAGATCATAGGTATGAAAGGAGCCTATTCAAACTTAAATATGAACGAATACCCAATGATTGCTGAATTGAGGAAAGCATTTATAATAAAAATCAGAGACATAAGCAGACAAAGAAAAAGATCAACTAAAATAAAAGAGACTATACCATCAGTAATATAATCAAAAAGATAAAGGATGATATTGGCTGCATGACATTATAACAAGATGGTAGCGAGAAAAGGCCCATCCTACAGATAAAAAAAAGAAGTTCTTCGAAATTAAATACATGAGAGCAGAAAATAAAACCTCAATATAGTGTTTAAAGAGAAAAGTAAAGATATATCTTAAGATCAAAATATAATTAGCAATAGAAAACAGAAAAGATAAGAAAATTAGAGGACCTATAGCATGGACCCAACTTCCAAATAAGAATTCCAGGAAGAGTGGCGTAATACAAATATTATCCAATTATTAATTGAAATAAATTTCTGAAGGAAGAATAATTTCCAAATTGATAGGGCCCATTTCAATGTCTTGTAAAAATAATTAACATATACCTACAAGTAGGTATATGTTAATTATTGCATGCATTTATTCATGAAATTTTAAAACACTGAAGAGTTGCCTAAATTTCTGAAAAGGGAAAATGAAAAGATCAAGAAAAAGCAAAGCATCAGATTTCTCAACAGCAGAACTGGAAGCCAGAAGTCAATAAAAATGTTTTCAAATTTTTAAGAGCATCTCTACTTTTTTAGTTCCACAGTCTCTGAGTACCTTTCTTTTTTTTTTTTTCTTAAAGAGAATCTCATTTCTAATTAAAATGCTTTGCCCAGTCACTTTTCAAAAAGTCAAACATGAGATAGAATGAGATTGTTTTCAGACATGCAAGATCTCAACAAATTTTATAATTTAATCTCAACTTCTAATACACCTTTCACAGGAAGCAAATGAGAAACATTCCACATCAAAAGTTGGAATAATCCAGAGAGAGAGAGAGACTCAAGCAACTAAGGAACTAGAATGCAATACTAGAAAGAGGTGAGGCGACATTTACATAGCCCACGGTGAAATGTGATCAGCCTGCCCCAGAGAAACCTATTCAGACTGGAGTAAGTCAGAAAGCTCCACTGGAGACTTCATTAAAAAATAGAGTTGACTAAAGAGAATGAGTCAGGTGATATTAAGAGGAGTTTTATAACACTGAGGGGACGTAGTTCAGAATTGTTACTAAGTACATGGAGAACAAAATAAATGCATAAAACAAAAGTATTATCTCTAGAAAAAACAACATGTGGAGGAAAAGAAAGCAATCATAATATAGTGCATTACTACATGGTTTGGATGTGAGTAGCACTCATCACCATATTACTATAACTATTATGACAGATTTGGGTACTGAGTACTTGGAGCTCTATCAATGCTACTCAAACGTGATAAAACTACTAATGCTCACCTGTGAGTTGGTTGTCATAAATTTGTAATAAGAAAAAAAATTGAAGAGTAAGCACTGAAAAACTATCAAGTTGACATTTCTGTGAGATCATATTTGTGATCAGTGGATTTGTCTCACTGAATGGGGTATAGACTAGTCCAAGTGTGGTTAACTTGCCTGATGAGTTACTTGTGATGTGTGCTGCATTTTAGTCATGCACAATAGGACCAGGAGACAAAATGTGATACTTTAAGGTAGTTTTTCAAGAACAATTCAGTAAAAGTAAGAGGAAAATGTGTGGCTATTTATTTTAAAGGTGACTTAAATTGTTATCAAACATATTTTTTTGAAGCATGTAATGTTTTTTTTAGATTGTTTTTGATGTGGACCATTTTTTAAAGTCTTTACTGAATTGGTTACAGTATTGCTTCTGTTTTATATTTTGGCATTTTGGCTGCGAGGCATGTGGGATCTTAGCTCCCTGACCAGGGATTGAACCTGCACCCCCTGCATTGGAAGGCAAAGTCTTAACCACTGGATCACCAGGGAAGTCCCATATCAAACATATTTTAAAATTTGTAGTTTACCATTATTGGATAAATTAAGAAATCAAATTCTAACCCTAATTTGCAGATGGTAAATTTACAAGAATTTTTTTTTGGTCAGGAAATGATACATCTTTTATTTCAGTAATAATATATCAAATGGTAATGATAGAAGTTATCTCAAGGAATGAAGAAGAAATATTAACCCTAATTCACACATGGTAAAAGAAGAGTCACTGGACTTTTTCTGCCAAGAAATGACAACCCTTTTCTTTCAACAGTATATTAAACAATGATAATGAAATTTTCTTCAAAGAAATGAAGACCAAAAGAGGTCAAACTAGTTTACTCAGAACTATTATCCCTCATACATTAAATTTATTTTGTAGCTATAATTGGTGATGAAGTGATTAAAAGAAAAAAAAGTGTGTTATTTGCCCAGATGAATTAGCTACTGAAGCAATTAAACCATCAAAACTTAAGTGTTTACATACACAGCATAAAGAAATACATCCAAGCCCACAAGAATTCTTTGAAAGAAAGAGTATGAAATAAAAAGCTGACAGTAGCAGATGTTCAATATTTCACATATAAACATTACTGCTTTGCAGGAATTGTATAATATAGCACTTCAGTTTCCTAAGAATAAAAACACCATATCCAGTTACTGAGAAGTTAATGAACAATGGTATCAAAGCGTTTATCCGGAAATGTTTCTATGGCAAAGCAGGTGACTCGAGTACCACTTTACAATAAAACTATAACTTGACATATTCAAAAATTGGCTGATGATATAGAATATCAACGTATAGGAAAGAAAAGCTAGCAAAGTATTTTTACTTTGTTTAGAATTTATGCAGTTTAAACATTACAGTGATTTAATTGAAGAACCTTTTTCAGATTGATTGCTGACAAACATAATGAGCCCTGAATTGTGTAAAACTATGACATACAACATTGTGGACAAATGTAGTTAGGAATTTGAGTTGTGCGTAGGAGTATGTTCTGTGGGGTAGTCATCAGAATAAGAAGCCTGTGCCAGAATATAAATGGATGCACTACTTCTTCACGGAGAAAAGTACTGCAGAAAAAAAAAGTCAGCTGTCAACTATACTGTTGGCTTAGATGTGAATTATGTAAAACCTATGTGTTATATTTTAAAATATTCTTTTAATTATATGTAGTATGTTAGGTGATCATAAACAACTGGTATTACATGTAGAAATATGCTGGTTAATTGAGAAATATGTTATATTGAGAATGTTTAAAATTTGGAACAAACTCTAAATGATTCTTCAAGACAAACTAGTTTTTATCACAACTTTATAATGAAGTAAATTAGACAGCCAGACTTGCTTATCAGCCTGATATACCTGATATTTTAAGTTATTCCTTCCTTTCATGAAATGGAGAAAACATATTTTCAATAACAGAAAAATCAAGAGCACATACAAAAGTTAACATAGATTAGTATCTATAGATTGTTATAACACGTTTCATAATTTAACAACAATTATAAATTAAGTGACTGAACGCTGCAAACAGGTTGTCAATGAATATTTTAACCATTTGATATATTGTTTTGACTTTATTTTCCATCAAAAGGGAATCCATACATAGGAAATTCATGGATCCAGATTTCATTTCTTACATTGAAAGATTATTTTTTATTTTGTTTTTTTAAATTGAAGTAAAATTGACTTACAATGAGTTTCAGATGTACAACATAGCGATTCAATATTTTTATATATCACAAAGTGATCACCATGACAAGTCTAGTTACCAACAGTCAACATACAAACTTACTACAATATTATTGACTGTATTCCTTATGCTGTGCATGGAATACCATGACTTATTTATTTTATATCTTGAAGTTTGTACCTCTTAAGCCCCTTCACTTATTTCATCCATACCCCTACTTCCATTGGCCACCACCAGTTGTTATGTCTCCCAGAGGTAAGCCCTGGGGTTCAAAGCCAGATCTAAAGGGGGCTTATCTTCCGAGTGCTGGTGCCCAGGGCTGGGGTCCCCACTGTGGGACTTAAAATCCTCACTTTTTAGGTAGGACCTCTGCATTTATGATGTACTGTCTGGTTTATAGGTTCCTGTGCCAAGGGCATGTATCCTAATTAGATCTTGTCTGTGCGCCTCCTACCCATCTTGATGTGTTTTTCTCTTCATATCCCTAGTTGTAGAAGACCCGTTTTGATAGTCTTCAGGTTGTTGTCAGAGAGAGTTGTTCTATATGTAGTTGTAGTTCTGATGTGTCTGTGGGAGAAGGTAAGCTCAGGATCTTCCTACTCTGCCCTCTTGATCCCTCCCTTCCACTGAAAGATAATTTAAATTGAACTATGCGATAAACTTTATAAGATAAATTAGTGAAACTGGCTACTAATGAGAACTGAAGATAAATGTTTAAAATATCACCTGAATCATTTTGGATGAAAGTTAAAGATGAATATACTGAGCTTGCTGAAAGTTTTTTAAAATGTTTTCTTCCACTTCTATTAACCTACTTCTGTGAGACTGGTCACGAAAGCATCACTAAAACTAAACATAGGTCTATTTAACTATATTAGCCTATACAAATAATGTTGTCATCAATCCAGCCTAATTAAATTAACATGTAGAAATCCAGATCCACTGTCACATCAAAAACTTAAAATATTGATATACACATTCTTAACTCAAGATGTGTATAGATATTTAATATGAGGAATTACTTTTAGTTCAAAAATTTTATGTACTTACAATAGAGGAATAATAAAAATTATAAATGTAATAGTGACTATATTAATCACCTATACATACACTTTTATTTTTAGATACATACACTTTTTATAAACAATATATACAGTGTTTATAATTATTTTTGTTTTCCCTGTGTTTTGCCTATCCTGGCTACATTTTTAAACTGTAATTTTACGACTACTGAATCTGATAAAACAGAACATATATTATGTATGTCTTTGTTTCACTTTTATGGTAATTTTTATTAAATTTTTACAAAATTATTGGCACCTGATGAACTGGAAGTAAAAATAACTGGCCCTTCACCACCAATAGTTTGAGAAGCACTGGGCTTCATTAATCAACCTTTCTGAGCTTCCATTTACACATTTATATAGTGAACATAACAACGCCTGTTTTTCAAGATGTAATTATGACCAGGAGGGAGACATAGAGTAAACTAAAGAAATTTTAGGCTGTTTTTTTTTTTTTTTCTTTACACAGTCCAGTTCCTCTAATGCAGACACTATTTTCCATAACCAATCTTTGTAGCTGGTCAAATAGATTCTACTACCAATGGCTTTTCCTTGATCGTCCTCCCATATAACACTCAAAACAAGTGAATCACTTCTTTATTGATATTCTGTATGTATTTTTTTCATATTAATTGAAAGTAATAGTTGCTGTTTTGACCATTTTCTAAATGCAAAATACTATAATAAATTTTGGGCACATAATTTCATTTAATTCTTAAATTACTCCAATGAAATGCACATATTATAACACCATTTTTTAGACAAAAATCCCTGAGAATCAGAGTGATTAAGCAATTTGCCCGAAGTTGCACAGCCAGAGGAAAACAAAATTTTTTGAATGCACATTGGTCTGACTCTAAAATTGTAATATTGTTTCATATAGTCTTCAACTTATTATCTTTAACATGTGATATAGTGGTCAGTATTGTTAAAGAGATATCTATTAAATACATGAATCATTCAATGAATGCAAGAGTGAATACATATGATTTGAAGTAGTAGGAATTTTAGCTTTGTTTATGTATAAATATTTAAATCAAAACTGATTTTTCGATCTTATTTTCTCAAAATTAGTTTTGTTTTCATTAGGTTTCATGAACACAGAAAATTATTAACTCAAAATAAATACATATAAAGCCACAGTTAATTGAGCAATCCTGTTTTTAAAGTTCATTACTTCATGATAACATGTATGGATAAAGAAAAAATGAGAGTTTTGTAATTTGGTGGGGATGAAAATAAAAGTTATTGCAATATTCATTTAGGAGACTTTGATCTTATAAACTGGAGATACTGAACCTGATGACTCTGGTCCCAATTCAGATACTTTTTCTATAAATGTGAGGGCATACACTTTATCTTGTTCATTATTGTATCCTGTACTGTGTCTAGTGTAAGGACAATTGCAAATTAAAAATAGCTTAATTCTTCCTGTTGAAAATAAGAAAAGAGACTGCTCCTCTCTCCGTTTTCTTAAAGCATTTCTTAAAGCACACTAGTTCTGTGCTGCTAAGTCAAAGGAACTGATCTAGAACCACACAATCAAAACAAATACAGATCAAATGCAAACAAAATAGTCATTTTTCTTCTCACAACCTATTTCTGAAAATATTTGTTCAAATGCTGTTTTGTCATTTAACTTTTCTAACCATTCCTGATTCTCTACGCTTCTGATGCTTTACCTTATTTCTAGTACATGACCTTGATCTGACACCTGATTCTGCTCCTATAGTGTTGGCTTTTGTTTCTCTCATTGAATAGCAGTCACGCTTGCTATTTGGATTATATCTGTTTTCTACTGTCAGACCACCTACCCACTGGAGTAAAGATCTGTTTTGAGCCCTAGAATGTGAGTACTCTTGCAAAATTTCCAAACAAGAATCAGAAGAGCATTTTCAATAATAATTATAATTACTTATTAAGAAATAAGGAAATTTAGACTTAAATGTAAAGTCTCCCAGTTCTTGAGCAGCAAAATGATAGCTAGAAAGCAGGCTTTTCACAAGTAAAATCAATTCTTTAATTTATTTGCTTTTCAGTTTTAACCGGAAGGCATAATGTGGTTTGCAGAAGCAAATATTTAGATTAAATATATATACCTTTCTAAATAGAACTTGGGCCAACTATCCCCTAAAGAGTAGGCTTGCTTATTTTCATTTTAAAAAACTTGAGTTCCTTAATAACAAAACTGAAGAAAATGAAACAAAATCACCTCTAGATACAAGTAGAAAATCAAAACAACAAAATAAGTATTAATAGAAAATATCTTTTGTGGCCTTCTTCCCTCCCTCACAAGATTTGTTGTTAGTTTTGAAATATTTTGTTGCTACTATTTGTAAAAAGAGGCAGCCCTTGGCTTATGAAATAGACTTTAACTACTATTATCACAGTTTTTTTAGATTTCCTGGAAGAGCTAACTTTTTGAAAGAGGTAATTGACATAGGATTCTTATTAATTAATTTTTGCTAAGTGAAGGTGCTAAAAATATATGTTTAAAAAATCTGTCTTCTGTCATAATTTTTTAAAGCAAGGACATCTGTACCACACAAACAAAAAACATAGTCTCAGTATGTAGCAGATACGTCTAATTTGGTTTAATTTAACTGTATAAAGATTTAACTATATTGTCCTTGTTTTTCAGATTAAAAAAAAGAAAATTAGGTCAATGAAAACTTCATCATGGGCTCTGTATAGCCCGAACAAGTAACCATCACTTCTTTCGTAAACTACTCCAGTTCCTTTTCACTGATTTCCTTAGATCCCTGTTCCAAGTTATCCATTGAGACACAGCTTTAGAAAACAAACAATAAACTGGATTATCTATTTTCAATCCATAATATTAAGAAAAAAGACACTAACATAATGTTTTAGGAATATGTTAGGGAAAAGGTAAATCATTCCATTTCAGCAGACTATCTGGGCATAAAAGGTGTAGTGAGAAATAAAGCTAACAGACAAGAGCCAGGATAAGAATTTGTTCAGAGTCAATAGGAAATCTCACAAGTTTGGGGACAAAACGTGCAGAGAACTGGAACAATAGCCAAGGAACACAACGGGATTTAGGAAGGTTGTGCTAAACATCTGTTATTTCTGACTGTCCAAAATCTGAACTCCTTCTGCTCTATTTTGGGGAATATCCCTCCTTCCACTGTGACGTTGAAGAGGCTAGGTTCTCTTTGGTCTGACTGCTCTAACAGCTATTTCTTGGCCACACGACGTAACTTTGGCATATCCCAGCCAGAACTTTCACTCCTGAACAAGCACTGAAAGACAAAAGGACTGTTACTATTCATTGTAGAATAACTTTACAAGTTGTAACCACAAAATCAAATGGATTTATGCAAAATTATGTCAATGTACAACTTCCTTAGAGCTAGGAAGAGTCAAATACATACAGACACAACTGGAGTAGTGAGGAATATTAGGGCTAATTTTACTATAGTTGGATGATTTATGTGTCTTGAACCCAAGGATATATATTCAAAGCTTACCCCCTTTGAAGAGATGGGATTTCTTGTTTATGATGTTTATAGTAGGACTTGGTGTGTTCCTCCTTTGTTAAGGGCAATATCTAGACCACTGACCTAGCTGGGGGTCTTTCTGTCTGTTAGGAAACCAATGCAGTGGATGGGAACATCAACTTGTTTAACATAGAAGACAAAGTTTTATTTTCCCCTAGTTGGTAAAGATATGTTAAGTATGAGGAATATAAAATCATTGTTAGAATGATAAATCCAAATTATAGCATGATTTATTGTGTTAAGGAATACTCCATATATTTGATACTTTAAATATTTTCATGATTAAGAAAATGTGTCATACCAAAGTGTCTAGAAAAATGTATTTCTGATTTTAACTTAATATCAATAACTGAGTGATTTAGACTTGTTTTATATTTAAATTGTTCTAAATTTATAAACAGCATTGAAACATTTAAGAAAACCTAATCAGCTTATTTATAATTCAGTGTAAATGATTTATAAGATGTACTTTAGTGCTTGGAAAGATTTAGTTTGGTAGTCAAACAATTTAAATAATTAAAAAGAAATCAGATATATTAAATTTATGAATCATTTTATAATGTTAATTGGTTTTAGTTAAGTTTCACAATGAGACCAAACATTAATCAAAGTCTCCTTAAAATTGGGTATTAAAATTCCCTTGATTTATAAGTAAAGTAATTCAATGTTTAAGTCAAAATTTAGTTTTACCAAAAAAAACTAGACTAAATTTTAACTTAAAATTTGAATAGTATTTTAGGGCTTCCCTGGTGGCGCAGTGGTTGGGAGTCCGCCTGCCGATGCAGGGGACGTGGGTTCGTGCCCTGGTCCGGGAGGATCCCACATGCCGCGGAGCGACTGGGCCCGTGGGCCGTGGCCGCTGGGCCTGCACGTCCGGAGCCTGTGCTCCACGGCGGGAGAGGCCACAGCGGCGAGAGGCCCGCGTACCGCAAAAGGAAAAAAAAAAATTGAATGGTATTTTAAAATATGTGTCTAACTACTGTTTTCAGTGCACAAAACCCAACTTCAAGTACATCAGGCAGCACACACTGAACTCATTCACAGCAGCTGTGGTACCAGTGTCCTTTTACCACCGCATCTGGAACCAAGACACATCAATTTGCCTATTCAGTATTTTCCATAGGAAATTCAGTCAAATTTAACAATCAGTGATTTTTTAAAGCAGAAATGGAGAGGTCATATTATCTACTGTGCCATCTTCTATCTTCTTAAGTCTCCTCGCTTTGGTTTTTATGGTCTTTATTTTACACTCTGGTCTTTTCTATAGCCCACTTGTTAGTAATTTGATGATTCAGAATATTTCATTTTATTTTGGGAGCACAGGGGCAGACATTTGAGTTAATTGTACTTTTTACTTCAAGGCAAATTATCATCACTGCCCCATGCATGGTCCTTTTCGGTTTCATTCGTTAGTCAGAAATAGAAATTGAAAATGGTAGAGTCATATGCCATCTTTGAAAATTATGAGTGCATTTTAAAGTGGAGATTGAAATTAACAAATATAAAACCTCTTCTAATTTGGCTTTTGGACCTCCTGATGTCACCTCCCTAGAATGCTATCAGTAAGTTACTTGACTTAGCACACAACTGACCCTGGTCAAAATGAGGAAGCAGCACATTGAAAGAGTTTCTATTATTATTTTATCAGAACATGCACAGATAAGGAAACTGATAAAGGTTAGTTTGAAATTCTCTTTGCTGTCACTAATGTGTTGAGCATTGATTAGTTGTGTGTACTGTAAATGTATTATTGTGCATGAAATTAATTGAGGGGTATTTTGAGGGGCATTTATTACTCTTTATTTTCATCATTTGTTATTGAAGTACAGTTAATTTACAATGTTTCAGGTGTACAGCAAAGTGATTCAGTTTTAAATAAATATGTGTATATATATATATTCTTTTTCAGATTCTTTTACATTATAGGTTATTACAGATATTGAATAAAGTTCCCTGTGCTATAGAGCAAGTCCTTGTTGTTTATTTTATATATAGTAGTGTGTATATGTTAATCCCAAACTCCTAATTTATCCCCCCTTCCCCCTTTGGTAACCATAAGTTTGTTTTCTATGTCTGTTGGTCTATTTCTGTTTTGTATATAATTTCATGTGTATCCTTTTTTTTTAGATTGCACATATAAGTGGCATCATATGATATTTGTCCTTCTGTAGCTGACTTACTTCACTTAGTATGATAATCTCTAGGTCCATCCATGTTGCCGCAAATGGCATTATTTCATTCTTTTTTTATGACTAATATTCCATTGTATATATATATATATATATATAGCATATTTTCTTTATCCATTCCTCTGTCCATGTAAATTTAGGTTGCTTCCATGTCTTGACTATTATAAATAGTGCTGCTATGAACATTGGGGTGCAGAAATTTAGAGTTTTATCCTAATATATGCCCTGGAGTGGGATTGCAGTATCATAAGGTAACTGTTTTTAGTGTTTTAAGGAGGCTCTATGCTGTTCTCTATAGTGGCTGCATCAACTTACATTCCCACCAACAGTGTAGGAGGGTTCACTTTTCTCCACACCCTCTCCAGCAATTATTATTTGTGGACTTGTTAATGATGGCCATTCTGACCAGTATGAGGTGATACCTCATTGTAGTTTCAATTTGCATTTCTCTAATACTTAGGGATATTGAGCATCTTTTCATGTGCCTGTTGGCCATCTGTATGTCTTCTTTGGACAAAAGTCTTTTAGGTCTTCTGCCCATTTTTTGATTGGGTTGTTTGTTTTTTTGACATAGAGCTGCATGGGCTGTTTGTATATTTTGCAGATTAATCCCCTGTCAGTAGCATCATTTGCAAATATTTTCTCCCAGTCTGTAGGCTGTCTTTTCATTTTGTTTATGGTTTCCATTGCTGCACAAAATCTTTTAAGTTTTTTTAGGTCCCATTTGTTTATTTTTGTTTTTATTTCCATTACTCTAGGAAATGGAGCCAAAAAGATATTGCTGCAATTTATGTCATAGAGTGTTTTGCCTATGTTTTTCTCTAGGAGTTTTATAGTATCTGGTCTTACATTCAGCTCTTTATTCCATTTTGAGTTTATTTTTCATATAGGGCATTAGAGAATGTTCTAATTTCATTATTTTGCATGTGGCTATCCAGTTTTCCCAGCACCACTTATTGACGAGACTGTCTTATCTGCATTGTATATTCTTGCCTCCTTTGTCATAGATTAATTGACCATAAGTGCATGGGTTTATTTCTGCGCTTTCTATCTAGTTCTATTGATCTATATGTCTGTTTTTGTTCCAGTACCATACTGTTTTGATTACTGTAGCTTCGTAATATAGTTTGAAGCCAGGAAGCCTGATTCCTACAGCTCTGTTCTTCTTCCTCAAGATTGCTTTGGCTATTCAGGATCTTTTATATTTTCATACAAATTTAAAAAATTTTTTGTTCTAGTTCGGTGAAAAATGCTATTGGTAATTTGATAGGGATTGCACTGAATCTGCAGATTGCCTTGGGTAGTATGATCATTTTAACAATATTGATTCTTCCAATCCAAGAACATGGTATATCTTTCCATCTGTTTATGTCATCTTCAGTTTCCTTCATCAGTGTCTTAAAATTTTTGGAGTACAGGTCTTTTGCCTCCTTAGGTAGATTTATTCCTAGGTATTTTATTCTTTTTGATGCAATGGTAGATGGGATTGTTTTCTTAATTTCTCTTTCTGATATTTCATTTTTAGTGTACAGAAATGCAACAAATTTCTGTATATTAATTTTGTATCCCGCAACTTGACCAAATTCATTGATGAGGTCTATGATTTTCTATGTATAGCATCATGTCATCTACAAAGAGTGACAGTTTTACTTCTTCTTTTCCAATTTGAATTCCTTTTATTTCTTTTCTCTTGTCTGATTGCTTTGTCTAGGACTTCCAAAACTATATTGAATGAAGTGGCAAGAGTGGGCATCCTTGTCTTGTTCCTGATCTTAGAAGAAATGTTTTCAGCTTTTCACCGTTGAGTATGATGTTAGCTGTGGGTTTGTGATATATGGCCTTCCTTATGGTAAAGTATGTTCGCTCTTTGCCCACCACTTTCTGAAGAGTTTTTATCATAAACAGATGTTGAATTTTGTCAAAAGCTTTTTCTGCATCTATTGAGATGATCATATGGTTTTCTTCAATTTGTTAATGTGGTGTATCACATTGATTGATTTGTGTATATTGAAGAATCCTTGCATCCCTGGGATGAATCTCACTTGATCATGGTGTATGTTCCTTTTCATGTATTGTTGGAGTCAGTTTGCTGGTATTTTGTTGAGGATTTTTGCATGTATGTTCATCAGTGATATTGGCCTGTAATTTTCTTTTCTGTGATATCTTTGTCTGGGTAATGGCCTAATAGAATGAGTTTGGAAGTGTTCCTTCATCTGCAATTTTGGGGAATAGTTTTTTTGAAGGATAGTTTTTAACTCTTCTCTAAATGTTTGATAGAATTCACCTCTGAAGCCACCAAATCCTGGATTTTGTTTGTTGGGAGTTTTAAAATTATTAATTCAATTTCAGTACTGGTAATTGGTCTGTTCCTATTTTCTATACCTTTCTGGGTCAGTCGTGAGAAATTGTACCTTGCTAAGAATTTGTCCATTTCTTTTATTGGCATATATTTGTTAATAGTAGTCTGTTATGATCCTTTGTATTTCTGTGGAGTCAGTTGCAGCTTCTTTTTCATTTCTGATTTTACTGATTCAGGCCCTCTCCCTTTTTTTCTTGATGAGTCTGGCTAAAGCTTTATCAATTTTGTTTATCTTTTCAAAGAACTAGCTTTTAGTTTCATTGATCTTTTCTATTGTTTTTTTCATCTCTATTTCATTTATTTCTGCTCTGACCTTTATGATTTCTTTCCTTCTACTAACTTTGGGTTTTGTTTTTCTTCTTTCTCTAGTTGCTTTAGGCATAAGGTTAGGTTTTTTATTTGAGATTTTTCTTGTTTCCTGCAGTAAGCTTGTATCACTATAAACTTCCCTCTTAGAACTGCTTTTGCTGTGTCCCATAGGTTTTGGATCATCATGTTTTCATTGTCATTTGTCCCTAGGTATTTTTTGATTTCCTCTTTATTCAGTGATCCATTAGTTGTTTAGTAGCATACTGTTTAGCCTCCATGTGTTTGTGTTTTTGCTTTTTTTTTACTTTTGGTGTCTGCCCCTGGTGAGTGACACTGGTCTAGAGACTTGTGCAGGCTTCCTGGCAGGAGGGGCCATTGCCTGTCCACTTGTGGGTGGAGGTGGGTCTTGGCCCTCTAGTGGGCAGGGCCATGTTTAGGGGCATGTCTAGAGGTGACTGTGGCTCAGGAACTCTTTAGGCAGCCTGTCTGCTGATGGGTGAGGCTGTGTCCCCACCCACTTTGTTGTTTGGCCTGAGGTGTCCACCAGCACAGGAGTCTGAAGGCTGTTCAGTGGGGCCAGGTCTTGGACCAAGATTTCAGCCTCCAGGAGAGACCATGAAGATGAATGCTCCCTAGTATGTCTGCTACCAGTGTTCATGTCCCCAGGGTGAACCACAGCTGCCCACATCTTCCCCCCCACCAGGAGACCCTCCAAGACCAGCAGGTAGGTCTGGCCCAGGATCCTATGAAATTACTGCTTTTGCCCTTGGTCCTGGGGAGCATGAGATTTTGCATGCACCCTTTAAGAGTGAAGTCTCTATCTCCCCCAATCCTGTGGCACTCCCTGCTGGCCTTCCAAGCCAAATGCTTTGGGGGCTCCTCTTCCTGGTGCCAGACCCCCGGGCGGGGCCTGATGTGAGGCTCAGAAGCCTCATTCCTTTATGTCTTTAGCTGTAGAAGATATTTTCTGGTAGTTTCCAGTGTTTTTTTTTTTGGCTGAGTTGGGTCTTTGTTGCTGCACGCAGGTTTTCTCTAGTTGCAGTGAGCGGGTGCTACTCATCGTTGCAGTATGCGGGCTTCTCATTGCAGTGGCTTCTCTTGTTGCAGAGCATGGGCTCTAGGCACACGGGCTTCAGCTGTTGTGGCATGTGGGCTCAGTAGTTGTGGATCATGGGCTCTAGAGTGCAGGCTCAGTAGTTGTGGCACATGGGATTAGTTGCTCTGCAGCATGTGGGATCTTCCTGGACCAGGGATCAAACCTGGTCCCCCTTGTCCCCAGGGATCAAACCTGGTCCCCCCCATCTTCTGCATTGGCAGGCAGATTCTTAACCACTGTGCCACCAGGGAAGTCCCTCCAGTCTTTTTTATCAATGTTTTTTCTGTAGTTATTTGTGATTTGGGTGTGCTCATGAGAGGAGGTGAGCTTAGGGTCCTTCTACTTTGCCATCTTGCACTCTCTGTTACTCTTCTTCTTTACTAAATTGATGGCTTAATACAGTAAGCCCCCATATACAAATGAGTTCCATTCCAAGAGCACATTTGTAAGTCCAATTTGTTCATAAGTCCAACAAATTTAGCCTAGGTACCCAACTAACACAATTGGCTACATAGTACTGTACTGTACTAGGTTTATAATACTTTGCACACAAAGGATACATAAAAAGTAAACAAATACAAAAGATAAAGAAAACATTTTTAATCTTACAGTACTGAACCTTGAAAAGTAAAGTAGTACAGTACAACAGCTGGCATACAGAGGCTGGCACTGAGTGAACAGGTGAGAAGAGTTACTGACTGGAAGAGGGAGAGGAGGTGGGAGATGGTAGAGCTGAAGGATTATCAGCAGTAGGAGACAGAGGGCAAGCTGAAATCTCATTCACGCCTGACATTGATGGAAATGCACGTTCGCATATTTGAAAGTTTGCATCTTAAAAGTTCATACGTAGGGGACTTACTGTAGTAGATAATTTGCATCTAGATTATTTGATAGGTGTTAGCTTACTATTTCTCACAAATTTTATAATTCTCAGTAGTAATACCTAGCTCTTACTATGTCATTGAAAGTTCTCTCTTCATTTCCATTCTACAAATGAATGCTTAATTAGAAAGTTTTAGAAAGCTGTACTTAATGTGAATAAATAGTCCTCTATATGTTATCTCCTAAAATGCATAGGTCCAATCCCAAGTTATTTATATCTGTGTAAATCCTTGATGATTATAGTGTCTCCATTGAGGTGTGTCCATATTATCCCATTATTCTCTGTTTTTCTACTCTTCTGTATAAAAATGGGACACATTTATTATCTTTCACTATTAGGTTTTCTAGAGAAACATTTATAATAATTTGTGATTTTTAAAAATTAAGCTATAGAATACACAGTATTGGTATCATTAGCTTTTGAAATATTAATAAAGGTAATTAAGATGAAATATGAGTAGCTTTTGTAAATTACTTTATAGTTTTCAAAACCTGTACATATATTAATAAATAAGCAACTATATATATTACAAATGTGAAATAAAATAATTTCAAATGCAAGTAACAAAATCCCAGCTCACAGGAGCATAAATAAGAAAGGGCAATTATTGGAAAGATACTGACTTAGCTTCCAGAAATGAAAAAAAGCCTCAGAAACTAAGGTTTTCCTGGGGAATCACAGGACCCAAAACCAGACACTTAATGACTTTTAGAACTGTCTCTCTATAAAGCCCTGTCTGCAGTTAATGTATATGTTCCTATGGTTGTTGTTGCTCAGATTTCTTTATTTGCAACATCTTCCTTCTCTGCTGATTGGTTTACGGTGGCTCTCTGATCACAGAAGGAAAACTCAATGATTTGAATCTATAGTTGATCAACTAGTCTAGAACTTACCTTGTATAACCTTTAGTTTTGATTTTCCTATTATAAATTTATTATTATGCTAGGCTCAATAATAGCACAAAAGCCTCAAAATGTAGCTTAAGAATTGAATAATCTTAGTTTTAGTTACTCTAAACCTGTGAACTGATTAATTGGTTGCCAGACCAAAATAAAGAATTGATCAATCTGTAATAATTTGAAAGTCATTTTTATATATATCTGTAACTATGTACAGAATTAGGATATGAAGTCAAGCATTTCTCTCCCTGAAGTCATCATACCACCCCTTGTATTGATACAATCTCAGACCCTCTCTCTTTGTTGCCTCAATACCTGTTATTAAACATTAACATGAAAGAATATATATTAATAAAACTACTTGGTTCATGATTATGTTCATTCAGTTCTACTGAATATTACATATTCACTATTACATTTGCTAAATTAAAACATTTTTTCACTTCATATTCAATTTATCACATTTTCTTTTCACAAATCAATTCTAAGCTTGTTATTGTAATAAATATGAGTACTGGTGATACAGGGGATGGTGTGTTTTGTTTACACAAAGGAAGTTTCCAGAAGGTGAGGAGATATCGTAAGTTGAATTTTTATAAACTAGATAACATTTATTTCATATTTCTTTGCCCTTTGGTCTTCCTTCATTTGGGAAAAACTTCTGAAATCTCATCCTATATCACCGTACTAACAGGATAAAAAAATAATTTTAAGAAATCATCTTTAGCTTAAAAGGAAAAAAGGGGGATGCAAGTCTGGGGAGGGGTTATACGGAGTGTGGTGGTGACCATGGAAATCAATGTAAGAAGATCCAAGGGTAAGAGAGCGACTACAGGGATGTGAAACCATATGTAAAGCAACTTCTCTCTCTCCAATCTTTTTGATGAATGCTCTTGTTTGGTCTAGATTCTTTATCATTTTTTATCTTTCCTAGCTGATTGATGCAGCTACATAGATAGGTATTCGTGATTTTTAAATATTCCATAACACTAATTTATTATATTGACTTATGATCATTTGCTGTCTTTCTCCACCGTATTCAACTTTGGTTCACCATAGGTCCTTCAGATCTCATAATCGGGCAGTCCTTTGACTTTTGAAGGCTTCTAATCCTCTATAAACTTTCGGTGGGCTATTGTGTTGTTTATCTGGGAAGTGAAGATCCAGGAGTTGGCTTGGTTAGCAGATATTTGGCCCTGTCCAAAATGTCCATAAGACATTTGGTCCACACCAAAATGTTCTTGAAATTTGGTTCTGTCCAAAACGTACATAAGACATTTAGTCCATGCCCAATGGTTTCCGAAAGGACCAAATATCAAGGACCTTTTGTCATGGACCAAAATCCCCAAAAGAATGGCTTTTACTATCATAAACCTATTACTCTGCAATGGCTCAGTCTACTTCATCATTTATTACTAAACCTTCTTTGATGTAAAGAAGAGATTGGGCTTTTGAATTGAATATATATATATATATATACACATGTAATATTTGAGGGGAATTTTAGAGATCCACTAAACTTTACAGATCAGCTAAATAGATCCCTATTTTAGGGGTGTACATGTAGCCTGCATGTACAACCTATGTACAGACTATGTAACAGTAGTTTGAGGCTCAGAGAGGCTCAATGTGTTTGTCAAAGATGATACAGTTAAGTAGAAAGAAAGCCAGGATTAACTTTCAGAACTCCCAGGTCCCAATCCAGGACTCTTTTCACTTCTCTCTCTCTCTCTTTCTCTTTCTCTCTCTTTCTCCCCTTCCCCGACTTGAGGGATGGGAATTTGGTGCCTAGAGGCAGCAAGAAAATTGTGCACAGGTGTGTCGAACAGGAAAGAAATTTTGAGACAGGTTTTCTTTTCTGAAATTACCCACAAATTCTATTAAGTAAATTCTCAGTAGGATTCTTCCCTAAGACACATTACTAAAAGAAGAAGGAGCAGTGCTGTTCAAAAAACCTTTGCTCATTGCATGGTGAGTCAGTGATTTATCCCAAAGTTAATTTTTACATTCTTGTCAGGTATTTAGAAATGAGAAGAGACATCTGAAGATTATTGGAATAAACTGAATAGGGATTATTATATTTTTTCTGCTAATTGTCAAGCACAGTCTACTGTTGGCTATCCTAGGAGCCTTATTTTGAGAATAGGTTACGTCATTTTGAGTGTACTGGGAGAAAAAAGTAAGCAAAAGATCATGCAAAAATCAATAGTTCCTTTTTTGTGTCATCTTATTTATGAGCAAGATACACATTAGAGGTCAACCAAAGCAGAAATAAGATCAGCAGGTTTGCAAATTTTAATTGGGCCTTCTTTGGCTACTGCCAAAGAATACTGGTGTCCAGTCTTTTTGAAGTCAAATGAACAAACTGCACATTTTTAGGAGGGTAGTAACTTGTCTTCCTCAGGATTGATTTTCCCCAAGCATTTTTTTTTTAACCTATTGAGTTTAACAGTGTGATTTATAACTGGGGTAACTTTTTGTGCATTGGGTTGGTCCTCATTTCTCTTTAGAACTGGAAAAGGAAATGAGCAGATTCCTTTGTTAAGAATGGTTAATTCAATCTCACCAATATTTTCTTTTCTTTCTATATTTCATGCTATTCTGAATCAGTACTACTCTGTGCCTATAAATAGATTTATTTTATTTATTGAGACCCTGCCCTTTTGATCTTTAGCCAAGTCCAAAATACTGACTTAGGAACAGTTTCAGAGGCTTTGGTTGGGAAATTCTGATAATAAGTAAGAAACTAGCATTTTTAAAAAGCAACTCTACTCACCAGGATTTCCCTAGATTCTTTATATACATTATTTCAATTGATTGGGCGGGGGTGGGGGGATACCTCCCTGGGAGGTAGCTGTCTTCATTTGCAGGTTTTTTACAAATGATGGGTCACTGGTAGTAAGAGGCTATGCTGGCATTTGAATACACGTGTGTGTGATAACAAGGCCTATAACCTTTCCATTTTAGTAAAATTATCTAAAGTGTTACCTAATATGTTAATCAGTTTAACATGAAAAATGGGTTTCTATATTCCAGTAAGGCTGGGCTGGAATAATCAGTTATAACAGTCTTTTTACTACTGGCCTCCTCAAAGCATTTATTTACTTATAGTCAAAGCAAGTGTATTGTCAGGGTCTAGGTGTGCACTATTTCACAAATTTACTTGACCCCCCCAGAACTCTAGCAGGGACTTTTTTAGAAGTTGTCCTCCCTACTATACTTTGGAAAATACATTAGGGAAACTACCCAAGGGAGCCTCTTGGCCCCATGATTATCTCCCCCAGGCATGACAGATGTTCTCAATAGACACTGAAGCAATGCAAGTTTTTTTTGTTTTTGTTTTTTAATTTTTTTTTAAATTCAAATCATTGTCTTTACCATGTGCTGATCCATGACAATAACGTTTCTTTTTTTTTTAACTTTTTATTTTATATTGGACTATAGTTGATTAACAATGCTGTGCTAGCCTCAGGTGTTGAGCAAAGTGATTCAGGCACATACACACATGCATCCATTCTTTCTCAAACTCTCCTCCCATTAAGGTGCAATGCAAGTTTTTTGAATGGTTCCTTAATACCAACCTACAAATCTCATGTACTGTGCATACAGGAATAGAATCTTTGTCATGGAACTCTCCTCGTAAAAGGTTTGTTCACAAGCTATAAGGAAAAGTTGTACTAAACCTACTTGTTTGCTTCTTAGATATTATGAGCTATATTTGATAAATTGTACAAAGAAGGAAGTAATAGTCCTGAAATTATTGACCTGGGTCTTGATATTATAGACTAGGGTAATAAAGCCTAACCGAATGTCATTGAACTTAACTAATATGTTGCTAAAAAATAAATCTATAATTTTTAACATCCACATTTTAATGGTGCCAACCACAACAAGAAATAATCATTAGAAAAAGATCTCCATTCAATGTGCTCCATGGTGTTGCCTCATACATACTCAGAAATGTGCCCTTCATGTTCTTCCACTAAAGTTGGCTTATCCTGTAATAACACTACTGCCTCTGCTGCTAATCTCTGATAATGCTGTTTCTCTGCTGGGCACAGGTGTTCTCCTCTGGCAACCACTGATGCTCCCCACTTCCTCAGATTCCTTTACTGGCCACCTCTCTGGGTAACTCTCAGATTAATACTACTGTACAAGACAGCTGAATTCTAACCAACAGGTTATTTGAATCACTTCCACATTTAAAAATCAGGACAAATTAAGCCCCAGAAAAGAATATATCCCCTTTTTGCTAGATTAATGTTGCCCCCAGTCCTCATTTTCTACCTTTATTATCTTCTTCCCAGAATGATGGATTGTGAAAAACTCTGCACTTAAGATGTGCGATGTGGTTTGACTCTATGAACCTGCCAAGACAATAGGAGTAGACTAGCTTCTGGACTAATCCAACATTCAGGTTAGTCTTACCATCATGTGTAGGACATTAACAGTGTGGTTCAAACAAGAAAACACTAACACCACTACAGGACAGTTTTGCTTTTTAATGGTTTCTCTTCCACTATGAACAGAAATTATCAGTTTTACGTTACTTTTCCTGCAGTTTTAAGGGTGTCTGTTCTTAAACTCCTGTGTGTAAAAGCTTTTAAAAACTGCTTAAATAATAGCACACACACATGGAAACAAGTTTCCTACAACTCAAGAAGAAGCCATAACATAGCACAGGGATATCTTAAACTACATAGAAAGAGAAAAAAGAAAAAAAAAAAAAAAAAAACTTCCCCAAGGCTGAGTTTGAAAACACAATATTGTCTTTAAGAACTACCTATCCTTCTTATTAAACAAAAGTAAATTCTTAGGTTCCACTGACAGGGATTCTGATTTAGGAAGCATGAAGTGCTCTTTGGGGATCTGCATTTTCATGTATCACCAAGTACTTTGAAACTGGAGATCATGAAATCAAAGTTTAGAAAATGTGGTCTTAAAGTCAATTTCTGGAGTCCTGGATATGTTCTTAAGTAAAAGTAACAGTATTAAGGAGAACATGTAACTTTTTAATCTGAAGCACTGCTATTCAGATGACTTCACTACATTTAGACAGGCACTCTCCACAAACAATGGATTGGTACTTGTTTCATTCACATAAGCATTTGAAGTGCCTATTCTGCTGTTTCTACAATTTTTCCATTTTCAAAAGTTAACTAATGAGAAAAAGACTCTTCTCAAATAAACAACAAAAAAGCATTTTTTAGAAAAACAATGCTGTAATTAGAGCACTTCTATGGTATCTTAGTTGCTATGCCAACCTCACTTCTCTGTCATCCAGTCCATACTAAATGCATTGGTGCCAGTTTCCCACTTCAGCCTCTTTGTTGGCATCCTCCATCTCAAACGTTCTTAGTGAAACAGTGACCCAACACTAAAAACAGTCTTCATTATAGCTTCTACTGATGTATCCAACAATGTTTGTCACTTTTCTCTTATATGAAAAACTCACTTTAACCAAACTGTTCTACTAATTTTCCCTTTAACATTTCATACACATTTCTGTGTCTTTTCCTTTGCCACTTTCTGCCTGAAATACACTCCTTTTATTATTATGAAGTTCAACTCTTCATTCAAAAGTCATTGAAAGTCTCAATATTTCTGTCTAAATATCTTTCACTGTTGATTTTCTTATGAATTCTTAGTTGAATTGTTTGTGTCAGCCACTCAGCATGTAGCTGATGTCATTTTATGCTGCCATTTATCATATATAAACATAAGTATATCTTATGCATTCTAAATATATGTATTATTTTCTTATCCATATTCAGTCTGTTTATTTGAGGGTAAAGTCATGCCAAACCCTTTATTTCCTTTCCTTATTCATTTTTGTATGCCAAGTACCTTTGCATAGAGTAGAAAAACGCTGTGCATTGGGGAAAAAAAATGAATACGTTAATGTATGATTATAATGATTATAGAAAGGAATATGTTTTCTCTTAAATTTAATACTTAGATAATATAATTCTCTTTATGGAAAAACAACATATTTTTACTTGGATGAAGAATGATGATCGTTCCTAAAATCAACATAATCGTCAGTGTCTTCACAGCCCAGTTGGAGATTTATAAAGGAGCTATTTGTTTCAACAGCAGATGTTTTCCATTTGAGAAGTGTTAGCAGATCCTGAGGCATAAACATACACATTGGAAGCATGAAAGTTTTGTCTGCAGTTTGTGTGTTACAATTGAGGGAGTTGTTATGGCAGATGACACTTTGGCTTAACAAAAGCTGTTAAATTTGCTTGGACCCACTGCAAAATTTGGCTATGTACACAATTCATTTTTATTCATATGGGACTATTTGGTACATTTTGAGACAGACCTTTTCTATATGAACCACTGTAATCCACACTGAGCCAGATACGTGAACTTTTAACATTCCTTGGAATATACCTGAACTGATTTCAAAATCGATCTGATTGACTTTTACTAAGCTATAGCCAACCAAAGGATTCTCTAGACTGGAGTTCTGTTAGGAAGAGTACCAACAAGGTTATTCAGAGAGCAGTTACAGTGTGGTCAGATGAGCACTGATGGTAAAATACAAAGTTTGCTTTCAGTGGAACAAAGTAGCCTACAGATAGATCTATCACATGCAAGAATTTGTTATACGCTACAGGAGGCAACAAAGAACAGAAGAATTATTCTTTAAATGGCCTTGGGACAGTCTGTTAGCAGTGTTGAGAAAAAATACGTTGTATAGTACAAGATACATTTTACATGGATGGTGGATGTGTGTATGGAACTACTAAAAATTATCTTCTGAAAATTTGAAAAGAGAACATCTTTCTAAATTCTGAAGAAATAAGAGACCAAAATGTAAGAGATTTGACTAAGTTAAAATAATTTTTGAAGGTCAAAAGGTAATAAATGCAAGTAACAAATATGTGCAGTAATATTTACACTTGTTATATAAGAGCTTTACTCAATTTAAGTCCTTAAGACCTCTATATTTAAATTAATATAAAAACTACAATATAGCTTCTCTTTAAGAAAAAGTCAAAAAATCACACATTTGATTCTTTCCTTAGATAAAGGAATTACATTAGACTAAAGGAAGAGTGTAAAGCAAATCTCTTGGACCTGAAAATACTAGGTCAAGGTTTGTTCCTATATGATGTTGTAAAGTATTTACTTTTGCTCCTAAGGAATGCCAGGAGATGCAGAGTCCAGGACATTGTAGGGGAAGAAAATATGCCACTCTAAAATGTGTCTCTTTGCCATTGGATTATATTGAGCTGAAAACAATCTAGGCCCCAAAGACTCAGGAAGAATCTTTGACCTTCCTGTTAACTGCCAAAAAAACAATTAGATTAGAGTGCCTGTTCCCGGAATAGATCTATTACCAGAGACCTGTGAAAAGGACATGGGCCAGATTGGGGGCAGGGGGCGGGGGTGGGGGGTGTTGGTCGAAACTCAGCAGGGCCTGGAGATCAGAGCGCACTCTGTTCCATTGTCTCTGTGTGACCCAACAAACATACCAAACATTTGCTTTTCCATGTCTAGATGAATTGCCTTCCTCCCTTTGAAGTTCCAAACCACTACCCTAACATCCTCTTCTGTTTTTAGCTGAAAATGGTATGTAAGGTGAGGGCTTTGGACATTTTGGCTAGTTACTCAGTTTTCCTGGGTGTCTCCCTTTTATATAGATGTTATTAAACTTTTGTTTAATTTTCTTCTGTTAATCTGTGTCATGTCAACTTAATTCTTAGGCAAGAGAGAAGAACCTAGAAGGGTAGAAGGAAAATTTCTTTATCCCTGACATTTGGTATAGTCGGCAGGATTCAACCTTACCATCTGAACACCTACCTATCCCAAGAATGCTGCAGTTAAGAGATCCTGGGAAACTGACAAAAGCTGGCAGAAAGGCAAGGTTCTTACCACCTCAATCTGTCTCCCATATATTTGCCTGCAGGATCAGTTTGAAATAAGAATGGTAAGAGTCCCTTTCTCTATTTTCCAAAATTAGATTAGAAGGAGAAAATATTTGTGGAGCTAGTTCATTGGACTCAGTGATTCTTGGGAAATTTGGTAGAGTACTCTTAGTTTGTTGATTCTTTTCCTCCCAGAGATGCTTACTCTTTTTGTCTGTGTTCTTTATGTCATGTGTCATAAGGAGGAAAGCCACTGGTCTAATTAGGTTTTCCTTTCATTGTGTTCTATGTCTTGAGAATTTGGCTTGTTGACCAGTAAGAAAACTGTCTGTGGTCTCAGCCATCGGGAAGGTGGACGTAACAGTGTGCTTTTGGCAGCCCTTTGAATAGACTGGGATTATAAGCAGCTGTATCCAGTTGGTCAGAAGCACAAGTAACAACCTAGGCTTGTGACTGTCATCTCTTTGTCAGACTGGGCCAGCTCTCAGGGAAGATTGTCATAAGGAGTCTCAGTCCTTAGGGGCCTTTGTCATTTCAACCTTTGCTGCTTTGCTAGTCCCCTTTTGCAAGGGAGGCCTTTACATCTTAGACTATTTTGGGGTGTGAACTTTCTGGATCTTGTGAGGGCTGCATCCTTTTAACACTCATGGGATGCCACTTTCATCCATGTTTAAGCCATAAAAAGGTTTATTGGTTTAGTCACTGTTATGATCCTACTAATTTTTTTTAACATCTTTATTGGAGTATAATTGCTTTATAATGGTGTGTTAGTTTCTGCTTTACAACAAAGTGAATCAGCTATACGTATATATATATATCCCCATATCTCCTCCCTCTTGCATCTCCCTCCCACCCACCCTATCCCACCTCTCTAGGTGGTCACAAAGCACCGAGCTGATCTCCCTGTGCTATGCGGCTGCTTCCCACTAGCTACCTATTTTACGTTTGGTAGTGTATATATGTCTATGCCACTCTCTCACTTTGTCACAGCTTACCCTTCCCCCTCCACATGTCCTCAAGTCCATTCTTTAGTAGGTCTGTGTTTTTCTCCCCGTCTTGCCCCTAGGTTCTTCCTGACCTTTTTTTTTTCTTAGATTCTATATATATATGTGTTAGCACACGGTATTTGTTTTTCTCTTTCTGACTTACTTCACTGTGTATGACAGACTCTAGGTCCATCCACCTCACTACAAATAACTCAATTTCGTTTCTTTTTATGGCTGAGTAATATTCCATTGTATATATGTGCCACATCTTCTTTATCCATTCATGTGTTGATGGACACTTAGGTTGCTTCCATGTCCTGGCTATTGTAAATAGAGCTGCAATGAACATTTTGGTACATGACTCTTTTTGAATTATGGTTTTCTCAGTAGTGGGATTGCTGGGTTGTATGGTAATTCTATTTGTAGTTTTATAAGAAACATCCATACTGTTCTCCATAGTGGCTGTATCCATTTACATTCCCACCAACAATGCAAGAGGCTTCCCTTTTCTCCACACCCTCTCCAGCATTTATTGTTTGTAGATTTTTTTGATGATGGCCATTCTGACCGGTGTGAGATGATATCTCATTGTACTTTTGATTTGCATTTCTCTAATGATTAGTGATGTTGAGCTTCTTTCATGTGTTTTTTCCCAATCTGTATATCTTCTTTGGAGAATTGTCTATTTAGGTCTTCTGCCCAATTTTGGATTGGGTTGTTTGTTATTTTGATATTGAGCTGCATGAGCTGCTTGTAAATTTTGCAGATTAATTCTTACCAGTTGCTTCATTTGCAAATATTTTCTCCCATTCTGAGTGTTGTATTTTCATCTTGTTTATGGTTTCCTTTGCTGTGCAAAAGCTTTTAAGTTTCATTAGGTCACATTTGTTTATTTTTGTTTTTATTTCCATTTCTTTAGGAGGTGGGTCAAAAAGGATCTTGCTGTGATTTATGTCATAGAGTGTTCTGCCTATTTTTCCTCTAAGAGTTTGATAGTGTCTGGCCTTACATTTAGGTCTTTAATCCATTTTGAGTTTATTTTTGTGTATGGTGTTAGGGAGTGTTCTAATTTCATTCTTTGACATGTAGCTCTCCAGTTTTCCCAGCACCACTTATTGAAGAGGCTGTCTTTTCTCCATTGTATATTCTTGCCTCCTTTATCAAAAATAAGGTGACCATATGTGCATGGGTTTGTCTCTGGGCTTTCTATCCTGTTCCATTGATCTATATTTCTGTTTTTGTGCCAGTACCATATCGTCTTGATTACTGTAGCTTTGTAGTATAGTCTGAAGTCAGGGAGCCTGATTCTTCCAGCTCTGTTTTTCTTCTCAAGATTGCTTTGGTTATTTGGGGTCTTTTCTGTTTCCATACAAATTGTGAGTTTTTTTGTTCTAGTTCTGTGAAAAATGCCAGTGTTAGTTTGATAGGGATTGCATTGAATCTGTAGATTGCTTTGGGTAGTAGAGTCATTTTCACAATGTTGTTCTTCCAATCCAAGAACCCGGTATATCTCTCCATCTATTTGTATCATCTTTAATTTCTTTCATCAGTGTCTTATAATTTTCTGCATACAGGTCTTTTGTCTCCTTAGGTAGGTTTGTTCCTAGATATTTTATTCTTTTTGTTGCAGTAGTAAATGAGAGTGTTTTCTTACTTTCACTTTCAGATTTTTCATCATTAGTGTATAGGAATGGCAGAGATTTCTGTGCATTAATTTTATATCCTGCTACTTTACCAAATTCATTGATTAGCGCTAGTAGTTTTCTGTAGCATCTTTAGGATTCTCTATGTATAGTATCGTGTCATCTGCAAACAGTGACAGCTTTACTTTTTCTTTTCCGATTTGGATTCCTTTTATTTCTTTTTCTTCTCTGATTGCCATGGTAAAACTTCCAAAACTATGTTGAATAATAGTGGTGAGAGTGGGCAACCTTGTCATGTTCCCGATCTTAGTGGAAATGGTTTCAGTTTTTCACCATTGAGGAGGATGTTGGCTGTGAGTTTGTCATATATGGCCTTTATTATGTTGAGGAAGGTTCCCTCTATGCCTACTTTCTGTAGGGTTTTTCTCATAAATGGGTGTAGGGTTTTTCTCATAAATGGGTGTTGAATTTTGTTGAAAGCTTTCTCTGCATCGATTGATATGATCAATTGTTTTTTATTTGAGATGTTTCTTGTTTCTTAAGGTAGGACTGAATTGCTATAAACTTCCCTTTTAGAAGTGCTTTCGCTGCATCCCATAGGTTTCGGGTCATCGTGTTTTCTTTGTGATTTGTTTCTAGGTATTTTTTGATTTCCTCTTTGATTTCTTCACTGAGCTCTTGGTTATTAAGTAATGTATTGTTTAGCCTCCATGTGTTTGTATTTTCTACAGATTTTTTCCTGTAATTGTTATCTAGTCTCATAGCATTGTGGTCGGAAAAGATACTTGATGTGATTTCAATTTTCTTAAATTTACCAAGGCTTGATTTGTGACCCAAAATGTGATCTATCCTGGAGAATTTTCCATGAGCACTTTAGAAGAATGTATATTCTGTTGTTTTTGGATGGAATGTCCTATAAATATCAATTAAGTCCATCTTGTTTAATGTATCATTTAAAGCTTGTGTTTCCTTATTTATTTTCATTTTGCATGATCTGTCCATTGGTGAAAGTGGGGTGTTAAAGTCCCCTACTATGATTGTGTTACTGTCGATTTCCCCTTTTATGGCTGTTAGCATTTGCCTTATGTATCGAGGTGCTCCTATGTTGGGTGCATAAATATTTACAATTGTTATATCTTTTTCTTGGATCGATCCCTTGATCATTATGTAGTGTCCTTCTTTGTCTCTTGTAATAGTCTTTATTTTAAAGTCTATTTTGTCTGATATGAGAATTGCTACTCCAGCTTTCTTTTGATTTCCATTTGCATGGAATATCTTTTTCCCCTCACTTTCAGTTTGTATATGTCCCTAGGTCTGAAGTGGCTCTCTTGTAGACAGCATATATATGGGTCTTGTTTTTGTATCCATTCAGCCAGTCTGTGTCTTTTGGAGAATTTAATCCGTTTACATTTAAGGTAATTATCAATATGTATGTTCCTATTACCATTTTCTTAATTGTTTTGGGTTTGTTTTATAGGTCTTTTCCTTCTCTTGTGTTTCCTGCCTAGAGAAGTTCCTTTAACATTTGTTGTAATGCTGGTTTGGTGGTGCTAACTTTTCTAAGCTTTTGCTTGTCTGTAAAGGTTTTAATTTCTCTGTCAAATCTGAATGAGATCCTTGCTGGGTAGCGTAATCTTGGTTGTAGGTTTTTCTCCTTCATCACTTTAAATATGTCCTGCAACTCCCTTCTGGCTTGCAGAGTTTCTGCTCAAAGATCAGCTGTTAACCTGATGGGGATTCCCTTTTGTGTTATTTGTTGTTTTTCCCTTGCTGCTTTTAATATGTTTTCTTTGTATTTAATTTTTGATAGTTTGATTAATATGTGTCTTGGTGTGTTTCTCCTTGGATTTATCCTGTATGGGACTCTCTGTGCTTCCTTGACTTCATTAACTATCTCCTTTCCCATATTAGGGAAGTTTTTCAACTGTAATCTCTTCAAATATTTTCTCAGTCCCTTTCTTTTTCTCTTCTTCTTCTGGGACCCCTATAATTCGAATGTTGGTGCATTTAATGTTGTCCCAGAGGTCTCTCAGACTGTCCTCAGTTCTTTTCATTCTTTTTTCTTTATTCTTCTCTGCAGTAGTTATTTCCACTATTTTATCTTCCAGGTCACTTATCCGTGCTTCTGCCTCAGTTATTCTGCCATTGACCCCTTATAGAGAATTTTTAATTTCATTTACTGTGTTGTTCATCATTGTTTGTTTGCTCTTTAGTTCTTCTAGGTCCTTCTTAAACGTTTCTTGTATTTTCTCTATTCTATTTCCAAGATTTTGGATCATCTTTACTATCATTATTCTGAATTCTTTTCCAGGTAGACTGCCTATTTCCTCTTCATTTGTTAGCTCTGGTGGGATTTTACCTTGCTACATCTGCTTTTTTTTTTCCTGTCTTGTCATTTTGCTTAACTTACTGTGTTTGGGGTCTCCTTTTGGCAGGCTGCAAGTTCGTAGTTCCTGTTGTTTTTGGTGTCTGTCCCCAGTGGCTAAGGTTGATTCAGTGGGTTGTGTAGCCTTCCTGGTGGAGGGGACTAGTGCCTTTGTTCTACTGGATGAGGCCAGATCTTGTCTTTCTGGTGGGCAGGTCCACGTCTGGTGGTGTGTTCTGGGGTGTCTGTGGTCTTATTATGATTTTAGGCAGCCTTTCTGCTAATGGATGGGGCTGTTTTCCTGTCTTGATAGTTGTTTGGCATAGGGTGTCCAGCACTGTGGCTTGCTGGTCGTTGAGTGAAGCTGGGTGTTATCGTTGAGATGGAGATCTCTGGGAGATTTTCGCCGTTTGATATTACACGGAGCTGGGAGGTCTCTTGTGCACCAGTGTCCTGAAGTTGGCTCTCCCACCTCAGAGGCACGGCACAGACTCCTGGCTGGAGCACCAAAAGCCTTTCATCCCCGCGGCTCAGAATAAAAGGGAGAAAAAAATACAAAGAAAGAAAGAGGATAAAATAAAATAAAGTTATTAAAATAAAAAATAATTATGAAAAAAATTTTTAAAAAGTGAAAAAAAAATTAAAAATGGACGGACAGAACCCTAGGACAAATGGTAAAAGCAAAGGTATACAGACAAAATCACACACAGAAGCATACACATACACACTCACAGAAAGAGAAAAAGGGGAAAAAAAATTATCTTTGCTCCCAAAGTCCACCTCCTCAATTTGGGATGATTCGTTGTCTATTCAGGTATTCCACAGATGCAGGGTACATCAAGTTCTTTGTGGAGCTTTAATCCGCTGCTTCTGAGGCTTTTGGGAGAAATTTCCCTTACTCTTCTTTGTTTGCACAGCTCCCAGGGTTCAGCTTTGGATTTGGCCCAGCCTCTGTGTGTCGGTCGCTGGAGGGCGTCTGTTCTTCGCTCAAGATGGGGTTAAAGGAGAAGCTGATTCGGGGGCTCTGGCTCACTCAGGCTGGGGGGAGGGAGGGGCACGAGTGCAGGGCGAGCCTGTGGTGGCAGAGGCTGGCGTGACACACCAGCCTGAGGTGCACCGTGCGTTCTCCCGGGGAAGTTGTCCCTGTATCGCTGGACCCTGGCAGTGGCGGGCTGCACAGGCTCCCCACGAGGCGGGTGTGGACAGTGACCTGTGCTTGCACACAGGCTTCTTGGTGGCAGCAGCAGCAGCCTTAGCATCTCATGCCCGTCTCTGTGGTCCGCGCTTTCAGCCGCAGCTCGCGCCTGTCTCTGGAGCTCCTTTAAGCAGCGCTCTTAATCCCCTCTCCTTGTGTACCAGGAAACAAAGAGGCAAGAAAAAGTCTCTTGCCTCTTCGGCACCTCCAGACTTTTCCCTGGACTCCCGGCTAGCCGTGGCGCACTAGCTCGCTTCAGGCTGTGTTCACCCCACCAACTGCAGTCCTCTCCCTGTGCTCTGACTGAAGCTGGAGCCTCAGCTCCCAGCCCCGCCCGTCCTGGTGGATGAGCAGAGAAGCCTCTCGGGCTGGTGAGTGCCAGTCAGCCCTGATCCTCTGTGCGGGAATCTCTTCGCTTTGCCCTCCGCACCCCTGTTGCTGTGCTCTCCTCCGTGGCTCCGAAGGTTCCCCCCTCCGCCGCCCACAGTCTCCGCCCACGAAGGGGCTTCCTAGTGTGTGGAAACCTTTCCTCCTCCACAGCTCCCTCTCACTGGTGCAGGTCCCGTCCCTATCCTTTTGTCTCTGTTTTTTATTTTTACTTTTGCCCTAGCCAGGTACGTGGGGAGTTTCTTGCCTTTTGGGAGGTCTGAGGTCTTCTGCCAGCGTTCAGTAGGTGTTCTATAGGAGCAGTTTCACGTGTAGATGTATTTCCGATGTATCTGTGGGGAGGAAGGTGATCTCCGCGTCGTACTCTTCCGCCATCTTGAAGCTCTGATCCTACTAATTAATGGCCAGACGATGAAACCTTTGAATTGGAAACAGTTCTAAACTGGTAAATTTTTAAAGAGCTGTCATCATAAACAACTGATTTATTGGTACCTATTGAGAAACCAGACTAAAAGGTGGATACAAAGAAATATAAATGCTAACCTTAAAAATTCCTTCAATAAGGAAAAGAAAATAATGGTTTGGGAAGCCTTACCATATAGTGGCTTCAGGTTCCCTTCATGGGTCTTACAGATGCTAATAAAAACATTACATTAACTAACAAGACAATGGGAAGAAGGTGGAGGGAAAATCAGGCAACTCTTCCCAACAAGGTGAAAATTTTTAAAGGATTATCAAGAAATAAGTTAAATAAAGCAAATATTGAAGGAGACAGAACAAAGAGGAATCATAAAGGGAAGTCATGGGACTCATCCCCAGCAGGGTAGAAATTTTTGGATGGTTAGTAAGAAATGAGATGAATAAAATGGACATTCATAGAGTTAAAGCAAAGGTTTTGGTACAGCACTACCTATGTTTGGCTGGGTCAAAGTTACTCCCTATTGGTCCCCCAACATTAGAGGGTCCCAAATAACTCTGCTCTATTTACCCCAGTTTGGAGAAATTTTAAAAGCTGGAAGGCAAAAATTACTGTGAGAAATCTGACCAGCAGTTGTTTATGGCAACTGTTAGGCTGATTAATCAAGTTAAAGATTGACAAAAGGGCCTGCATCCCTCGGTTTAATCCCTCCCTCACTGGGGATCCAAGGCCTTTTACATTGTAGTGGATAAAATGGCCAGGGGTTGGAGAGGAGTTTCTGGGACTCCTTGATGTGGGAACTCCATGAGCTGAGGTACCAAAACACATTGGAGGAAACTTGACATGGGCTACAATTAAATTGAGAAAACATAAAAGTGCAAGGGTTGATAGGATTATAAAGGTTGGAATGCTATGTGAAGAGGTTTATATCAACAGTTGCCTGAGGGTTCATGGGAATGGATGTTATGTCTGTCTGGGAACACTTACCCTACCCAGTACTGTAAGACAGAGACTTGTTGGTGTGGTCCTAGTGGAAGGGCTTCCTTCTAATTGATGGAATTGAGGTAAAAGTTTATAAGAAAATTGGTATATTTGAATGGGTTTTATGTAGGTGGTTGCATCTCTTTTTGCCTGATTATATTGTGGGGATGGACTTTGTGTCTCACTGGGGAATGTTTCCCCTGCCTGGTATTATAAGACAGGACACACATATCCACCCTTCAGACAGTGTTCACTGAACATGCAAAAGGGAGCCAATAGGATTGCCTGAGCCCACTCAGTGTGAGGTGGAATCTGGGGTGTGATATTGGGGCAATAGTGGAGGCGTTTTGCCCCTCAGGGGAATTGGTCTGCGGTTAAACTGTGCATTCACAACAACTTGTGCAGACTTTTTGAAGGTGTGATGCATTGAAACCTGAAGTTCTAGAACACAGAAATCTTTTGATTCCCATTTTAGTTGGAAATCTTCTCCCTGATATAAAGAATCAAAATAACGAAAATGTAGTTGGATGGGTAGATCAGCCTTTTGATATCATTTAGTCAGCAGCCCAGTTCTTTCCCAAATTGAAAACAACTGTCTTTGTCTCACAAATCTCTACAAAATCAGAAATGTAAAACACAGTGCACAGTCTCCTGCGGGCAGAGTTTGGCTAACTCAGTCAGTAGAACCTAAAAATCAAAGAAAAAAAGAAGGAAGAAGGCTTTTTCCAAAATCTAACTCGTAGCCTCAAGATTATTTCGCAAGGGCAAATACAAATCTCTAAAGTCTTTTCCACAAACAGTAAAATTCCTTAGCCATCTGAGCAGATAATCTTAACTTATTCTGACTGTTCTTTATAAACTAGTGAGTTTTATATTTTTATACCTGATTCATGACTACAGTTTTAAAGTGAAAGCTAGGGGATCTCTGGTTTTGTGTGTTTGTATGTCCATGTGTGTATGTTATAGATAGGGTATTTTCTACTTTTGGAAGCTATTGTAAAATTAATTTGTAAAGGAGCTCTATTTAATTGGCTAAAACAAACAAGCACTTATATAAAAATTCTCAAAAGTATAATAGAAACTAGCCCTAATGTTTTTCAATTTCATATGATCTAGGATTAATCTTTAGTAAATAAAAGTAAATTTAATGTTATTGGTTTAATTAAGATAGGCATGTCTTTAGAATTATCAGCATTAAATATAAAACATGTATCCTACCTAGATTTACCAAAAGTCAAATAAGTTTGTGTTATCTCTGTTACAAAATTTGTCAGCAAGAAAAATAGCTTGGGATGATGGCTGACTTTGCTTAATATTTCATGAAGTTTTCATGGTATTCTAAACATAGTTTTTGGGAACAAGTGACTTATTTTTATTTATTTTTTAAAAATTTTATTGGCATATAGTTGAGTTACAATGTTGTGCTAGTTTCAGGTGTACAACAAAGTGATTCCACTATACATATATTCATTCTTTTTCAGATTTTTTACCCATATATGTTATTACAGAATATTGAGTAGAGTTTCCTGTGCTATACAGTGCGTCCTTGTTGATTATCTATTTTATATATAGTAGTGTGTATATGTTAATCTCAAACTCCTAATTTATCCCTCCACCCCATGTTTCCTTTTGGTAATCATAAGTTTGTTTTCAAATTCTGTGAGTCTGTTCCTTTTTATAAATAAGTTCATTGGTATCTTGTTTTTAGAGTCCACATATAAGTGATTATATATGATAGTTGTCTTTGTCTGTCTGACTTCACTGAATGTGATAATATCTAGGTCTACCCATGTTGCTGCAAATGGCATTATTTCATTCTTTTTTATGGCTAATAGTCCATTGTATATATGTACCACATCTTCTTTATCCATTCCTCTGTTGATGGACATTTAGGTTGGTTCCATGTCCTGGCTATTGTAAATAGTGCTGCAATGAACATTGGGGTGCATGTATCTTTTCAAATTATGGTTTTCTCCAGATATATGCCCAGGAGTGGGATTGCTGGATCATATGGTAGCTCTATTTTTAGTGTTAAAGAAACTCCATACTGTTTTCCATAGTGGCTGTACCAATTTACATTCCAACCAACAGTGTAGGAGGGTTCCCTTTTCTCCACACCCTCTCCAGCATTTATTGGTGATGGCCATTTTGACTGGTGTGAAGTGATATCTCATTGTAGTTTTGATGTGCATTTCTCTGATAATTAGCTTTGATTTGCATTTCTCTGATAATTAGCAATGTTGAGCATCTTTTCACGTGCCTGTTGGCCATCTGTATGTCTTCTTTGGAGAAATGTTTGTTTAGATCTTCTGCCCACTTTTTGATTTGGGTTGTTTGGGGGTTTTTTTGACATAGAGCTATGTGAGCTGTTTGTAGATTTTTGTAGATTACTCCCTTGTGGTTGCTTCGTTTGCAAATATTTTCTCCCATTCTGAGGGTTGTCTTTTCATTTTGTTTATGATTTCCTTTGCTGTGCAAAAGCTCTTAAGTTTAATTAGGTCCCACTTGTTTATTTTTGGTTTTATTTTCATTACTCTAGGAGGTGGATAGAAAAAGATCTTGCTGCGATTTATGCCAAAAGTGTTCTGCCTATGTTTTCCTTTAAGAGTTTTATAGTGTCTGGCCTTACTTTTAGGTCTGTTGATCCATTTTGAGTCTATTTTTGTGTATAGTGTTAGAGAACATTCTAATTTCATTCTTTTACTTGTAGCTGTCTAGTTTTCCCAGCACCACTTACTGAAGAGACTGTCTTTTCTCCATTGTATATTCTTGCCTCCTTTGGCTGGAATCTGCTAAAAAATGGAAGAAAACACTAGGCAGGGCTGGATATAAGCTGGAGATTTTAGGAGCATGGATTTTAAAACATGAAGAAACAGAAGTAGTATTAGGACATCTTCACTGGAAAATCCACAAAGACAACTGAATAATTCATGAAGAGAGACTAGAGATAAAATCTGGCTACATGCATTAAATAATCTCAATGCCACATAAAAGGTATCCCACAAACTAAAATTTTGAGAGCTCTCTCTGAGCACAAATTAAGGGGTGGGGGTAATGGCGGAAGAAACATAAAACCAAGGTGAAGAGAAGACAACTGTATGAATCTGTACTAACAGTGCCATAGTGTCCAGAAGATTCACTAAAACCAGTCATTCATTTATTATACATTTTAAGGTGACAAGCATTGTGCTGGGCACTGGAAACACAATGTTTGACACAGCTGACAACCCCTGCTCTCAGAGAGCTTATAGCCTCCTGAGACTGACCAATATAAATATGATTATATGTTTATGTGTAGGCCTAAATTGTGATAAATACTGTGAAGAAAAAAACACAGGAAGCCTAGCACAAGGAGGCCATGACCTAGAATGGGGCCTCAGGGGAGAATTTTCCTGAGGCAGAGTTAACATGTGGTGTGTACGTGTCTGTGTGTGTGTATATAGAAAGGATCCCCTAGACTGAGAGCAACATATGAAAATGTTCTGAAATGGAAAAGTCTACAGCCCATTCAAGAAACAGCAGTGCCAGCTGAAGCAGGAAGATGGCAGGCCAGTAGGAGCATGGAAAGCCCACTAGGTCATGTGATGGATTTGGGTCTTTCTCTACTGAGGTGATTTAAGCAGGAAAGTCACATGACCAGATCTGCATTTTTAAAACTCACACAGGCTACGATATGGAGAACATAGAAGAAACAAGGCAGAGGAAAGACAATCAGTTGTAACCATGACAGTGCACTGTCATTGGAGCAGAAGGGAGAGACTGAGAGCCATTTAAGGAACAAAACCACCATATCTTAGTGGTTTAGTGATGGATTTGATGAAGGCGGTGAGGGCAAGGTTGGTCAGTGATGCTATCTGAACCAACTTATATCTTTTCCTTTTGAGGGGGAGAGTGCATAGGGGATTCTTAACGAGTTTTAAGTCTCTCTTATTCTATAACAGTCCCCCTTCCTTTTCTCTGCCATTTATGTGTTAGTAAAGCTGGGTCTTTTGGTACCTCATATTCGCATTTGATTGATTACTTCCTTGTACTATTGGTTACCTTTTTCCTATAGCCACTAGGTTTCCTGTAAAATGATATACAGTAGGTCCCCTACATATGAACCTTCAAGTTGTGAACTTTCAAAGATGTGAACGTGCATTCGTTCACATGTCTAATGCATGTGTCTGGCATACACTGTCACGTGCGTGCATCCTCTACAAGTGGTTGTACTTTTTTGTGTACTTTACCGTACAGTATCTTTATTTCAAGCCCAGGATGTCCGGAAGCAAGCGTAAAACGGCAGTGATGTAGCTGGCACTACTGTACTTTTCAAGGTTCTGTACTGTAAGATTAAAAATGTTTTCTTTATCTTTTGTGTTTGTTTGTTTTTTATGTATTATCCTTTGTGTGAAAAGTAAAGTATTATAAACCTAGTACAGTATAGTACTATATAGCCGATTGTGTTAGTTGGGTACCTAGGCTAACTTTGTTGGACTTACGAACAAATTGGACTTGCAAATGTGCTCACAGAACTCGTTTGTATGTACGGGACTTACTGTAGCTTTGAAGGCTCCATTGATTCTGGTTCAAGTTATTTTTTCCTTTTGACTAGACTACTTCATGGGTTGCACTGGACACTTACTATTACATCACATCCTGATACAACAACGTACCAGTCAGAGCACCTTTAGTGATGCTGGGATTGGGAGTGTAAGTGGGGTCAGCTTGACCCTCCCATTATGAAGTTCCTCTTTCACCTTTTTAATGGTTCTAGCATCCATTGATGGTGGTCACCTCAATCTCCCCAAAACTGACTTAGATAAAAGAGAATAAAGAGATTCTCTTTTATCTAAGCACAGAGATTTTAGCAAAACATGAGTTGGACTCCATCACCCAAGCTTTTCTAATTCTCCTCCAGCTGTTTTGGGTACATCTTCTCAGTGGCTGCTTTAATGCTTCTGACTCAAAATGTATATATAAAAGTCCTATCTTCCGTCCCTTTTCTTTTCTCTCTGGTAAATTGTATCCACTCCTTGCAAGCTTCTATCTGTGCAAAAATCTCATACAATCAGAACTGTAGCCTCCATCTGAGTGGCAATGTTCAGTTGCCAACTGGTCCCTTGCTTTGCCATAAATCACACTTGTCACCTTAATTTCCAAACCACCTTCAGACCCCTCTCTTTCGGCCAAGGATATCATGATTCTCTCAATCACCATGGACTCCTCCTCCCCGCCCCACCCACTGTCTACATCAGTAAGTTCACGACTCTGTGCAATCTCCCTCCAACATATCATTCTCATTTTTCTCTTTCCAAATTGCTGCCACCCCTCTAGCACAGTTCATTATCTCTTGCCTAAACTATTGCAAATAGCTTTTCAGTGGCTCTACCAGCTTCAAGGCTCTGCCATGTGCAGTCCACCCTGAAAGCGGGGCTGGAAAACGCTCCTGCAAAAACATATGGAGTCATTTCATTCCCCTGCTCAAACAGCTTCACTTGCTGCCCACTAGCTACCCAAAGAAATACAAGCTGTTCACGCCACATTCACTCTGTCTCATCTGCCTCTCCAGACATTGTTCCACCTGTGTGTTACCCAGGCCTGCACCCCTGAGCCTCCTCCCAGGAGTCATGCCTAGAGTCAGTCCTTCCTTCCTGATGCCCAAACCATCCTTGATTACCAGCAACCTACTCATTTTTTTCCTCCTCACTAAGTGACATATATATTTTTATTGCCAGTTATTTGAATCACAAAGGTGTTATATTATTTTTGTAACAAGTTCCCCTTCCCTTCTCTATTTCTACCACCCTATGGGAATAACATTGTGTTTTCTTCCATAATTGTTCTTTAACCTACATAAAAATAGACGTACCTTGTTTTTTCTTGCCACCTGCCTGCTTGAGTTGGGACGTCAGTCTCCTCCTGCATTTGGACTGGGCTTTACACCATCAATTATACTGGTTCTCAGGCCTTTGGACAGGGACTGGAATTATACCACTGGCTTTCCTGGGTCTCCAGTTTGCAGATGGCAGATGATGTGATTCTTAGTTTCCTTAATCACTCATTTTTTTCTGGGCACGTAAAGCATTTTTCAATATGAGGAATATATAATCACAGTTCTAAAGATGGAGAGGAAGAAATATATAAAGTTAGCCAATCTGAACAGAAAGCATTTGCTTACATGTAAACTTGATGGTTCCCATCTTACCCAATTTTAATTATTTTGAGATTGTCTGAATCTATAGAACCTAAACATGATCATAGCTTTTTATTTTGATTTCCATTGGTGAAACATATTTCAGGGACAAATTCTATTTCCATCCCTTTTAATTATTAACATTTTTATAGATTTCCTCAGCCAGATTATTTCTTTCTTTATTTTAAGTTGAAAGTCAAAGTTTCTATTGTTTTCCTTAGACAATTAATGCATTTTTCAACAGCTAAAACTGAAAATACAAATGTGTGAAAATAAAAAGCTAACGCTCTCCTTTTTCTAAGTCCATCCTTAAGTAAACCAGTGTTACTGACTTGGCAAATAGTTATTTGCGTTTTCCTTAAATTTATAAAAACATGCAACAATATACAGGGCCCTACAGTTTTATTCTTCTATGCAGTTTTTGGACAAACTGGAGCTTTAATCACTTATAATACCTTTTTAGTTCAGTAGATAGACGGCATTATTTTTTTATACTGAGCTATAATTGACATGTAACATTATATTAGTTTCTAGTGTACAACATAATGACTCATCACTTGATCATTTGTATAGACTGCAGAACAATCACCGTAATAAGCCTAGTCAACCTCTGTCATCACACGCAACTACAGGATTGTTTCTTCTTCTGATGAGAACTTTAAGATTTACCCTCTTAGCGACTTTCACATCTGTGAGAGCATCATTAACTATAGTTGCAATGCTGTACGTTACTTCCCCATGACATTTCATGAGAAGACATTATTTTAAATTATAGCACAATATCTCACCATAATATTCCATATTTCTATAATATACTCAGGCATTATTAATAAATACTGGCTGTTTAGATGAATTTTATAATTATTTTCATGATTAAATAAACATTCTTTTATATGTAAAAAATATATGCACAAAGATATAATGATGAATAATTTGGTTTATAAAGGTATATTATATATACATAAAATATACATTATTCTGCAACTAGCTTTTCTCATACAATTCACATAGACTCCTTTTACCTCAGTATATAGAGGTTTGCTTCCTTCATATCAATAACAGCCTCAGATTCGACATTATAAGTAGTCCTTATTCTGTCATTCCCGTAGATGACCGTTCAGTTTGATCCCTTTTTAACTATTACACACAAGGCTGAAATAAATATCATTGTATGTAAACCTTTATAACTTGTTACTTTTTTTTTAAAATCCATTCTCAGAAATGGATTCCTGGGTTGAAAGGCACTCACAATTTAAATTCTAATAGGAGACAGCTAGATTACTTTCCAAAAGTAATAATGTACTCTTATGTCAACAGTATATGAAGGGAAGTATTTATTTCTCCACAGTTTTTCTAATTACAAAGTGTTGATTTTTTCATTTCTGTCAAATTATTACTTGAAAATTGATATCTCTGAAGTTTAGCATCCCATGCCCGTTCTCTAAGACCCCATCTAAAATACCACATCCTTTATGAATCCTTTCTTCTCTCATCCTAGATATCCTCCCTTTCCTATGAAACCTTTGTAGCACATGTTTTGTCCTTCTGTGGAACTTTTCATGTCACACTTTATGCTGAATTGAGTTTTCTCGTTTTACATGTCTACCACACTGTAGCTCAAAAAGGAGAGGTCACGTATTTTACCTATTCTTGTAACTTCCTTAATATTAGCACAGAAGCAGTGCACAGAAGATGCTCCACTTTCTGCCTCACAGGATCCAGCTGATCAGTCAAGGGAAATGGGAGCTCAAGGCTAGGAAATAGAAGTGTATGACTCCATGTCCTCGGAGGAAACTGCAAGCAGATTGCTGCCAAAATTCTATCACTGACAAAACAGTTGAACAAAACAGATATACCATGTTTACTTATCAAATCTACTGCTTGAACATCCAGGGTAGGTGAAGCCAACTGACAAGAGTATGACAGCATCACGAGGTTTATAAGCCAGAACTGTGGGCAGAAGCAAATCCAAAAGGAAGCACAACATGTAAGAAAAGCACTTTAAAAAAAAATTTGTAGGTACCTTATTTTAAAGTGAATTCAGATAGAAGGCTTGCCAGTGGGTAAAAGATAAAAAAGAAAGATTATAGCTCAGCATACAAATGAACAGCTAAAAGACAGCAGAGCTAACATGAATTGACTAAGGCTATGGACCCATTGCCTTGCATACATTATCCCATTGCACACACACACGCCCCTGTGCAGTAGATATTATTATTATCATCCACATGTCATATATGGGATTTAACTTTCCCGAGGTCATAGATGGTACATATAAGGGAACTGACCCAGATCTGTTTGAGTGTAGGCTGTAATAATACCCCACCCATAGAGGTACTAACACAGAGACCAGATGATTCTTTGTCAGCAGTGCCATAGAAACCATATTTTTATTAAGGGCAAAGAATGGAAGGATGGGGCTTCCTTGATGGCACAGTGGTTAAGAATCCTCCTGCCAATGCAGGGGACACATGTTCGAGCCCTGGTCCGGGAAGATCCCACATGCCACAGAGCAACTAAACCCGTGCACCACAATTACTGAGCCTGAGAGCCACAACTACTGAGCCCATGCACCTAGAGCCCATGCTCTGCAACAAGAAAAGCCACTGCAATGAGAAGCCTGCTCATCGCAACTACAGAAAGCCCACGTGCAGCAACAAAGACCCAATGCAGCCAAAAGAAAAAGAAAAAAGAATGACATCTAAACCTGTTCATAGAACTTATTATGCTATCAGAGAAGTAAGAATCTCCTCAGAGTCAAAAACCCACAAGAAAAAACAAAACAAACAAGCAGTGTTCTACTTACTGTTACTTCATAGGGACAAAGAAGGGCCCAAAGATAACGTAAGTTCATTTTTAAAATACATAAACCATACAAATATAAAGGAATGAGTAACAGAGTATACCTACCAAGTGCAAACAGCACAGTCACTTAAAACGGCGATAAAGTTCAATTTCTAAATATTTTCTTGGCTGACTGCACCCAGTCTTCTGAACCGGGACCACCTATCATGCAGTACAAGTGTTAAATGCCACGTTAGCACTTCTTACTCAGAGCCTCAACAACTTCCTTTAAGTTCATCCAGCCTAATTCTCGTTTTCCAAAGTTACCAATGTCTGCACTTCTCTTAAATACCGGCCTCTTAGTTTTCTCTCACTTCCTTCTTGAGACAACAAGACACTGATAAAGACATCTGAATTCAATCTTTTAACTGGATTGAATCAGTGAAGGCCCTTCTCTGGGCAGATGGCACCCATGAACTCTGCAGCCCAATCATGATAGAGATTGAAATTTGTGAGATAAGGAGCTATGATTCACAAAGATTCAAATTCAAACTCTCAAGCTTACTACTGTAGAACCCTGAGTAACATATTTAACCTACTTGATCCTCACTTTTGACAGGACCAGAATGATATTGTTGGTTTCATTTGTTGTAACTCATTTCAAATAGACTTTATACTACTGAATGGCTGGATCACAATGCATCAGAAGAAGTTAAATCTTTCTTTGTCTGGTCTGTCATTGCAATACCATATAATCTTTTTCTCTATTTTAATTATACTCCAGTTTCTTGTAGTCTGATTTCTTCTGAGCGTTAGCCTCTGATCCAGGCTAACCCACTAAGTCATTGCAAGGCAATAATTTTAGAAGAGTCTTCAGGTAAACGATAGGCAGCAGTCATCTGGTATTTATACTTATGAAATCATGTTGTTGGTATATTAATCTCTCTGATTTTCCTTAAAGTGGTTAAATTAGACCACTTCCTTTATGCCACATGTGTAGGAACATTTTTGCTCTCTCTAGTCTAATAAAGTTTGACTCCATCATCAAATGGAAAGCATAAGTCAATGATCAGAAGCAAGCGTGTTATATTTTAGTTCAATTCGTGAATCTTACAGAGTAGAAGGGAGGGATGGAGGAGAGAAGGAACACCATAGTAAGCACTATGTCATCATGTAGATCCTCACAGGGATTCTCAGAGGTCATTATTATAAGAAAATGTCAATTCAGAGAGGTTAATTATTCAGTCAAGATCTATTGTTCTAGATCTTGAATTAATGTATAAATCAGGAAAAGGCACTAAGGAGCTGTCTACTCAAGAAATACACATATCAGTGGAGGTCCCTTAGCTTTGCCTTTAGCTTAGAAAATATTCAATGCAGGGAAAAACTAAGCAAGTCCGAGCTATGGAGAAAGCAAAAATATCTGAAAACCACAAGGGGGAGATCTCAAGTGAGTAGAAGAGAACAAACAGGTACAGAGAGAGAGAAAGAGAGGAGAGAGTATGCATGTAAACTGGAAGCGGAAATCCAAGGGCCAAAAATGAAAGAGCCACAGACAAGGTAGGTTCATATCTTACAAGTGGGAGAAGACGCTCAGAACTCTAAAAGTCAAAGTCTAAAAGTATGACAGCCAAGAGGAATCTAAGGAGAATGACTACTAGATGTAATGTGGTTAGGATCTAGAACAGAAAAAAGAGGAAGAAACTAAGGAATTCTGAATAATGTATGGACTTAAGTTAATGATAATAGATCGATATTGTTCATCAGTTGTGACAAAGGTACCATATTAATGCAAGATGTTAATATTAGGGGAAACTGGATGCAGGGTATATGGGAACTCTCTGTACTACCCTCACAATTTTTCTTTAAACCCAAAAGTATTCTAAAATAAATGTTTATTTTTTTTTTAAAGTCAAGAGTTTAGAAACAGATTTTTTTTTAACGATAATCTTGTCCCAAGGAAAATCCTAGAAGCATACACCCAAGCTCCCAACTCTACCCTCAGGAGGAATAAGGACCCTTAGGGACAACATATTGGTACAAGTCTTGACCCATTGAGGTATGTTTTTATTCCACATGTAAATATAATCTACCAATTAAGATATTAAAAAAACCTGTGCCTTTAAAAAATACACATTTTCTTAAAGGTAGCAAAAATTTTAAACTTAGCCTTGTTTAATGTTACGAAGGCAAGAAATCAAACAACCTTCTGTTTATTTAAACAAATTGCCTGGAAAATGCAGTCTTAATCAGGTAATACCAATTAAGTGTCTCCTTAAGCATACTAAAATTCTGTAGCTAGAGAAAGCCAAGAACATCAGACCAAAAGTAATTAGGATTTTACTCTGTAGATGGATGACATTGCCTCCAAAGGAAAAGAAAAATAAAAGGAGCTCAGTGCCACTATTATTAATTTTATTAAAAAAAAAAACTGTAATACCACAAAGCAGAAAAGGGTCCAGTGGTAACAGAGTGACTGTGTGCATAGTTCACTAACCAGTTACTAAATAATACCCAAGCTACTTAACAAAGGTCCCTAAAATACAAGTATAAGGAGAGAATATCCCCACATTCCATTTGGAATATCAACTTTAGCCTGTTCTTTCCACACCTGGAAATGTATTTCTGTCTTTCTGTAACAATCTTGCATCTCCCATCAGGCAGCTGAGCCTGAAATATTTGAAAGGGACCCAAGGCCTACTGTGGCCATTTGAGTTCACGTAAAATCAGGACACTTTCAAAGGGATTCTACTGAATGTCAGGTTTGAGTCAAGGTTTTAATTTCACAGTAGATTTAACTGAAGAGATGTAATTTTACCAAATTAAAAATGCATGCCTGACAACAGCCCCCAAGCCCTCCAGGAGTGAAGTCAGAGAAAGTTTGATCCGAGCCTCAACGAGAAAGAAAGAGGCAGTGATGCCAGATGCCCTAGTTTCAAACCTCTGAGGCTCAGAATGGAGGAAAATGGGAGAATTAACACTCTGTGAAAAGGATGCCATCCTTGCTGACTGGAGTCAATTTTTTTTCAATCGAAGGGCATCCATCTGCCCTCAGCTCATTCCTCCACAGTCCACTTTTATATATGAGTAACACAAATTGTGTCCAACCAACTCCCAGCGATGGAGAGGAAGAGACTGGTGGCTAATACTAGTCACCAATAATATGCTAGTGTCTTCCATGACTGTGAGCATGGGTGAAATAGTAAAGGAATGCAAACCACCTGCAAAAACATAATCACGTAAAGGAAAGGAGAAGGGGGAGGAAGCAAGGGAACAGGTATCAGCTGGTGAGAAACGCCGGGTAGAGAACAGAGTTGTGACTACTATTAATACATCACTACCGTGTAGCAGACGCTGTGATAGATTGTTATATACATTAGCTCATCCTCACAATGATCCTACAGTGTAGATACCATTTAAATTGTAAAATGGAAAAACTGAGGGTCACTGGGGTTTAAGTAGCTTACCCTAGAAACATTCTGAATTTCTAGGCATAAGACAAAATTCAAGGTTCTTTTAACTCTCTGGGCCTTTGTTTTTTCCACTTTATTATCCTGACTGTCCAAGGGAGACAGTTAATTAGTACCTGGGTAATGTAATTCATAAAGTAGAGTTTCCAAAATTTCACATTTGTGCATAAACATCCATCTTAATTATCCATCTAGGTTGTTAACTCCTTAAGGACCAACAAGTTCATGTGCTTTTAAGGAAAATAATATTTTACACTTACATAGAACTCGATGTAATATTTTACACTTACATAAACTCGATGAATCAAAAAATATACTTCCATAAAAATTTGAGTTTGAAGTTGCTGAAGTAAGGCATTCCACCAAATAAAGCCAAATAATGGTGATCTGTTACACAGTAAAAAGTTGATCAGTCTGCAAATCTGTACACTTATGATAGTACATTTTATTGCATGTAAATTATAAATCAACTAAAATAATAAATAAACAGTAAAGAAAAAATGGGCAGTGATTTCCACTTCTGATTATGCTGGATGTGGCAGACCTACGCTCTTCTTAAGAACAACTAAAAATTCAGCTAATACTTGAAAATTCTTTAAAGAAATTGGATTGCTACTGAGAAGATGAAACTTCAGAGGTCAAAATCCAGGAGAGAATAAACTCAATGAGATGAATCAAATATTTTGTGTCCAGCCTCTCTCCTCATGGCATATATATTTTCTTGGTTATGGGGAGAGGCTGAGAAACCAAGAAGACGGTGGCTGCTATGAAATCATCAGAGAATTCAGAAGCTTTCAGAGCTGAGGAGATAAAAACTACAGATTGGGCTGCTGATCGAGGCAGGACTGGAGGGACCAAGTTTTCCTAAAGAAGGAAGATGCAAAGAAATAAGACCAACAAACAGTGTATTTTCCCTCACTATATTTGCAAAATACTTAAGCTACCACAGGGCAAGCGGCTGGAAAGCCAATAAGAAGTAGCTGAAAAACAAGGAGAGCTCAAGGTGGTGGAGAAAGAGAACACTGGGCTCACCTCCCCTCATGAACACACCGAAACTGCAACCACATATAGACAGAGCAACTCCTGCTGAAATCAAACAGCTGGGAACTAGAACAGCTTTTCTACAACCAAGGCTAAAAAGATCCACACAGAGTCTGGTAAAAAGGGAGGAGAAGCAATCTGGTGGAGACCCACATCCCTAGCAGGGGATACAGAAGAGCAGGGGGTTATCACAGGCTCGGGGAACCTCCCTGGGGAATGAGGGGTTCAAGCCATACGTTAGGCACACAGCACCAGGGTCTGACGCCAGGAAGGTTAGACCCCTGAGCTGGTTTGAATACCCGTGCAGCTTACCGGAGGGCTGTAAGAAACTGAGACTCTGCTTTTCAAGATGAGAGCACAGCGTGGAGGCAGGGGACTGAAAATTGCCTGGGGCTCTGGCTGGCTTGCCAGGACGCTCCTAGCCCAACCCCAGCCCTCACCAGGCTCCTGCTGCAGAGCCTCTTGCTTGGCAGTGCTCCCCACTAAGATGGAGCCTGCCCTGGCCAATAACAGAGTGCGTGGACCCCAGCGCTGCCTCTGCCCAGGGCCAAGGCAGCCATTGCCAGCACACACTGTGGTGCACACGCTTGAAAGGGAGCAAGGCAAGCTCCAGGTTGGAGACCCCCAGTCCCTGGGCACACTCAGAAGGGAGCAAAGCTAGACACGGTGGAGACTTCTATCAGCCCGAGTGTGGGTCCCTGTGTGCACTTGGGAGGGAGTGGGGCCAACCCGATCGTGTGGCACCACCCCTTAAACCCTAACCCACCCTCTGACCAAGGCGTATGTGCCCCAGAAGAAAAAGTGAAACCAGCACAGAAATGCAGCCCAAAGTCCTCAGGCCCCAGGCACATCCCAAACCAATGTGGAGACTGCCATCACCCTCTGGAGAAACCCGACTACCTCAGGGCTCCGGCTTCAGGCCCTCAGGCCCCAACCTCACCCCTGATAGGTCAGTAACGGTCACTGAGCATAGGAGCAGCCCTGGCTCACATCTGGCTCTGGCTCTAGTCCCTCCAACTTCAGCCCTACCTGCCACAAAGGCAGTGGCTGCCAGCAAACCCCAGAAGATGCAGCCCATGCTCACTTCAGATCAGCTCTCCCACCAAAGTCACTGGCAGACTGCATAGGGACACTCCCACAAAAACACACCCTTTCAAGACCAGGATCAATAACTATTCCATGTAATTTCATTGAGACATAGGAAGTTAAACAAAAACATAAGAGAGAGGACTATGTTTCAAACAAACAAACAAAAAAAAAAAAACGGGAAAAAACCCTGAGAAAAGCCCTAATGAAACAGAGATAAATAATTTACCTGACAGGAAGTTCAAAGCAATAGTAATAAGAATGCTAACTGATCTACGGAAAAGAATACAGGAACACAGTGAGAATTTTAACAAAGAACTAGAAAATCAAAACCACAATGAGATATCACCTCACACCTGTCTGAATGGCTATCATCAAAAAGACAACACATAATAAATGTTGGTGAGGCTGTGGAAAAAAGGTGACCCTGCTTCACTGTTGGTAGGAATGGAATTTGGTGTGCCACCATTGAAAACAGTATAGCGCTCCCTTTAAAAATAAATCCAGCAATTCCACTCCTGGGTATATATCCAAGTAAAACAAAAACACTAATTTGAAAACATAAACGCACCTCAATGTTCACAGCATTAGCTACAATAGCCAAGATATGTAAACAATTTAAGTGCCACGGACAAATGACTACACAAAGAAGATATGTTAGTCAGCCACAAAAAAGAATGAAATTTCACCATTTGCCACAACACAGATGGACCTGGAGGGTATTATACTAAGTGAAGTAAGTCAGATAGAGAAAGACAGATACTGTATGTTTTAACTTATATGTGGAATCTAAAAACAAAACAAAGGAATGAATATAACAAAACAGAAACAGACTCATAGATACAGAGGGAGAGGGGTGGTAGGGAGGGACAAGATAGGGGAAGGGGATCAAAAAGTATAAACTACTAGATATAAAATAAATAAGGTACTAGGATGTAATGTACCACACAGGGAATATTACCAACACTGTATAATAACTTTAAATGGAGTATAACCTATAAAAATATCTAATTACTCCACTGTATGCCTGAAACTAATATTACATTGTAAATCAACTATAAGTCAATCAATAATTTAAAATATAGATAGAAATAGCTGAAAAACAGAATAGAGTCTTTGCAGTCTTATGGTGCATAAAACTAGAAATTGGACTCTAATACCCACCAGTAAATATGGTTTCATAAAGTAATACTATATAGCAATGAGAATTTGATCCATGCAATATTATGGATGAATTTTACAAACATAATGTTGAGACAGAGAAGGTAGTTACAAAAAAAGTACATACAATATATTTCCATTTATATAAACTTCAAGAATAGGCAGATTTTGGTCACCTAATCTATGAAAAGGGAGGGAAGAATATACAATGGAGAAAAGACAGTCTCTTCAATAAGTGGTGCTGGGAAAACTGGACAGCTACATGTAAAAGAATGAAATTAGAACACTCCCTAACACCACACACAAAAATAAACTCAAAATGGATTAGAGACCTAAATGTAAGACCGGACACTATAAAACTCTTAGAGGAAAACACAGGCAGAACACTCTCTGACATAAATCGCAGCAAGATCTTTTTTGACCCACCTGCTAGAGTAATGAAAATAAAAACAAAAATAAACAAATGGGACCTAATGAAACTTAAAAGCTTTTGCACAGCAAAGGAAACCATAAACAAGACAAAGAGACAACCCTCAGAATGGGAGAAAACATTTGCAAATGAAGCGACCAACAAATTATTAATCTCCAAAATATACAAACAGCTCATGCAGCTCAATATCAAAAAACAACCCAATCAAAAAGTGGGCAGAAGACCTAAATAGACATTTCTCCAAAGAAGATATACAGATTGCCAACAAACACATGAAAGGATACTCAACATCACTAAGTATTAGAGGAATGCAAATCAATGCATTACAATGAGGTGTCACCTCACACCAGTCAAAAAATCTACAAACGATAAATGCTGGAGAGGGTGTGGAGAAAAGGGAACCCTCATACACTTTTGGTTTGAATGTAAATTGATACAACCACTATGGAGAACAGTATGTAGGTTCCTTAAAAAACTAAAAATAAAACTACCATATGATCCACCAACCCCACTCCTGGGCATATATCTGGAGAAAACCATAATTCGAAAAGATACATACACCCTAATGTCCACTGTAGCACTGTTTACAATAGCCAGGACATGGAAGCAACCTAAATGTCCATTGACGGATGAATGGATAAAGAAGATGTGGTACATATATACAATGGAAATTACTCAGCCATAAAAAGAGTAAAATAATGCCATCTGCAGCAACATGGATGGACCTAGAGATTGTCATACTGAGTACATCAAAGACAAATATCATACGATATCACTTATATGTGGAATCTTAAAAAATGGTACAAATGAACATATTTACAAAACAGAAATAGAGTCACAGCTGTAGAAAACCACTTATGATTACCAGGTGGGGAAGATGAATTGGGAGACTGGGATTGACATATACACACTACTATATATAAGAAAGATAACTAATAAGGACCTACTGTATAGCACAGGCAACACTAATCAATACGCTGTAATGGCCTATATGGGAAAAGAATCTAAAAAAGAGTAGATATATGTATATCTATAACTGATTCACTTTGCTGTACAGCAGAAACTAACACAACATTGGAAATCAACTATACTCCAATGAAGATTTAAAAAGCAAATAAATAAAAAGAATAGACAAATTTTATTGTGATAGAAATCAAGACTTTTTATCTTTGGTAAAGTAGTGACTAAGAGGGTAAAGAGAGGCAACTTTCTAGGTGCTAGTAAATTTTAGTTTTCAATATGGGTATGTTCATTTGAGAAAATTCAATGAAGTGTATACCTATGATTTATGTACTTCTTTCTATTAATTTTTAAAGAAATAAAATTTACTTTCACACAAGAAATCTTATATATCTACTACCTTTTCCTTTACCTGTTAACAGAAACTAAAAGATGACAAAATGAATGTACATGTAATATATACATTTTTAAACTTAGAAATACAATGTTTTTAAAATACGTTAGGCACTTACAAGTGCAGAGATCTGAATACACATAGTATAGTCATATTTTGAGCCAGATAATGAAGTACTGGTGAGAATGCTAGATTTCATTAATAAACATTTTATAATGTCCTGCACAGAATACCATGAAATTAAAATATTCCTATATCTGAACTCTGTACAATTTTCAATGTGCTTTCACATTTAGATATCATTTAAAGTTATCTCATTTAATGAGATAACTCAAAGATATTTCATTAATATCTCCATGAAAAAGGCAGAACAGAATTTTTTTCTCCATTTGACAAATGAAAAAAATAAATAATCTGGCCTCAGAGAAGTTCATCTGTTCCTGTTTACATGTCTATTACATGGCTGAAGTGAATATCTATTGTTTTGGCCTGCTTGGGATCTTTCCCCTGTGTTTTAGTATCAGTACCCCCTTTCTCTTTGTCATTTTGGTACTGTAAAACAGGGTATCTCACCACCACCCCTTGCCGTGTTAGGTAGTATGATACCACGTGAAGTCAATGATATTCTATCTCCTAGGAATCAGAATCTTGACTTGAGTAATATATGATTGAAAGTAGTTGGGTCTGAGAATACACTGGCAGTACCCTACAAAGATGGTCAATTCGTTTCTACTATCCAGATTCCTGAAGCTCTCCAGCATCTAAACTAATTTCCCATGACCTAATTGTTCAACTTTTAATTTGATTCTGTAGATTACTCAGTATTCTTATAGATTAATTAGCCAGAGTGGGTTTCTGTTGCTTACAACCAAGAATGCTAATGAGTTCTGTGGTCTACCAATAAATTATAAGGCCAGGTCTATCCCATCCCTTCACTGGTCAGCCCCTTCTCCAGCTCACCAAGGAACATTCCATGTGTGCCACAATGAAATACTACTGCCATTCAATTACCAAAAGTTTAGTATGAGTGCAACTGTAGAAGGGGACTAATAAAGTTGAATAGAGAAATGATAATCTTGAAGGAACTTCAAAAAAATCTAATTGAGATTTTCATTCAATAATATCAGAGTTTATGTAAAACCGATAGCTAGTGGGAAGCAGCCGCATAGCACAGGGAGATCAGCTCAGTGCATTATGACCACCTAGAGGGGTGGGATAGGGAAGGTGGGAGGGAGGGAGACGCAAGAGGGAAGAGATATGGGGACATATGTATATGTATAGCTCATTGACTTTGTTCTAGAGCAGAAACTAACACACCATTGTAAAGCAATTATACTCCAATAAAGATGTTAAAAAAAAATAATATCAGGGTTTTGTGATAACTCTACCGTAGAAGTCTTGGGTTTCCACAGATGAGGATTTCATTATTAACTACTCTAAGATTTGCCAAAAATACAAGCAATGAAAATAACCTCCCCTCTAAAACCAAAAAATCCAATTAAAATTTTTTAAGTTTAGTCTTCCAAATTAGCTGATATTTTCCAAAAATAATGTTTTTTATTTGATTCAAAATGATGGCCTTACCTCACCTAAATCATTATTTTTCTCAAAACTGAGGGGAAATGCAAATTGTGGAGATAATGGCATTCAAGTATTCCGGATGCAGAAGGAAAGAGCAGAAACACAATTTTAAGCACAGGAGGTAACAAGGAGTGAGGAAGGGATGGGTATTTTTTTTAATAAGATAAAATTTGCTAGCAAAACTAGTTTATGTCAAAAAAAAAAAGTCAAACATTTTTTAAAAAGAGGCAAGGTCTGAAAAAATAAAATCCTCAGTGGGAATTAGGAAAGCCGACAACATTGTCGATTGTGATTCATTTGAGAAGAAGCTCAAATAGGGAAAGGTGAATTTATTTTTTTTGCTAAGAAAAATATGATCAGTTACACAAAACATTCCAAGACACCAGCCTAAGAGACCAACAAACACTGAAGAAATCTTTTGTGGCCTTCTTTGAAGGCCACTAAGGTTCAAAACTCTAAGAGAAACGTACTGTTAGTCTGAAACTAGTTTTCTCCATAGCAATGACTCAACAATGAGGCATCTTTTCTTAAACTAATTGCTGGGTTAGCTCAAATCGTGAGCCAATAAAGCAAGCTGAAGGTGACTGAAATAATTCATCAAATAGCAGTCTTCATCTCTGCAACCCTTTGACAAGAGACTCTGCAACTGATAGGAGACGAATGCTAATTCACCCAATATATTGGTCAACTCCACATAAAAGGTTGATCAGCCTTAGCTTGAAACATAAAAACACCTCAGGGAAGATGCAAAGAGAACTCTGAAGCTTTCTTGGGTAGTCTGTCACTTGTTTATTCTTACCTGTTGAAATCCTCTAGCCTGCCCCACCATAATGATAGTTCAGCCTTTCAAAGCATGAGCATGATCGAGAAACTCACAAATTCCCACTCAGCCTCAACTACTTGTTTCTTTCCTCCTTATCTACACAGGACTATACTCAAGTTATCACCCCATACTTCCCTCCCATGTCAACCTATAACATTAGGTGTATCTAAAGGTCTCTATACAAATAAAATCATTACTTTGGGAAGGAGGCAGTCTGATATTCTCTCAAAGATCATGAAAAAAAAAAAAAAGTATGTCTTATACTTGGATCACTCAGATTCTTGCCCAACAAATTTTGCTGAGCAGATTATCCTCACCCAACTCAATGATGGTTGAATAGGTCCAAATGGGGGAGGTCCAAGTGGGAGGACTAAAAACTTGGAGGAGTTAGAAAGACCATATTTCACCACCCCAAAGGCAGGGTAGAAGGAGAGGGAGAGACAGGGAGAGGGAGAGAGGGAGAGGGAGAGGGAGAGAGGGAGAGAGGGAGAGAGGGAGGGAGGGAGGGAGGGAGGGAGGGAGGGAGAGAGAGAGAGAGAAGAGGAGAGGAGAGGAGAGAGAGAGAAACATCTTAAATTTTTGAGGCAGGACCACATATATCTGTGATGCCATGAAAGGGGAGTTCTCTCTACTCAGTCTCTGGGAAAATATATATTGTCCAAGTTCCTGGGGGAATAAGACTTCTGAGAGCACAGGACAAGGTAAAGATTGTTCCTAATTCCAAGATACAAACAGCTCAACAGCAGTCATGTTAGAAGGAAGTTTATCTGATCTGGATATTAAAATAGCCACATCCTCTCTTTACATGCATAAAACCTTTAGAGGGAGATCAAAGCTTTTAACCTGGTCTATCCTCAAATGGACTTTTCAACCCTGACATCACATTCCCTCATATCCTTACTGAGTATCAATTCTCCTATAAGTCAATGTGCAAAATTACCTGTCTAAACAGACCATTTGCTTGTGTCTGCTATATGGTGATATTAATTTTCACTCAGGTTCTGAGGTTACTGGCTTCCAAAGAGAGCATTACTATGAGTAAATTTGGGATGGAAATAGATCACAGAATTTAAACTCAGAAGTTAGAAACCCTATCTAGACTAGATCCAACAAGAGCCATGTAGGATGGCAGGCTCAGGAAAAAGGGATAGGCGTTTGTTATAGGCATATATATTCCATGTGAAGCAAGAAGGTCTATATATTTAAAAGGACAGAGAGCCTATGGGTGGGCAATGCCTCAGGATTTGGGGGAAGGAAAGGACTTTCTTCAAGAGTGAGTCCCTTTCTCTTTCCTCCCTGGAACCAGTGGAGGGTAGAAAGATACCTACTAACCCAAAACATTTTCTCTGCTGCATTCACCTAGTTGGTGTTAGGGTCATAAAAAACATGCCATGTGTCAGTGACCCTCTCCCCCCACTAGAAAACCCATTCCTGCCAAGCAAGAGCTCAGAGATTATTCATCTTTGTCATTTCTTCCAACCTCTCCCCAACCCTCTGATGGTCTGTGATGTCTCATTGTCCTTACACTTAGGGAGCACCCTACCAGTGCCAGCTAAGAAGTCAGAATAAATAGACGTTGATTTTTACAAGCCCAGTGCTGTTCTCTCTGCATCTAACCCAACCGTTCTGTGTTTTCTGAGAACCTGCAAGCTGTTTAGCCCATTTCTAGGAATCTGAAAAGATTCAAGATTAGTATTATGCATCTGTCCCAAGCAAGACTCTGAGCAACTTGAAGAAAGGAGAAAGACCTACACACATATAAGAATGAATAGAAGACTTTATACAAACTCTTAGAGGTAAATATTAGTATAAGTTAGTTAGTTTAGGAGAAACATGTTAGTGAGGATTGCAGTTCTCAAGGAAGGATTTGTGGAGGAGGTATTTACAGTTTTTCAATTCTTTTTTGAACAAGCATTATTATCACAAATCACAAGCATTATTATTAATACATACACTTTAAAGAATTCAAACAATGTATAAATATAAGAAAAGATAAATTTCCTCCCCAAGATCACACTCCTCAAGAGATAATTACTGTTAGTGATATGGTTTATACCCTTATCTTTTCCTCTTATTATTATACATATGTACACATATCAGAATTTATTTTTACTATAATTCTTTTTTTTCATGGTTACCTTGATCATGTTCCCTCACCAGGACACACAGCTGTACCTCATTTTTACATTTTTGAACATGATATGTCATAGTATACATATAGGAGGAAAAATGTTCGGTTGAAATAGATGGGGAAAAGACATGATATTTCAAGTGGAAGAGACAGAAAGAACAGGACTGAGCATAGCATATTCCTGGGACAGCCAGAAAACGGTCTTCAGACTAGAGGAATAGTAGATGTGAAGATGAAGGTGTCAGCTTGTAAAGGGTATTGGGGACTTCCCTGGTGGGGCAGTGGTTAACAATCCTCCTGCCAATACAGGGGACATGGTTTCAAGCCTTGGTACAGGAAGATCCCACATGCCGCAGAGCAACTAAGCCCGTGTGCCACAACTACTGAGCCCCCATGCTGCGACTACTGAAGCCTGCGTGCCTAGAGCCCGTGCTCTGCAACAAGAGAAGCCACCGCAATAAGAAGCCCGTGCACCACAACGAAGAGTAGCCCCTGCTCACCACAGCTAGAGAAAAGCCCACGCACAGGAACGAAGACCCAATGCAGCCAAAAGAAAAACTAAAAAGGAAAAGATTGTAAAGGGTACTGAAAATCAAGCAAAGAATTTTAGATTTGGCTGAAAATATGAGCCTTTTTAACTCTGGGGAAACTACCCTATTTTAATGCACCATGTTTCTGTGATAAAGTCAGAGGCTGAGCTGTTACCAGGGCTGGACAACTGGACTTTGCTCCATGTACCAAAATATAGAATATCTGTTTAAAGAGTAAACAGTTTTAAAACCTGCTGCATTTACATCACAGTAGTGCAATAAAAGCAGCTGAGCCTGGCGAGTATAATTGGTTAAAACCCACAGCTAGGCACTGGATAATATGTTCTTCCATGGACTTAAGAGGAAAGTTTATTTAAAGTGTGACACTAGGGACTTCCCTGGTGGTCCAGCGGTAGAGAATCTGCCTTACAATGCAGGTTCAATCCCTGGTTGGGGAACTAAGATCCACATGCTAGGGGGCAACTAAGTCTGCGTGCCACAACTACTGAGCTCCCGTGCCTCAACTAGAGAGCCCGCGTGCCACAAACTACAGAGCCCACGTGTTCTGGAACCCACGCACCACAACTAGAGAGAGAAAACCCGTGTGCCAGAACTAGAGAGAAGCCCACACACCACAACGAAAGATCCTGCATGCCTCAAGGAAGATCCTGTGTGCTGCAACTAAGACCTGACACAGCCAAAAATAAATCAAATAAATAAATAAATAAATCTAAAAAGAAAAAACAGTGTGATGATAGCATTGGTTCTAAAATGGTGTCATAGCCTTATCTTGATCAAACCCCTTCCTTACAGCTCATCTTTTGTGTTTTTTCCTTCACTGGTGAACTGAGGTCATATCCTGGCATGTTTCATGTAAGATCAACTAACACTGGTTGGCTTGAGCTGGTAATTGTGCTCTGGAAGATAAGAAATGGAAGCAAAAAGTCTCCCAGTTCTTGCTGTGGCTCAGAACATACACTGAAAACAGACCCTCTTCAGCATCATGTTCAGCCCCCAGCAAAAAGAAAAGTGGCCTAGAAGTGTAAAAAACCTTTGCAATCTATTCTGTATGGGTCTGTATAATTTGAATTTTTAAAGAGTTAATTATTCTCATATGTGTAATATAAGGCATTTTCAATATTAAGAGATAAATTTTGAAAAGCAAAGTATTCATTCTCTTATTCCCTAGTAGACTTTTTCTCTGCTTGTTAGTCCTGTCCCTTTTTCCTCATCATTGCAATGTCTATTTTATGAACTCTACTTTACTGATTTGGACTGATTTTCCTGGGGAAAAATGATGAATAATTTTTTAAGTTCTCATAATAGGTGTCAAAGTCAGAGGCCATGTGTTCACTGAAATGAAGTTATTAATTTAACTAGATCAGAAAGTGAGAACAATAAAATTAATTTAATCCCTTTCCCTTCTATCGTCAGATCTTTTTTTAGGCCTCTTATACTTGTTTCTGACCCATTCTCCTGCCTGATTCTATTAAGAAGTCCTCTTTGGTGATATCTACTTAATGTCATTGTATATACATTAACAATGAACTATCTAAAAAATGAAGAAAACAATCTCATTTACACTGGCATAAAAATTAAAATACTTATAAATAGGGCTTCCCTGGTGGCGCAGTGGTTGAGAGTCTGCCTGTTGATGCAGGGGACACGGGTTTGTGCCCTGGTCCGGGAAGATCCCACATGCCGTGGAGCGGCTGGGCACGTGGGCCATGGCCGCTGAGCCTGTGCGTCTGGAGCATGTGCTCCGCAATGGGAGAGGCCACAACAGTGAGAGGCCTGCGTACCGCCAAAAAAAAATAAAAATAAAAAATAAAATAAAATACTTATAAATAAATTTAACCAAGGAGGTAAAATATCTATCTATACACTGAAAACTACAAGACACTGAAGAAAAAAATTGAGGAAGACACACACACATAAAAATGATATCTCATGTTCATGAGTTGGAAGACTTAATATTGTTTAAATGTTCATACTATCCAAAGTGATCTACAACTTCAATGCAATCCCTATCAAAATTCCAATTACATTTTTCACAGAAACAGAAAAAATAATCCTAAAATGTGTATGGAACCACAAAAGAGCCCAAATAGCCAAAGCAATGTGATAAAGAGCAAGGGCAACACACACTTCCTGACTATATTACAAAGCTATAATAATCAAAATATTATGGCACAAAAACAGAAACATAGATCAATGGAACAGAATAGAGAGCCCACAAATAAACCCAAACACATATGGTCAATAAATATTTGACAGGGGAGCCAAGAATATTCAATTGGGAAAGTATAGTTTCTTTAATAAATGCTTCTGGGAAAACTGGATATTAACAGGCAAAAGAATGACGTTGGACCCCTATTTACAACACTCACAAAAATTAATCCAAAATAAATTAAAAGCTTAAATGTAAGACCCAAAACCATAAAACTCTTAGAAGAAAACATAGGGAAAACTTCCTTGGCATTGGTCTTAGCAATGATTTTTTGGATCTGACCCCTAAAGCACCAGAAACAAAAGCAAAAATCAAGTGGGACTACATCAAACTAAAAGGCTCTGCATTAACAGAAATTAAGCCCTAGAGATAAGCAAGACAGAAGGAATAACTGAATTTTAGGGGTCACACAGTTAATCCAGACTTTGTCTATATTTCCAGCCTTATAACCAGACACCTCCACACTTAGCATTCACTCAATTAACAAGTATTTCACTAACAACATATTTGGCATGTTTTTAAGGCCCTACGTTCTGAGTGAGAGAACATTATAACAAACATACCATGCCGTTACTACATCTCTATCCTTTTGCACATATTGTTTTTTCTGCCTGAAATGCCCTTTCACCCTCTGGACTACCTGGTGAATACCTATTCATATATTAAGTTCCAGTTTAAATAGTCCCTTTCTGGTAAGCCTTCTATAGATTCAGTGTAGAATTAATTTGCTCAAGTTTCCTTTGTACCTTGTGCATATGTCTACTATTATATTTAACCACTCTATTTCAGTCATTTACTTATTATAAGTTGCCTCCTTCTTGGACTGTGAGTTCCTTGAAGTCAGATACTGTGTTTTGTACATGATCAAGTGCCTCGTGATTGCAAAACCCTTAGCACAGAATTGATGCCTAACAAATGTATTAGGTGAAAGGATCTATCTGATTTCTAACCCACCCTTCCTTGATGGGCAGGGCCAAGTGTAATAAATGATGATGGTCACACAGGAACACGGAAAGGTTGCAAGTTGTGGGTTACTCATTACTGCAGTTACAGACCAAGGAAAGCACATGAAGATTCATATTGGAGGCAATGTTATGACCAAAGTCAGGAATAGGATCCCCATTAAGGTCCACAGTCAAATTGGCCCTGAGAATTGAGGGAACATGACAGAGCAATAAAGAGTATAATTCTGGAGAATTAACTCTGGCTGAGGCACTGGGTTAAACCTGCCTCTAACCCTTGCAGGCTGTGTAAGATTGGGCAAGTTTCTTAATCTCTCTATTCAGTTTCCTCATCTATAAAAGTGGGCATAATAATAAATAGTACTATGGTAGTTTTAAATAATATCTGCACATTATTTGACATTCCTCCCATGACAAGTTAAATCTAATCCTTCTCACCTTGCTTCTATTGAGCAGAATGTGGCAGAAATGACCTTGAATGATTGTCAAGGCTAGGTTATAAACGATGATGCAGTGATACAACTTCTCTTGGCTCTCTCCCTCTTGAGGTTTGTGCCTGTGAAGTCCTGAGCTGCCATGTAAAAAGTATATGAACACTGAATCTGCCATACTGAAGAAACCAGATAAAGAGACCACATGAGGATAGAGAGATATCTGAAGACTGTCTGGTTCTAGATATTTGAGTCCTCCCAACCCAGGTGCGTACATGTGAGTGAGCTTTCAGCTGACTCCAACCCCAGCTTTTGAGCTACCCAGTCTGACACTGAGTATAGGAAAAGTGTGGTACTCCACTAAGTTTTGCCCAAATTGCAAATTTGTGGGCAGACATATTTTTTTAATTTTTATCTTAAGCCACTGTGTTTTGGTTTCAAAGATGGAGTCCTTCTATAATAAAATCTAAAATAAATGGCTTTGGAACTAGATAGAGGAAGAAGCTGGAATAACTTAGACTGTTAGCCAAAGCTTGGTGAACCAAGAGGCTGTTTATGAGGGTTTAAAAAACGTTTTAAAAAATGTTATTGAAAGTTGGAGGAAAATGTGCAGTTGTTTTATAGTGACAGGAAATTTAGCAGCATTGTTGCCTACAGTAAGTTGGAAAATAGAAAATGTACCTAATGAGGTGGATGATCAGGTAAGGGGATTCCCAGGCAAAGTATTTGAAGGTGCTACCTGACTTTCTTTGTGTGCATGTGTGTGTGTGTGTGTGTGTGTGTAGCCTATAGTAAAATGTGAGAGGATAGAGGTAAAGTAATGAAAAATAACTACTTTATATAATATGTGTGTGTGTGTGTGTGTGTGTGTGTGTATAAGGGAGCTAGGACTTTCTGAATTTGAAAATAAAGTTGGTTCTTAGTTTCCATCTCTCATATGGCAAACGATGCTAAAATTAAGAAATGGGTTTCTAGGGACTTCTGTCATGGTGCAGTGGTTAAGAATCCGCCTGCTAATGCAGGGGACACAGGTTTGAGGATCACACATGCCACAGAGCAACTGGGCCCTGCGCCACAACTGCTGGTCCTGCGCTCTGGAGCCCACGGGCCACAACTGCTGAGCCCTAGTGCTGCAACTACTGAAGCCCACACGCCTAGACCCCATGCTCCGCAACTAAGACAAGCCACTGCCATGAGAAGCCTGCACACCGCAACGAAGAGTAGTCCCCACTCACCACAACTAGAGAAAGCCTGTGCACAGCAAAGAAGATGCAACACAGCCAAAAATAAATAAATAAATTTATAAAAATAAGAAATGGATTTCTAGAAACGATCAATTCTAGATGTCATAGGAAAAGTGATCAAAAGATGCAGCCAAATGTGACTTTAGAACCTCAGGAAATTTAAGATGGGTGCCTCAAACAGAGAAATATAAAGCCCCTCCAATTATCTTAAGAACATGCTTTGTAGATCCTCTTCATAAACTAATAGGGTTTCTAATAATCTTAGGCATGTTTTCAATAGCTGCCTTACAGGAAGGCCAAGGTGGATAAGGCTGATGCCAGTGAGATTTGTGGGTGTGACCTTTGTCCAATGGAGTGACCCCAACAAGATTCATAGCAGGCCCATAAAGTTCTTAAAAGAATGGCATGAACAGGCTGAGTAAACAATTCAGCTGCAAACACCAGCCATTTCCTATGGAGAAGGAAAAATGTGTCCCAGCGTGCAGAACCAAAAGTTGTGGAGAATCATTCCCAGGTACTAGGACTGAGTTCTGATCAAGGAAATGACAACATGAGATGACAGGATTTTAGACCAGGAATTCCTGTGTGCTTCCCATTCTCCTCTTTTTCAACAGGAGGGTCTATAGCAGTTCAACTGTGCCTGCTCCACCAATATACGTTGAGGGTGTGGACGAAAGACAGCTTATCTCCTGAGGTCTCAGGGTTTCACATGGAGAGGAACTCTATCCAGAGAACTGTATTCGAGGATGTACAGACTATAAGTCTCATCTGTACCTGGATCTGATTTTGATGACCTCAGTGTTAAGCCTGAAGCCACAATAGATGAGACTTCTGGGGGGTTTTGAGTGGGGGTGAGTATATTTTGATGTGGGACAAATACAAATAATTTGAGGACAAAGGGCAAGACGGTGGTGGTTTTAAGAGCTATCTGTAAATTCTTTGACATTCCTTTTATAAAATGGTGGAATCTAATCTCCTTTCTTTTGAATATAGCTGGTCTCAGTGACTTGCTTCAGAAAAATATTGAATGAAGCTAAAGTGACATTTCGTGACTTCCAAGACTAAGTTAGAAGAGTTAAAATAGCTTTCATCTGGCTTGCTGTCTCTCTCTCGAGACATGCACCTTGAAGTTTAGCCATCCTAAAGCCACCAGGTTGGAGAGACCTTGTGACGAGATCATGTAAAGATAGAGAGATATGCCTGAGAAGCCTCAGCTGATCAGTCCAGGCACCAGACATGTGAATGTGAAGAAGTTTTCAAGATGACCCCAGCCTCAGGCACGGACTGACCTCAACTTCATAGGAGAACCTAAACCAGAATTCTTAGCTAAGAAACTTTTAAATTCCTGAACCACAGAAACCATGAGAGAGAATAAATGATTTTTGTCGTTTCAAGCCATTAAGTCTTACACGTATTTGTCATGCAGCAATAGATAATTAATTCAAAATTAGCTCGCTGGGTTGTTGTGAGGATTAAATTAGATTATGCAAGTAAAGGGCTTAGTATAATGCCTGAACCATAGTAAGCACTAAATAAATACTAAATAAAACCAGATGCTAATACTGGATGAGGTTCTAAGCAAAAGTAAGAAGGAAAGAGAGCTGAGGATCCAGTAAATCTGAAGGCAAGAAAGAGTATATAAATTGGTAGAGGTATGGCTGAATTCCAATAATGTCCTGTCACTAGTTGTGGTGTAGTGCAGGTGAGTGAGTGGGAGAGTCAGGTTCATTTAAAGGAGCTCCAATAGATATTTTAGGATTCCCCTAGGTCAGTTATTTCAGAGAATCAGTCCTGAATCAGTTCAGAGAATAGCAAATGAAACTGATTTTGAAGGAAGAAAATTCTTGTCATTTTCACTTTTTTTGCACTTCCTCCCAGTGGTAGACATGATTCATAGCTGATTCAAAAGATGTAGGTGTGTGTGGAGCAGCAGGTTAGGTTCTGAATAAGCCACGTGCTTAGGGAAGTATCCCTCTTACTTCTGGCTCTGATATTGTCCATTGAACACATTTTATAAAGTACTGGGGAGCTGATAAGTCTCATGAAAACTGATGGAGGCAGAAGAAAAACACTGTATTGATTTTAAAAAGAGAGTAAAATAAAAGACTCAAATCTTAATAAAGTCAATAGATGAATACTATTTTCATTTCAGATTCATCTAGTTAGAAAGAAAGTGAGAAAGGGGAAAAAATCTATTACCAATATAGGAAGTCAAAATAGAGCAAAATCGCATTCACACAAAAAGCTCAAAGGAGACAACTAAACTTTGTTCTAAATAAAACATGGGGTCCTCAGAGGCAGGCACATTAGAAAAGACCACTGATCAATTAACTAGGACCAAACACCAGAGCAAGTATGTGAGTTCCCTGGGTATATCTGAATTTCAAAAATAAAAAGATGTTCTCAAGTTGAACTTAATTCAAAGTTATTTTTGAAGTTTTCATACTTTAGATAATAGCCCACTATGATTGATAAGATGAAACAATGCTTTGAAACACACAGTCTTCTCTTCTTTGAAACATACTTTGATAGCACATTGCTGGAAAAGATGCAATTGAAAATCATGGAAATGGTGAAAAGATGACTCACCATTTGATGTCATTTTGTTAGCCTGTGAGGCAGGTCACGTTAAGCTCTATAAGGGTCAACTTTTTTTCTCCCGTATCTGCCTTGCCTTTGAGCCTAATCTTCTAAGTGCGCTAGGTAGTGCATTTCATTTTTATTTGCATCATTCATAGTAATAATTACATTCTACCTTGGGACTCAGAATGTACAAACATTCACATGTACATATAACTGAAACTAAAGTTTTATGCTAGCTATGACTCAGTAAATGGATTGTGTAACCTACTAGTGGATAGCTGACCAACACTTTAGATACCACTGTGCTAGGATATTGCCTAGTCCTTTTGAAGTTAAATTTGTTGATTCCCCTATGAATTGCTCAAATTTTCAGTCAATAAATCCATCTGATTTGAGGTGTTATCTGTCTGGAGATTTATTTGGATTTCTATTCAAACAATCTTTACTGTGTCAAATATGACTTTCATATATGACATATTCCAGGCATATAGGAATGAAGGATATAATGGAAAATAAACACAGTGCTACTTTCAAGGAGTTTAAGGTTAAAAAAATAGGTATTTAAAAAATAGCGTTATGAATATAAAATCAAAAAAATATAATTGCTATAAAGAAAGCCTACAAGATTCAGTGATAAAGAAAACAAAATAACATAAGAGACTTAATTACTTAGATAGAGTGATCAAAGAAGGATTTTTCTGTAAAGATGATATCTCTCCCAGATCCTATCTAGACTATTAGGTGCTCCTCAATAATTGGCCTCCTTCTTTTCCATTTTAATGTGGTCTTAATTAGGATGATGGTTCCCCAGCTAAATATTCTATTTCTCAGCTTCCTTGGCAGCTAAGTATAACCAAGTGACTAAATTCTAGTCACTGGGATGTGAGCAGAAGCAATTTGTGCCATTTCTGGGTGGTGTTCTATTATTATTATTGTTGTTATTATTACTGTTACTGTAAGAACTCAACATGAGATCTACCTTCTTAACAAAATTTTAAGTGCACAATACAGTGCAACTGAACATGCACTTCATCTTTTTCCCCTTCCAACTAGCTGGAAGATGGCACACTCTGGGACTTAGACTCAGAAATGTAAGTCATGTGTGAAAATTGCTGAGTTGCCTATCAAACCTGGATCACCAATCTTTGGGCTCCCACATGAAAAATAAATATACTTCCATATTATTAAGCCACAGTATTACAGACCCGCTTTGTTCTGTCCCCAAAATAAAATAGTGCAAGGACTTAAAGATGACAGGAACTAGCCATTTGAAGAATGGGGTTTATAGGTAGTGGTTGAGGGGGCAAGGGTGTGCAAGGCAGAGGGAACAGTGTATACAAAACCCCCAAGGAAGGGAAGAGTTTTCTAGTGTTCCAGAGAAGAGAGAAGGATGACATGCCTGGAGTATAACAGATGAACGAAGGGTGGAATGATATTGAGTGAGATGGATGAAAGCAAAGCTGACCACAATGGTGTTTTGAATAGGTATGATAACAGTTATCAAGGTATGTCAAGGTGATTGAGAGAACTCCATGATAACAAGTATTAAGCATCTTGAAATGTGCCTGGTATATATTAGGTGCTTGATTCTTATTCTTCCTCTTCCCTTTCTTTGGTTCACTCTGAATCTCCAATCTGCTGCTTCCTCCCTGTTTAACGACCTAGCAGGGAATTTCTACAGCAGTTCAAACTTTGTCTAAGGACCAGTTTATCTCTGGAATTGATCAAATGACTGACTACCAAAACCACATGGCACAGATACATGTCTTTGTCCCAGATGAAGGTTAGTATTTTGCCTGATTCTACATAAAGGGCAGACCCATAGAGATGCTGTAACTTTTATTTGCACTAATTTTCATAAGACGTCACATCATTGCTTCATTGACGATTCGGGATAATTAAGGTCAATGTTCATTTTTGTCTTATTGTTATGAAGTAAAATTAGTTCAACCCCAGTCAGCTCAAACCACAAACAATATAATCCAATTTCCTTTCACTCTCATAACTTATTTTAGCTGTCTTTTATGCTAAACTTGTTAGTAAATCAACTTTAATACTTTAATATCTGCAAACAAAATGTTCTGCTTTTATTTTAATGTCACTATGTCCAGCTTGAATAGGTCTTTAAAATGATTTGCAGCACATCCTACTGACATGCAGAGATTTAAAAAACTTAATAATAATAAAACAAAATCTGTTTTCATTGATAGAAATTTCCAGCTGTTTTCTCAAAAACTATCAAATGTAATGAAAGAGGTATGAAGGATTTAAACATAAAGATTGCCTAATTGGCTGGAAATATTTGAAATTATACCACTAGGTTTATAGACATGAGGCAAAACAGACTGCTATTTTCAACTAGGATGAAATTCTAGGAGCACTGTAATTTACCTTCTATTATTTTAGCCGGAGTCGTATGAGAACTAACTTCAGGGATCTAATTTATCAGCACTGTAGAAAGATATTTTCACATTTTCTTTTAGTATACTAATGAAAATATACAGCAAACCCATTTAGATGCACTAATAAATTCTTTGCGTGGGGGGATGACAAAATAAAAATTATTTAGGCAATTTGGGTGGAACTTGATCCTTAAGTTTAAATAATGAACATTATTCCACTAACCTTAAAGAAAAAACAACACAACTCCCACTTCTCTCTGACAAATCGCTCAACTGAGCCACCCACTCTAAAGGTCTAACACAGCTCATAAACTCTGTGAATAGGTACAGCAGGAAAAAGCAAAGATGTAGCATTTTGGATGACTGGACCATTGATTAAACCTCAAATTTAACCTTGTTACCTGAAAAAAAAAAAATACAGTCCACAATATTCCTCTCTAAAATAACAGCAAAGATATTTTTATGGAAATAACTTCCAGTAGTAGTATTCTGCCACCTGGAACCTTCCGAAATGAATCATCCTAAATAATTGTGCTTTCCTAATAAGCTTATATCTAACACATTTGATTTTGAATTTTATGATCTCTCTTAAATAGAACGTGTAGACCAGAATTTACTCTTCACTGATGATTCAAGGCCATCATTTTGAAAAACGATCATCTTGCCCTGTTATGATACAGAGATATTCTCAACGGCTATTCGGCTTGACCCCACTCTAAATAGCATTGGATGACCCTGAGTTTTTTATTTTTGAATCATTGTGATTGTCACTGTGATTTCTTTGAGTCTCTTTACTTGCCACCTGGTCCTGCTTTGTTTCTCTCAAAAAGAAAGCTTCATGTGGTTTTGAAGTCCTAAAAAACACATTTTGAATACTTGCTCTGTGCCTTAGTGGCAAGAGGACTTCAAACAACATCCTTACTTTTCTGGGCTGAAGTTTTCTCATATGCAAAATAGCATATTATACTCTTAATATGATTTCTCTATAACTCACTTTCACATTTTTATATATAGCTTCCATGGAGAACCTTTCAGTAACATGAGGTAACCAATGCTATGTCCCTGAATATTGTTATAATTGCAGCCAAAGTCAAAGAAATGTGTTTTAATTGGTCAAAGTAGTGTAACAGCATATAAAATTTAATTTTAATTTAATCTCTGAAATACAAGAATGTGAGGGCCAGAGAAATTAAAAAGCTTTCTTAAAAGTTATACTGCTAATGGCAGAATCTACAGGTACCATGTCCTTCCAACTGAGGCAGATTCTTTAAAACTGACTCCATAGATCTGAGTTCTAGTCCTGGTTCTGCTGTTAACTCTCTGAGTGATCTAGGGCTGAGTGATGAATTTCTCTAGACTTCAATTTACTCATCAGTCATAAATGACAGCTGAATTAGATTAAAGGGCTCTTTTCATATTATTAATAAAAAGGAATGAAGTACTGACATATGTGACATTATGTGAAAACATTATGTGAAATGAAAGAGGTCAGTCACACAAAAGGTGGCATATTGTATGATTCCATTTATATTGAAATGTCTAGAAAAGGCAAATCTATAGAGACATAAAGTAACTCAGTGTTGGGCAGGGGCTGCAGGGAGGGTAGCAATGGGGAGTGACTGCTAATAAGCATGGGATTTCTTCTGGGGAGGACAAAATATTCTAAAATTAGATTGTGGTAATGCTTGTAGACTCTGTGAACATACTAAATACTGCTGAATTGTACACTTAAATGAGTGAATTGTATGGTATGTAAAATTTGTATCAATAAAGTTGTTATTTAAAAAAAGAAAAAAGGGCCATTTCCAGATCTGGCATCCTTTAATTTTACTGTAAGGATCCACATGCTACAGTTCCTAATTTCCATACCAATTTTCTTAATGCCTAGCTTAAGTGTCACCTGGTGAATTTTAACAATTAAATGAATATCACATGCAACACTTCTTTGTTTATTGTCTTCAGATGACATTTGGAAAGAGAATATAGAGGATAGCATCATATTATTTGTCTAGTTATTTATGCTAAGAAAGTTGTGGGTAGGATCATGTGTTACAAAGTGTCTACGTTTGGACCTGCTAAGAAGCATAATATCTAAAACAATCAAAATCTAGTACAATTCCATTTGTAAAGAAATAATGAAATTCTAATTAGGCACTTGATGTAACTCTGGAATATTCACATACTATGATTAATGAGAGAAGTGATTGGTATGTTTTGTTTGATGATTACCAAGTATGTTTGCCAGAATCTATGTTTATGCATTTCATTTTTTAAAATAGAAGTATTTGAGCAGAAGTATTTATTATGTATTTGAAAATGAAGACACACACATATAGCTATAATTTGTTGGGTTTGTGTCTATCAGGGACATGATCAACAACTATTTTATACAGGTTCTCCTCAAAAGAAATGTAAGTCACAAAATAAATGGCAATATATTTAATATTTAGCTTTACTCAACTAGGAAAGTAACAAAGACTACCTAGAAACAATCGATATGTTTAAAAAAAAAAGAAATTCTGTTAGGGGATATGGCCAAGATGGCAGAGTAGGAAGATCATGAGCTCACCTCCTCCCATGGGCACACCAAAATTACAGCTATTTACAAAGCAACTATCTGTGAGAGTGACCTGAGAACTAGCAGAAAAGATGTTCTACAACTAAAGATATAAAGAAGGAACTACAATGAGACGAGTATGAAGGGTGGAGATGTGGTATAGTCAAGACCCACACCCCCAGGTAGGTGACCCACAAACGGAGGGTAATCACAACTGCAGAGGTTCTCCTCAAAAAGCAAGGGATCCAAGCCCCACATCAAGCTCCCTAGGCTGTGGGTCCTGCACTGGGAAGATGAGCCCTCCAGAATACCTGGTTTTGAAGGTCAGCAGGGCTTGTGTACAAGAGAGCTCTTAAAGGTCACTCACAAAATCTCACTTGCTTGGAGTTCAAGACAGACACAGTAATTTTAAAGGCACCTGGGTCAGATCCACTTGCTCATCTTGGACAGCCTCACAGACAGTCAGGAGGCAACTGGAACTCCACCTGGGCATATAGATGCTGGCAAAAAATATTCTGGAGTCCTCCCTCTAGTGCAGTAGTGCAAGGGGCTTACCTATCCACCAGAGGGCTGGCACCAGATCCAGGAACTCCACCCTAGAAGAAGCCAGGCAGGGACACAGTCCCCCACAGCAGGCTGGCACCAGCCCCAACCCCTGCAGGCCCCACAACCAGCCATGCCAGAATCCAACCCTGCCCACCAACAGGCTGGAGCCATGGCACAGAGCAGGACCTGGAAGCCAACCAAGCCATGGGCTAGCTTGCCTAGCACTGTCACCACGGTGGTCTACCCACTGCAACAGAAGGGCCCTCACAGCCTACATAGAGGGCAGCCCTAGAGAATACAGTGCTGATGACCAGAGGGGGCTATGCTACTGGGCCCCATAGGATGTCTCCAAAATGAGGCCGCTTCTCCAAGATCAGGAAACATAACAAACTTACCTAAAACACAGAAATAAACACAGAGAATTAGGCAAAATGAAGAGACAGGAATATGTTCCAAATGAGGGAACAAGACAAAACCCCAAAGAAGAACTAAGTGAAGTGGAGACAAACAATCTACCAGATAAAGAGTTCAAGGTAATGATTATAAAGATGTTCAACAAACTTGAGAAAAGAATGGATGAACACAGGGAGAATTTAACAAAGAGTTTGAAAATATAAAAAAGAACCAAACAGAGCTGAAAAATACCATAACTGAAATAAAAAAATATATGGAATCAACATTAGATTAGATGATACAGAGGAATAAATCAGTGAACTGAAAGACAGAGTAGTGGAAATCACCCAAGCTAAACAGAAAAAGGCACTTTAAAAAATGATAGCAGCGTAAGAGACCTCTGGGACAACATCAAGCATACTAACATTCACATTATAGGGGTCCCAGAAGGAGAAGGGAGAGAGAGAAAGGCAAAGAACTTATTTGAAAAAAATAATAGCTGAAAAATTCCCTAACCTGGGAAAGGAAGCAGACATCCAGATCCAGGAAGCACAGAGAATCCCAAACAAGATGAACTCCAACAGGTCCACACCAAGACACATTGTAATTAAATGGCAAAAATTAAAGATAAGGAAAAAATCTTAAAACCAGCAAGGGAAAAGCAACTAGTTATGTACAAGGGAACTCCCATAAGCCTATCAGCTGACTTTTCAGCAGAAACTTTGCAGGCCAGAAGGGAGTGGCATAATATATTCAGAGTGATAATAGGAAAAAACCTACAGCCAAGAATACTCTACACAAAAAGGCTATCATTCAGATTTGAAGGAGAGATGAAGAGTTTTACAGAGTAATAAAAACTAAGAGTTCAACACCACTAAAGCAACTTTACAAGAAATGTTAAAAGCACTTCTCTAAGTGGAAAAGAAGACCACAACTAGAAATGTGAAACTTATGAAAGGAAAAATCACACTGGTAAAGGCAAACATACAGTAAAGGTAATAGCTCAACCACTTATAAAGCTAGTAGGAAGATTAAAAGACAAAAGTAGTAAAATCATCTATATTCATAATAAGTAATTAAGGAATACACACAATAAAAAGATGTAAAACATGATGTCAAAAACATTCAACATGTGGGGGAGTAAAAATGCAGAATTGTTAGAATGCATTCAAACTTAAGAGGTCATCAACCTAAAAATAATCATATATATACTGCTATATATAAACTTCATGGTAACCACAACCAAAAATCAATAATAAATAGACAAAAAAGAGAATGGAATCCAAATATAACACTAAAGAAAGTCATCAAATCACAAGGGAAGAGAGTAAAAGAAGAAGAAAGGAACAAAAAGAATTATAAAAACAACCAAAAAAGAATTAAGAAAATGGCAGTAAGTGCATACCTGCCAATAATTACTTTAAATGTAAATAGATTCATGCTCCAATCAAAAGACACATAGTGGCTGAATGGATTAAAAAACAAGACCCATATATATGCTACCTACAAGAGACTCACATCAGATCTAAAGACACACACAGACTCATATTGAGAGGATGGAAAAAGTTACTCCAAGTGAATGGAAACAAAAAGAAAGCTGAGGTAGCAACAGTTATGTCAGACAAATAGACTTTAAAACAAAGACTGGAGTCAGAAACAAAGGACATTCATAATGATTAAGGGATTAATCCATCAAGAAGATATAACAATTGTAAATATATATGCACCCAGCATAGGACCACCTCAATACATAAAGCAAATAATAACAGACATAAAGGAAGAAATTGATAGTAACACAATAATAGTGGGGGACTTTAACACCCCACTTACATCAATGGACAGATCATCTAGACAGAAAATCAATAGGGAAACACTAGCCTTAAATGACACATTAGATCAAATAAACTTAATAGCTATATATAGAATATTCCATCCAAAAACAGCAGAATACACATTCTTTTCAAGTGCATGTGAAACATTCTCCAGGATAGATCACATGCTAGGCCACAAAACAAGTCAATCATTTAAGAAGACTGAAATCATATCAAGGATCTTTTCTGACAACAATGGTATGAGACTAGAAAGCAACTATAAGAAAAAAACTGCAAAAAACACAAGGAGGCTAAACAACATGCTACTAAACAACCAATGGGTCACTGAAGAAATCAAAGAGGAAATTAAAAAATACCTAGGGACAAATGAAAATGGAAACACAATGATACGAAATCTAGGGGATGCAGACAAAGCAGTTCCAAGAGGGAAGTTTATAGTGATACAAACTTATCTCAGGAAATGAGAAAAATCTCAAGCAACAATCTAACCTCACACCAAAAGTAACTAGAAAAAAAAGAACAAACAAAACTCAAAGTTAGTACAAGGAAAGAAATCATAAAGATCAGAGCAGAAATAAATGAAATAGAGACTGAAAAAAACAATAGAAAAGATCAATGAAACTAAGAGCTGGTTCTTTGAAAAGATAAACAAAATTGATAAACCCTTAGCCAGACTCAACAAGGAAAAAAGAGAGGATGCTCAAGTAAATAAATTCATAAATGAAAGACAAGTTACAACTGACACCACAGAAATGCAAATTATCATAAGAAGTTACAATGAACAATGATAAAACAATAAGATGGACAATCTAGAAGAAATGGATAAATTCCTAGAAACACACAATCTCCCAAGACTGAATCAGGAAGAAATAGAAAATATAAATAAACTGATTACCAGTCATGAAGTTGAATCAGTAATTAAAAAAAAAAACTCTCAACAAATAGAAGTCCAAGACCAGATGGCTTAACAGTTGAGTTTTACCAAACACTTAAAGAATTTATCCCTGGGATGCAAGGATGGCTCAACATATGCAAATCAATAAATGTTATACACCACGTTAATATTGATACAATGAAAGATAAAAATCATATGATCAAAACTCCTAGAAGAAAACATAGGCAGTATGTTCTTTGGTATCAGTCTTAGCAATAATTTTTTTGATACGTCCCCTCAGGCAAGGGAAACAAAAGCAAAAACAAACAAATGGACTATGTCAAACTAAAAAACTTTGCACAGCAAAAGAAACTATGAACAAATGAAAAGGCCACCTACTGAATAGGAGAAAACAGTTGCAAATGATATATCCAATAAGGAGTTAATATCTAAAATATACAAAGAATTCATACAACTCAACATCAAAAATAAACTTTACTAAAAAATGGGCAGAGGCCCTGAATAGACATTTTTCCAAAGAAGACATACAGATGGCCAACAGACACATGAAAAGATGCTCATCATCACTAATCATCAGGGAAATGCAAATCAAAACCACAATTAGACATCACTTCACAACCGTCAGAATGGCTACCATAATATAGTCAACAAATAATAAGTGTCGGTGAGGATGTGGAGAAAAGGGAACCCTAGTATACTGTTGGTGGGAATGTACATTGGTACAGCCACTATGGAATAGTAGCAATGTTCCTCAAAAAATTAAAAAAGGGAATTACCATATGATCCAGCAATTCCACTTCTGCATATATTGTTATATCCAAAGAAGTAAAAACACTAATTCAAAAAGATATATGGATCCCAATGTTCATAGCATCATTATTTATTATAGCCAAGATATGGAAACAACCTAGGTGTCCATCAACAGATGAATGGATAAAGGAAGTGTGGTATATATACAATAGAATATTGATCACCCATAAAAAAAAGAGTAAAATTTGTCATTTGCAACAACATGGATGGACCTTGAGGATATTCTGCTTAGTGAAACAAGTCAGACAGAGAAAGATAAATACTGTATTTTTCGCTTATATATGCAATCTAAAAAATAAAACAAACAAACAAACAAGCATAACAAAAGAGAAATGGACTCACAGATACAGAAAACAAATGGGAAGTGGGTGGTTGCCAGAAGGGAGGAGAGTGGGAGGATGAGTGAAATAGTTTAGGGAGATTAAGAGATAAAACTTCTATCTATAAAATAAATAAGTCATGGGGATGTAATGTATAGCATAGAGAATATGGTCAATAATACTGTAATAATTTTTTATGGTAACTAGAATTATCATGATGATCATTTTGCAATATATAAAAATGTCAAGTTGCTATGTCATACACCTGAAACTACTATAATGTAAGTCAATAAAAAATTAAAAAATAAGAAATTCTATTAAGCATGAAGTTGCAAGTTTATCTACATTGTCACCTGTTTGAAAACATTCCCATGGGTAGAACAGCAGTCGCTATATTTCTTCCCTCTTTTTGAAGTTATGCTTTTATAACTTTACTAGAGAGAGACAAGAAAGACAGTGGTCCACTTGTCTTTCTTGGACAATTAATTTGATTCTATTTATGTAGTTTTGTGTTTAGCCATTTTAATTGATGTTAGAGGATAATTTATAGAAGAAAGTTTTTGGAGTTGTTTTGAATTATAAATGACCAATGTAAAGAAAATTCTTTTTTTATTGGATTTAAGAATCTAATAATTGGGATCCATTTTTCAAAATATTACTTCAACATCAACAAACATAAATTAAGAGACATGGGTCAGAATGGCTTTACCTGGGTTTGAATCCCAGTTATACCACTTATGTACCGACTGACACAAGTAAAGTTACTCATATTTCATGTGCCTCTGTTTTTCCATCTATAAAAAGGATAATAATAATACCTACCTATAGAATTGTTGAGGGGATTAAATACAAAAATGTGCATAGCAAGATTTTAAAAGTACCTTGCATATTATAGTAGTAAATAAATGTAAATTGTAGTTGTTGTTACTGAGGTCTTTTGTTTGCATTATCTTGTTCTCTAGTTAAAACAAGCAATACAGCATAATGGTTAAGAGTATATTCCCTCCATCTAAATTTCTTAGGTTGAAATCTTAACTTGGCCACTTACTTTATGTAAAGTTGGTGAAATTCTTACCTAGTCTCTATTTCAATTTCCCCATCATCCAAATGTGAATAGTAATAATAGCATTTAGTGTCTAGTGCTATTGTAAGGATCACATAGGTTTGTATTTCATATATAGTAAACTTTCAGTAGGATTAGCTAGTATAATAAATATTATTCTTTGTGATTGCATAAGCAAAGTACATAGATATTTGTTTATGAAATTTGTGGATTTTGCTAGAGTTTTGATATAAAAAATTATGTCCTGTTACCCTCTTAAATGCCATGCCAGCTGTCACGATTTCCTGCTTGAAAAATATGGGCACTGCATTTCTAATTATTATCTACTGGAAAATAGAGTTTATCTTACAGTCACAATGTAATTGCCCAGGCAGCAATGCTCACACTACAACTCTCTAAGAAAAACCCCATTGACAAGTCTGCTGGACCTCCCTTGCCTGAGGAAAAGCAAGTTTGTCACTGAAATGCCAAAAGGATGTCATTCTTTTCACTGTAAGTTTGTAATGTCCCCAACTTCACTTCTCAGGGCTACTAACACCAACTTTTTAAAATCCCCTTGTAACAGAAAATTTACCAAAGCTCTGGTGAAAAAAATGACTGAAAGGTTAACTCTGTATCTCTAAGAGGAGGCTGGCTTTTCATTAGGCTGATGAGAAACTGTAGCTCAAGTGCAGTGCTTAGCTAATCATCTGACATAGGGCACATCTGACCGATAACAGGCCACAGGGTAACATGCCCCCAGATCCAGAAAGAGAGATTAATGGACAGAATTTGAGGCTCTTATTTCTTGACAAACATGAGAGCTACTGATGAATCTCAAGGTCTCATGTAGGTTTCGGGAGTGAGTTTGTTGTGAAGATAAAAATGTTATTTGCTGCCTCTGGAGAAGATAGCAATAAATTAACTAATTAACCTTCTTTTACCTCTAATTCTGACTGAAGGCAAATTTAACGAGCACAATTAGATTTGGGGGATTCCAGGAATTTTCTCAGAGGATTGTTTGAGATTTCTTCCAGCTAAGAACAATGTTCACTGTGTCTTCCTGACCTCACCTGCTGCTGTGGAGGGTTAGTTGTAACTGAAGGCATTTGACCTTTCTCTTGACCATATAGAGCTCCTAACCTGCTCTGCTGATCCACATTTAGAGAGCATTGCCTGATCTGAGCATTTTCTGAGACTAGCACTTGGCATCAGGTTTCCTACACCATCATCCCAGGGTCCAGAGCAAAAGCAGTGGGCCTGACTTTATCTAATCCATGCACACCCTTTGCATCTGTCTGCATCTTTCTGAGCACACAATTGGAATGTAAAGTCTTAAAACAAGATTAAAAAATTAAATTCATTCTACTAATGTTTATTGAGCTCCTTTTGTGTGCAAAGCACTTTATACAATAGAAACCAAAATATAGTGCTTGCTATAGAGTAAATCAGGAGTAAGACGAAAATCTTTCAGGGAGAAGTTATAATTATTTGCAGTCCTCACACTGGTTGTTAAGAAATGGCTGCCTAAGGACCAGAGAGGCTCAGAGAACGTGTGCAAGCTGCTTCAACATCAAATCCTGGTTCCACCACTTATGACACATCACGTGACCATGAAGAAGCTATTTAACCTTTCTGATCCCCAGCTTCATTGCCTTAAGTCTGGGGAAAACATTATATTCTAACTCACAGGGTAACTATGAGAATTGATTGCAATAATTAATGAAAAGCACTTAGCACACATTATTATTATTGTCAGTGTTACTGTTACCTGACCAAAAGTAAGGCATATCTGATTGTTCTCAGTACTCAGCATGGATCAACCACATAATCAAAGTGTGTTTTATGTTTCTCATCAGTCTGATGGGCTAAGGGCATTCACCAACTCCTTACCTCTCAATTTCTGTTTCTCACCATTGTAATAACATTGGGGTTTTGAAAAACCTGACCAGTATTTAAAATGAAAAGTGCTGTTTGCATAGTTTCCTTAGGATGGAAACCAAGCAAATTAACTAAATTCATATCACTGAGTACCCTAAGACACCTGCTTGTCAAACCATCCCTGATGACTTGAGGGATAGAAGTAAGATCATTACTTAGAGGAACTTGGAATGTGTTTTTCATTAACCTGCTCATTACATTTAATTAGCAAATAGGCACTGCGTTTCCCCATTATTAATGATTGGCTGAGGACATGTGGCACCTCTGAAAGCTGCCTTTTACTATATACTGTTAACATTGCTCAGAGGGTGATGAGAAGGAAAGCAAGCAGTAACATGCAGTTAACAGTCTACCCAGGCTATGAACCTAAACATACACAAAGAGCCATTTAGCTTTCATCAAATTTGAATGAAGTCAAGTCCCTTGTATGTACAGAAACCACACATCCCAGGTTGATAACATTCTTGATTTCAACTATTCTGTCCCATTGTTCCCATGAGGTCATTCATATTTGTCAGACAACAGAATTGACTTTCAGTTCAGAAAATATGGGAACTCTATTTCTATACAACCTAATACACACAGAGCAACAGTCTGTCCTGTTTCATCTGCAGCCCTGAACACCAGTAATGTTCATTCACTGCTGTACAGCTGATGTCAAAAAGAAATATCCACAAAGATTGAACTTTTAAGGCCTGGCCAAGCATGGATATAGCAATGGAGCAGAAACCTTTGTTGCTGTGACCTTTGGAATATGTTAAATGCATTTTCCAAAAGCTTTCTAAAGTATCTAGTGAGAGAGAAAATCAAAAAATGCAAGCACTATGCAAGGGCTTCTGTAAAGTGGTCGTCTGGGGTTCTTGTGAACTGACTGGAGGGGAGAAGGTGACCCTTTGATTTCCTGTCAGTAGCCAGGGTTTCAAGCCTGTGTCTTCTCATGGACAGTGATGACACAAAAACCTGTTCAGATGTAGCACTGTGAGTTGTTAACCTCCGGATGATTCATCAGAGAACTTTCTTTAAGCTACCTAAAGGGACAGCTAGTCATTTTCTGAGGCAGTGGGGAATCTTGCCAAAACCTCAGCCATGACCGCATTCTGTGCCCACTGACTCCAAAGACCTTGGTTCATCAAACATCAAATCAATGACAGCCATTGCTCAGAGCTGAGGAAATATATTTGCTCTTAAAGACAGAAAGCTGCCTGTCATTTGAACAGATGTTGTATGCCAAGTTATAAACTATTTGGATATGGAAGAAATGTCATCATATCCTAAAGTAAGTGATTTTTGCAACTGTGATTAGGCTTCCCTGACCCCACCAGTCCTTGACTTCAGATGATCACTAATGCTCATGGCTGTTCCAGACAGTGCTACTCATTCACAGAAAAATGAAGCTGTACAATTTCATCAACTCTTTTTCTCCATTTTTGGGAGACAGTAGGAAAAAAGGACCCAATTTAGAATGACAAGACATATGTTTCTGAGTGTGTTAGAGCATATTTTAATATCTTTAAAAGTGGGACATCATTGCTTAAGGAATCTCCTAAAAATGGAATAAAAAGTTTGGTGTTCAGGAGACTTCTGTCTGCTGAGAAAATGAGGAATTGGTGGTATTTGTGATAGAAATTTTTAAAAATTGTGTACTAAGAAGTTTGATTTTTTTAAGTGATTCAAATGCTAAGGAAGCTTAAAAGAAAATCTGTGAAGAGTTTTAAAGTTTAATCAAGCTATTTCTAGCTTTGTTTTACATAATCCCCAATGGGACTAATTGAAGAGCTATATATCCATTTTCCTATTTTGGGGATTGGAGCAAAGGGGAAAGTCAGAATTTGTGTTAACTTGGTGGAAATTATTTGTGGAATACACAAAGGAAGAACGTCAAAGAGCCGGTTAGAATTTCTGGGCAGACTACTAGCTAAACCATAAGCAAGTTGTTAAATCCTTTAAAAAATGTGTCTGCTTTCTTTTACTCAATCTACAGCTCTCAGATCATTCCATTTAGGGATTAATAATGTGGCTCACCTGCTGCAGCTGGTGGATTTTTTTTTTTTTTTTCCCGTGTCCCAGGCTATTTGACGAAGTCTGTTTCTAATCTGTTAGAATGTGCAAAGAGTCTTCCTAGACCAGTAACTAGGCTTCCATTCCATTTACTACTGGTCCTATTTTGACCCTGAAGTTGAGTTCCCACAATCAGACTCCTGTTTCCTTATTTCTGTGCCTAAGTTATGACTTGGTTCCTGATCTGGACCCTTGTTTTTCTAAGTTAGGATTCAGTCCTGCTTTTAAAAATATAGTGGCTTCACTTATGGACCAAAAAAGGTATGCCTAAGTCCTAACCACTTCCATACCTATGAATGTGAATTCATTTGGGATTAGTGTCTTTGTAGATGTATAATTAAGGATCTCAAGATGAGACAATTCTGGATTTAGGGTGGGCCCTAAATCCAATGACTGGTGTCCTTGTTATAGAAAGGGGCAGAAGATTTGAGAGACACAGGAGAAACACAGCAAGAAAAACAATGTGAAGATAGAGGCAGAGACTGGAATGATGCACCTACAAGCCAAGGAATGTCAAGGACTTCCAGTGCCACCAGAAGCTAGGAGAGAGTCATGGAGCAGGTTTTTCCCCAGAGCCTCCAAAAGCAACCAATCCTACTGACACCTTCATTTCAGACTTCTGGCCTCCAGAACCCTGAACAATTAAATTTCTATTGTTGTAAGCCACGGTGTTTGTAGTAATCTGTTGTGGCAGCCCTAGAAAGTTAATATAACCAATCACAAGGTAGACAAGTTTTCCCATGAACTCTTCACTTTGTAATTGGGACATGGTACCTTACGCCAAGAGCTGCCGAATAATAACCACAGTGTACATGTGTCTCTTCATATTTTCTGCTCATACACTTGGCCTGCTTACCTCCACTACACCTAACTGCTAGCCCATTCTGGGCCTCATTGACATCAATATACCCTCTGGGCATCATGTTCTGACAGACAGCCAAGATTCCTACTGGGCCTATTGCCCAGTGGCTCAGTCCCACTGCGGGGATAGTTTGGCCTCAAGGAAGAAAAACAACCTAATTGTTATATCTGAAATAAAGAATATGGTTGGCTTACTTTATGACACTTTTCCATCCCCAGTCCGGCCAGTCATGACCAGGAGGATGAAATCAAATGTATGACTGCTCATTCAGCAGGATCCGTGGGAGCAAAACTTTCAGAAGGAAGTGCGGGGAAAGAAAAGAAATTATTAACAGAGGAAGTAATTGGCATCTCTACTACCTTCTCCCTGGTAAGTGTGTTGGTGCCTGACAGACTCATCTTTTCACTGATCAAATTCTCATTAGGAAAATAACCTCTAAATTAGTCCTGAAATATGTCATTTGTTTGATGGGAAAAGATGACTTCCCTTTGCTAATTTCCCCTGTGTCACGGAGTTTACAATCTAGAGGAAATTACATTCATTATATATGTAATCACAGGTTTAATTTCAAAATGGAAAGTTCAGAGTCTGATGGAGGCAAATACAGGACAAAGCTAACTTAGATCAGAACGTGCCAAACTCAGAGGAAAGAAAGAGTATAACATACTTGAAGAAGAGAAAGAAGACCAATATTTCTGGTCTACCTTAGTAATGGGGCTAAATAATCCCTAGAGTAAAGATTATACTAGATCTGTCCTTATGCAACTCAAAATAGCCTGGAAAGGATCAAACTGGACCACAAGTAACCTAACCACCTAACAGAACAAAACAGAATCTAGACACTCAACAACATAAAATTCACAATGTATAGCACCGAATCAAAAAATGCAAAGATGTTGGAAAATATGACACATAAACCAGGAGAAAAATGAGTAGAAACAGACTCAAAAATAATAAAGATAATGGAATTGGCAGACAAGAATGTGAAACAGCTATTAGAAAAATGTTCAAGTATTTAAGGAAAAAATGTGAACACAGTGAGGAAGAAATGGAAGATATTTCTAGAACCAAATGGAATATCTAGAGAAATGAAAACCCTGGTGGATGAAAGGAGACTAGTATGGCAGGACCACTGAGCACCTGGGGAAGAGTTGTGCTGCCTTTGGCTAGAGAGTTATACAGGTAACTTCTGGAAGAACTTGAAAGCCATGGTATGGTTTGGAACTTAGCTCTAAAGTTTTGGGGAAGCCATGAATATTAAGAAAAATAAGGGGTCATGGTGGGGGACTGCTATTGTGGTGAGTTGAAAATGCAGTTCTTTTTAAATTAGCTTTTCACCAGCCCTAGATAGAAAAGAAAATGGAGCTCTTTCTGCTTCATATTTTTTTTAAAAAAACTTTTTTTTAATGTGGACCATTTTTTAAAGTCTTTATTTGTTACAATATTGCTTCTGTTTTATGTTTTGGTTTTTTGACCCCGGGGCATGTGGGATCTTAGCTACTCGACCAGGGATCAAACCCGCACCCACTGCATTGGAAGGCAAAGTCTTAACCACCGGACCTCCAGGGAAGTCCCTGCTTCATTTTTTTTTTTTTTTGCGGTATGTGGGCCTCTCACCGTTGTGGCCTCTCCCATTGCGGAGCACAGGCTCTGGATGCGCAGGCTCAGCGGCCATGGCTCATGGGCCCAGCCGCTCCGCAGCATGTGGGATCTTCCTGGACCGGGGCACGAACCCGTGTCCCCTGCATCGGCAGGCGGACTCTCAACCACTGCACCACCAGGGAAGCCCACTGCTTCATATTTTTAAATCAATAAACTGGTTCCATGTAGGAGTCTGAACTCTGAAAGAGTTAATTGACAACTGGCACTTCCACAGTACCCTGGAGTGGGAGCTAGGAGGCACTCTCATAGTTGACATTCATTCAACATTTATTCAGTGTCTGATATGAGCCATGCATTGTTCTGTGACAAAAATGTCTAAGGACTCTGTCCTCATGGGGGTTATACTCATAACAGAAAAGAGGATCTTCACAGCTATTTTCTTAGTAAGAATTGGCTCAATAGAAGCTAACATTTCTAGCCCAGGGTACAACAGCTTGTAGAGCCTAGGAAGTGATGGAGCATCATTTACTTTCTTAAATATTTAGAAAACTGTTTGGTTGCATGTCAATGGGATTTTAAAGCTTTGAAATTAGTGTTACCACCTGAACTTGATAAACCATAAAGCCATGTCAGAGTCACAGTTTGAGTGGTTCAGTTTTTTAAATGAACAAAAAGATCAGATGCATTTCAGTTTTATTCAAGCCAATTAAATTTCATCACCCCCAAATGAAGTATCATTTTCAGTGGGTCTTTGCTTTGCTTAGGCTTTTAACTAACAGACAGTCCCTTTTGTTTGAAGGTATTGATTTTGATAATATTAAGTGACTGCAAGTATATTGTCAATAGCTTATGGTGAGAGAGGGGAATAGAAGTTTAAAATCTGTATATTTCATTTGTAGATTTCTTGAATAAGACAAATCAAGATTAGATACAAGTTTAACTATAAGATTTTTCTAAAAGAAACTATTTTGAAAACTTGCTTGCCTGTGAATCTTTTGTTTTAAAAGCATCTTTGTTTAAAGTCTAATCTGATCAATCTCAATAAAGACTTTGCAAGGTATCCAAATTACTTACATTCTTTCCAAACCCTTCAAATTTGTGACAGCATCTTGGAAGGGGAAGACTTATCCAACACTTAATTATTCAGGCTAATGGTGACCTGCAGTGTTCAAAATGTGATGAGGCACTCAGGCTGAGGTCAATGTCAGGCTGGTGTCAAATGCCAGATGTTGTGACTAAGAATATCTCTGGGATAAAGACAGGAGCTGAGGCACCACTGGCCATCATGAGTGAGCCACTTTCTTATTCCCTAGGCAGTCACTGATTGTTCTCTGTTGGTTAAAAAAAAGAATGATCTTTGAAATAAAAGCTTCTGTTTTATTTTAAGCCCCTTTTCTTAGAAAACTCCAAAGCTCTTATGATATTTTTGCTCTAGACTTCATCTACCAGGGAGCCTCAAAATATCTGAGAATTTAAATTAAAAAAGGGTGTTTGAGTTGATGACCTGTGAGCCATCAAGGGATAAACTAATATAATAATTGGAATAGACCCATTGTATTGCTCTATTTTTTTTTTTTTTTTTTTTTTTGCGGTGTGCGGGCTTCTCACTGTCGTGGCCTCTCCCGTTGCGGAGCACAGGCTCTGGACACGCAGGCTCAGCGGCCATGGCTCACGGGCCCAGCCGCTCCACGGCATGTGGGATCTTCCCGGACTGGGGCACGAACCCGTGTCCCCTGCATTGGCAGGCGGACTCTCAACCACTGCGCCACCAGGGAAGCCCTGTTCTATTCATTTTTAATCCTAATTTACTCTAATGTTGCTGCTTAATCTAACCAATTCATCGTGGGAAAAATATCCAGAGATGCATGAAGCTTCAGAGCTTGATAAATAAATTGAGGCACAAAAGGTGCACTGCTGGAAACATGGGTAAAAGAACCCACATTTTATCTTTGGAATGCTCCACATATTCCACCAAAGAAACCCTAAGAGAGGGCAGGTAGACTCGTGGTATTATCACATAATCAGCTACAGTCTTAATATTCAACGTTTGCCCACAAACAGCATCTGTCATTGCCTGGGAGCTTATTAGAAATGCATAACCTCAGGCCACAGTCCAGATCTACTCAATCAGAATCTGCAGTTTAACAAGATCCCTAGGTAATTCTTTGCACACTACAATTGGTGAAGCACTGATCTACTGCATATCTCTCAACCCTGGATGCTTTCAACCTGAGGAGAGTTAAAGAAAAAATACAAAGGCAAGGTTCCTACTCTAGAGATTCCGCTTAATGGATCAAATACATCACTAGGATTTTTAACTTCTATAAATGGGTAGATGACATTTCCAGTCACCACGTAGAAAATAAAGGAGAAAAAAATGCTATGTGAAGAGTTTGGTTTTTACATGTTAGTTTATGATGCTTATGGAACATATACAAAAAGCTATGGAACATGAATAAATGGATAGACATATAGATGAATGAATGGAATATTGATATGAAAATTTTCAGTAATGAACTATACAGTTTCAGTAAATAGCTATAGAGGTCTGTAATGTAAGAGAGAGGTCTAGAATATAGACATACATATATGTAGAAGTTTTGGAATCATTGAACGTAGAGGTGATAATGAATGCATGGGAATAGATAAGAATGTGACTAGAATGAGAAAAGTAAAGATCAAGAATAGAATCTCTTGCATCATCAACTTTTAAAAAGTAGGTAGGCCAAGTAAATGGAGCTCACTAATGAGATTAAATTAGCACATCTAGAAAGAAGAGAAATCAAGAGAAAAGGGAAACACATATACCAAGGTAAGAGTTTCAAAAGAACAGATAGTGTCAAATACTGCAGGACATCAGAAACACAGGAATTCAACAGAGTCCATTGGCTTTACCATCTAAGAATTAATGTATAAACTTTGCAAGACAGTGAATGGGTTGAAAACCAGATTGTAATTCACTGAGGAATGAATGGAATATGAGGGAGTGGAAATACATAGTTTCTATTTCTCTTTTAAAAAGGTAGCAGTAAAGGGGAAATGTTAAATATGGTGGTAGCTAGAAGAAAGTGTAGGATTTAAAACCCTAAGCTCCATTTAGGGACTCCACAAACTTTTCAGAGGCTTGAGAGTTGGATCCACTAATTGCACTGTTTCTAGAGTAAACACACGTCCCTCATAAGCATATGTATTTTTCATTATAAATGTTTATGTTTCTAGTATATTGTTGGGGAACAAAATTGCCTATTTAAACATGTTAGATGTTGCTTTTATGTAGACACAGCTATCATGATGTTCCACACCAGAGATTAGTGCCATACTATGGTCCCACATTTTTCAGTTCCTCTTAAATTAGGTTGGCCAATTAAATATTTAGATGAAAAGAAACATGATACTCAGATACCTCTATATAAACACTGTGGTTTGGTCATAACTTTTTACTACTTACATCTGTGGGACTTGGAAAACTACTATTTTGGTTACAGCCTTCTCTATTGTAGGAGAAAAAATAGAAAATGAAAGGCAATAGGATATTGCTTTAAAATCAGTAATTTAAAATAGTTATGTCTAATTAGTGAGCTGGATTTGTATATAAATTTTATTTTTATTAACTAGTTTTACAGCAGTCACCTGATTTTAAATGGTGCAAGAATCCAATAAGGTAGAAGAGGTATTATCACCAAATTTTATGAGTTTGGAAACTGAAGAGAAGAATGACAAGGCCTAGAACACAGGTAACAACTTTAATACTAAAAAGTCACTCCTTCCTTACTTTTAAAATAGGATCAAACATACATGCCCTTTTAAACTCTCAGAATTGGTACACTGTTCAATAAAATAATGTACATTAATGCACTATAAACTCTAAAATATTATATTAATTTAAGCCCAAGCATTATGAGTCATATTTTCAGCACCTAAGTCAGTACCTGACAAGCACCTAAAAAAATTCTCGGGAATTAAATAGAAAATACATAGCTCTGAAGAAAGTGCCCTGTAATAGTTTGTAATGGTGCCATTACAAAGGATAAGAAATATGTCCTAATCATTCCCTAGATTTCCCTCAACAGTCTATTATCCCTTCTTTTTTATTTTCAATATGAATAACAGAGTTAGGGTAACTCAGTTCTCAGTTGCCTAGGCAAAGCCTTTTCCTAGATTAGGTTGGTTGGGACAACCTTGCCTGGAAAAGACCTTTCAATTTCTGAAAGGAAAACACCCTCACCTGTGTACAGGATTAGGACAATTTTCTGGATAGTTGTTTTGGGGTCAAGGAGTTGAATTGTGTTCAGATCCAAGTTTAGGTCTTACTCTCCAATATTACACCAGATTTTCTTCCAATGAAGTAGAAACTATCCATTGGAAAAAACATATTGAGATGCTACTATGTTACCCCTTTTTTCTGAGAGCCAGGAGACTGAGACCACTTATCCTCCATCAGCCTCCTGAGTCCCAAACCACTGAAATGGGTCTAGAAGATTTGGCTCCATGGGCAAAAGACCTATGAGCCACCACCGAAGGTTATTATCCCAGAGTCCACCTTCTCATTGACTACTCTTAAAATGATACCTGATTTTCATTTAAAAACTTAAAATGAAGTAATTCTACTAGGTCTCACCTGTCATCAAAAATTACTACCATCTATATTTGCTTCCTTTTCTATTCTGCTAATCCACTTCTTCCCAAACTTATCAAAATGCATCAGATGGAGCTCCATACCAAGTAAATCCAAGTGTGTGTGTGTGTGTGTGTGTGTGTGTGTGTGTGTGTGTGTGTGAGAGAGACAGTGTCTAAGAGCTTTAACTTTAAAGTCAGATATAACTGGATTTGAATCCAGCCTCTATTGCTAACTGTGACCTTGGGAAGGTTATTTAACCTCTCTGAGTCTCAGTTTTCCCATCTGAAAAACAAAAGTAATGACATTGACTTCTTGATATTTTGGTGATGATTAAATGACACGGTGCATATAGATCACATAGCACTATTCCCAAAATACACAGCCTCAGAGTCCTTTTATACATGCCGTGTGGGTATGTATCAACCTCCCCACAAACCCTCCTTATACCACAGTTTTTGCTATTTTGGAGGCTATCAATTTTTTTTTTATACAGCAGGTTCTTACTAGTTATCCATTTTATACATATTAGTGTATATATGTCAATCCCAATCTCCCAGTTCATCACACCACCACCCCCACTGCCACTTTCCCCCCTTGGTGTCCATACATTTTCTCTGTACATCTATATCTCAATTTCTGCCCTGCAAACTGGTTCATCTGTACCATTTTTCTAGGTTCCACATATATGCGTTAATATACGATATTTGTTTTTCTCTTTCTGACTTATGTCACTCTGTATGACAGTCTCTAGATCCATCCACGTCTCTACAAATGACCCAGTTTCGTTCCATTTTATGGCTGAGTAATATTCCATTGTATATATGTACCACAACTTCTTTATCCATTCGTGTCGATGGGCATTTTGGTTGCTTCCATGACCTGGCTATTGTAAATAGTGCTGCAATGAACACTGGGGTGCCTGTGTCTTTTTGAATTATGGTTTTCTCTGTGTATATGCCCAGTAGTGGGATTGCTGGGTCATATGGTAATTCTATTTTTAGTTTTTTAAGGAACCTCCATACTGTTCTCCATAGTGGCTGTATCAATTTACATTCCCACCAACAGTGCAAGAGGGTTCCCTTTTCTCCACACCCTCTCCAGCATGTTTGTAGATTTTCTGATAATGCCCATTCTAACTGGTATGAGGTGATACCTCATTGTAGTTTTGATTTGCATTTCTCTAATAATTAGTGATGTTGAGCAGCTTTTCATGTGCTTCTTGGCCATCTGTATGTCTTCTTTGGAGAAATATCTACTTAGGTCTTCTGCCCATTTTTGGATTGGGTTGTTTGTTTTTTTAAAACTGAGCTACATGAGCTATTTATACATTTTGGAGATTAATCCTTTGTCCGTTGATATGTTTACAAATATTTTCTCTCATTCTGAGGCTTGTCTTTTTGTCTTGTTTGCAGTTTCCTTTGCTTTACAAAAGCTTTTAAGTTTCATTACATCTCATTTGTTTATTTTTGTTTTTATTTCCATTACTCTAGGAGGTGGATCAAAGAAGATCTTGCTGTGATTTATGCCAAAGAGTGCTCTTCCTATGTTTTCCTCTAAGAGTTTTATAGTGTCCAGTCTTACATTTAGGTCTCTAATCCATTTTGAGTTTATTTTTGTGGATGGTGTTAGGAAGTGTTCTAATTTCATTCTTTTACATGTAGCTGTCCAGTTTTCCCAGCACCACTTATTGAAGAGACTGTCTTTTCTCCATTGTATATCCTTGCCTCCTTTGTCATAGGTTAGTTGACCATAGGTGCATGGGTTTATCTCTGGGCTTTCTATCCTGGTCCATTGATCTATATTTCTGTTTTTATGCCAGTACCATACTGTCTTGATTACTGTAGCTTTGTAGTATAGTCTGAAGTTAGGGAGTTGGATTCCTCCAGCTCCACTGTTTTCCCTCAAGACTGCTTTGGCTATTCGGGGTCTTTTGTGTCTCCATACAAATTTTAAGATTTTTTGTTCTAGTTCTGTGAAAAATGTGACTAGTAGTTTGATATGGATTGCATTGAATCTGTAGATTACATTGGGTAGGAGAGTCATTTTCACAATGTTGATTCTTCCAATCCAAGAACATGGTATATCTCTCCATCTGTTGGTATCATCTTTAATTTCTTTTGTGTCTTACAGTTTTCTGCATTCAGGTCTTTTGTCTCCCTAGGTAAGTTTATTCCTAGGTATTTTATTCTTTTTGTTGCAATGTTAAATGGGAGTGTTTTCTTGGTTTCACTTTCAGATTTTTCATCATTAGTGTATAGGAATGCAAGAGATTTCTGTGCATTAATTTTGTATCCTGCAACTTTACCAAATTCATTGATTAGCTCTAGTAATTTTCTGGTGGCATCTTTAGGTTTCTGTATGTATAGTATCATGTCATCTGCAAACAGTGACAGTTTTACTTCTTCTTTTCCAATCTGTATTTCTTTTTCTTCTCTGATTGCCGTGGCTAGGACTTTCAAAATTATGTTGAATAACAGTGGTGAGAGTGGACAGCCTTGTCTTGTTCCTGATCTTAGAGGAAATGCTTTCAGTTTTTCACCATTGAGAATGATGTTTGCTGTGGGTTTGTGATAAATGGGCTTTATATGTTGAGGTACGTTCCCTATATGCCCACTTTCTGGAGAGTTTTTATCACAAACAAACAGTGTTGAATTTTGTAAAAAGCTTTTCCTACATTTATTGAGATGATCATATAGTTTTTCTTCTTCAGTTTGTTAATATGGAGTATCACATTGATTGATTTGTGTATATTTAAGAATCCTTGCATGCCTGGGATAAATCCCACTTGATCATGGTGTGTGATCCTTTTAATGTGTTGTTGGATTCTGTTTGCTAGTATTTTTTGAGGATTTTTGCATCTATATTCATTAGTGATACTGGTCTGTAATTTTCTTTTTTTGTAGTATCTTTGTCCGGTTTTGGTATCAGGGTGGTGGTGGCCTCATAGAATGAGTTTGGGAGTGTTCCTTCCTCCGGAAATTTTTGGAAGAGTTTGAGAAGGATGGGTATTAGCTCTTCTCTAAATGTTTGATAGAATTCACCTGTGAAGCCATCTGGTCCTGGACTTTTGTTTGTTGGAAGATTTTTCATCACAGCTTCAATTTCATTCCTTGTGATTGGTCTGTTCATATTTTCTATTTCTTCCTGGTTCACTCTTGAAGGTTATACCTTTCTAAGAATTTGTCCATTTCTTCCAGGTTGTCCATTTTATTGGCATAGAGTTGCTTGCAGTAGTATCTTAGGATGCTCTGTATTTCTGCGGTGTCTGTTGTAACTTCTCCTTTTTCATCTCTAATTTTATTGATTTGAGTCCTCTCCCTCTTTTTCTTGATGAGTCTGGCTAATGGTTTATCAATTTTGTTTATCTTCTCAAAGAACCAGCTTTTAGTTTTATTGATCTTTGCTATTGTTTTCTTTGTTTCTATTTCATTTATTTCAGCTCTGATCATTATGATTTCTTTTCTTCTGCTAACTTTTGGTTTTGTTTGTTCTTCTTTCTCTAGTTCCTTAGGTATAAGGTTAGATAGTTTGAGATTTTTCTTGTTTCTTAAGTAGGCTGGTATTGCTATAAACTCCCCTCTTAGAACTGCTGTTGCTGCATCCCATAGGTGTTGGATCATTGTGTTTTCATTGTCATTTGTCTCTAGGTATTTTTTGATCTCCTCTTTGATTTCTTCCATGATCTCTTGGTTATTTAGTAACATATTGTTTAGCCCCATGTATTTGTTTTTTACATTTCTTTCCCTGTAACTGATTTCTAATCTCATAGCGTTGTGGTCAGAAAAGATGCTTGATATGATTTCAGTTTTCTTAAATTTACTGAGGCTTGATTTGTGACCCAAGATGTGATCTATCCTAGAGAATGTTCCATGCGCACTTGAGAAGAAAGTGTAATCTGCTGTTTTTGAATGGAATGTCCTATAAATATCAATTAAAGCTATCTAGTCTATTGTGTCATTTAAAGCTAGTGTTTCCTTATTGATTTTCATTTTGGATGATCTGTCCATTGGTGTAAGTGAGGTATTAAAGTCCCCCACTATTACTGTGTTACTGTCGATTTCCTCTTTTACAGCTGTTAGCAGTTGCCTTATGTATTGTGGTGCTCCTATGTTGGTTCATATATATTTATAATTGTTATATCTTCTTTTTGGATTGATCCCTTGATCATTATGTAGTGTCCTTCCTTGTCTCTTGTAACATTCTTTATTTTAAAGTCTATTTTATCTGATATGAGTATTGCTACTCCAGCTTTCTTTTGATTTCCATTTGCATGGAATATCTTTTTCCATCTCCTCACTTTCAGTCTATATGTGTCCCTAGGTCTGAAGTGGGTCTCTTGTAGACAGCATATATATGGGTCTTGTTTTTGTATCCATTCAGCAAGCCTGTGTCTTTTGGTGGGAGCATTTAATCCATTCACGTTTAAGGTAATTATTGATATGTATGTTCCTATTACCATTTTCTTAATTGTTTTGGGTTTGTTTTTGTAGGTCCTTTTCTTCTCTTATGTTTCCCACTTAGAGAAGTTCCTTTAGCATTTGTTGTAGAGCTGGTTTGGTGGTGCTGAATTCTCTTAGCTTTTGCTTGTCTGTAAAGTTTTTGATTTCTCCATCGAATGTGAATGAGATCCTTGCCTGGTAGAGTAATCTTGGTTGTAGGTTCTTCCTTTTCATCACTTTAAATATGTCATGGCACTCCCTTCTGACTTGTAGAGTTTCTGCTGAGAAATCAGCTCTTAACCTTATGGGAGTTACCTTGTATGTTATTTGTCTTTTTTCCCTTGTTGCTTTCAATAATTTTTCTTTGTCTTTAATTTTTGTCAATTTGATTACTATGTGTGTTGGTGTGTTTCTCCTTAGGTTTATCCTGCCTGGGACTCTCTGTGCTTCCTGGACTTCGGTGGCTATTTCCATTCCCATATTAGGGAAGTTTTCAACTATAATCTCTTCACATATTTTCTCGGGTCCTTTCTCTATCTCTTCTCCTTCTGGAACCCCTATAATGCGAATGTTGTTGCGTTTAATGTTGTCCCAGAGGTCTCTTAGGCTGTCTTCATTTCTTTTCATTCTTTTTTCTTTATTCTGTTCTGCAGCAGTGAATTCCACCATTGTGTCTTGCAGGTCACTTCTCTGTTCTTCTGCTTCAGTTATTCTGTTATTGATTCCTTCTAGTGTATTCTTCATTTCAGTTATTGTATTGTTCACCTCTGTTTGTTCTTTAATTCTTCTAGGTGTTTGTTCTTTAATTCTTCTAGGTCTTTGTTAAACATTTCTTTCATCTTCTCTTCTCGATCTTTGCCTCCATTCTTTTTCCAAGGTCCTGGGTCATCTTCACTATCATTATTCTGAATTCTTTTTCTGGAAGGTTGCCTATCTCCACTTTATTTAGTTGTTTTTCTGGGGTTTTATCTTGTTCCTTCATCTGGTACCTAGCCCTCTGCCTTTTTATCTTTTCTATCTTTCTGTGAATGTGGTTTTTGTTCCACAGGCTGCAGGATTGTAGTTCTTCTTGCTTCTGCTGTCTGGCCTTGACTATCAATTTTTGAAGTGCCACCCAGGACTCCTAAATGAATTTTGTGTCTAACCTATAGGTTGTATTTTAAATTGGACCATACTTAGCATCTATGTGTTTTCACAAGAGGAAGTAATAGACAGCCAGAAACTTATTTTTATTCATTTGGTTTCTCATAAACTATCTTTGGCTACTGCAGGGGTTCCCTACAGACCAATTCAGCATCACTGTAGCATTAAATTCTTTATCCCTACATCATGGCAAAACTGTTAGAAGCACAAACACTCTACATCATCCAAAACTGTTAGAAGCACAAACACTAAAGCCAGACTGCCTGGGCTGAAATACCATTTCTGCCTTTAACTGTCTGTGCAAATTTGAGCAAGTTACTTGACCTCTCTGTGCTTCAATTTCTTCAGTTGTTATATGGGATGATAGTAACAGTGGCTACTTTGCAGCATTTTTTTGTGAGTCTAAAACAGGTTAATATATGTAAAGTACTTAGAATAGTATCTGGCACACAGTTAACATTTTATGGCTGAGAGTTCACTTTTACTAACTACTTCTAAAGCAGGATGAAATTAATTAATTCTACAAACATTTGCTAATTGGTTATGTGCCAACACTATACTCAAAGCTAAAAGATGATTCAGGTCCTGATCACAAGGTGCTTGCAATAAAAAAGGATATTATATATACATATATGTATAACACATACGTATATACAACATATAATCTGGTATACATACATACACACATATCACATATTTTAGGCTATAACAATATCTGACATTTTATAATCTGAGATTACCAATCTGTTCCCTTTGGCTTCTACCTTTTTTTGCCCTTAATCAATGATAAATGTGGATTTATATCTGGACTAACCACTTCGACCAGCCTTCTATATGATGGATGCCAAAAAGCGTATTGACTATAAGCACCTCCAATTACTTGTTACCAAGGTCCCTGTATCAAATCACATTTTTACTAATCAAATCACTGTATGAAAGCCAATGGTTATGGAAGCTTAAAAACTTAAATCAATTCCTAAATCTGTAAATGAAGACATGGAGAAGTATCCTCCATTTGAGTAAACAAAGAACAAAACTATGGCTGATTGGACCTGAATTGTTCAAACTATTTCTAGTTTATAGAACACAATGGAAACAATATTTTAACCTGGATATACATCCTGAGAACTGGATAACAAGTTTATGGACAAAGTTGGTGTCCATTTGTCAGATGGGAGAAAATTCTCTTTACAAGGCACCTGCCTTCCCGCTTAGCAGGTGGCTAAATCCCCACTCCTCATAGGCAGCAGTGCCTTCCACTTTCTCTCCATAATAAATCCTGACCTCACGTAGTTGGCCTTGAGGTTTAAGTTGTTCTTCTGCACTGCAAGGGTGAGGTCTTTTAAAGACCAAGAGCAACAGCTGCCTCATAAGGCATTGCCTATGAAGTAGCTGGTACCCACTGACAGTGGTTGGTCCCTGTTCCTTAGCGGCAGCCCTGCTGCTTCCAGAATCAAAGGAAGCTTCTGTCGGTCCTTTAGCCTGTCTCTCTATCTTTCCCATGGTTTTCTATTCTTTCTTGTCAGCAAGTGTTATCACAGTGATTAAACACTGAATTCTCCCCGAAGCCACTAACTTCATCCTTGGATTCTCCTCTCTGCAGCTGAGTTGAAGGGATCACGTAAGTAAGTGACACATAGAAGTAAATGACTGCTCAGACAGACTTAATGTGAAATACCTTCCAGAGGCATTTCAATCAGAGGTAGTCCTTTCAAGGACTGGCCATAGGTTAGTGAGATGATAATTATTTGGATATAATTATTAGTCTTTACTGAGCACCTACTATATGTCAAGCAGTTGTATTATTTATTATATTTTATCCATAAATAACCCTAAAATTAGGGATCTTCACCCCTATTTTAAAGGTGAGGAAACTGAGATTCAGAGACTCTTTTTAACTGCTAATTATCACACAAAAACTGTGTTCTTTCCTCCTCCCTGGATGATGGAGCTTTCTTTTTGCTCCTCAATCATACCAGTATCAGCAGCTTCCAACTTACCCATTAGCTAAGCCTGACCCCATAGTCAAGTATAATGAGCTAAGCAAAAATATTTTCACTCCTAAGTGGGAATTTCTGATCTCTAAAACCAGCATGCAAAGGAGTTAGCAGCCTGAGTCGTCCCAAATTTCATACCATTTATAAAGGGAAGAAGAAAAGCCAATTACAGTACTAAATATAAAATGACCCACAGAACTGCGCCATTGAAGTTGCTCTTGCTCTGCTGTCTATGGCGACCTTTAAATCGGCAAACAGGTCATTCCTTGACCATGGAATCTTTTCAAATTAATTGATTTGACAAAATAACAACAAATTAACCACTCAGTTCTGTTGCTTTTTTAAAAAAAATTCTGACAAATGACCAAAGATATGTGCACTTTTGCCATCCTAGTTTAACTGATTAAGCAGACAGCAGGAATCCTAATCAGTTAAGACAATGCATAATACAAGTGGCATCAAATTTACACAACTAATTTGAGTACTAATGGAGTCTGTTTTCCTTTACTTGCCTGCATTGTGTCATGATATATTCTTGCAAATAGTGTCTCTTTTTGTTTTGGAATCATTCATATAGAGTTCCTTGCTAAGAAAGGATTTTCCATTTTTGTGGACACATTCCAGGTAGCTTCTCTGAAAAAAGTCATTCCCAAATAACTGTTTAAGGTGAATACTGATAGTAAACTTCAACATGGTGTTAACTTCAACATAACAAGAGGTGGTTTCAGAAATACAATTGAAAAACCATTTAATTCTAGAAATGAGTTAATATTTTTAGTTTTCTCTCAGAACAGGTTTTAGTAACATGTGCTTTTTATGCATGATCAGAGGATAGTAACAAACGTACATCTGTAAAATACTAATCCAGAAATTGTCCTTTAGTTTGGTACCAGTCCTATGCGGGTCCACATTTGAAAATTCAAGGAAGAGTAGAATTTCTGGACATTTGATTTCCATTTAGTCATTCAGTATGCAATATCACATTTTAAATATAATACTACATATATGGACTTACATTCTTCAGGATGCCTTCTCAGCTTAATTCTTTCCAGCTCTGATAACAGCAGGATTCATTTATTCTCAGATATTCTTTATCTTTTTATTAAATATATTGTCCCTCTTTTGTCTCACCTATGTAGATAGTACTTAGCAGTGGGCATCTCTGCTAGGAGTTACTGCTGGGTTCTGTGGGCTATATGGAGTTATATTTTTGACTGTTACAAGGTAGGGTATTATGTTAGGGTTTTCCAGAGAACAGAACCAATAGGATTTATTTTACAAATGAATATACTTTTATATTTATATATTTATAGGTAAACATAAATGCGACTTGTTGTAAGGGATTGGCTTGTGTGAACATGGGGGCTGAGAAGTCCCACCGTCTACTGTCTGAAAGCTGTAGACCCAGGAAAGCTGGTGGTGTAAATTCTAATCCAAATGTGAAGGTCTTAGAACCAGGAGCACTTATGGTATCTCAGTCCAAGAGCAGGAGAAGACCGATATCCCAGCTCAAACAGTCAGGTGGAGAGAGTGAATTCAACCTTCCTCTACTTTTTTGTCCTATTCAGGCCCTCAATGGATTGGATACTGCCTATCCACACTGGGGAGGGCAAGCTACTTTACTCAGTCCACCAATTCAAATGCTATTCCATTCTGGATGTCTTCCAGAAACATCCTCACAGACACTTCCAGAAATAATATTTAACCAGATATTTGGGCATCCCATGGCCCAGTCAAGTTGACACATGAAATTAACCATCAGAGATGTTAGTTATACATGCCATAAAATCTTTAGTAAAAAATACCAGTGGACATGTTCTATTCAGTAACATTTGAGGGTCTAGAGATCCATACATCTGTGCTACAGAGTAAGTTCAGAGTGTCTGAAGAGAATATTGGTCATTCCTGAGACTGTCCTCTGGTTTCCTTGGTGCAGAGGTTGGGCATGACTGGGTCAGAGGCCTTCTTTTCACCTGTTCTGTCCCAAGCTCTGAAGTCTTTTAAGGAATATAGGTCTGATGACAGCTACCCTCCTGGTTCTTGGCAGGAAGTGTGATCTCAAGCCCATGGCCACTTAGTATTTGTTAAGACTTTATCAAGAGAAAAAACATTCAGCACAATTGCTTGGAGAACAAGTATTTTACGTTTCTCTAGATAGTCTAAAATATGCTCCTGAATCAGGGCCAGGTTAATACTTTAAAGACCATAAGAATTGAGAAGATTATGGTGCCTCCTCCTGCCATATGCAATTTGAAATATATCATTTTCAAAATTATATAAAACATGAACACTAAAAATAACCTTTTTTCTTGATATTCTGATTAAATAATTTCTTCAGAAATTGCCTTTTCTAATATACATACAATTTGTTGGTGCCTTAAACACTAGCTTAGTCTGCCCCATGGGATAACCTAGCACTCTTTAGGATTTAAGCCAAATTAGCAGAGGGAAAGGTACCTAGACTGAATTACATTGGCCTCCACCATCTACCACTACCAGTGGTAGAACTGATTCTCATGAATTAATTCTTGTTAAGAGAACACTGATGTCTATCAAGGGATCATTTTAAAGAAAATCTTATCCTCACATATATCATAATAATGTCCAGAACACGTTCATGGAGGTTATATATACTTTATGTATTTTGTATATAATGGATTTTGTGAATCATGCAATCACCCAAGTTTCTCTTTTCAACTCACTGGCTAGAACTCTGATATCCAAATATGTGTTTATCCATGGCGAGCACAGAGGTAATGAAGGCAGATGTCCTCTTCCTCCTCCACTTGATGATCGCACCTTTATTCTTCTATAACCACTCATTCCACTTGCTATCTTACCTTTTTATGTAATCTTCTAACATCCTAAATCCTCTATGAGACAATAGGACTTATATATAAATAGGTTTACTTCTAGTAGTTTCTTAACATAGTGTATTTGTAGTTCATATACATGGTTTCCTCTCCTATACACCTATACAAGCAGGGATCTTATGATAGTAACTTAAGTAAAATGTGCTGAATTAATTTTTAACTATATTTTATAACTGATTTACTATAAGTGGTGATATTATGGGTAATTTTTCATTATTTCTTTATATGTTTCTGAATTTTCAAAATTTCTCTAGTATGTTTCAACTTTAAAATTTAAAAAAAAATCAGAAAAATCATTCACAATAGTTCTATACCATATAATTATATAATAAAAACATAAAAATCCTCAATTCAGATTTGGGGAGATTAAAATAAATCAAGTGTCAATAAAATGGACAACCTGGAAGAAATGGACAAATTCTTAGAAATGCACAACCTGCCAAGACTGGATCAGGAAGAAATAGAAAATATGAACAGACCAATCACAAGCACTGAAATTGAAACTGTGATTAAAAATCTTCCAACAAACAAAAGCCCAGGACCAGATGGCTTCACAGGCAAATTCTCTCAAACATTTAGAGAAGAGCTAACACCTGTCCTTCTCAAACTCTTCCAAAATATAGCAGAGGGAGGAACACTCCCAAATTCATTCTACAAAGCCACCATCACCTTGATATCAAAACCAGACAAGGATGTCACAAAGAAAGAAAACTACAGGCCAATATCACTGATGAACATAGACGCAAAAATCCTCAACAAAATACTAGCAAACAGAATCCAACAGCACATTAAAAGGATCATACACCATGATGAAGTGGGGTTTATCCCAGAAATGCAAGGATTCTTCAATATACGCAAATCAATCAATGGGATAAACCATATTAACATATTGAAGGAGAAAAACCATATGATCATCTCAATAGATGCAGAGAAAGCTTTTGACAAAATTCAACACCGATTTATGATAAAAAGCCTGCAGGAAGTAGGCATAGAGGGAACTTTCTTCAAAATAATAAAGGCCATATATGACAAACCCACAGCCAACATCATCCTCAATGGTGAAAAACTGAAAGCATTTCCACTAAGATCAGGAATAAGACAAGGTTGCCCACTCTCACCACTCTTATTCAACATAGTTTTGGAAGTTTTAGCCACAGCAATCAGAGAAGAAAAGGAAATAAAAGGAATCCAAATCGGAAAAGAAGAAATAAAGCTGTCACTGTTTGCAGATGACATGATAGAGAATCCTAAAGATGCTACCAGAAAACTACTAGAGCTAATCAATGAATTTGGTAAAGTTGCAGGATACAAAATTAATGCACAGAAATCTCTGGCATTCCTATACACTAATGATGAAAAATCTGAAAGTGAAATCAAGAAAACACTCCCATTTAACATTGCAACAAAAAAAATAAAATATCTAAGGATAAACCTACCTAAGGAGACAAAAGACCTGTATGCAGAAAATTATAAGACACTGATGAAAGAAATTAAAGATGATACAAATAGATGGAGAGATATACCATGTTCTTGGATTGGAAGAATCAACATTGTGAAAATGACTCTACTACCCAAAGCAATCTACAGATTCAATGCAATCCCTATCACACTACTACTGGCATTTTTCAGAGAACTAGAACAAAAAATTTCACAATTTGTATGGAAACACAAAAGACCCCGAATAGCCAAAGCAACCTTGAGAACAAAAAACAGAGCTGGAGGAATCAGGCTCCCTGACTTCAGACAATACTACAAAGCTACAGTAATCAAGACAGTATGGTACTGGCACAAAAACAGAAAGATAGATCAATGAAACAGGATAGAAAGCCCAGAGATAAACCCACGCACATATGGTCACCTTATCTTTGATAAAGGAGGCAGGAATGTACAGTGGAGAAAAGACAGCCTCTTCAATAAGTGATGCTGGGAAAACTGGACAGGTACATGTAAAGTATGAGATTAGATCACTCCCTAACACCATACACAAAAATAAGCTCAAAATGGATTAAAGACCTAAATGTAAGGCCAGAAACTATCAAACTCTTAGAGGAAAACATAGGCAGAACACTATGACATAAATCACAGCAAGATCCTTTTTGACCCACCTCCTAGAGAAATGGAAATAAAACCAAAAATAAACAAATGGGACCTAATGAAACTTCAAAGCTTTTGCACAGCAAAGGAAACCATTAACAAGACCAAAAGACAACCCTCAGAATGGGGGAAAATATTTGCAAATGAAGCAACTGACAAAGGTTTACTTTCCAAAATTTACAAGCAACTCATGCAGCTCAATAACAAAAAAAACAAAAAACCCAATCCAAAAATGGGCAGAAGACCTAAATAGACATTTCTCCAAAGAAGATACACAGATTGCCAACAAACACATGAAAGAATGCTCAACATCATTACTCATTAGAGAAATGCAAATCAAAACTACAATGAGATATCATCTCACACCAGTCAGAATGGCCATCATCAAAATATCTAGAAACAATAAATGCTGGAGAGGGTGTGGAGAGAAGGGAATACTCCTGCACTGCTGGTGGAAATGTGAATTGGTACAGCCACTATGGAGAACGGTATGGAGGTTCCTTAAAAAACTACAAATAGAACTACCATATGACCCAGCAATCCCACTACTGGGCATACACCCTGAGAAAACTATAATTCAAAAAGAGTCATGTACCAAAATGTTCATTGCAGCTCTATTTATAATAGCCCAGAGATGGAAACAACCTAAGTGCCCATCATTGGATGAATGGATAAAGAAGATGTGGCACATATATACCACGGAATATTACTCAGCCATAAAAAGAAACGAAATTGAGCTATTTGTAATGAGGTGGTTAGACCTGTCATACAGAGTGAAGTAAGTCAGAAAGAGAAAGACAAATACCATATGCTTACACATATATATGGAATTTAAGGAAAAAAATGTCATGAAGAACTTAGGGGTAAGACAGGAATAAAGACACAGACCTACTGGAGAACGGACTTAAGGATATGGGGAGGGGGAAGGGTGAGCTGTGACAAAGCGAGAGAGAGGCATGAACATATATACACTACCAAACGTAAGGTAGATAGCTAGTGGGAAGCAGCCGCATAGCACAGGGATATCAGCTTGGTGCTTTGTGACTGCCTGGAGGGGTGGGAGGGAGGGAGACGCAAGAGGGAAGAGATATGGGAACATATGTATATGTATAACTGATTCACTTTGTTATAAAGCAGAAACTAACACACTAATTATAGAAACTAACTGAATCACTTTGTTATAAAGCAGAAATTAACACACCAAGTAAAGCAATTATACTCCAATAAAGATGTTAAAAAATAAATAAAATAAAAAAATAAATCAAGTGTGACATTTAAATTTCAATATATATTTATCCAGTGTGTTCAACATACCATACTTTCCAGTGATTCAATATAAATAACCAAACAATCTAAAAATTTTTCCTGAGATTGTACGTTTTTGATTTTAATAGACTAAAATCAAAAATGTATCATTTTTGCAATCATTTTGTACAACCATTGTCTTGCAAACTTCCGTTTATAAGCATGTTTTAAGTCCTAGATATTATTTTATGAATACTATTGATAAACTTTACTATGAAAAAAAAATCCAGTAGTCTAAGTGGGCTGTGATGCTTTGAGTACTAACCAGGGGAGCACCTTTGATTCTTAGAGATTAGATGGAAAAAGTAAATGTTATCAGCCCCTGCTGAATTCCATAATCAGTCTAGAAGATGTCAAGGCACTCAGTAAATACAAAAATGTAAAATAAATATCTTCAGAAGTTCCAAAGGCTATGATCTAAATGTTCTGAGACAGTAAAATCACACTTAAATAAACTTCAGGTTTCTGTCTGCTACAGTAAATTTTAAAATCCAGTCCACCCAATGAATGTGTCAGTTGTGGTGCAGCCACATGAATTAGCAGTCAGATAACTGACCTAGAAAGGATTCAGGCTGAATGTCAGTCTTAGCATTATGAATACCAGATTAATGTCAGTAACCAATTAGGTTCTGAATTCCAACTGTGAATCTGTCCTAAGAGGCAACTGACCATCTTGAGAAGCAACCTGAAGAAGAAAGAACACTGGGAGAGATATGCTTTCTGCCTTGTCCAAGTGTTTTTACCACTAGGAGCCTTGGTTTCCTTTTCTATACGAAGAAGCGTTTGGATTATATGATCTCTAAGGATCCTTCCGAAGCTGCAGTTCAATGAATTTCTGAACTGCAGCAGTGTTCTCCCTCTCCCAGGCTTTATCCAGTAGCCATCAAACGGTCATTAACTCTGGTTACCAGTCATTGTGCTTGTACATGGAAAACTGACCTCATTGGTGTCCCCTTGGATTTAAAATTGCTGGTGATAAACTCTCCAGAAATAATTATTCCTGCTACCCTGGTGTGTAGTTCCAATTTATGGCAATTACGTACAATTAGTCATAGCTTCCTTATCCTTTTACTCTCTAGATCTTAGCATTCAGAAAGGGCTGTCGTTTCAGAAAGTCAGTGTGCATCAGAATAAATATATCTGGGCTTTCAATAGAAAATATCTCTCAGTTTTCCCTTATAATAGTGGAACAAGGATGGGCCCTTGTTTTCTACATCACTTATAAAATTGCCCACTACAGGCTTCCCTGGTGGCACAGTGGTTGAGAGTCCGCCTACTGATGCAGGGGACACGGGGTCATGCCCTGGTCTAGGAAGATCCCACATGCCACGGAGCGGCTGGGCCCGTGAGCCGTGGCCACTGAGCCTGCGCGTCTGGAGCCTGTGCTCCGCAACGGCAGAGGACACAATAGTGAGAGGCCCGTGTACTGCAAAAATAATAATTAAAAAAAAAATTAAAAAAAATAAAATTGCCCACTACTCAGGCTGGCAGAACTTTTGCCAAAAAGAGAAATAAATTGAAAGAAAATTCTAGGGGACCTTGAGATTAATTTTATGTATTTTATTTTTAAATTACCACTGATAAATAGTTCTGGGTTTTGTGGTTTCAGCTGTTATCCTAGGCTTGTCTTTCTGTTTTCATTTCAGTAGATAATTGCCTGCCTCAGGATATTGTTCTTTTTATAGAGAGAAATTTCTCGTATCCGATTTTAAGTGTTTTTTTTTTTTTTTGGCAGTACGCGGGCCTCTCACTGTTGTGGCCTCTCCCGTTGCAGAGCCGGATGCGCAGGCCCAGCGGCCATGGTTCACGGGCCCAGCCGCTCTGAGGCATGTGGGATCTTCCCGGACCGGGACACGAACCCGTGTCCCCTGCATCGGCAGGCGGACTCTCAACCACTGCGCCACCAGGGAAGCCCTTAAGTGCTTTCTTAAATTAACTCTTGGTTCCCACTTTGGCACAGACAGAAATCATTCTCTAGTGAAGGCCTGTGTGGGGAATGCTACAGATCCCTCCTCTTTTGCCCTTTCACCAAATATGAAGATTCATACTTGGTCCTTAATGATACTGCAGAGTTTACTAGAAAAATAAAACTGCATGCACAAAATTGAAACAAGCCATTTAGCTGTACATTCTGCTTATCTTTTTCCTTCCACGTGTACTACCAAATCACACACAGTTAAAGTAGCAAAGAATGGGTGCTACATAAAAATCTATTGACGGGATAAATGAATGAATAAATACAGGAGAGTATTTTCATTGACATATTTTAAGTGATGGTACAAAACACTCACCACACAGGGGGCTACAACAAGAGCTATTTGGTGGGTCAATAAAATTAACACATTTAGCTTTAACTTTGAATATCCTTGCTTGGATTGTTAGAGTGTTGAATTATAAATAAATATGTAAGCTATCTGCACCTTTTCAGATTAGATATCTAAAACTAGAAGGTCTTGATAGGGGAAAGTACTGAAGAATATTTCAACTAGCAGAAATAAAAGGTGATTCTACACCTGAAAGAGACTGTAGAGATAATTTTAGTCCAGGAGTCCCTAACCCACTGTTCACAAGCCAAATGTGGTCCACATATACCTGTGTGTTTTAAAAATGTGACGTGAAAGCCTCTAGTCAGGGTCTGTACTTTTGATTCTCCATGGGCCTCAGAACTTCCTGTCTTACACAAGCTGATTCCATATTCCACACTGCTGCCTTGCCCATCGACATTTGCATGTGTGACTTCTAATGTAGGACAGCGTCCTTAAGGCTGTGACAACTGAGGCCTGAAGGGCACCAAGGCAGAGAGTGAGGATTAGAGCAGAGCCTAGGGGTTGGACTCTAGTCTAAATATTGCTTATTTCAAATACACAATAATAGTTTGCTTTTCAAATAGCTAGAGAAGAAGAGCTAAAAACTTCTGAATTGTCCTCTGACTTTGTCCACATGAGGTATGTACATGAGAGTCAGAAAATAGAGTTTATTTAACTGCAAAGGAAATTAGGCCCAAGGTGGCTGTGACTTGCTTAGGATCACACAGCCACCAAGGGCAGAGCCGCTGAATTGTCATCAGCACTGGGTGACCCAAGAAGCATAACCAGCAATGCCCTAGGGCTGTGGTTCTCATCTGGGGATGATTTTCCCCTCCCAGGGGACATTTTACAATTTCTGGAAACATCTGTGGTCATCACAACCGCAGGGTGTTACTAGCATCTAGTGGGTAACGGCCAGGGGTGCTGCTGACCATCCAATCATGCACAAGACAGAACCCCACAACAAGGAATTATAGGCTCAGAAAGCCAACAGTGCAAGGCTGAAAGACCCCATTCTAGAAAACCAGGCAAGAAGGAACATCAAAAATTACTTTCTGGAGGGGTGGAAAGGGCTGCAGGATGTGATAAATGAGCCTATAAAAGTCTTAATCTGTCCCAATCACTTGATCTTTACACATGACTTTCTATTATTCTACACTTAGCAAGTGTGTAAAGTAAAATTAATGGAAGAGAATACATATTGGGGGGACAGTCAGGCAAGAGCATAGTAGAAAGGACACGGACTCTGCAGTCAGATTCCACAGGTTTAAATTCTGGCTCTACCATGTGCTAACTTGAGCAAATTACTTTCCCTTACTCATCTCAGAGCTTTCCCTCACTTTTTTCATCTGTAAAATAAGGGTAATAATAGTGCCTTCCTCATAGGAGGATTAAATGACCTACCCCATTCCAAATGCCTGGCACATACATAGCATTTAGCTACGATGACTGTCCAACTTCATCTCCCCCATCTTCCTAGGAGAGAAGAGCTAGTATCCTAGTTTTATAGATGAGCTGAATGAAGCTCAGAGAATGTCTTACAGCACTGGCAGCAGCAACAACTTCAGAGTAGAATGGGAATGCTGTAGGGAGTTGGCATTCCTCAACCCCCGCTCCCCAGCACACCACAGTGCGGTCTCTCTCTCTTTCTTCTCGTCTCTTCTCTTTCATATACCTACACACCTCACAGGTAGAAGCCTCTGATTACAACATGAAAACTCTCTCCAGGACATGCTGCTCACAATGGGTATTTTAATTTTTTGTTTCTGTTTTAATAACAACAAAAACCTGTAATATTTCCACTGTTTCAGAAAAAATAAAACTTATCTTTCATAATTTACGTTACTTATGTCATGCACTTTAATGTTTCACGTCCTATCAAATTTTAGATGATAATACTTCCCCACAAGTAAGTGATTAATTACAAATGGAAACATATTCAACTTTACTGTGAAGAAACCTGGTGTACATTCCCTTAACCAAGTGATCCAAGTTAACATACCAATATTGGGACAAACACCATTTGCCTCCTGATAGCATGCACTGAGGACACACTGTCCCTTAAATTATATTCCTGCCAAACAAAGCATAAAGTATCAGGAAAACTAAAACTGGCCTGTGCTCTTCAAAAATACCAAAGTCATAAAGACAAAGAATGGAAGAGGAATTATTCCAATTTTTTTTAAAAACTAAAGAGGCATGGCAACTAAATATAATGTGTAAGCCTGGATTGGATCCTGGATCGGGATGGGCAATAGCTATGAAGGACTTTATTGGAGCCACTGATGAAATTTAATATAGACTTGGATTACATAATGGCATTATATCAGTGTTAAATTTTCTCATGTTGGTCTTTTCACCATAGTTGGGTAAGAGAATGTCATTCTTAGAGGCATGAAATATTTAGTCGTAATGCAGGTAAATGAGATTTCTGGAGAAAAGAAATCAAAACACTGGTTTGTAGTGTTTGCTTATTTTTGTGGTATAAATGTTCTCACCATGGCCAATTTCAGGCTGCCAATGGGAATTCACTGAACGCAGAATTGGGAAGATATATATATCATACATCTGAATATACATGTAATCTATACATGTATTAAATGACAGAGATAAAGCAAATATGGAAAAATACTGGTAGGGAATCTAGATAAAGGGATAAGTGAAAAATCTTTGCATTAAATTGAAATTTTTCTGTAAATTTAAAATTGCACCAAAATATTAAAGTTTAAAACCATTTAGATGGTTACAAAAAAAAAAAAAGCTTCTCCATCTAGGTCAATGGAATGTTTCTGCAGCGCTTAATGGAGGATTAAAACCTGCAGGAAGAGCATTTTCATGCTAAACTTCAGAGACATTGAGTAAATTACTTAAGATCGCTGACATTTCATCTTATCCAGGGGGTTAAATGTTAAAGTAAAGGGATATCTTAGAGAGTCAAAAACAGTCTTGGTGGGAGGTGGCTTAACACATCCATTAAGACAGTATAGTACTGGCCCTTAGTGAGTCCAACCCAACCGGTTTTTCCTCCAGCCCTGGAGCTGTTTGCTGTTCCTTTAATAGAGCTTCAGATGGAGAAGGATAGGGACTACATTTTAATTAAAAGAAAAAAGAAATTCTTCCTGACCATTTAAACACTGAGGCCACAAAACACTGAGCGATGGATGCTCACAGTGTGAGAGATGCCTGGGCACACATTCAACTAAAGGGACAACAGATTTATTGCTTCCACAGTCATGGACATATACTGCGGGGAGAAATGGTGAATGGAAGAGGGACATTATTTAAATCCCTCTCTCTGTCTCTCGCCCTCCCCGCTCTCCCTCTCTTACTCTCCCCTTCTCTGCAATTGTAAGTTTCAGAGTCAGAATTCGTTGAACTCCTCTAACTCGAGGCTTATTCTCTTCTACTACCCCACATCTGTCTCTAGTAGATCCAGAGTTGAGGGCCACCTTAGGGAGACTCTACATTTGAGCCCTGGAGAAGGAGAGAGAATAATGATGGGAAAAGACAGTAGGAGACTGAGATTTGTCCAATTTGTGGGAGTTAGGAGAGCAGAAAATTTGAGAAAGTGGTAATGAAGAGTACCAAATGGCATTATAAAAGACAGGAAAATGAAGACTGGAAAAAAACATAGGATTGAGCAACTAGGCAATCATTTGGTGTATGAAGAAAGACATTTAATTAAAGCAATAGGAACAAAGGCCAGATTTAAGTGATGAGGAGATGATGACAAAAAAGATACAGTAAGTATCAACTATTATTTAAAGACAGCAGAGTGTAAAAACTAGAAAATGCCTAAAGACTAAAGGAATAGCAGAGTCTTTTCCAGTTTCCCCCCGCCCCCTTTGGTTCTCTAAGTTCACCATTCACATCACCAAAAAACTTAGTAGTTGTGTATTTATATTCACCTGGTATTAATGCTGCTAAAACATTCTTTAAGTTATTTGGGTTCATTTGTGGTATGAAGCTGTGCTCATGTGACTTGTGACTTTAGGGAGGAATATGATTTGGAAGAAATCCAGTAGTCTGTGCAAATGATTGTATATTTACAAAATTAAAGACCACAATGTATTCCTTGTGGGTGGCCTATTTTAGTCTCTAATTGGATAAGGACAGAGCCCTCAGGACCAAGTTGGCCCATCAGATAATATCAAAGTAGCACATTTCCCCTCCACTCAATAAAATTTACTCTCATTGCCATATGGCACTTCTGCTTATGTTCATGGGACTGGCTTTTCTACATTCATCAGTGAGAGTTGTTCATAAAGTACAAGGTTATTGTCGGCACATGGTGGACAGCCTTCAACCTTCTGTAAGCACTTCAACAAATAACCTGATTAACAGTTTGATAAAAACCACCCCTACCCTCAACCCCATATTTATATAATCACGATCATTTCATTACTAAATTACTTGTTAGTACACTTAAGATTCAGAAGTACTGTCAACAGAAGGCATTTATTGCTCTGGCTTTAAAGCATTTGAACAAGCAAACAAAAAATAGCAATAACTTTATCAGGTGAAGATTACAATAATATTACAGAATATATACATTTCCACTTTGGTAACTAAAACACAAAGCTAATGTTTTTAAGAAGTGGTCACTTTTAGGAATATCCTATATCCCTCTAAAACTGCCTCTAAAACTACACTGATGGCCCATATACCACCCACTTGACAATCACCATGCCCATGATTTTTCTTCTCCACTCTGTGTCTCACCACTTTGTTGCCTCCTTAAATAGAAAACTTCCTTCCCATTGTGGAAAGTGTGACCAGATTTTTGGTTCAGAAAAATAACATAAAAATATTTGGATGCAAGCAAGCTGGCTATCAAACATCAGAACATTGTCAACTGTCAATCAATTTGGTTCTTGCTGAAGTTTTTTGCAAACCTACATCTTATTCAAGTTTTCAATATTCTTCTTAAAACATTATCCAGTATGATAATTAAATGTTAAGGCCATTTTTCGAAAGTAGCTTTCTCTTTCTCTCTCTCCTAAGCATTATGTTATTAAGTATAATATTTGAAAAACTGGTCATGTAGTTTTGGCAATACATGGGTTCCTGGTAGTCATGCTAATTTTTCTTCCCCTTTTCTTTCTAGCAATGTATTTGGATTTTGTTTTAGTTTCCTAAGACTGCCATTAACAAACTACCACCAGCTGGGTGGTTTTAAACAACAGAATTTTACTTTCTCACAGTTCTGAAGGCCAGAAGTCTAAAATCAAGGTGTACGCTGGGCCATTCTCTCACACAGGCTCTAGTGGGGAATCTATTCCATGCCTTTCTCGGTTTCTGTTGTCACCTATAATCTTTGGTGTTCCTTGGCTTATGGCTACAGAGCTCCAATCTCTGCCTTCATCATCATACAGAATTCTCCCTCTGTGTCTTTCTCTGTGTCCAAATTTCCCTCTTCTTATAAGGACACCAGTCACATCACTCTAATGACCTCATTTTAACTTGACTACATCCACAAAGACCCTATTTCCAAATAAGGTAACATTCACAGGTACTGCAATACCTTTTTTTGGAGGAGACACAATTCATTCTATAACAGATTTGTTCATCACAGTACAGTTAATTATCCTCACTAGCAGGGTCACATAATATTGCCCAGTTGAAAGTTCAAACTACTAGAGAGGTCAGGTTTCTCTTTTTACACTACATGATGTCTCAGGTTGGTGGACACCATGTTGCATTCAGCCAGTATGTGACTATCTCAGCTATATGGACATCGGCATCCAGACATCTGGAAATACCTAGAGCCATATGCATTAATTCCATTTTTGGTCACTATGTAGACCTAACCTGTTATACTCTGTAATACTTATAAGAATTCAAAGTCACATGAGTTCATAGAAGACTAATGTATGTATAAAACAAAGTTATGCCTGGGACCTTTTATGAAGCTTCTGCTGCTCACCTGTTTATTTGTTTTCACTTTTTACTTCAAAAGTAATACATATTCATTGCAATAAGTCAAACAATATAGAAGTGTAAAAAAAGTTATTACTAATCTCATTCTCCCATCTTCAATCCAATGCCCTTGAGGTAAGCAACATAATCCTTCCACATCTTTGCAATGCTCATAAATAAACACAGACAAGCATATACAGTTATACAGGATTTTTTTCAATAAAAAGATTGTACTATACATATTAATTTACAGCTTGCTTTTTTGCTTAATATATCATAATTTTCTTTCAAGAGCAATATGTATATATTCACTGCATTCTTTTTAATATCAAGATAGTAGTTCCTAGTATTGCTAACCTATAATTTATTCAGCCATTCTTCTTAAGCTGGATATTCTTCTCAGATATATCCTATAGCAAACATTCCCATCCTTACCTACTATTACAGTTGTAAAATAATTTTTAAACGTTGGATTCCTGGGTCAAAGGATACATGCATTTTAAATTCTTTAAAAGATTAGGGAGTACCACTTGACAACCTGCCTGGGCTCCTAGAAGTTTCAGCTAACACCTACTGACTCCTACCCTTTACCAAGCACCTTCCTAGGAACTGTGAAAAAGAGGATGCTCTCACAATGTAACAAACAAGAAGTCAACGATTACAACACAGTGCAATTAGGCATTATGATAGAAAAATGCGCTAGTAATGACAGGTGGGAGACCTTCAAGATGGCGGAGGAGTAAGATGTGGAGATCACCTTCCTGCCCACAAATACTTCAGAAATACATCTACATGTGGAACAACTCTTTCAGAACACCTACTGAATGCTGGCGGAAGACCTCAGACTTCCCAAAAGATATATATTTTTCCTTCTTCTCTTTTCGTGAGTGTGTATGTGTATGCTTCTTTGTGCAATTCTATCTGTATAGCTTTCCTTTTACCATTTGTCCTAGGGCTCTGTCTGTCCGTTTTTTTAATTTTTAAAAATTTTTTAGTATAGTTTTAACACTTGTTATCATTAGGGGATTTGTTTTTTAGTTTGGTTGCTCTCTTCTTTCTTTTTTTTTATTACTTTTTAAGTTTTTTTTTATTTTTAATAATTTTTCTAGTTTTCATTTTAATAACTTTATTTTCTTCCTTCCTTCCTTTCTTTCTTCCTTTCCTTTCTTTCTTTCTTTTTTTTGTCTTGCTTCCTCCCTCTATCCCTCCCTCCCTCCCTCCCTCCTTCCTTCCGTCCTTCCTTTCTTTCTTTCTTTCTCCCTTTTATTCTGAGCCATGTGGCTGACAGGGTCTTGTTGCTCTGGCTGGGTATCAGGCCTGTGCCTCTGAAGTGGGAGAGCCGAGTTCAGGACACTGCTCCACCAGAGACCTCCCAGCACCACATAATATCAAACAACGAAAGCTCTCACAGAGATCTCCATCTCAACCCTAAGACCCAGCACTACTCAACAAGCAGCAAGCTACAGTGCTGGACACCCTATGCCAAACAACTACCAAGACAGGAACACAAACCCACCCATTAAAAGAGAGGCTGCCTAAAATCATAATAAGGTCACAGACACCCCAAAACACACCACTGGATGTGGTGCTGCCCACCAGAAAGACAATATCCAGCCTCGTCCACCAGAACACAGGCACCAGTCCCCTCCACCAGGAAGCCTAACCAGCAACTGAACCAATCTCAGCCACCAAAAACAATGAGAACTACGAACCTGCAGCCTGCAAAAAGGAGACCCCAAACACAATAATTTAAGCAAAATGAGAAGACACAGAAACACACAGCAGATGAAGGAGCAATGTAAAAACCCACCAGATCAAACAAATGAAAAGGAAATAGGCAGTCTACCTGGAAAAGAATTCAGAGTGATGATAGTAAAGGTGATTGAAAATCTTGAAAATAGAATGGCGAAAACAGAAGAAACGTTTAACAAGGACCTAGAAGAACTAAAGAGCAAACAAACAATGATGAACAACACAAAATGAAATTAAAAATTCTCTAGAAGGAATCAATAGCAGAATAACTGAGGCAGAAGAATGGATAAGTGACCTGGAAGATAAAACAGTGGATATAACTACTGCAGAGCAGAATAAAGAAGAAAAATGAAAAGAATTGAGGACAGTCTTACAGACCACTAGGACAACCTTAAACGTACCAACATTCAAATTATAGGGGTCCCAGAAGAGGAAGAGAAAAAGAAAGGGACTGAGAAGATATTTGAAGAGTTATAGTTGAAAACTTCCTACTATGGGAAAGGAAATAGTTAATCAAGTCCAGGAAGAACAGAGAGTCCCATACAGGATAAATCCAAGGAGAAACACACCCAAGACACATATTAATCAAACTATCAAAAATTAAATACAAAGAAAAAATATTAAAAGCAGCACGGGAAAAACAACAAATAACATAAAAAGGAATCCCCATAAGGTTAACAGCTGACCTTTCAGCAGAAACTCTACAAGCCACAAGGGAGTGGCAGGACATATTTAAAGTGATGAAAGGGAAAAACCTACAACCAAGATTACTCTACCCAGCAAGGATCTCATTCAGATTCTCTGGAGAAATTAAAACCTTTACAAATAAGCAAAAGCTAAGAGAATTCAGCACCACCAAACCAGGTTTACAACAAATGCTAAAGGAACTTCTCTAGGCAGGAAACACAAGAGAAGGAAAAGACCTACAATAACAAACCCAAAATGATTAAGAAAATGGGAATAGGAACATACATATCGATAACTACCTTAAATGTAAATGGATTAAATGCTCCAACAAAAAGATATAGACTGGCTGAAAGGATACAAAAACAAGACCTGTATATATGCTGTCTACAAGAGACCCACTTCAGGCCTAGGGACACATACAGACTGAAAGTGAGGGGATGGAAAAAGATATTCCATGCAAATGGAAATCAAAAGAAAGCTGGAGTAGCAATACTCTGTTCAGACAAAATAGACTTTAAAATAAAGACTATTACAAGAGACAAAGAAGCACACTACATAATGATCAAGGGATCAATCTAAGAAGGAGATATAACAATTGTAAATATTTATGTACCCAACATAGGAGCAACTCAATAATACATAATGCAAATGCTGAGAGACATAAAAGGAGAAATCAATAGTAACACAGTCATAGTAGGGCACTTTAACCCCCACTGTCACCAAAGGACAGATCATCCATGATGAAAATAAATAAGGAAACACAAGCTTTAAATGATACATTTAACAAGATAAACTTAATTGATATTTATAGGACATTCCATCCAAAAATGACAGAACACACTTTCTTCTCAAGTGCCCAGGGAACATTCTCCAAGATAGATCATATATTGGGTCACAAATCCAGCCTTGGTAAATTTAAGAAAATTGAAATCATATCAAGTATCTTTTCTGACCACAACGCTATGAGACTAAATATCAATTACAGGAAAATATCTGTAAAATGCACAAACACAAGGAGGCTAAACAATACGCTATTAAATAACCAAGAGATCACTGAAGAAATCAAAGAGGAAATCAAGAAACACCTAGAAACAAATGACAATGAAAACACAACCACCCAAAACCTATGAGATGCAGCAAAAGAAGTTCTAAGAGGGAAGTTTATAGCAATACAAGCCTACCTCAAGAAACATCTCAAATAAACAACCTAACCTTACACCTAAAGCAATTAGAGAAAGAAGAACAAAAAACCCCAAACGTAGCAGAAGGAAAGAAATCATAAAGATCAGATCAGAAATAAATGAAAAAAGTGAAGGAAACAATCACAAAGTTCAATAAAACTAAAAGCTGTTTCTTTGAGAATATAAACAAAATTGATAAACCTTTAGCCAGACTCATCAAAAATAAAGGCAGAAGACTTAATTCAATAGAAATAGAAATGAAAAAGGAGAAGTAACAACTGACACTGCAGAAATACAAAGGATCATGAGAGATTACTACGAGAAACTATATGCCACTAAAATGGACAACCTGGAAGAAATGGACACATTCTTAAAAAAGCACAACCTTCCAAGACTTAACCAGGAAGAAACAGAAAATATAAACAGAGCAATCACAAGTAACGAAATTGAGACTGTGATTAAAAATCTTCCAACAAACAAAAGCCCAGGACCAGATGGCTTCACAGGCGAATTCTCTCAAACATTTAGAGAAGAGCTAACACCTATCCTTCTCAAACTCTTCCAAAATACAGCAGAGGGAAAAACACTCCCAAACTCATTCTATGAGGCCACCATCACCCTGACACCAAAACCAGACAAAGATCTCACAAAGAAAGAAAACTACAGGCCAATATCACTGAAGAACATACATGCAAAAATCTTCAACAAAATACTAGCAAACAGAATCCAAACAACACATTAAAAGGATCATACACCATGATCAAGTGGGGTTTATCCCAGGAATGCAAGGATTCTTCAATATACACAAAGCAATCAATGTGATACACCATATTAAGAAATTGAAGGAGGAAAACCATATCATCTCAATAGATGCAAAAAAAGCTTTCAACAACATTCAACACACATTTATGAAAAAAACCCTCCAGAAAGTAGGCATAGAGTGAACTTACCTCAACATGATAAAGGCCATATATGACAACCCACAGGCAATGTCGTTCTCAATGGTGAAAAACTGAAACCATTTCCTCTAAGATCAGGAACAAGACAAGGATGTTCACTCTCACCACTGTTATTCAACATTCTTTTAGAAGTTTTAGCCACTGCAATCAGAGAAGAAAAAGAAATAAAAGGAATCCAAATTGGAAAAGAAGTAAAGCTGTCACTGCAGATGACATGATACTATACATACAGAATCCTAAAGATGCTAACCAGAAAACTACTAGAGGTATTCAATGAATTTGATAAAGTAGCAGGATACAATATTAATGCACAGAAATCTCTTGCATTCCTATACACTAATGATGAAAAATCTGAAAGAGAAATTAAGTAAACACTCCCATTTACCATTGCAACAAAAAGAATAAAATACCTAGGAATAAACCTACCTAAGGAGACAAAAGACCTGTATGCGGAAAACTATCAGACACTGATCAAAGAAATTAAAGGTGATACAAACAGATGGAGAGATATACCATGTTCTTGGATTGGAAGAATTGACATTGTGAAAATGACTATACTCCCCAAAGCAATCTACAGATTCAATGCAATCCCTATCAAACTACCACTGGCATTTTTCACAGAACTAGAACAAAAAATTTCACAATTTGTATGGAGATACAAAATAGCCAAAGCTAAAAAGACACAAAATAGCCGAATAGCCAAAGCAGTCTTGCGGGAAAAAAACGGAGCTGGAGGAATCAGGCTCCCTGACTTCAGACTATACTACAAAGCTACAGTAATCAAGACAGTATGGTACTGGCACAAAAACAGAAATATAGATCAATGGAACAGGATAGAAAGCCCAGAGGTAAACCCACGCACCTATGGTCCCCTTATTTTTGATAAAGGAGGCAAGAATGTACAATGGAGAAAAGACAGCCTCTTCAATAAGTGATGCTGGGAAAACTGCACAGCTACATGTAAAATAATGAAATTAGAACACTCCCTAACAGTATACACAAAAATAAACTCAAAATGGATTAAGGATCAAAATGTAAGGCCAGACACCATCAAAGTCTTAGATGAAAACAGGCAGAACACTCGGTGACATCAATCACAGCAAGATCCTTTTGACCCACCTCCTTGAGAAACGGAAATAAAACCAAAAATAAACAAATGGCTAATGAAACTATTGAAACTTAAAAGCCTTTTCACAGCAAAGGAAAACATAAACAAGATGATAAGACAACCCTCAGAATGGGAGAAAATATTTGCAAAGAAAGCAACTGACAAAAGATTAATCTCCAAAATTTTCAAGCAGCTCATGCAGCTCAATATCAAAAAAACAAACAGACCAATCCAAACATGGGCAGAAGACCTAAATAAACAATTCTCCAAAGAAGATATACAGGGCTTCCCTGGTGGTGCTGTGGTTGAGAATCTGCCTGCCAATGCAGGGGACACGGGTTCGAGCCCTGGTCTGGGACGATCTCACATGCCACGGAACAACTGGGCCCGTGAGCCACAATTACTGTGCCTGCACGTCTGGAGCCCGTGCCCCGCAACAAGAGAGGCCACGATAGTGAGAGGCCCACCCACCACAATGAAGAGTGGCCACCGCTTGCCACAACTAGAGAAAGCCCTCGCACAGAAACGAAGACGCAACACAACCATAAATAAATCAATAAATAAATTTAAAAAGAAGATATACGAATTGTCAACAAACATATGAAAGGATGCTCAACATCACTAATCATTAGAGAAATGCAAATCAAAACTACAATGAGATATCATCTCACACCAATCAGAATGGGCATCGTCAAAAAATCTACAAACAATAAATGCTGCAGAGGTGTGGAGAAAAGGGAACCCTCTTGCACTGTTGGTGGGAATGTAAACTGATACAGCCACTATGGAGAATAGTATGGAGGTTCCTTAAAAAACTAAAAATAGAACTACCGTACCATGCAGCATTCCCACTACTGGGCATATACCCTGAGAGAACCATAATTCAAAGAGAGTCAAATACCACAATGTTCATTGCAGCCCTATTTACAATAGCCAGGACATCCAATAGATGGACACATAAGTGTCCATCGACAGATGAATGGATAAAGAAGATGTGGCACATATATACAATGGAATATTACTCAGCCATAAAAAGAAACAAAATTGAGTTATTTATAGTGAGGTGGATGGACTGAGAGTCTGTCATACAGAGTGAAGTAAGTCAGAAAGAGAAAAACAAATAGCGTATGCTAACACATATCTATGGAATCTAAAAACGAAAAAAAGGTTCTGAAGAACCTAGGGGCAGGAAAGGAATAAAGACACAGACACAGGGAATGGACTTGAGGACACGGGGAGGGGGAAGGGTAAGCTGGGACAAAGTGAGAGAGTGGCATGGACATATATACACTACCCAATGTAAAATCGATAGCTAGTGGGAAGCAGCTGCATGGCACAGGGAGATCAGCTTTGTGCTTTGTGACCACCTAGAGGAGTAGGATAGGGAGGGTGGGAGGGAGACGCAAGAGAGAGGGGATATGGGGATATATGTATACATATAGCTGATTCACTTTGTTATACAGCAGAAACTAAGACAACATTGTAAAGCAATTATACTCCAATAAAGATGTTAAAGAAAAAAAAAAGATTATAGCAATTCTCATTCCTACCAATAACAAGGCTTCTCCTCACATCCTCACCAGCACTGGAGTTACCAATATCCTTTTCTGAGTAAATGTTCTTGTATTTTATTTTTTCATTAGAGCGTTTGATGTTCCATTACAGAAGTCACATTGTATGTCACACAGTGAAAACACAAACTTTCCCCATCAGCGTTCTGTATAGAGAGAGACAAATGTTCTCTCTTATCTTTCCCCTACACATCTTCTAAACACAGGGCCTCTATTGCCCCAACCAGTCAACTCTGGCTCCAAGCTAATTTTGCTCAGTTGGCTAAAGAAATCCTCAGTTCAAATAACCACCTATTAGAATGTAGTCCCAGGAAATGACCCTTTAGAGGTTTCATACCTTTTGGAGGTCTCACTCCACACCCTTAGTAATTGCTCAAAATACTTAACCCCATAACCAAAACAATTATTTTTTCTCCATTTTATTACACATATACTAATTAATACCCTGCCTTGATTCAAAAGGTTTAATAGAACTTTTTAAAACACTGTCGATATTGATATGAATCCTGATAAAATGTTTAGAAATATTTCTTGTTGGTCTTCATAAAAAATAAAATTATCCTTAAAAATTGAAACTCCTTTTATGGCTTTGTACTTGTCATACTCAGCAACATAAATATGCTCTGGTATATTTCCTGAAAGTGATCTTAAACTAGAGTTTAAAATTTTTAACTAAGATTTCCAAATTTCTTAAATGATTCTAATCTGAAAACGGTTAATTAAACATTTGCTTTTGGTGTTTCAATCAAATATAAAATAGATGTGTAAGTAGATATATTTGATGTAAATAATGTCAACTGAAATTTCTTTTAATTTTAGGGAAGTAGCATACTAAAGAGTGTGGATTTATGAGATGCCTTGAAATTAAATGAGATATTTAAAAATATAAGTGAGAGGGCTTCCCTGGTGGCGCAGTGGTTGAGAGTCCGCTTGCCGATGCAGGGGACACGGGTTCGTGCCCCGGTCCGGGAAGATCCCACATGCCGCGGAGCGGCTGGGCCCGTGAGCCATGGCCGCTGAGCCTGTGCGTCTGGAGCTTGTGCTCCGCAACAGGAGAGGCCACAACAGTGAGAGGACCGCGTACCGCAAAAGAAAAAAGAAAGAAAGAAAAATATAAGTGAGCTTATTAGGGTTTTTTATGTATATGACTACAATTTCAAAGTAATTTTGCAAAGTAACAAAGAAATCTATAATTATTTTCCAAATAAGTTCTAGAAAATCTAATGAAAACATAATTGAAATGTAAAATTTGCATATAAATTTGGACTTTATATTTCAAAGCTTACAAATATGTTGTAGAAAAGAAAAGTGCTGTTCATTTCAACTTATAACTGCCTACAAGGGCATAAAATCTATGAAAGAACTGAAAACAGATGTTTCAACATCGGACTAATTGTTAGCAAGCTAGTAATTTACAGAGTATCCTCTGGTCATTTCATCAGTAATAGGATATACTAGAATTATTAAAGGAACTAGACTTTATAAAGGTATAAGGTGGAATCAGACAGGAACAAAGGATTTCATATTTAGTTTTTCTATAAGAATGTAGAGCCCAAGAATAGTAAATAACCAAAGACACCATTCCCTTTATTGTGAAGTCCATATAATGATGATCTTTCCAAATAGTTTGATTTATCATGAAATATATAGATACAATACTTAAGACGAAATCTGTTTTCTCCTCTCAGCCACTGATTTCCCCTGTGTTTTAAGGCAAAGACTTGAGTATCCAGTTTCCTCATATGTCATACGGAAAGGGTAAATTTGATGCTTTAATGAATAACTTGTGAGGATTAATTAGAAAATACAGCCATGCTTTATAGAAGCAAGTGGTACATAACATAGAGCAGAATTTATTAAGCTTTTAAAACTGCACTGCTTCCTTAAAAATGAATAATGATTTTATTCATAACCTAGATAGGGAAGAAGACAATAATAGCACCCAAAATAACAATGAGCAAGCTTAGTTCCATTGCAGACCACATTACCAAGGTATGCGGTTAAGCTTAAAAAAAGAAAAAAAAAAAGAAAAAAAAAAAGTTTATGACCTGCTCTCAGCTCTCAGTCCCTCTGTGAATCAACTTTATCCTCATGGTTGGCTCCCATCCAGGGAGCAGTTTGAAGCCTGACATGATCAGACCACAGCCTACACAGAAAGAGCAAGCATCTCTCATAGAGATGGATGAGGAAAGGAAGCTCCTTTCCCAGAATTCCCAGTAAATATTTTCTTGCAACTGTCTGACCTGAATTGGGTCTCTTCACCTGTCACTGCGGCTAGGAAATGGGACTCACCCAATGGCTTACGCTGGCCAGCCCTCACCCCTGGAATTGGCTGTATAGGCAATTCTATCCAAACTGAAAGGCTAAGACTGGGGTAGCACTGATCAGTTTGTGACAAGAATATGATTTCTGAGCTCAATACGGAATTAAATAAATATTGTCTATAGCCACTTAAAAAACATATGTATATTTACTTCTATTCTTCACTCTGTCCTTTGAATGTCTTTTTTCTCTAAAATTAACACCCTATTTGGTTAATTCTCATCTTTCCTATTTGTGAACTTTATTTTACTTTGGATGAGCTTTCATGACAGGCAGAACTCTCTCTCAGAGGAAAATATGGTGCTCCCCTCAAATTCATATGTTGGTTTTAAAGTGATTTTATTAAGAGGTGAGACCTATGGGAGGTGATTAGGTCATGAGGGTGAAGCCCACTTGAATGGCATTAGTGCTCCTATTAAAGAGATATCCAGAGAGATCTCTAGCCCCATTTACCATTGAGGACACAGGGTGAAGGCATGGGCTATGAACCAGGAAGAAGTTCATGACCAGAAAATGATCATGCTGGTACCTTGATACTGAACTTCCCAGCCTCCAGAACTGTGAGAAATAAATCGTTGTTGTTCGTAAGCCACCCGGACTGTGGTATTTTGTCATAGCAGCCCCAAAGGGCTAAGATAGATGGTATTAATAAACTTTCCAAATCAAGAAATTCACCAAGGATCCTCAGTTACACTTTGGGCACACACAAAAAAACTGTCTTGTTGAAAACAAAAATTATTTAAATTTTTGTTTTGTAAGATATAACATCATATGACTGATTATATGCCTGCGTGCCCACCTAAAGACACAAATTAGGCCCCTGTTGTTGAAAAGAAATGCCCTAACCTTGTTTTTCTAGTTTCTTTTAACTTTGTTTCTGTGAGAGTTTGTGTTTGGAGGAGTAGTAAATTTAAAGCATCTCAACAGTTGTTGAAACCTCTTTTTTGATTTTTCCAAACTTGGTACTGCTTCCCGAACTTTTGACCGCCATCTGCCACCAGGGACCCAACAGCTGCATCTTGCATTGTTACACAGCAGTAAAGACAAAGGCTTATGCAGCACACAATTGGCTACCATAGTGAATGCATGCGGCCCAGTTACACAGTCCATTAAAAAACTCACAGATTTACACCCATACAAGACAATGTCTATCATGTTCATGCCGCCTCTTCCCAAGCAAAGCCCTGCTGTGATTCACTGCCCCCGCCCCCAGGAAGCCTGGCCTTTATTTACTGCTTCACACATGCAGCTTCCTTCCTCCAGCAGCCTTCCGCATCAGGATGTCATTGTTGTGCTGGAGGAGTGTGCTGGAATGGAGACACTTCATGATCTTTCACTTGCTTAGGGCCAGTTGGGGAAGCTTGGGGTAGGAGCTGCTCCCAAGTCCCCAAGACTCTTCCACAAGGATCGTAAATTCCACTCTTATTCCTCAGCTGTTTGTTCATATCAACAACAATAACAAAAATGCTGGTCATAAATAGCACTGAACAAGCAGCAATGCAAGACCCAGGGTGGAACCATCTAGTAACGTATTCGTTCTCATTTAATCATCTACCCACTTAACATATGCAGGAAAATTTAATCATTTCCAGCCTGCGGCTGCTAGACAGCAGCAACGCAGACAGCGGGAGAGTCTTGAAAGCTGTGAAGCCAGTATAAATTTAACAGGTCAAAACAAATATCTTAGCACCTGTTGATCTTTAAAGGCTCTTAGCAAGCCATCCGTTTTCTTCCCAAGGGACTTGAAGACAGCCGTTCCTGGATTATTTGGATTTTTCATGGTCTTTTAGCCACTATTCAACAAGTATAATAAAACACCACATCCATTTATTCTAACAGGAATAAAAATCACGGATCAGTGCCTTGTGAGACTAGAATTCCAAACAGAAATATTTTGTATAAATTCAATACTCATAAAGCTGATTTCTACATATTGATTTTATATGAACTTCAAAGGGCATAAAAAATTACAAAGTAGAATTTTAAGGAAGATACCTACAAGGTGGTATGAACCAATTCCAAAAGATTTCAAAGAAGCTTGCTGTTTTTGTTTTGCTTTGTTTTGTTTTCCCACGTTCTGGGAAAACAAAGCAGGAACCATTTTTACCCCATTCCAGGACCTCCCATGTGATATTTGAGTGGAACTGGACTTAAAGGACCAGGGAAAGGAAGAGTGTCTTACTAATCACAGTAATAGGTTTGTTTCCTTTTGGGCCAGGTTTTTTCTTATCCTAATAACAGCAGCAGCACTAATGACATCAACAATAGCTAAGGCATATTGGGCACTGAGGTTCATGCTGGGCATCCTGCCAGCATATAGATCACCTTTATGGATACCTTCTGTATTAAATCTCATCACAACCTTGTGATGCATTTATTTCCATTATCCTCATTTTATAGAGGAGGTAATTTAGGCAAAGATAGGTTAAATAACTTCCTCAAGTTCACAGGGCTGGTAAATGGCAGGGCTGGGATTTGGATCCAAGTCCCTCCCGCCAGCCCCACTCCTGGGTCCAGAGTGCATTTTCCTCCACTGGCAATATCCACCGTATACTAATATTTTGGTGTCTTTCCCTGATGATGAAATTAGCATCAGGGTTATCTCCTGATATGGAAAGACTTTCTTTGGGAAGTAACAGTTTTTACTGGCAGATCTCATTATTTTCAGCTTTCCCAATGTGTCTTGTTAAAACACTCTCCAGAATATCAGAAAAAAAGCCTATATTTAAGGACTTTCTGTCCGATTAGGTATATTAAAAGTAAATTGGCAAGAGTGTTTGAAAACATTCCTTTGGCATTCTTCTTGTTTTCATCTTAGGACCATGTAAAATCATTTCTAAATAAGAATAAATAAATGAGGAAATAATTGATACTGAGCTTGTCTTTCTCCTCATAATTAGACGACAGGTTTAGTTGCTTAATACTGTGCCTGGTTCCTGATGGTAAGATGTTGTTCTCCTAGAGGAATGAAGAAGGGACACTGCTCATTTAAAGCTTCCAGTACCTTTTCCTGTTCCTGGAGATGGATTCAGAATCTTTCTTTCAACATGGCAGAGAGAGTATAGTGGTCAAAGGCAGTGCCTGCTTAAAAATAAGCTATAATATGTTCTTAGGTTAAGTCCTTTCCTTTACTTTGGAACAGACAACTTTGAATGAGGCATTTTAGGCATGTAGACATGTATTTTGCCCAGAGACAGAAAGTACGGGTATCCTTGGTAGAATTGGAATTTTATGATCCTTTTTTTTCCAACATAAATTTAGACTAATGTCCCAAACATTGCAGTCTTTAAGACTGAATGATTCAGGTTGTGGAGATTGCACTGCAAAACACAGGACACCTTACTCTACAGATGGAGTTGAGTATGTTTCCGGATGATATGCAAGTATGTGTTCTAATGCATTCCAGGAAAACAGGAGCCCAAACCCCAAGACACAGTGTGGGACATGATCAAAGGGTCTCCTATAGGAGAAAGAGAAGTCAGACCTTTCTCCTAATACAGCGTTTAGGAGAAAGATGGCTAATAGACTACTCTTGTGAAGGTCATGGCAAATAGACCTTCGGAGGAAGTGAATTTCATGTTTTCTCGTTGCAATTGCCTTATGTTATCCTCAAGTCTTGTAATTAAGAAATGTTAATTTTGTTTCAGATTAATTTTTTTGAAAACCTGTTTCCAAGCTTAGGTAAAGTAGAATCCCAGAAAAGTTACGAGTCAGAACTGCCTAGGGCAGTTTTCTGGGACCAGGGATGGCAAGCAACAACAAGTTGAAAGGGAACAGATCATTCCTGGGAATTGTCCAAATACACTTTTCCTGTATGTTACAGGGATATTATCTTCTAAGTGGCATATTTCAGATGATTCAGGGAGAAAACTGGGCAGAGCTTGAAGCTGTGCTTTCCAAATGAGTTGCCGATTCTGTAAAGGAAATCTATTGTCATCTGCTCTAGATTATCTTGCTGTGACAACAAAGCCTAAAGCTGGCTGGAGAAGAGGCCGTGAAAGGGGAAGTGAGAGTATGGTGTCCTCTTTTCCAGATCTGGGAGGCTCTCCTTCTACTGGTCTTAAAGGGAATTCATCAATGAGTATTAATAACACCTTGTATTTTTGTAAATTATTAAACTATAAATTAAAAAAAGAAACTAGCATTTGCTTTTGGACTTACTATGTATAGCTACTGTACTAAGTGCTTTACACAAATTATTTAAACTCCAGAGCAACCTCATGAGGTAGACATCATCATTATCCCCATTTTACAGATGGGGAAACTGAGGCTCAGAGATGTTAACTAATGTGCCCAAGGTCACACAGCCAAGAAGTAATGGAGTCAGTTTGACTCCAGAGTGTGATCTCATTCTCACTATATACTACACTACCTCTTGCTTCACAAAGCATTTCCCAACCTAGAAAATGTGTTTGATCAGCCTGTAAGGTAAATAAGAAATATGTGGTCATTCTCCATTTTTCATAAAAGGACACTGATGTTCAGAAAAATTATATTACTTATCCTGACTTGCTTATTGAATTGTTGGCAGAGGAGGGACCAGAACCCTATTCTCTTGACTCCTGGTTCTGTGTTTTTGCCATTCCTTCACAACTAAAGGCAGCAACATTAATTAGGTACTTATGTAACTGTAATCATTCTGCTGGTTCATATAGAGGAGAATTAAAGAAAACATAGTCTTGACACACAAGAAACTTAAAATCTCACCACAGATACGAAATTATCTCTTTTTCCCACAAAATTTTTTTAACATCTTTATTGGAGTATAATTGCTTTACAATGTTGTATAACAAAATGAATCAGCCATTCATATACATATATCCCCATATCCCCTCCCTCTTGTGCCTCCCTATGAACAGTCTAATCATGCCAGACACTGTTCTAGGTGCTGGGAATAATTGATGATAAGATGCAGCTACTTCCCTTTCAGAACTCATAGCGCAGGGAAGGAGGTGAGCATAAGAATAATTTCAATACCATGCAATAGAGACTGTAGAGAGACAGAAGTTCTTTACTCTCCCTCGCTAGTGTAGGGTATCTGGGAAATCTTCACAGGAGAGGTAATACAAGAAGCACATTTAGATTGATAACTAGGAATTTTCTAGTTGAGAAAAGTGGGGAGTACATCCTATGATGGGAATTGCATCTGCAAAGGCCCAGAGGAAGACAAGAACCAGCACAGCCTATTTGGAGAGTGAATCAATACTAGTGAAATATGACCTGCTTAGGACCAAATGGAAAGAGCGGGGGCTGGGAAAGGTGGACATAGGCCAGGCTGTGAAGAGTCTTCATTAACCTGTTACAAATGTCAATGAAGAATAGCTGGTTGTCAAGAGAAAACGATGCAAATTCAAGAAAGGATGAGGGGTTTCCCTGGTGGTGCAGTGGTTGAGAGTCCGCCTGCCGATGCAGGGGACACAGGTTCGTGCCCCAGTCTGGGAAGATCCCACATGCCGCGGAGCGGCTGGGCCCATGAGCCATGGCCACTGAGCCTGCGCGTCCGGAGCCTGTGCTCCGCAACAGGAGAGGCCACAACAGTGAGAGGCCCGCGTACCGCAAAAAAGAAAAGAAAAGAAAAGAAAGGATGAGGTGTGTTGTGTGGGGTTTGTAGGAAAGACTCCTTTCTAATATCCACAGTATATTCCCAAAATACAAAGTTGCTGATTTTTAAAAATTGTCACCCGGCAAATCATTGCACTCTGACCAGAAACAACTGGCCAATGGGTCTGAGTCATCAGGATTGTCATAATCCACATCTGTGAATGTTTTCCAGCATTATATTCTGATGTCTACATTTGAACTAATTTGCTACTTTACCATCTGTTTAAAAATGATCCTCACAGTCAGATGCCACACATTTGGTCATGCACAATGCAAGTTGTTTTGTTTTTTTTTAAAAAAAGCTCTTAAGAGTGTGTATGTCTGTGTGTTTGTATAAGGAAGTGAAAATAATTATTCAAAACAAACAAGGTGGATTACTTTTATTAATATGTGTGGAATGATATGGCAGTGCAGTGGTGGTAGGGGCGTAAGCAGGAGAAGGAGGTATGCAAGAATGTTTGCAATTGAGAAAGGACAGGTAAATTAGCATTCTCTATTCTGATTGCTACAAATGCCTTAACTACCCTCATTTTCTACCTCAGAAAAGCAATTAGAAGCCTGGATATTAGTAGGCATTGTATTTTATTTGGCTCTTTTGTATGATGTGAAGAAATCAAGAGGTTTGTGTATGTGCATGTATATGCAAACATGCATGCAAGCATATTTATGTGTGTGTGTGTGTGTGTGTGTGTGTGTGTGCACTTAAAGGTGCTAGCCTGACATGAAAAGATGCTCAAAATTGCTAATTATTAGAGAAATGCAAATCAAAGCTACAATGAGGTACCACCTCACACCAGTCAGAATGGCCATCATTAAAAAGTCTACAAACATTGTAAATCAACTATAGCTCAATAAATTTTTTTTAAAGTCTATGAATAACAAATGCTGGAGAGGATGTGCAGAAAAGGGAACCCTCCTACACTGCTGGTGAGAATGTAAGTTGGTGCAGCCACTATGGAAAAGAGTATGGAGGTTCCTCAGAAAACTAAAAATAGAATTACTGTACGATCCAGCAATCCCACTCCTGGGCATATATCTGGACAAAACTATAATTCAAAAAGATATATGCACCCCTATGTTCATAGCAGCACAATAGCCAAGACATAGTAAAAACCTTAATGTCTATTGACTGAAGAATAGATAAAGAAGATGTAGTATATGTATACAAAGGAATACCACTCAGCCATAAAAAAGAACAAAATAATGCCATTTGCAGCAACACTGATGCAACTAGAGATTATCATACTAAGTGAAGTAAATCAGACAAAGACAAATATCATATGATATCTTATATGTGGAATCTTAAAAAAATGGTACAAATGAACCTATTTACAAAACAGAAATTGAGTCACAGATATAGAAAATAAACTTATGGTTACCAAGCGAAAAGGTGGGGAGGGATAAATTGGGAAAATGGGATTGACATAATACACACTACTACATATAAAATAGGTAACTAATAAGAACTTACTGTATAGCACAGGGAACTCTATTCAACACTATTCTGTAATGACCTATATGGGAACAGAACCTAAAAAAGAGTGGATATATGTATATGTGTAACTGACTCACTTTGCTGTACAGCAGAAACTAACAAAACATTGTAAATCAACTATACTCCAATTTAAAAATTAATTCAAAATATGTGGAATCTAAAATATGACACAAACGGACCTATCTATGGAACAGAAGCAGACTCATGGACATAGAGAACAGAGTGGTGGTCACCAAGGGGGAGGGGGTTGGGGGAGGGATGGAGTGGGAGGTTGGGGTGAACAGATATAAGCTTTTTTATAGAGAATGGATAAACAACAAAGTCCTACTGTCTAGCACAGGGAACTATATTCAATGTCCTGGGATAAGTCATAATGGAAAAGAATATTTTAAAAAGAATGCGTGTGTGTGTGTGTGTGTGTATATATATATATATATATAAACTGAATCACTTTGCTGTACAGAAGTAATTACCATAACATTGTAAACCAACTACACTTCAATTAAATAAATAAATAAATCCTCATTACAATTAAAATGAAAAAAGAAAAAGCATTAGCCTGAAAATTCCACTGGTCAACAGATTTTTGTAGAATTTTTCTGCCCACCACACCAGCTAAAGACTAATTAGAATGTTGAATATAACAAAATACTCCACTTTCACAGAAAAGGAAAGCGTATAGCAACCTAACACTTATTACAGTAGTTCTCCCTTATCTGAGGTTTTGACTTCCATGGTTTCAGTTACTTGAGGTCAACAGTGGCCTGAAAATATTACATGGAAAATTCCAGAAATAAACAATTCCTGAGAGGAGTCTTGGGGGCCATTTTGTGAAAAGGTGAAGACTGAGCAGTTGTGGCCACGTTGCCGACCTCGAGCAGCAGTTGGCTTCTCCACGTAGAACCTGGGAGTAGGAGATTCAGAACCGAATCTCTTCTCCCTCCTGCTCCTGTGAGATTTCTTTGATCTTCAGGTACATTTTTCAGCTTTGTGAGGCACGTTACCATCAAAGACAATGGCCAGCAATGTTACCAACAAGATAGGTCCTCACTCCATGAACTCTCGTGTATTCATGGGGAATCTCAATACTCCTGTGGTCAAGAAATCTGATGTGGAGGCAATCTTCTCGAAATATGGCAAAATTGTGGGTTGCTCTGTTCATAAAGGCTTTGCCTTCATTCAATATCTTAATGAGAGAAATGCCTGGGCTGCTGTGGCAGGAGAGGATGGCAGAATGATTGCTGCCAGGTTTTAGATATTAATCTGGCTGCAGAGCCAAAAGTGAACCAAGAAAAAGCAGGTATGAAATGATCTGCAGTGGAGATGTATGGGTCAGTACCAGAACACCCTTCTCCATCCCCTCTACTCAGCTCCCCTTTTGACTTGGACTATGACTTTCAACGGGATTATTATGACAGGATGTACAGTTACCCAGCACGTGTTCCTCCTCCTACTACTGCTCAGGCTGTAGTGCTCTCAAAATGCCAGCGTGTATCAAGAAACACCTCACAAAGGGGCAAAAGTGGCTTCAATTCTAAGAGTGGACAGCGGGGATCTTCTTCTAAGTCTGGAAAGTTGAAAGGAGATGACCTTCAGACCATTAAGAAGGAGTTGACCCAGATAAAACAAAAAGTGGATTCTCTACTGGAAAGCCTGGAAAAAACTGAAAAGGAACAGAGCAAACAAGGAGTAGAGATGAAGAATGATAAGTCAGTAGAGGAGGAGAGCAGCAGCTCCCTGAAGAAAGATGAGACTAAGGTGAAGATGGAGTCTGAGGAGATGCAGATGACTCTGCTGAGGAGGGGGACCTACTGGATGATGATGATAATGAAGATCGGGGGGATGACCAGCTGAAGTTGACCAAGGATGATGAAAAACAGGCTGAGGAAGAAGAGGATGACAGAGACAGCGCCAATGTCGAGGATGACTCTTAAGCACATAGTGGGGTTTAGAAGTTTTTTCCCATTATTTCTTTACCTAGGCACTTTTCTAAGATCAAAATTTTCAGCAGATCCCTCCTCTAGTATCTTCAGCACATGCTCACTGTTCTCCCCATCCTTGTCCTTCCCATGTTCATTAATTCACATTGCCCTGTGCCTAGTCCCATTTTCACTTCCTTTGATGCTCCTAGTAGTTATGTTGAGCCTTACCGTGTAATTTTTGCTTTTAATTTTCATACCTCTTTATGACTTAACAATAAAAAGGATGTATGGTTTTTATCATCTATCTCCAAAATAATCTCTTGTTATGCAGGGAGTACAGTTCTTTCCATTCATACATGAGTTCAGTAGTTGCTTCCCTAACTATAAAGGCAATCTCATTAGTTGAGTAGCACCTGAGAGCAGCTTTGAATTAGAGGTATGCATGTTATACCCCACATAAGAGTGCTGTGTGTGGCTGTTCAACACAAATGTAACAATGTATTTTTGTGAATGAGAGTTGGCATGTCAGATGCATCCTCTAGAAAAATAATTAGTGTAACAGTCTTAAGATTTGTTTTCTAAAGTTGATATGGTGGGTTTTTTTGTGAACAGCCTGATGTTTGGGACCTTTTTTTCCTCAAAATAAACAAGCTCTTATTAAACCAGGAATTTGGAGGAAAAATAGACACCCTGTTTTTTTTATTTTTGTATTTTGTAATTGTTTACTTCAAATTCTTTGTTTCACAGTGGCCTCCACAAAACACCTAGAATATACTAGATATAGTTTTCTTTGAATCATAATTATTATGCATACCAACATACACTACTCAAATTATGTTTCATTGGCGTGGGTTTTGAATTAAGGAGACAAGTAACTTTGATGTGAAGTGGAGATTCTTTTGCAAAAATGGCGTGGGTTTTGAATTAAGGAGACAAGCAACTTTGATATGAAATGGAGATTCTTTTGCAAAAATGGCTCTTAGATCCTAATGAAAAAGTTTGGGAACTGCATTAAGCCTTTTCTTCAATGCTTTGTGGTCCAACTGACACCGTTCTTGAGATTTTTTTTGCTGTGTGCTGAACTGTTTCATCCTTAAATAGAAAGAGGCTCAAACATGTCAAGATTTTAGGAAAAGTGAAACAACTGGAGAATAAAACCTGTATTTTCTTCCCCCCCCAAAAAGCAATTCCTAAGTTTAAGATGTTTTGCCATTCTGAATAGCATAATGAAAGCTCATGCCCTCCTACTCCATCCCACCCTGGATATGAATCATCCCTTTGTCCGCTGGATCCCTCCCTTTCGTTACTTAGTAGCCATCTAGGTTATCAGATCAACTGTCATGGCATCGCAGTGCTTGTGTTCAGGTTACATTTATTTTACCTAATAATGGCTCCAAAGTGCAAGAATAGTGATTCTGGCAATCTGGATATGCCAAAGAGAAGCGGTAAAATGCTTGCTTTAAGTAAAAGGGTAAAAGCTCCCTACTCTATGGGAAAGAAAAAGAAAATCATATGCTGAGGTTGCTAAGATCTAAGGTAATTGTGAAGAAGGAAAAAGAAAGGCATGCTAGTTTTGCTGTCCTACCTCAAACTGCAAAAGTTATAGTCACAATGCATGATAAGTGTTTAATTAAGATGGAAAAGATATTTTGAGAGAGAGAAACCACATTCATACAACTTTTATTACAGTATATTATCATAATTCTATTTTATTATTGTTGTTAATCTTTCACTATGCCTAAGTTATAAATTAAGTTTTATCATAAGTAGAGAAAAATGTATTATAGATAGGGTCAGTACTAGCCACAGTTTGAGGCATCCACCGGGGAAATGTACCCCCCACAGATAAGGGGGACTACTGTATATGCAATGATTGGTAAGGGGAAAAAATGTCAGTGAAGAAATCTTATTTGGTAGAGTGAAGTACAGGAATTAGACTTGATTATTTCTGGAATGTGAACTAACCTGGTAAAGGAGACCCTATTTCCTGATTTAGGGTTTTCCGTGGTCAGTCGCTCACTGTGACCTCATGGACAATAAATGATTTTTGTTTTCTTCAGAAAAGAACAAGTAGATGGTTGATTTAGAGGCTGTTGGACTGGTTCAATTTTCAAAACAAGTGATTTATTGTGGATCTTTCAGAATTGCTCTTTTAATAAGTTGTATTTTGTTTTTAAGGAAAAGCAATGATAACTGGGATTTGTGGTCCTCTGGCCAAGTGGAGGAAAGTTATCAAAGGACAAGCAACACCACCTTTCTTTATCCCATTTTTGCCTAGAAGAAGAAACATGTTTCAAATCCTGCTGAAATCTAACAAGGACACAGAGCTACATTGTTATTTGTTCCCAGTTGAAGGTCAGTCTGCAACAAGCTTGTGGCACCCAGGAAGCAATGCAACTCTGTTTAGGGATTGTGTCTGGTAATAACACTATCCTTAAATCTATGCCTGAGTTGTAAATCGAGAAGAAAACCTTCCAGCAGCCACCCCATGTTCCTTTTTAAAAAGGCAATTTCAAAAAGTTCAAGAACCTTCAAGGTGCAGGCAATTCTTTGATATTTACAATGATTGTGATTAAAAGTCATTAGATTTAATTATGTGGAAATAAAGATTCTTCCTTTGAAAAAAATGCAACTAAGTAAAAATCATTCATCGTGTGTACTTTGTCATGAATGTATTTGTGAATATGTATAAAACAGGGTGGCTGTACCAAATGCTTTTCCCCTATAGGCTGCTTTTCACTATTTCTTTTTTCTTTCTTTCTTTTTTTCTTTCTTTTCTTTCTTTCCTTCCTTCCTTTTCTTTCTTTCTTTCTTTCTTTCTTTCCTTCCTTCCTTTTCTTTCTTTCTTTCTTTCCTTCCTTCCTTTTCTTTCTCTTTCTTTCTTTCTTTCTTTCTTTCTTTCTTTCTTTCTTTCCTTCCTTCCTTCTTTCTTTCCTTCCTTCCTACCTTCCTTCCTTTCTTTCCTTTTTCATCTTTGGCTGCATTGGGTCTTGGTTGCTGCGCGCGAGCTTTCTCTAGTTGCAGCGAGTGGGGGCTACTCTTCCTTGCGGTGCACGGGCTTCTCATTGCAGTAGCTTCTCTTGTTGCAGAGCACAGGCTCTAGGTGCATGGGCTCAGTAGTTGTGGCTTGTGGGCTCTACAGTGCAGGCTCAGTAGTTGTGGCACATGGGCTTAGTTGCTCTGTGGCCTGTGGGATCTTCCTGGACCAGGGCTCGAATCCATACTCCCTGCCTTGGCAGGCAGATTCTTAATCACTGCGCCACCAGGGAAGCCCTGCTTTTTACTATCTTTATGAAAGAAAATGAAACCAAGTGATTTTTAGGGATAAGTAAATGCATTTAAAAATTTTTTACCTCAGGGTTTGGAAATTAAATAAGTAAATTTTATTTCAACCTCCTTAAATTCTTAGCAAGTGTTGAAACATACTAAAGGGAGCTATATTTAAATACTACAGGAAATAACAAAATCAAGTGTGTCTTCTCAATGGACTTTGCTCATTGAGTGTTTTCTCCCAGGTACTAAAACTGCTAACATGGTACAGTGTACCAAGGATAATAAATACCTTCATGCATAACACCTCTACCCATTTCCTCACTCATGCAAATATTGTTAATCAGTCACAGTACTCATTTATGGTAAGTCTGGACATTACTTCGACACTCTTCTCAACAAAATATGTCAGACTGTCACTACCAAGTCACTGAAGCTAGAACTTGTGATAAAATAAATTTGCCCTTCTGTACCAGACCTTGCATGAACTTGAGTCATTTCCTCTACTGCAAGTGAATGTATATACCATAAGTTGTAGAGACTAAAGGAAGAACTGAGAGTATTCATTCTGATGGTAAAATAGACCTTCAGATTGAGCAGCAGAATGGCTATTTTTCTGTAGGTGGTGAGCCTGTCTCTGTTCTTCGATTCCATTCCTTCCAGTACAAGCCCCTTATTTCACTAGTCACTTCTGTATTCTTCCTCTGGCCTCTCTTTACTCCACATTATTTCCCCTTGTTTACAGAAGGACTGGAATTCCAAGTTCTGCCATTCCTTAGAAATATGAGTGGCCCCAGAACAAAACTGAGCAAATTAGAAAAGTCATAAAAATTCTACAATTCTGTGGTCCATATTTTGTAATAATTTACTGGATGAAATTTAAAATGAAAAGTATATCACATTTACTTAGCATTAAAGCTTAGCGAGAGCCATTTTGTGTACTTGTTGAAGTTGATAATATTGTAATATGATTTAGGGACTCATACTTGTGTACAAAGGCAGGGGCAAGTTCCTATAACATTGTTTTCAACATATTTTCCAATACATATTTTATTCAACACTTTGAAGATGGAAAAACCTCTTCTAGTCAAACAGCAGGTATCTGAAAAATCGAGTTTCATACATAGGGCATCTCTAGGCTATGGAAAGGAAAGTAGCACTTCACTGGTGCCATTTATGTATTATATTGATTATCTGGTAAATTCGACAAAATGCCTTCATCTTGAAAATCTTAAGAAGTTTTGCTTCTTCAAGTCTGTATAAGAAGGGAGTCTCTCCACAAGAGGTTCAGAAATCCTGTGTGTGCTGCCCTGACTACATTGCATGATGCAACAAGAAGAGAGAAATAGAATTGTGGCCAAAAAAATTTAGTCTCTAAAGAATTTCTAGGATATAACTGATATGGGAGAAGTTGAGTTTGTTTCATTGTTTTTCCCATTATTAATTTATGTTGAAGTACAAGACTTTTTGTTAGAGAGCTTCATTTTTCTTCATCTCAAACCTCCTGTTTCCCTGGTCTTTTAATGTACTGTTATGATTTGTATACATAATAACTCAAAAGAGTTTATGCATCTCCATAGATATATTACATAAAAAATTCTTTAAGCCATTTTCTTTCAATTGTGCTTAAATTATTTAAAAGTAAACCAACTATTTTGGCACTTAAAAACAAAAACAAAACTCCTTCAAGGGCAAAGGGCAACATGCAGCAATTATTCTTGAGTAGAGATGAGAAAAAAACACTATTGATGCAAATACTACTTTGCCTTCAGACTGTAGGCCAGGAATGGTGAATGATAATAAGCTGTTAGTGCTCCCCAAAATATGAAGAAATGCTGGAGTGGTCACTTAAAATTCCCTGAAACAGAAGCTGAGACAAGGTTAAGTCCTTCTGTTCTAACTACATGTAGACTTGAAAGATCCAGTAAGATAATAATGTTTGGCAATAGGTAAATTGCTGATATGATTAGGTAGTTGGCACTTAATTTCATTTGTCCCCTTGGTTCCAGTAACCAAGAAATATTTAGTGAGTTAGGGGAAAAGTGCTAAGATGAAAGGGATATTTTTCTTTTACTCAAAGAGTTTGCAGACTTCTAGTGAACACCATTTATAACTGTATCCAGGTAAGTCTCAGAATGTTCATTTACAGAGAGTTGTGGAATCATGGAAAGTGACAAAGAAACAGATAACATTTATTTGCCAGGAGTAGATGTTTATGCATTTCAGAAACTATTCTATAATGGGAAATATATTTTAAATAAATTTAGTATGCAATGTTTTTGTTTTAACCATTGAATAAAGTTAAGAGACATATAATTTTACTGCTACAAATATTGCTTTTCATTAAGGCAGAAAAATCAAAACCACTGAATTTCTTCCCTATATATGGTAGCCCCAATTATTTTTGCTTGTTTGTTTATAGTTTCTGTTAAGAATTTGGCACAAATAAATGGAAAGACATCATGTGTTCATGGACTGGAAGACTTAACATATTTATGATGTTAATAATACCCAAAGCAATCTACAGATTTAATGCAATCCCTATCAAAATACCAACAATGGTTCTGGCAGAAATAGAAAACTTCATCCTAAAATTCAAATGGAATCTCAAGGTTATCCCAGATAACCAAAAGAATTTTTAAAAAGAGGAAAAAAATTAGAGACATCACACTTTCTGATTCCAAAACTTATTTTAAAACTACAATAATTAAAACAGTGTGATATCATCTCAAAGACAGATATAGAAACCAATAGAATAGAATAGAGGTCCCCAAACTAAACCCTATCATATATGGTCAAGTGATCTTCAACAAGGGTGACAAGACCATTCAGTGCAAGAAAGAACAGTCTCTTCAACAAATAGTGCTGGTAAAATTAAATATACACATGAAAAGAATAAAGTTTAACTCTTACCTTATACCATATACGATAATTAACTGTAAATGGAACAAAGACCTAGAGGTAAGAGCTACAACTATAAAACACTTAGAAGAAAACATAGGGGAAAAGCTTTATGACATTGGATTTGGCAGTGATATCTTGGATATGACACCAAAAGTCCTGGCAACAAAAATAAAAATAGATAAATTATATCAAAATTTAAAACTTCTGTCCATCAAAGGAAAGAAGCAACAGAGTGAAAAAAAAAAAGAATGAGAGAAAAATATCTGTGAATCATATACCTGCTAAGGGGTTAATATCCAGAATATATAAAGAATCCCTACAACTCAACAACAACAACCCAATTAAAAAACAGACAAAGAGCTTGAATAGATATTTCTCCTAAGAAGATACACAAATGGCTAACAAAACAAACATAAAGATGCTTAACATCACTATTAGGGAAACGCCGATCAAAACCACAATGTGATACCACCTCACACCCACCAGGGTGGCTACTATGAAGGGGTGAGGGAAGGAAAAAGAGAGAGACAGAGAGAGGAAGAAGGAGGGAGGGAGGGAGGAAGGAAGGAAGGAAGGAAGACAGATGGTGACGATGTGGAAAAATTGAAACCCTTGTTGGAAGTGTCAAATGGTGCAGCTTCTATGAAAAACAGTATGGCAATTCTTCAAAAAGTTAAACATAGACCTACCATAAAATCCAACAATCCTACTTCTGGGCATATATCCGAAAGAACTGAAAGCAGGATATCAAAGAGATATTTATACATCCATCGACAGTAGCCAAAAGGTGAAAGCAACCTATGTATCCATTGACAGATGAATAGATAAACAAAATGTGGTATATACAATAGAATATTATTCAGTCTTAAAAAGGAAAGCAATTCTGACACATGCTACAACACGGATAAACCTTGAAGACATTATACTAAGTAAAATAAGCCAGTCATAAGGCAAATACTGTAAGATTCCACTTATCTAAGCTATCTAGTCAAATTCATAGAGACAGAAAGTAGAAGGCATTGGGGGGAGTGGAGAATGGGGAATTGTTGTTTAATGAGTATAGAGTTTCAGTTTTGCAAGATGAAAAGAGTTCTGGAAATTGGCTGCCCAACAATGTAGATGTCTAAATGTACACTTAAAAATGATTTAAAAAAATAGTAAATTTTATTTAGGTGTATTTTACCACAACTTTAAAACAATAATTTGAGAATCCCTTTCATAGTTAAGAATTGGATTGGGGGTTTATAGGCCAAGGATTCTTTTTCCTATCTCTTAATTTGTATTCCATCTAAGACTATGGTTCCTAAAGCAACCTGCAAAATGCAGGGTACTCACCCTGTTTCCTAGCCTCTGTTAGAGCCAAGAATGTATTCCACAAAATACACCAAAATTAATTCCTCTTTTTTTTTTTTGCGGTACATGGGCCTCTCACTGTTGTGGCCTCTCCCATTGCGAAGCACAGGCTCCGGACGCGCAGGCTCAGTGACCATGGCTCACGGGCCCAGCCGCTCCGCGGCATGTGGGATTTTCCCGAACTGGGGCACGAACCCGTGTCCCCTGCATGAGCAGGTGGACTCTCAACCACTGCGCCACCAGGGAAGCCCTAATTCCTCTTTTAATTGACAATTTAGGCTGTGAACCTTTCTCCATCCTTCCTATAGAGGTGATTGGAATGAGATAATGAGGGAGCAAACAGAAATATAATTGATGTCAAAATGAAAATCAAATTAGAAAAGTGAAGAACTCACTTCAGCACAAAATTATGTACTTACATTACAGAAGTGATGATCACATGAAGAAGGGCCAGATAATAAGCACTGATTGTACACAATAATTTATTTCATACAGGGAGGAAAAAATAAATCAGCAAGGACATGGGAACATCTTTGCCATTGCTAGCTTTTTCTTGTAATTGCATATTTCACTCTGTGCTGATATTTTATGTGTGATACCTGAAACTGTCAAACATACCTCAGCCACTTGCCCACCATTCACTGAATCTACTCGTGAAGCTGAACTAAGAAATGGTAGGTGCACTGTTGGTAGGAATGTAAATTGGTACAGCCGCTATGGAAAATAGTACAGAGGTTCCTTAAAAAATTAAAAATAGAGCTACCATACGATCCAGTAATCCCACTCCTAGGTATAAACCCAGAAAAGATGAAAACTCTAATTCAAAAAGATACATGCATGCCAATTGTTCATAGCAGCACTGTTTACAATAGCCAAGACACAAAAACAACTCAAGTGCCCATCAACAGACAACTGGCTTAAGAAGATGTGGTATATACACAAAATGGAATATTATTACTGAGCCATAAAAAAGAATGAAATATTGCAGCAACATAAATGGACCTTGAGAATATTATAGTTAGTAAAGTATTCATAAGTCAGACAGAGAAACACAAATATTATATGATATCACTTACATGTGAAATCTAAAAAATAATACAAGTTAATCTATAGATAAAACAGAAACAGACTCATAGACATAGAAAACAAACTTATGGTTACCAAAAGGGAAAGGGAAGGGGGAGATAAATTAGGAGTATGGGATTAACAGATATAAATTACTATACATAAAACAGATAAGCAATAAGCAACAAGGATTTACTGCATAGCATACGGAACTATATTCAATATCTTATAATAACCTAAAATGGACAATAATCTGAAAAAAATATATTTATATTTGAATCACTTTGCTGTACACCTGAAATTAACACAATATTGTAAATCAACTATACTTCGATTTAAAAAAATAAAAGAAATGGTAGATAGATGTTTGAATGGAGCAGAGAAGAGGAGGATGGTATATTAGAGCTCAGTGAAGCAGAAATGGGAGATACTGCTCTCTGCTCAGACAGATAATAAAATCTCACAGACACTGGACATTAGCAGATAGCTATGTTTCATCCTGCTGCCCAATGAGTTGCTCCTCATGTAGCTCATGCAGGTGATTGAAAAGTAGCCAATTTCTAACACTAGGCTGAGAAATAGAAAACAAAGTCAAAAAGGAAAATGTACTTGACTCTAATCTTCTTTCAGAGTTTGGCAAACAGAAGAAAATGTTCTATACAAATCAAAGACCACCTCTCACCTCATATATTACCTTGGAGGGTTGCATATCATTTACCTCTAACCATGTCTTAGAGTAATTTGTTTGGCGTATTTTCAGAGGTCAGGTCCTGACAGACCTATTACACAACAAGCAATTTCATTCAGCTTGGAAATTGTACTTTGTAATTACACTATCCTTCAATAGTCACCCTGACTATAATGTAAATAATCCAGGGAATTATATGGCTTAACATACTTATACATTTAAAATAAAGTTGGCTGAGAGATTTAAAGCAAGGGATATAGGCTGATTCCCATGCCCTTCTTCTCAATAATTCTCAAAGCCCATATCCAGGTGTATCAATTACTTTCGTATATATAATCTTTTAAACTCACAGTGTTGACCAGGATTTTGGCTTCAGGACGACTCAGGGCTGCATCCATTCGGACAGGAGCTGAGTTTCCTGATGACCCAGGTGATGCTGAGAGGAAAAGGAGGTGGATCAAAAAAGATCTTGCTCCCACCAGGGCAACAGCCAGCTCTACCCACCACCAGTCCCTTCCATCAGGAAACTTGCACAAGCCTCATAGATAGCCTCATCCACCAGAGGGCAGACAGCAGAAGCAAGAACTACAATCCTGCAGCCTGTGGAACAAAAACCACATTCACAGAAAGATAGACAAGATGAAAAGGCAGAGGGCTATGTACCAGATGAAGGAACAAGATAAAACCCCAGAAAACAACTAAATGAAGTGGAGATAGGCAACCTTCCAGAAAAACAATTCAGAATAATGATAGTGAAGATGATCCAGGAACTCAGAAAAAGAATGGAAGCAAAGATCGTGAAGATGCAAGAAATGTTTTAAAAAGACCTAGAAGGATGAAAGAACAAACAAACAGAAATGAACAATAAAAAAACTGAAATGAAAAATACACTAGAAGGAATCAGTAACAGAATAACTGAGGCAGAAGAACAGATAAGCGACCTGGAAGACAGAATGGTGGAATTCACTGCTGCAGAACAGAATAAAGAAAAAAGAATGAAAAGAAATGAAGACAGCCTAAGAGACCTCTGGGACAACATTAATCGCAACAACATTTGCGCTATTGGGGTCCCAGAAGGAGAAGAGAGAGAGAAAGGACCCGAGAAAATATGTGAAGAGATTATAGTTGAAAACTTCCTTAACATGGGAAAGGAAAAAGCCACCCAACTCCAGGAAGCACAGAGAGTCCCATACAGGATAAACCCAAGGAGAAACACGCCAAGACCCATAGTAATCAAATTGGCAAAAATTAAAGACAAAGAAAAATTATTGAAAGCAGCAAGGCAAAAACAACAAATAACGTACAAGGGAACTCCCATAAGGTTAACAGCTGATTTCTCAGCAGAAACTCTACAAGACAGAATGGAGTGGCATGACATATTTAAAGTGATGAAAGGGAATAACCTACAACCAAGATTACTCTACTTGGCAAGGATTTCATTCAGATTCAATGGAGAAATCAAAAGCTTTACAGACAATGAAAAGCTAAGAGAATTCAGTGCCAACAAACCAGCTCTACAACAAATGCTAAAGGAACTTCTCTAAGTGGGAAACACAAGAGAAGAAAAGGAGCTACAAAAACAAACCCAAAACAATTAAGAATATGGTAATAGGAACATACATATCGATAATTACCTTAAACGTGAATGGATTAAATGCTCCAACCAAAAGACACAGGCTTGCTGAATGGATACAAAAACAAGACCCATATATATGCTGTCTAAAAGAGACCCACTTCAGACCTAGGGACACATACAGACTAAAAGTGAGGAGATGGAAAAAGATATTCAATGCAAATGGAAATCAAAAGAAAGCAGGAGTAGCAATACTCATATCAGATAAAATAGACTTTAAAATGAAGAATGTTACAAGAGACAAGGAAGGACACTACATAATGATCAAGGGATCAATCCAAGAAGAAGATATAGCAATTATAAATATATATGCGTCCAATGTAGGAGCACCTCAATACATAAGGCAACTGCGAACAGCTATAAAAGAGGAAATCTACAGTAACACAATAACAGTGCAGGTCTTTAACACCTCACTTACACCAATGGACAGATCATCTGAACAGAAAATTAGTAAGGAAATACAAGCTTTAAATGACACAATAGACCAGATAGCTTTAATTGATATTTATAGGACATTCCATCTAAAAACAGCAGATTACACTTTCTTCTCAAGTGCGTCTGGAACATTCTCCAGGATAGATCACATCTTGGGTCACAAATCAAGCCTCAGTAAATTTAAGAAAATTGAACTCATATCAAGCATCTTTTCTGACCATAACGCTATGAGATTAGAAATGAATTACAGGGGAAAAAAATGTAAAAAACAGAAACACATGGAGGCTAAACAATACATTACTAAATAACCAAGAGATCACTGAAGAAATCAAAGAGGAAATCAAAAAATACCTAGAGACAAATGACAATGAAAACACGATGGTCCAAAACCTATGGGATAGAGCAAAAGCAGTTCTAAGAGGGAAGTTTATAGCTATACAGGCCTACCTCAAGAAACAAAAAAAATCTCAAATAAACAATCTAACCTTACACCTAAAGGAACTAGAGAAAGAAGAACAAACAAAACCAAAAGTTAGCAGAAGAAAAGAAATCATGAAGATCAAAGCAGAAATAAATGAAATAGGAACAAAGAAAACAATAGCAAAGATCACAAAACTAAAAGCTGGTTCTTTGAGAAAATAAACAAAATTGATTAACCTTTAGCCAGACTCATCAAGAAAAAGAGGGAGGGGACTCAAATCAGTAAAATTAGAAATGAAAAAGAAGAAGTTATAACAGACACTGCAGAAATACAAAGCATCCTAAGAGACTACTACAAGCAACACTATGCCAATAAAATGGACAACCTGGAAGAAATGGACAAATTCTTAGAAAGGGATAACCTTCCAAGACTGAATCAGGAAGAAACAGAAAATATGAACAGACCAATTACAAGTAATGAAATTGAAACTGTGATTAAAAATCTTCCAACAAACACAAGTCCAGGACCAGATGGCTTCACAGGTGAATTCTATCAAACATTTAGAGAAGAGCTAACACCTATTCTTCTCAAACTCTTCCAAAAAACTGTAGAGGAAGGAACACTCCCAAACTCATTCTATGAGGCTACCATAACCCTGACATCAATACCAGACAAAGATATTACAAAAAAAGAAAATTACAGACTAATATCACTGATGAATAAAGACGCAAATATCCTCATCAAAATACTAGCAAACAGAATCCAACAACACCTTAAAAAGATCTTACACCATGATCAAGTGGGATTTATCCCAGGGATGCAAGGATTCTTCAATATACACAAAGCAATCAATGTGATACACCATATTAAAAAATTGAAGAAGAAAAACCATATGATCATCTCAATAGATGCAGAAAAAGCTTTTGACAAATTTTGACACCCATTTATGATAAAAAATCTCCAGAAAGTGGGCATAGAAGGAACCTACTTCAACATAAAAAAGGCCATATACGACAAACCCACAGGAAACATCATTCTCAATGGTGAAAAACTGAAAGAATTTCCTCTAAGATCAGGAACAAGACAAGGATGTCCACTCTCACCACTATTATTCAACATAGTTTTGGAAGTCCTAGCCACGGCAATCAGAGAAGAAAAAGAAATAAAAGGAATACAAATTGGAAAAAAAGAAGTAAAGCTGTCACTGTTTGCAGGTGACATGATACTATACATAGAGAATCATAAAGATGCCACCAGAAAATACTAGAGCTAATCAATGAATTTGCTAAAGTTGCAGGACACAAAATTAATGCACAGAAATCTCTTGCATTCCTATATACTAATGATGAAAAATCTGAAAGAGAAATTAAAGAAACACTCCCATTTACCATTGCAACAAAAAGAATAAAATATGTAGGAATAAACCTACTTAGGGAGACAAAAGACCTGTATGCAGAAAACTGTAAGACACTGATGAAAGAAATTAAAGATGATAGCAACAGATGGAGAGATATACCATGTTCTTGGATTGGAAGAATCAATATTGTGAAAATGACTATACTACCCAAAGCAATCTAAAGATTCAATGCAATCCCTATCAAATTACCAATGGCATTTTTTACAGAACTAGAACAAAAAATTTAAAAATTTGTTTGGAGACACAAAAGACCCTGAATAGCCAAAGTAGTCTTGAGGGAAAGAAGTGGAGCTGGAGGAATCAGACTCCCTGACTTCAGACTATATTACAAAGCTACAGTAATCAAGATGGTACTGGCACAAAAACAGAAATATAGATCAATGGAACAAGATAGAAAGCCCACCGATAAACCCACACACCTATGGTCAACTAATCTATGACAAAGGAGGCAAGGGTATACCATGGAGAAAAGACAGTCTCTTCAATAAGTGGTGCTGGGAAAACTGGACAGCTACATGTAAAAGAATGAAATTAGACCACTCCCTAACACCATCCACAAAAATAAACTCAAAATGGATTAGAGACCTAAATGTAAGGCCAGACACTATAAAGCTCTTAGAGTAAAACATAGGAAGAGCACTCTTGGACATAAATCACAGCAAGATCTTTTCTGATCCACCTCCTAGAGTAATGGAAATAAAAAAAAAAATAATTGGGACCTAATGAAACTTCAAAGCTTTTGCAAAGCAAAGGAAACCATAAACAAGACGAAAAGACAACCCTCAGAATGGAAGAACATATTTGCAAATGAATCAATGGACAAAGGATTAATCTCCAAAATATAAACCAGCTCATGCAGCTCAATATTAAAAAAACAAACAACCCAGTCCAAAAATGGGCAGAAGACCTAAATAGACATTTCTCCATAGAAAACATACAGATGGCCAAGAAGCACATGAAAAGCTGCTCAACATCATTAATTATTAGAGAAATGCAAATCAAAACTACAATGAGGCATCACCTCATACCAGTTAGAATGGATATCATCAGAAAATCTACAAACAACAAATGCTGGAGAGGGTGTGGAGAAAAGGAAACCCTCTTGCACTGTTGGTGGGAATGTAAATTGGTACAGCCACTATGAAGAACAGTATGGAGGTTCCTTAAAAAACTAAAAATAGAGCTACCATATGACCCAGCAATCCCACTCCTGGGCATATACACAGGGAAAACCATAATTCAAAAAGACACATGCACCTCAATGTTCATTGGAGCACTATTTACAATATCCAGGTTAATGGAGGCAACCTAAATTCCCATAGACAGATGAATGGATAAAGAAGATGTGGTACATACATACAATGGAATATTACTCAGCCATAAAAAGGAACGAAATTGGGTCATTTGTAGAGACGTGGATGGATCTAGAGACTGTCATACAGAGTGAAGTAAGTCAGAAAGAGAAAAATAAATATCGTATATTAACGCATATATGTGGAACCTAGAAAAATGGTACAGATGAACCAGTCTGCAGGGCAGAAATTGAGACACAGATGTAGAGAACAAATGTATGGACACCAATGGGGAAAGTGGCGGCGGGGTGGGGGGAGGTGATGAATTGGGAGATTGGGATTGACATGTATACACTGATGTGTATAAAATGTATAACTAATAAGAACCTGCTGTATAAAAAAATAAATAAAATTAAATTAAAGAAAAACAAACTCACAGTGTTTACTAGCTTTTTCTTTTCAAACATTGGTTTGGGGAGAATTCTATTTCGGTGCAGCTTTTCAGGCCCTCACAGGATAAAGAAAAAATAAAAGATACTCTTTTTTACACAATAAATAAATATTACTTGGGCTTGATTTTAGGTTGCTTTCCAGCATCTGATATTGGTTACTTAACTACTTAAAGCCTTAGATATTTATATTCATTTGTAAAATGAGGGTACATGTTCAACACCTATCTGTAAGGTTGCTGTAAAAGTTAGAGATGATGTATAAAGATATGGAGCCAGAATTCTACACTTATTACCTGGGTAGCCTTGCATGAGAAGCCTAGATGCTGCTATAACTTAGTTTTCTCATCTGTATAAAAGGATATTATATGCTTACAGCACAGAGTTTCGTGAGAACTAGAAGAAATTTATATATGAACATCTTAGCAAGTGCTTAGTAAATGTTAGCATTGATGATGATGCGGTGATGTTGATGATGAAAAGGAAAATGATGATGCCTACACATAGTAGTTGCTCAATAAAGTACAGCTATTGTTTTTAATGTTATTGAATTTAAAGAAGATTGCATAAGTTCTATGCCATGCGTATTCAGAACAGGAAAACGGGACCATGTGGTGTTATCATTGTCCATTCTGACTTAGAATGTAGCAACAAGAAAATAATCCAGGTTTATAATTTGATGAGCACCTGAATTCATTTACAAAAATGACCAGAATAAAAGGACCAATTTTCAATGGCTTGATGCAGCAATTCTCAGTCCTTGTTGTGCATTAGAATTAACTCTAAATTTTTCTAAAATGACAGCCAAAACCCTTCCCCCCTCAATAAGTGTTGGCTGTAGCAGCTCTGCAGGTGACCATGACGTGCAGATCTTAAAAGCCACGTAGTTAGTCATTTGACATGTTTCTAGATTGTGGGCCACAGCTAGAGATCTAGTCTGAATAGAGGAAGATCTAGTCTTCAGCAAGGAAGAACAAATAGCAAATTCAAAATTCATATATCTTTCTATGCTTCACTTGTAAAATTTCTATTAACTCAAGACCCTATAACCTGATTTTAGGAAGTGGAATTGGCTGAATCTGGGTTTCTGAATAAAATGCTAACTAAGGAAATTCAAATAGTCAGAGAAATATTAAAACACTGTTGTTAATTGTTCACGGATACTAATATTTTTCAAAAGTCATGTATTTTACTTAAAATAAATAAAGAATTAGCCTTGAGATAAAACTGTATGTCATGCTCTGGCCTAAGACAGTTGTAATTATTCAGAGCTGTAAGAATGTTTTAGGAGTTAGGACTTGAACCTTGGCCTATCTAACTTGACAGTCCATGTTTTTTTTCCATGTACCATACTTCAATGGACCCTTCTGTCTTAGGAGAATATGTCCAGAATAAAAGGGATGAGAAGATGAGCCTCCAAAGTTTCTACCCCATATTTAACCCAACTAGCCCTAATCTTGTTGATTTTATATTTTGGCTTGCCTTTAAAGAAAAGTTGCATAGTGAAAAAGAGTTTCAAAAGTCCTAGATAGGGGCTTCCCTGGTGGCGCAGTGGTTGAGGGTCCGCCTGCTGATGCAGAGGACGCGGGTTCATGCCCCGGTCCGGGAGGATCCCACATGCCGCGGAGAGACTGGGCCCGTGGACCATGGCCGCTGGGCCTGCGCGTCCGGAGCCTGTTCTCCGCAGCGGGAGAGGCCACGGCAGTGAGAGGCTCGCGTGCTGCAAAAAAAAAAAAAAAAAAAAAAGTCCTAGATAACTAATTCATCCATTCTTCTCCTTATTATAGACTGCCAGAATTCTTACCAGTTTGTGTCACAAGGCAAAATGGTGATTCTGCAATTATCCAATTAATTTGAATCATGCTAAAACAATGTTTCCGGGTAAAGAGAGCCAAACAAAAATATTAATTCAGTAAAATGTGCTGAAATAATCTGGTTTCACCTGCATAGATCAAGTGAACTAGGTAACTGCCAAAACCTCACTTAGTTTGAAAGTGTGTAAACACAGCCAGAGCATGAAGTTTGCTATATTTGATTTCGCCTTCACTATAGAAAACCAAATCCTACACTAAGACTTCCAATAGAACAGTAATGAGAATGGGGAATTGAAGGTTTCAACCTCTCCTTTTGGGGAGAGGGAGAGGGCCTGGGTAGGACTGCATGCCAAACATTTACTAGCTTTGAAAAAAGGGCTGATAGGAAATTGCTCCTGAGAGAAGACCAAAGGTTGGGGCTTTGTGGAGAAAGGAACGGGATGGTTTTTAAATCAGTTTTTAAATCATAATGCTTTGTCAGTCAGCTTAGCACAAAGCATCAAGGCCTCTGCAGGGTAGAGAAAATTTCTGACATACTGAATGAAACAGGAAAACAAGATGTGAGAGGGAAGTTTAATGAACAATTTTGTGTCGATTTTTAAAAATTGGATTAGGTTCTCTTTTTTAAAGAAAACTTTAAAAGTAAAGGATAGCCAGTGATGTCAAAAGAAAAAGCAGTAGCAGTAAGGCCATCCAGATATGACTGGCACATGGTACACTGGAAAAAACTGGGCTGTCAAGTCAGATAGACAGAGGTTCAAACCCTGACTCCACCACTTACTAGCCTTGCCAAGTTATTTTCGCTAACTTTGCTTCCTCATCTGTAAAGGTAGTAATGAAGAGTACCTCCGATGACCAGTAGATATCGATTTCCTTACTGGAAATATAGAAGCTCAGGTCTCACCTCAAACCTACCGAATCAGCGTTTGCATTCTGAAAACATCCGTAGGTGGTCTATGTGGACACTAAAGTTTGAGAAGAACAGGTCTGACTCTATACCACCCAACAAATTGCTATGCTCTCCATTTCAACTGGTGAACAAAATGTTTAAGATTCAAATTTCTTCTGAAAAAACAGGCTTAATTCTACTTTTTTTCCCCTCATACTTAATATTTTAATCAAAAACATGAAAAATTTCAATGCCAGTATATACATAGTGTCACCTTTTTTTTCTAATTTGCAGTGAAGACCAGTTAATTCCTACTTTTAATGTTGTTCAGATATACTTAGCCCTTAGATGTTTTTGTCCACAAATGAAAGGCTTGCATGTGATTTTTATCCTTATCCTTCTATGATGGATATTATGAAGTGTTCAACCTACCAAACATTTAAAACTGTTTTTATGGGCTTCCCTGGTGGCACGGTGGTTGAGAGTCCGCCTGCCGATGCAGGGGACACGGGTTCGTGCCCCGGTCCGGGAAGATCCCACATGCCGCGGAGCGGCTGGGCCCGTAGGCCATGGCCGCTGAGCCTGCACGTCCGGAGCCTGTGCTCCACAACGGGAGAGGCCACAACAGTGAGAGGCCCGCATACCAAAGAAAAAAACAAAACAAAACTGTTTTTATGTAATATTCAAAACTTAACAATTTCTCTTCTATATATGGAATCATACTTTCCATGGCACCCTAAACTTATTCAAGAAGTTTTACATAGATTAGTTTATAAGAAAGAATTTTTTAAATTTTTTGAATTGTTCAAATTGTATGAAAGGAGACTTTTTAAAATTCTATTTTCTTTCTTTTCTACATCCATGAGTTGACTCAAAAAACTCAAAATTTCATTCACAAATTTTTAAGAAGAAAGCTGAAGCAGAGCTACCACTAAAAAAAGCCTCATGTCTAATAAAAAGGATAAAGATCTTCCTTGCAGGGGTTTAGCATCCTGAATCTGATGTTTAGGGGAGACCTTGGGATTCTCGTTTTCCAGACCAGTGAAGCTGATGTAACACTCGAAGAATTGAAGCCAGGGAAGGAGATGACCCCTCTGTCAGGACTAAGTAGAGGCAGCACAGAGGAGTAGTTAAGAGAGCAGGATTTTAGAATAAGAAAATCCTGAGTTCTTATGCAGGCCCTCCAATGGACTAGTTGTGTGATTCTGGGTATGACACATATTTTTCCGAATCTCAGTATGCTCTCTATAAAATGAGGAATCACAAACCTCACTGGATTATTGTGTGAATCAATTATATGAGTAAATATATGTAAAGTATCCAGTAGAGTACCTGGCAGGTAGCAAGGGCTCAATAAATCACAGCTATTAGTATCATTATTTGAGTGTGCAAACTAAAGGCCTTTGGTTATGGATGCAAATCACACCTCCCTCCATCAGATTCAGGTGTTTCATTCTCAAGTACTCTGCACTGTGGGAAGCTGGGTATATAAGTTGCAACAAATATTCCATTGCAGTGTTTAGATAAAAAGTTACAGCACAATACTTTTTGAGCACTAATTTTGTTCCAAGAAGTTCTCTACGGGATTTACATATATTTTATGTTTTACTGTTCACAACAATATGTGTAATATTATTATGTGTTATTATCCTCATTTTATAGAACTGGAGTCTGAAGCACAAAGAAGAGCCTTGCCCAAGATCACACAGCAGAGTGGATATGGTAGGCAGATGTCACTTTTTCTGTCATGTCCCTGCCCAGCATCTTAAACTTAGGAAATGTTTGAAGAGGGATCTTGTTATGGACATTGAATGGTGTGATGATTAAATTTATATGTCAACTTGGCTAGGCTATGGTGCCCAGTTGTTTAGTCAAACACTTGTCTAGATGTCACTGTGAAGGTATTTTTCGGACGTAATTGACATTTAATCACTAGACTTTGAGTAAAGCAGATTACTCTCCACATTGTAAATGAACTTCATCAATCAGTTGGAGGCCTTAAGAGCAAAGACAAATTTCCCAGAGAAGGATTTCAGCTTCACTACTGCGACATACAAACACTGCCTGAGTTTCCAGGCTACCTGGCCTGCCCTGGGGAATTCAGATTCAAGATTGCCACATCAACTCTTACCTGAATTTCCAGGCTGCCAGCCTGCCCTACAAATTTCAGACTTTCCAGCTCCTACAATCACTTGAGCCAATTCTAAATAAAATAAAATAAGAGTATCATATTGGTTCTGTTTCTCTGCAGAGCCCTAATACAAATAGGGACATAAATTTCCTCTCCCATCCCCTGAGACTTAAAGGCACCAATCACAAAGATGGACCAAGAATTGAGAAGTTACTCTCAGTAGCAGTGACATCAAGAATGTGCTGGTGGCAAATATCCAGTGGCAGTGGTATCAGTGGCAGCTTCCTCATCAGGTTGTTCCTGGCCTCCCTGGCTTCTGCCCATTCTCTGAGACTGGCTTTCCAGCTTTAACATAGATTCTGTTATTCACTTTCCTTCATGAAATTTCCTTTTATGCTTAAGGAAGCCTAGTTGGTCTCTATTGCTTACAACGAGAGAATTCTGACTGTCCAGTAGTAAAGCAGTGATATGAATCCGGGTGTCTAACTCCACTGCCTGCCCTTTCAACCTACTTCCTACTACATCAGAATTTTTGATTTGGAAAGGACCTTAGCAATCAAGTCCAGTTTTATAGATAGGAAACTAAGACACTAACAATTGATTAAAAACAAGGATTCTAAAATTCAAGGGGAATAATGACTGAAAAATGATGCCAGGTTACAAAGGATTATATACAGGAAAAGAAATAAAAAGATTACACAAAGATATATACATATGTGTCCCACAAATCCCAGTATATCTAAACTAGGAATTGAAGCTGCAAAGAGACAAACTAAGAATGAATTAAAGGTCCAAAAGAGAAATTGCTTCCTTACTTTTCAGGAATAGGAGCATTTTATACGCTCTAGCAGAAGACAGAAGATTTTGTTTGAGGATAAGTTGAATCGGAGAAGCTCTGTAGCTGTAAACTAAGGGACACTGGCCACAAAGAAAGATGGGAGTTAAGAGCTGCACTGGAAATAAAGGGGATTACCTGAGCATCTATAAACCAAAAACTGAGCCTACCATCCCCAACCACAGCTACTTTCTCCCAGCTTAGGTCCTTGAAAACCCTGGCAGCCAAATGTATAATCTTCATGCAAGAAATTGGAGAATTCTTCTCCACAGATGCCTATGATCCAAGAGAAAGAATTATAGATGAGGCATCTGGGAGTACTCTGATAAAACAATAAAGCTCCTACCTAATCCTGATTATACTATCAGGTCCATCAGCTGACCAGCCACCCTTATGTGCACAGCACTCCCAACCAGTTTCTCAATGCCTGGCTCTTAAATATGAACAGGAAACCAAGTATCTCCAGATATTTAAGAAAAGTCTTTACCATAAAAGTCTTTACCATTGAAGCTTTAAACCTCAATAATCCAAAAGGGAACTCCCTCATAAAATTTATATAGCATTTTAACCCCAGTAACTTCTGATGAAGACACCCAGGAAATCTTGAAATAAGTTGTATCACCAACATGATGATGCCAATTGACAGACTTGAGGAAGATAATTTCATAAGAATGATTTTACTTACTTGGAGGTAATTAACCCAAAGATGGCCATTTAGTAATATAACCTGAATGAATTTGTGCCCGTTTCCCTTGAAAGAGCAAAGGAAGGCCACTTCAGAAAACTGAATGCTTGCCCAGGGATTGTCATTCATATGAGCAGGCTTTGGAAATGGAATTTATTTCTGAGGCCCAACAGTCTAGTCCAAAAATTAAACAGGCATCCTACTCAAAAAATAAATAAATGAATAAATAAATCTGGAAACGGAAGCTTGAAGGACACATTCAAAAAACAGTAATACAGGACATCCTGACAAAAGGGTGGCCTGCAAGTTAATTCCTGGAAGTTTAGCCCCTTTCACGTTTTGGGATATGAATCCCTCAAACTGATAATAACACACATCAGAAAAGCACTTTTAGAGTAGACCTATCAATCCAGGCAATTTAGGCTGATGAAATTGTTTCTGACTTGGAATGGGAGTGGGGAGGGAGGAAAGGAAAAATATCTGTTCAATCCCCCTGGGATTAGGCCTACTGATACAATTTTGAGAGAATGGTCATAGACTATGTGTTACAAAGTGCATTGTAATAACCCCTCTAATGAAATATTTTAATAATTCTTTTTATTTGACCCACTGCTAACTAAAAAGAAAAATCTAAAATGTCTCTCTTACCTTACTTTTTTTTAAGGTATGATAATGGTATTATAGTTATGTTATTTTAGAAGACTATTTTTTTGAGCAGTTTAGGTTTACAATAAAATTTAGAGGAAGATGCAGAAATGTCCCATATAGTCCTTATTCCCACACATGCATAACCTCCTCCATTATCAACATGTACCAGAATGGTACATTATTTTACCAAGGATGAACCTATCGTAATCCCCCAAAACCCTTAATTTACCTTAGGGTTCACTCTTGCTGTTGTACATTCTATGGGTTTGGATGAATGTATAATGACATGTATCAATCATTATAATGGATGGATTATTTTCACTGCCCACAAAATCCTCTGTGATCTGACTATTCAACCCCCACTCCACCCCACTCTCACCCCTGGAGACCACGGACCTTTTTACTGTCTCTGTAATTTTGCTTTATCCACAATGTCATATGGTTGAAATCATACAATATGTACTTTTCCCATATTGGCTTCTTTCACTTAGTAACATGCATTTACGTTTCCACCATGTTTTTTATGGCTTGATAGCTCATTTCTTTTTAGTACTGTATAATATTGCATTGTATGGATGTACCACAGTTTATTTATCCATTCACCTACTAAAGAACATCTTGGTTGTTTCCAAGTTCTTGACAATTATAAATAAAGCTGCTATAAGCATCCATGTGCAGATTTTCATGTGGACATAAGTTTTCAACTCCTTTGGGTAAATACTAAAGAGTATGCTTGCTGGATCATACGGTAAGAGTATGTTCAGCTTTGTCTTCTTTAGATTCTCCAATTTTTTTATTGTCAGGGAGGCATGATATCTTTGATGATGACTTTAGATAGCTCTATAGAACAAATCTATTACATTAGTAAAGTACTGAGAAAAGTAAATTTAATTTTCCCTAGTACTTACTTTTCAGTTTTAAGGGCAGCAATAAATATCAGCAATTAAAATATATAATAAGCATTGATTTAGATTAGAAAATAACAAAGAATGCACCAGTATTCCCACTTTTCTCTATATCATCTCTTTCTACTCATCCCACTGCTCAACCCTGGCCAAAAGCCCTAACCTTTTCCAAGGACCCAGTGTGTTTACTGTAACCAGTGTTACCAAGGAAATGGAAAAGGGGAGAAGATGGCTGTTTACATCTTCTTGAAGCTGTTTAACTGGGAGGATCCAAAGTTCTGTTTCCCTACTTTAAAAAACAAGGAATGGATTGCCCATTGCTACTAACTTGAAACATGGCAAGTAAGGTATAGTGAAGACATTTTATCTTTGGATTTAAGTCACCCCCCCCCCCCACTTTCTAAATTGGGAGACGTTAAATTGAAGGTCCTTTTCTTCTGTTGCTCATTGGATTGAGTTTAGGTGCACCTGCCGAGGAGCAGAGGTCAGGAATGGGAGTAGAAGGGAACTGAAAAGACCTTGGAGTTCCTCGGAGTGATCCATGAATGGGAGCTCATAGGGCTGAGGCAGATGAGAAGAATGTGGACAACAAGACCTCAACTAAGCGAGTGAGAAACCAGGTCGGGGATAATCAAAAGCATTTTAAACTCTGAGTGCCTAAGGTTTCCTTTAAAGTTACTCTTTTCTGCCTCACCAACACCACCTTCATGAGCACCACCACAGTTCTGCTAAAGCACGCTGTCTCCGTGAGTGGGAGGAGTGTATGTGTGCATGCACGTCCGTGTGATGAAGAAGGGGCTAAGTTTAACGTCTGGGAATGCACAAGGCACACAGATGCAGACAGTGGAGAAGTAAAAGCCTGGAAGTAGAGGAGACATGGGGATATAAGGAGCTAGACAGTTCACAAAATCTTGGAGAGTACTTTGAACTTTGAAAAAAGGATCAGAGAGTTGCTTAGACTGCTCTGACAAAAAAAGAAAAAGAAAAAAAAAGTCATTTAATGAAACAGATTAAATGCAATTTCTAGTTTGACATACTGAGCTTTCATCATCCCAAAGCCCCAGACTCCTTTTTGTTTTGGGAGGAAATTGGATGGAGAAGGGAACTGTTATAGAACTAGGTGGCTTTTATTGTTCTCCTTTTGGACCACCTGAAGCAAAATTACTTCCTTCCCTTAAAAACTTGGCATCTTGGGCTTCCCTGGTGGCACAGTGGTTGAGAGTCCGCCTGCCGATGCAGGAGACACGGGTTCATGCCCCGGTCTGGGAAGATCCCACGTGCCGCGGAGCAGCTGGGCCTGTGAGCCATGGCCGCTGGGCCTGCGCGTCCGGAGCCTGTGCTCCGCAACGGGAGAGGCCACAACAGTGAGAGGCCCGCGTACCACAAAAAAAAAAAAAAAAACTGCGCATCTTTAAGAAACTTATTTTTGTTGCAGCTGGGTATTTTGGAGGAGGTATTTAATATAACTTAAGAAAAATGTAGTTAAATCTGTCGTATACATTTTTGGTTTTGCATTTGCTCATCCCCTCCTGTATTTGAAAAAAATTAAACAATTTTAGTATTTATTGCTGTTTTGTTACATTCATGCAGATAATTCTTTTTCTTTGGAAATGCTTTACTTATTTCCTCTATCTCAATGGAGTTGCAGTTCCATTTTACTTCCCTTTTGATTTTTGTCTTTAAAAAATAAATTACTGTATCCCCTGAACTGAAGGAAAAAAAATATTTTCATAAGGTCATTATTCACCCTTTATGTTTGCCTTTTCTTCTCTCCTGTCAGTACATTCCATTAAAAAAAATCTCGTTCAATAACTAGCTGGCTGAGTTCATTTCCACATAAATTTATTCATATCACAGCAGCTACCTGGCAAAGAATTCTACAAAATTCACTGACCTTAAAAACCACATAGGTGTGAGGGATGCTCTAACTCTACATACCAAATAGAGGAATATTCACAGCATGACGGTTTTTAGATATTGGAGGTTTCGGTCTGCAAAACAGTACCATAACTGTTTATAAGGAGCCCCAACTTTATTTCCTTTGGACCATAGGCTTATTATTTTGATGACAACCTGCCAGTACTCATTTGCTGCAAAACTGGTGTGTGTTGCCCAGTAATATGGGCAGAGGTTCCTAAAAAGATTGCTTCAGTCATTATGATCCATATGGCCAAGCACAAGTGAATGGTTAAGGAGGGAGGGGATCTTACTCTACGTCACAGAGTCACTCAGCCTGTCCAAATGAAAGAGACAGGAGAGAGCCTAATCATGTGACTTTTTAAGAGCAGTCCCATTTTTACCATCTGAGGATTCACTGAATATCACCTCTTCAAATCTCTTCTAAGTACTTAACCTGTGCATCACACTTCTAATCTACAAGATGATTTTAAAGAAAAAGAAACATATACTTTACAGGAAGAAAGTGAAGGAGATTCAGAAACCTTGTGGTCAAGACAATTTATGAATCCAATACAAAAGAAACAATACTATCTTTATCACTTCTGTGCTTTTCATGGGAGACACCATTACGATGACAAAAACTATAACTACGCTTTATCCCACAGAAATGTAGAAGGAAAAAACTCACCTGACATTCTATGACCTGCAATAATCACTATTAACGTTTTAGTGACTATCTTTATATATATCTCCATGGGTACACACCCATAATTTTAAATAAACATGCTGATAGCCCCACAAAGTGTCCATATCATGAATAGCTAGCTTTTCTTGTCTCTCTCACACACATCTCTCACCCAACAGCTTGATGTGTGTTTTTATCCATGTCAAAAGGATGTGAAAAGCTCTAAGAAGGGAAAGGTCCATAACTAGAGGAGAGACAAGAGGCAATTTAGTAAAATGGGTAAAAGCATAGATACTAGAGTCAGAGTGCCTGGGTTTGAATCATTTACCAGCTGGTAAATCGCTTAATTCCTCTGAGCCTCACTTTTTTCATCTGCAAAATGATAACAGTTAGTAGTATTTCCCTCATAGAGTGTATTAATTTCTTAGGACTGCCATAACGAAGTACCAAAAACTGGATGGCTTAAACAATAGAAATGTATTGTCTCACAACTCTGGAGGCTAGAAGTCCAAAATCAAGGTGTTGGCAGTGTTGGTTCCTTCTGGGAGCTATGAGGGAAAATAGGTTCTATGCCTCTCTCTTAGCTGCTGGTGGGTTGCAGGCCATCTTTGGCTGGTAGAGGTGTCACTCCAATCTCTCCCTTTGTCTTTACACCATGTTCTCCCTGTGTGTCTTCACATCATCTTCCCTCTGCCTATGTCTGTCCCTGTGGCCACATTTCCCCTTTTTTATAAGGATACCAGTCATAATGGATTAGAGGCCATGCTAATAACCTCATTTTAACTTGTTTACATTTGTAAAAACCCTACTTCCAAATGAGGTCACATTCTGAGGTACTAGGGTTAGGACACCAGCATACTTTTTTTGTGAGGACACAATTCAATCCACAGTATAGTGTTTTTGTAAGAAGTGAACAAGTTGATGTGCATATGTGAATAACATATTGCCTGGGGAGGAGCTTCAAGATGGCGGAAGAGTAACACGTGGAGATCACCTTCCTCCCCACAAATACATCAGAAATACATCTACGTGTGGAACAACTCCTACAGAACACCTACTGAACACTGGCAGAAGACCTCAGACCTCCCAAAAGGCAAGAAACTCCCCACGTACCTGGGTATGGCAAAAGAAAAAAGAAAAAACAGAGACAAAAGAATAGGGACGGGACCTACACGAGTGGGAGGGAGCGGTGAGGGAGGAAAGGTTTCCACACACTAGGAAGCCCCTTCGCGGGGGGAGACTGCGGGTGGCGGAGGGGGAAGCTTCGGAGCCAAGGAGGAGAGCGCAGCAACAGGGGTGCGGAAGGCAAAGCGGGGAGATTCCCGCACAGAGGATCGGAGCCGACTGGCACTCACCAGCCCGAGAGGCTTGTCTGCTCACCCGCCGGGGCGGGCAGGGCTGGGAGCTGAGGCTCGGGCTTCGGTCGGAGCGCAGGGAGAGGACTGGGGTTGGCGGCGTGAACACAGCCTGCAGGGGGTTAGTGCACCACGACTACCCGGGAGGGAGTCCGGGAAAAGGTCTGGAGCTGCCGAAGAGGCAAGAGACTTTTTCCTTCCTCTTTGTTTCCTGGTGCGCGAGGAGAGGGGATTAACAGCGCTGCTTAAAGGAGCTCCAGAGATGGGTGCGAGCCGCGGCTGAAAGCGCGGATCCCAGAGACGGGCAGGAGACGCTAAGGCTGCCGCTGCAGCCACCAAGAAGGTTGTGTGCGAGCACAGGTCACTATCAACACCTCTCCCCACCCCCGGGAGCCTGTGCAGCCCGCCACTGCCAGGGTCCCGTGATCCAGGGACAGCTTCCCCGGGAGAACGCACGGCGCGCCTTAGGCTGGTGCAACGTCACGATGGCCTCTGCCGTCACAGGCTCGACCCGCACTCCATACCCCTCCCTCCCCCCAGCCTGAGTGAGCCAGAGCCACCAAATCAGCTGCTCCTTTAACCCCGTCCTGTCTGAGCGGGTACAGACACCCTCAGGGGACCTACACACAAAGGTGGGGCCAAACCCAAAGCTGAACCCCAGGAGCTGTGTGAACAAAGAAGAGAAAGGGGAATTTCTCCCAGCAGCCTCAGGAGCCTCGGATTAAATCTCCACAATCAACTTGAACCCTGCATCTGTGGAATACCTGAATAGACAACAAATCGTCCCAAATTGTGGAGGTGGACTTTGGGAACAACAATATATATATATATATTTTTTTTCCCTTTTTCTCTTTTTGTGAGTGTGTATGTGTATGCTTCTGTGTGTGATTTTTGTCTGTATAGCTTTGCTTTGCCATTTGTCCTGGGTTCTGTCTGTCCGTTTTTGTTTTTGTTTTTAGTATAGTTTTTAGCACTTGTTATCACTGGTGGATTTTTTTTTTGGTTTGGTTACTCTTCTTTCTTTTTTTTTCTTATTACTTAAAAAAATTCCTTATAACTATTTTTTATATTAATAACTTTATTTTATTTTTTCCCCTTCCTTCCTTCCTTCCTTCCTTCCTTTCTTATTTTATCTCCCTTTTATTCTGAGCTGTGTGGAGGACAGGCTCTTGGTGCTCCAGCCAGGCATCAGGGCTGTGCCTCTGAGGTGGGAGAGCCACGTTCAGGACACTAGCCCACAAGGGACCTCCCAGCTCCATGTAATATCAAACAGCGAAAATCTTCCAGCGATCTCCATCTCAATGCCAAAACCCAGCTCCACTCAACAACCAGCAAGCTCCAATGCTGGACACCCTAGGACAAACAACTAGCAAGATAGGAACGCAACCCCATCCATTAGCAGAGAGGCTACCTAAAATCATAATAAGGCCACAGACACCCCAAAACACACCACCAAATATGGTGCTGCCCACCAGAAAGACAAGATCCAGCCTCATCCACCAGAACACAGGCACTAGTCCCTGCCACGAGGAAGCCTACACAACACACTGAACCAACCTTAGCAACTGGGGACAGACACCAAAAACAAGAGGAACTACGAACCTGCAGCCTGAGAAAAGGAGACCCTAAACGCAGTAAGTTAAGCAAAATGAGAAAACAGAGAAACTCACAGCCGATGAAACAGCAAGGCAAAAACCCATCAGACCTAACAAATGAAGAGGAAATAGGCAGTCTACCTGAAAAATAATTCAGAATAATGATAGTAAAGATGATCCAAAATCTTGGAAATAGAATGGAGAAAATACAAGAAACGTTTAACAAGGACCTAGAAGAACTAAAGAGCAAACAAACAGTGATGAACAACCCAATAAATGAAATTAAAAATTCTCTACAACGGATCACTAGCAGAATAACTGAGGCAGAAGAACGGATAAGTGACCTGGAAGATAAAATAGTGGAAATAACTACTGCAGAGAAGAATAAAGAAAAATGAATGAAAAGAATGGAGGACAGTCTCAGAGACCTCTGGGACAACATTTAACGCACAAATATTTGAATTATAGGGGTCCCAGAAGAAGAAGAGAAAAAGAGAAAAAGAAAGGGACTGAGAAAATATTTGAAGAGATTATACTTGAAAACTTCCCTGATATGGGAAAGGAAATAGTCAATCAAGTCCAGGAAGCACAGAGAGTCCCATACAGGATAAATCCAAGGAGAAACACACCAAGACACATATTAATCAAACTATCAAAAATTAAATGCAAAGAAAAAATATTAAAAGCAGCAAGGGAAAAACAACAAATAACACAAAAGGGAATCCCCATAAGGTTAACAGCTGATCTTTCAGCAGAAACTCAGAAGGGAGTGGCAGGACATATTTAAAGTGATGAAGGATAAAAACCTACAACCAAGATTACTCAACCCAGCAAGGATCTCATTCAGATTTGACGGAGAAATTAAAACCTTTACAGACAAGCAAAGCTAAGAGAATTCAGCACCACCAAACCGGCTTTACAACAAATATTAAAGGAACTTCTCTAGGCAGAAAACACAAGAGAAGGAAAAGACCTACAAAACAAACCCAAAACAATTAAGAAAATGGAAATAGGAACATACATATCGATAATTACCTTAAATGTAAATGGATTAAATGCTACCACCAAAAGACATAGACTGCCTGGATGGATACAGAAACAAGACCTGTATATATGCTATCTACAAGAGACCCACTTCAGACCTAGGGACACATACAGACTAAAAGTGAGGGGATGGCAAAAGATATTCCATGCAAATGGAAATCAAAAGAAAGCTGGAGTAGCAATTCTCATATCCGACAACATAGACTTTAAAATAAAGAGTATAACAAGAGACAAAGAAGGACACTACATAATGATCAAGGGATCGATCCAAAAGAAGATATAACAATTGTAAATATTTATGCACCCAACATAGGAGCACCTCAATACATAAGGCAAATACTAACAGCCATAAAAGGGCAAATCGACAGTAACACAATCATAGTAGGTAGTAGGGGAATTTAAAACCCTACTTGCACCAATGGAGAGATCATCCAAAATGAAAATAAGTAATGAAACACAAGCTTTAAATGATACATTAAACAAGATGGACTTAATTGATATTTATAGGACATTCCATCAAAAAACAACAGAATACACATTCTTCTCAAGTGCTCATGGAACATTCTCCAGGATAGATCACATCTTGGTCACAAATCCAGCCTTGGTAAATTTAAGAAAATTAAAATCGTATCAAGTATCTTTTCCAACCACAACGCTATGAGACTAGATATCAATTACAGGAAAAAAAAAATCTGTAAAAAATACAAACACATGGAGGGTAAACAATACACTACTTAATAACCAAGAGATCACTGAAGAAATCAAAGAGGAAATCAAAAACTACCTAGAAATGAATGACAATGAAAACACGATGACCCAAAATCTATGGGATGCAACAAAAGCAGTTCTAAGAGGGAAGTTTATAGCAATACAATCCTACCTTAAGAAACAAGAAACATCTCAAATAAACAACCTAACCTTACACCTAAAGCAATTAGAGAAAGAAGAACAAAAAACCCCAAAATTAGCAGAAGGAAAGAAATCATAAAAATCAGATCAGAAAGAAAAGAAAAAGAAATGAAGGAAATGATAGCAAAGATAAATAAAACTAGAAGTTGGTTCTTTGAAAAGATAAAATTGACAAACCATTAGCCAGACTCATCAAGAAATAAAGGGAGAAAAATCAAATCAATAGAATTAGAAATGAAAAAGGAGAAGTAACAACTGACACTGCAGAAATACAAAGGATCATGAGAGATTACCACAAGCAATTATATGCCAATAAAATGGACACAAAGAAAGAATACTACAGGCCAATATCACTGATGAACATAGATGCAAAAATCCTCAACACAATACTAGCAAACAGAATCCAACAGCACATTAAAAGGATCATACACCATGATGAAGTGGGGTTTATCCCAGGAATGCAAGGATTCTTCAATATACGCAAATAAATCAATGTGATACACCATATTAACAAATTGAAGGAGAAAAACCACATGATTATCTCAATAGGTTCAAAGAAAGCTTTTCACAAAATTCAACACCCATTTATGATAAAAACCCTGCAGAAAGTAGGCACAGAGGGAAATTTCCTCAACATAATGAAGACCATATATAACAAACCCGCAGCCAACATCATCCTCAATGGTGAAAAAGTGAAACCATTTCCACTAAGATCAGGAACAAAACAAGGTTGCCCACTCTCACCACTATTATTCAACATAGTTTTGGAAGTTTTAGCAACAGCCATCAGAGAAGAAAAAGAAATAAAATGAATCCAAATCAGAAAAGAAGAAGTAAAGCTGTCACTGTTTGCAGATGACATGATACTATACATAGAGAATCCTAAAGATGCTACCAGAAAACTACTAGCGCTAATCAATGCATTTGGTAAAGTAGCAGGATACAAAATTAATGCACAGAAATCTCTTGCATTCCTATACACTAATGATGAAAAATCTGAAAGTGAAATTAAGAAAACACTCCCATTTACCACTGCAACAAAAAGAATAAAATATCTAGGAATAAACCTACCTAAGGAGACAAAGACCTGTATGCAGAAAACTATAAGACACTGATGAAAGATATTAAAGATGATACAAACAGATGGAGAGATATACCCTGTTCTTGGATTGGAAGAATCAACATTGTGAAAAGGACTATACTCCCCAAAGCAATCTACTGATTGAATGCAATCCCTATCAAACTACCAATGGCATTTTTCACAGAACTAGAACAAAAAAGTTTCACAATTTGTATGGAAACACAGAAGACCCCGAATAGCCAAAGCAATCTTGAGAAAGAAAAATGGAGCTGGAGGAATCAGGCTCCCTGACTTCAGGCTATACTATAAAGTTATAGTAATCAAGACAGTATGGTACTAGCACAAAACAGAAATATAGATCAATGGAACAGGATAGAAAGCCCAGAGATAAACCCACACACATATGGTCACCTTATCTTTGGTAAAGGAGGCAAGAATATACAATGGAGAAAAGACAGCCTCTTCAATAAGTCGTGCTGGGAAAACTGGACAGCTACATGTAAAAGAATGAAATTAGAACACTCCCTAACACCATACACAAAAAGAAACTCAAAATGGATTAAAGACCTAAATGTAAGGTCAGGTACTATAAAACTCTTAGAGGAAAACATAGGCAGAACACTCTATGACATAAACCACAGCAAGATCCTTTTTGACCCACCTCCTAGAGAAATGAAAATAAAAACAAAAATAAGCAAATGGGACCTAATGAAACCTAAATGCTTTTGTGCAGCAAAGGAAACCATAAACAAGACAAAAAGCGAACCCTCAGAATGGCAGAAAATATTTGCAAATGAAGCAACTGATAAAGGATTAATCTCCAAAATTTACAAGCAGCACATGCAGCTCAATATCAAAAAAACAAAAAACCCAATCCAAAAATGGACAGAAGACCTAAATAGACATTTCTCCAAAGAAGATATACAGATTGCCAACAAACACATGAAAGAATACTCAACATCATTAATTATTAGAGAAATGCAAATCAAAACTACAATGAGATATCATCTCACACCAGTCAGAATGGCCATCCTCAAAATACCTAGAAACAATAAATGCTGGAGAGGGTGTGGAGAGAAGGGAACACTACTGCACTGCTGGTGGGAATGTGAATTGGTACAGCCACTATGGAGAACGGTATGGAGGTTCCTTAAAAAACTACCAATAGAACTACCATATGACCCAGCAATCTCACTACTGGGCATATACCCTGAGAAAACCATAATTCAAAAAGAGTCACGTACCAAAATGTTCATTGCAGCTCTATTTACAATAGCCCGGAGATGGAAACCTAAGTGCCCATCATTGGATGAAGGGATAAAGAAGATGTGGCACATATATACAATGGAATATTACTCAGCCATAAAAAAGAAACGAAATTGAGCTATTTGTAATGAGGTGTATAGACCTAGAGTCTGTCATACAGAGTGAAGTAAGTCAGAAAGAGAAAGACAAATACCGTATGCTAACACATATATATGGAATTTAAGGGAAAAAAATGTCATGAAGAACCTAGGGGTAAGACAGGAATAAAGACACAGACCTACTGGAGAACGGACTTGAGGATATGGGGAGGGGGAAGGGTGAGCTGTGACAAAGCGAGAGAGAGGCATGAACATATATACACTACCAAACGTAAGGTGGATAGCTAGTGGGAAGCAGCCGCATAGCACAGGGATATCAGCTCGGTGCTTTGTGACCGCCTGGAGGGGTGGGATAGGGAGGGTGGGAGGGAGGGAGACGCAAGAGGGAGGAGATATGGGAACATATGTATATGTATAACTGATTCACTTTGTTATAAAGCAGAAACACACACACTAATTATAGAAACTAACTGAATCACTTTGTTATAAAGCAGAAATTAACACACCAAGTAAAGCAATTATACTCCAATAAAAAAACATATTGCCTGGTATATAATTATTACTTCATAACTGTTAGCTAGCATTAATAATAGTAGTTGTCTTTTATATAAATTAAGGGTCACTATATTTACTGAATGTACCTGGCAGGAGAAGCAGCTTGTTAAATGCCATGTTGTAACTGGATGATTTATAAATTCACTGGAGATAGCTAGAAATTTCCTGAAGCCTTGGAAAAAGGTGAGTGAGCAAGAGGGAACAAAAGTCAGTGGAGGTTGGTCTCAGAAGATTCAGTAACACACACACAAAATACAGACTGTTTAAGAATCCTTGAACTGACCTTTACTTGCCCAAGAAATCGATTCAGTAACAACTCTAGTGTTTCCTCCAGCGGGTGCTCCATAAGAATCCAGGTAGAGGCTCCTGGCTTTCTCCCAAATCACATCTCACCCCAGAAGGTCAAGGACTGGCAGGAAATCAAGACTGTGAAATCAGGAATGTACAGGGAGCTTGTAATATATATAAAGTAGAAAGCCAATGTATTCATTTTAAATTAGGATCCTGTGTGTCGGTAAGGCAAATATTTACAGAGTTCTGATGAGCTCACTGTGTCCCTGAAAGCAAGGCATGTGGGAAGTGAAGTTGTCTGGAGTTTTCACTGGCACTTATAATGGTAAGAGCAGAGTAGGGAGAGTTAGTTCTGTGGTTTAAATGGTTAATAGCAGCAGGTTCAGAAAGAATGTTGCATCTGTCTCTATAATAAAGATATTACTGCTCAGGTACCAGGAGATGAGTCCCATGGGAGTCCTTCAGATCTCATTCTCCTATGTGGTCCCTCCTCAGCCAACTCAGACGTCTCCTTGCCATTTGCACACCACCCTCCTACCAACTCACTGACATTCTTTACGCGAATGGCAAGATAATATTTTGAAATGTTAGTATGTGAATTTTTCCCCAACATTCTCTGTTATCCCTTAAACCTTTCCCCATTTGGGAACTTAGGTATTCTGTACTCATTGCCTCTGGGGATGGGATGACAGAGCAGAAGGCCAAAGAAAAGGAGTTTTCTTGGTTTCTGAGTTTCAATAGTTTAGGCTCTGTAGAGAGAAGGAAGAATCCTGCCAAGACAATAGACTGGGAAGAATATGATGCTGTAAGAGCAGGACTTCCTGTCCTAGACACTAGATAAGCTGCCTGATCTGGGGTAAAAGAGGAGCCATGGCATTAATCCACAAGATATTAGATGCTGGTCTTTCCCCAAACAAATGTGCCGGGGTCCTGTCCCTGTCTCCCTGACTAAAGAAAAGGACGTAGAAACCTGAACAAATTGAAGTTAAATTTCTACCATTTGGGAGAAATGGGAGCTCAAATCAGAAGGCAAATAGACTTACAGGAAAACAATGCCTTGTATTAGTTGCAAACATGAGTTTATAAAGAGTTCCTCATTACACATTAATACTGTCAATCAAAAATAATCTAGTGTCCCTCATCCAGAAGCCACTGTGTCTCTGGAAGGGAACTGTCTCTCTCCGTTCTGATCCATTAGTTTTCATTTGCAGCTGAAAGCTCAGACAACAAATTTATTTCCCCTATTTTCTTTTTTTTCCCTTAATTTCCAATTGACCACAATATGTTGCCTATGTCATAATCTAATAAATACCAGTTTACCTATTGGGACAACTAAACAGAATAGTTGAAGTTGGAACAATGTCAGATAATGTATTATTTTTCATATTCCATATAAATATAAAACATGATAGAACAACTATTACTTGAATGTACACATTTTTAAGTTCAGAAATTCAATCATGGCATTTTGTATATCAATTCACAAACATATATCTGTAGACATCTATACAACTTTTGTTTGTGATTCTAAATTGACAACCAAAATATTGAATTCCCAGAAGTTTTACGTTTAGATATTTCTAATTTGGCTTCACGTAGGCATTCCATTCCAGAAAAAAAACAGACTCTTATGCAAAGCATTCACTGGCAGAATGCTCTCAAAATGTAAGGAGAATATTTAACATTTATATTCAGCCTCAGTACTGAAATTTTAATCATTTGGTTTAAGCACAAGGGTCACTTATTTTTTAATAGGTCTCCCCCTCTTGAAATTTTTAAATGGTTCACTCAGTCATCCTCAGTAACCTGAAAATAATTGAGAGAGTAATGCAGATAACTTCCCAGCTGCTACCCCCTACCCTCAACCACACATACACACACACACACAAACACACACACACACACACACACACACGCGAGCACGTGCACACACCAATTAAGTATGCACAGCACAGGAATAAGTCAAGGCTGAAAGGTTAAGAAACGCACTATTGATCAAAAGTCAGAATTTTTTAGCTGAGAAGAGATTTTCAGAATGTGACAGAAGACTCTAAAAATAGGAAATGTATTTCACAAGCTAAGCTGTAGCATAGGCCCCCATTACATAGAGTTCTCAGAGTACACTCTTAAAGTTAACCAAAAAGTTTCAACTGCCACCCAAGAAGTAAGAACTTAGGCCTCATGGCTGAGCAGTGGGATCCAATGATTTGATATCATGGCAAAACTTCTGCTGGTATACACAGTTCATTTTCCTTTAAGTATTTTGGAAAAGACTACAATACTACCTTCCCTATTGCCTCACCATGTGATATGTATTTCTTTAAAAAGAGAAGATGGAGGCCTGGACTTAAGGATACAGGAGTGTTTGTTGTTTAAGGACAAATCCCTGCTGAGTTCAAAGAGAAGCTGAGACCAAAAAAACAAAACAAAACAAAACAAAAAACAGGAGGGGGTCACAAAAGCGGAGGGAAAATAAAATCTTTCTATTCTTTGTAATGCATTATTCTCTATCAAGGGAGATATAGATATTTTTTTCCTCTAAAAATCAGATTTTTCTTTACTTTGGCAGGAGATAGAATTGGTTCATGAAGACTTTGTGCTGTAAAACTTTGCCTGGAGCTGAGTGTCTGTAGTACAGAAGGGTCATGACAAATCTAGATACAAAGAGAATAAAAAAAGAAAAAGAAGAAACCATGTGTTCAGTACTGATGATGTAACAAAAATGTTTTCCCATTTGAATGGGGTCTCAGTTAAATGGTTGAAACCTAAAACTAGCACATCACTTACAAACTAGAGGTCTTGGAGAATTTTGATAAATATACAGGCACCCTGCATCTAAACAATATATTCGTTCTGTAGAACACACTAGTAAATATTTTATCCTTCAGTCCAGCTGCTCTGACAGGGTTCTCCAAATGCATCTTAAAAAATATCGACAGTTTTAACTATCTAGTGCTCCCTTGTATTGATTTAGGGTAACTAAAATGGTCTCTAAATCAAGATTAAGAAGTGATGACCTATGTTTAAAAGAGAGTTTCCAAAAAGAAGAAAAATCTTAGTCTTTATTTTCGTAAGATTGAAATAATAACAGCTCACATTTCAATCATCATCTCATTTGCTCCTCAGGCTGAGCCTGTAAGATAAAGAGAATAGATTTGTTTTTTTGGCTGCCCCATGCAGCATGCAGGATCTTAGTTCCCCAACCAGGGATCGAACCCGTGCCCCCTGCAGTAGAAGCACAGAGTCTTAACCACTGGACCTCCAGGAAAGCCCCAGGAAAATAGATATTTGCAGCAGAAAAGAACCCTGAGCTATTAACCTAGGACTGATTCCCCACAAGGACCTCACTCTCATCGTTACTTTATATAGAACCAGATAACTCTTTTCTTTTTTTTTTTTTTTGATGTGGACCATTTTTAAAGTCTTTATTGAATTTGTTACAATATTGCTTCTGTTCTATATTTCAGTTTTTTGGCCACAAGGCATGTGAGAATCTTAGCTTCCCAACCAGGGATCGAACCCACACCCCCTGCATTGGAAGGTGAAGTCTTAACCACTGGACCGCCAGAGAAGTCCCAGAACCAGATAACTCTTTTCATGTATTAAAGATATAAGGGTCACTTGAGATTCTAAACAGACAAAGTTTTTGACTTACAAGAAGTTGGGCTCTTTAGCTTCAATAGGCAAAGCCTGGCATATATTATGAGACATCAAATAAATGTAAATTAAAATCACTATGAGATACGACTACCTAACCCACACAATACCTAAAATTTAAAAGACTGCCAACATCAAAAGTTGAAGAAGATGTAGAGCAACTGGGTATAAAATTGTACAACAACCATGGAAAAAGTTCTAGAAGTTTCTTATAAAACCAAATTAAACTTGCCCATCAATTTCCCTCTTGGGTATTTACCCAAGAAAACAAGAACACATGTTCACAAAAAGACCTGTACAAAAATGTTCATATCAATTATACTCATAATAACCAAAATGTGAAAACAGCCTAGGTGTCCACTTACTGAAGAATGGACAAATAAATGTGGTATATTCATGTAATGGAATACTACTAAGCAGTAAAAAAATAACACACTACTGACAGATGCAAGAACACGATGAACTCAAAAACATTATGCTGAGAAAAGGAAGTCTTACACAAAGGAGTACATAATACATAGTTCCATTTACGTAAAGTTCTGGAAGAGGCAAAAAGTCAGAACGATGGTTACCTGGGTGAGGAGGGAGGATTTACTAGGAAGGAATAGATGAAACTTCCTGGATTGATAGTTATATATCCCCTCTCTCCATTGGGGTTTGGATTGCACAAATTTAAGCAAATCTTGGAACTAATGAAAAAATAAACGTTTGTTCATTTCACTGTGTGTTAATTTTAACTCAAAAGATAAAAGAACCATCAACAAATATGAACTCTTATTGAAAATAAGCATGCTAAAGTATTAGGAAGGGAAATGTACATTTCAAATGTATAAAACGTTTAAAAATATGGACTGATGGATGAATGGATGGATGGATGGTGTATTGGTTTCTTATTGCTGCTGTTAAGAAATTTAGTGGTTTAAAACAACACAAATTTATTACCTTACTGGGGATCAGAAGTCTGAAATGAATTTCACTGGGGTAAAACCAAGGTGAAGGCAGGGCTGTGCTCCTTCTGGAGGCTCTGGGAGAGAATTCATTCTCTTGCCTTTTCCAGCTTCTAAATGCTGCCTGCATTCCTTGACTCACAGCCCCTTCACCTTCAAAGCCAGCAGCATAGCATCTTCAAATCTCTGACTCTGCTTTCACTGTCACATAATCTCCCCATCTCAAGTTCCTTAACAAAATCACATCTGTAAAGTCTCTTTTTCTCTGTGAGGTAACATATTCACAGGTTTCAGGGACTAGACCATGACATCTTTAAGCAGACCAGTATTTTGCCCACCACAGAGAGATAGAGAAAAGGATAGATATTTGACAAAGCAAGTAGAGTAAAATGTCAATTATAGAATCTGAGTGGTAAGGACATGAGTGTTCAGTGTGAAATCCTTTTCATTATTTTTTGCTTGTTAGAAATTCCCCATAATAAAATATTGGAGGAAAAAGCCAAAGCTTAAATTTTAACCATGAACAGTAGCTTGGCAAAACCTTTCTGTGTCCACAGAAGGTGCCAAGAGAGTGAATGGATCCAAAGGGACCTCATGGTCAAGATGAGAAGGAAGTAGGCACAGATGCCAGCATGGACTAAGAATCAGAGTGGAAGCAGACCAAGGCCATGGAAATCTGACTGACAGTTGTCTGGATGCCGGCAACCAAGGACACACAGGATGAGCTACCACCTCCCCAAAGCCAGCAGCTAGGCTCTTCCGTACTCTTCATCGTGCCTAAGTGCACATAAGCACACCTACCCCACCACCAATTCTGGGAAGAGGAGGAGGAGACCTAAAACCCTAAATTCATCATCTACAAGCGTACAATGACAGACACAATACCAAAGAACTCAAGTGGCAGCATTAAATTCTCTCAACCAAGGGGTGTTGGACCTTGAAATGGCCAGTAATTTTTTAATAGAAAAATAAAATGATAGTCTATGCATACCTGAATCTATGGTCTATAAAATTCCTATCTGGAACATTCATACCCATTCTATAGAGGAAGAAACTGAGGCCCAGAGAAGCAAACTTTCTTCTTTTTAAGTTCAGGGTCCTTCTCACTAGAAAGGAGTGAAGAAAACTGGTGAAAAAGGAGCAAAAGAGAGATTGAGAATAAAGAGAGAGTTTTTAACAACAAAGCAGAATAAACCAACCTGGTCTGCTTAAGAAAAAAAGTACTGTGGGAAATTTTCCAATTTATTTTTTTCAATGTAAGATTTTGTGTTTCTTCTGAATATTCAAAAACTATGGCTACCCTAAATTCTTCTAAACTGCCATTAAAAGGAAATTGCCTGAAATAAAACATGACTGCCTTGTATTAACAGTGGCCCAAGAGCCTTTCAAATAATTTCTATACCTTTCCTGAACAAGAAAAAATGATACACAGTCAGGGATGATATTCAAAATATGTAACATTCGCTATGGCAGGAGAATGCACGAATCAAAACAGACACAACTGTGAACTATCCACATAACTATACAAGTGCAAACCAGACAAATATCAGTCCTATAACCAGATTATTTCATCCTCCACCCTTAGGAGCCAGGTACATAAACTGATTCTTACTTAATCAGTAAGAAAACATTCAAAACAACAAGGTAGTATCATGAAATAATTAGATATTAATCATAATACTTAAACCATTTAATCTAATCTTCCATTTAAACACTCTCCTAAACTAATCTTAAGACAATGTCCATAGTTGGAAAGGAAATTTTTTGGTAAACTATACGTTGGTATAAAATACCCTTGTTTTAATGCTGTACTGTACTTACCCAGGAGTTCAATAAATAAGTGTTCAATAAATACTGTTGAATGAATTAAAAAAAAAAAAGAATGAACCAAAATACAAATTTGTTTTTACTGCCTCAAATGAATTCATTTAATTCACTAAATACATTCACCTTGAGAAAAACTTTTCATGGCAGCAAGGTTGCATCTTTCATACAGGTCCAAATGTGAGGTAGACAGGAAACATAGTTTTTCCTAGAATGGCATAAGCTTAAAATGTAGGAGGATTAAGTTCATTCATGCAGAGAAAGTTGATTAGCCTTCTGAGATAGCTGAAAATCTCTCCAGCACGAAAAAAGAAAACTTAAAAAAATAAAAATAAGAAGTTACCATACTGGAATATTTTCTGAAATGGAATGGTTAGAAGATAATCACAGGTTTGCAGCCTGGGAAAAAGAACAGCTATGCCATTACTTACAAAGCTAAGTAGGATTTTGATGCTTCTGTGTTTAGTGCTTAACAAAACACAACAGCAGCCAAACATATTAATCTACTTCATTAGGTATTAAGTTAATGAAGTTATAAAATCAAATGACCTTTGTTACCACAATGTCAAGGTTCTGGTACAGTAGGATAGTAAATACCCAGGGGTATCTTAGGTTTCAAAATAAAAGCCTACTCATCTATTATCATCCTCTAAACTCCTCTGCTTATGTTTTGACAAGAGTAAAAAAAGCAAGAGTCAAATAAAACCTATGGTCCTGTATTACTTCTCCACAAGTTTAATACAGTACTCCCCTCCCAGTATGGGACAGGATTTGTACCAATAGAATACAATGAAAACTTTTCATTCATATTTTTTAAGGTGCAGAAGAATCAGGTTATGATACAAAAGAAGAATCCAGTTCATATCTTGCACACTCAGAAATTTGCAAGTATTTTGAAGAGTTTAACACTTAGGTGAAAATTACCCTGATTGATACGAGGCGGGAGTTGGGGGGGCGGCGGAGTTTTAGTTGTTTGGAGATTTTTGTTTTCGTTTCCTTCCCGTTATTTTCAAATTTTATACATAGGACATACACACATATTTCAAGATTCAATCAATACCTTGCCATTTCCTACCTAAGTTTCCTTTGGCTTTCAATATGTCAGGTTTTAGCTGCTACTCAGCCTTTGGCTCTTTCTGGTAAACACGTCTCAGGAGAACTTATCCAGCCCATGAAGAGCAAGATATAAAACTGGGATCCAAGCAAAGTTCCAGTGTCACCAGGAATTTTGTCCAGAGCATTCCAGACACATTTTCACACTCTAGCCAGAAGTGGGAACAAAAAAACAAGTAATCTATCCAAGTAAACTATCCCAAAACAAGTAAACTACAGGAAAGGAAGCTCCCCCTAGCCAACAGATACTTGAATCATTTGTATTTATGGTGTAATTTTTAAACTGTGTGTCCCAAGACATTAGGGATTCCGTGGAGCCCTTTAGAAGTCACTGCAAGAACAGAAAGGTAAGAGGAGTGTGTAAGTGGGGCTACTGGACCTTCAATCCCACTCCAGCCAGAGCATACTTCACTGAAACAAAGGGGGCTACATTAAAAAAAAAAAAAAAAGGAAGTGGCACTGGGAGTTAAATAAGTTTGAAAACCACAGTGTCAGAATAAGGAGATAAAGAAAAAAAATAGGAATCTTGATTAAACAGAGTGAAGACTTTCTTAGGTAGTTAGACCAAATAAGAAAGAATTCAGAACGCCCTTCTCTGACATAATAGGATATATATTAGGTCTCTGCCCCTGGTTCCTACCACAGAGCCCCTAGATAACTTGAAAGTTCATGGGAGATAGGAGCATCTTTTATTCTAATAAGAAGACTCTTGGCGGGCTCCTGGCTGGCCACCAGAAAAACTAAGCCATGATGAGAAGCTTGGAACTTACAGCCCCACCCAATCCCATCCTCCAGGGAAGGGAGACCGGCTGGAGATTCAGTTAATAATCAATCCTGCCTCCATGAAAAACTCTAAACTATGGGGTTCAGAGAGCTTCCAGGTTGGTGAACATATGCACATGCTGGGAGGGTGGTGCATTCCAACTACGCAGGAACAGAAGCTCCTGGGCTCAGGACCACTGTGGACTCAGCCTATGTACCCCTTCATCTGGCTGTTCCTCTGTATCCTTTGTCATATCCATTATAATAAACTGGTAAACATAAGTGTTTCCCTGAGTTCTGTGAGCCATTACAGCAAATTACTGAACCTGAGGAGGGAGTTGTAGAAACCCCCAAGTTGTAGCCACATCAGACAAAAGTGTAGGTAACCTGGGGACCTACTACTTGTGGCTGGTGTCTGTAGTGGGGGGCAGTCTTCTACTACTGAGCCCTTAACCTATGGGTTCTGACACAAACTCCAGGTTGGTAGTGTCAGAGCTGAATTAAATTGTTGGACACCCAGTTGGTGTCTGCAGAAACCTGGAAATTTCCTTGGCGTGGAAAACCCACACATTTGGTGTCATAAGTATTGCAAGTAAAGGAACAATTCTCCTTTATTTGCTCTGATAACGTTAATATTTTCAGATGGTTGAGGCACTGCCTGGCTTTAAATAGGTCTTACATCTTAAGATCTCTTACAAGACATGACATTGACTGGGACTCCTTTATATGCTGTTTTCCAAGTAATACTTTTATTCTGAGAGTACAGAATTTGGGCTCTGGCTCTTTTTTTTTTTTTCCTGAACTAATATCAGATTCTCTCCACCCCCTGGTGAAACAGACACTACAATTGATTCAGTTGGGTGCCACGGTTTCTCTTCAAGAAAGCCCATTATGTGGTGATCAACTGGCCAAGTCAATTCATGAAACGTTATGTAGAAGAGGCAAGTCATATATTATTGACCCATTTTCTTACTGAGAAAATAGAGGGAGTCTCAACAGTGGCTTGTTAAAGTTTGTCTCACTTACCTCACAGTTTCAGTTTTCAACTGAAGTTCTCTAGTTTATGCATTAGGCGAAGGTTCTAAAATTATTGCACTCAGCCTAACCAAAGGCATCTGAGCTTATATTTACTGTTGTAAATAGCAATTTAGCAGGGTGATGGTATTTGTTACACACAAGTAATCTGAATTCAGTCAATTTTCTTTGCAAAATTCAGATTACAGTCGGTATTAAATTCTCCACAAGAGATCAAACAAACAGAAGCAATATGTGCTATGAAATGAAAGAAACGCAAACAAGCTCAGAGGCAGTTTGGCTCCGCCAGGTGATGTTATTGAATCTGGCATTGTGAGAAAAGGGTTCAAAGAATACAGACATCCAAGACTATTGGATTTCAACAGAGTGAAGCTGGAAGGATTAAGAGATCTAGCCAACAAGAGACAGAGGGGCAGCCCACAATTATTCTCCCGCACAAGTCGTGAGTGCTATTCCCAGCACGCTGTAGAGGGCCCCCTGAGTAAAACTTCTTTGGATTGGAATTTCTCTAAAAGGAACATCAGTTTTTAGATGGATTCACCAAAGGGGGTGTTATTCAAAGACCTGGGCAGAATATTATGCTAGCTAAAAAGAGAAATAAAGGCGGGGGAAGAGAGAGGGAGATGGAAGTGTTACAGTGAGAAAACAGGCAGGCAGAATACATTCTGGGAAGACAGATTACAGTCTGTATTCTGTATTCTAGGGCTGAATACATTATGGGAAGCCAGACAAGTTCTTACAGATTTACCAGGGAAATGGGGAAAACGAAAACAGGATGCAGGAGTAGGAAGCCCAGTAAATGAGTAAGAAGGTGAGGAAAATATCCAAATGAATCATACACTAAAGCTGGTCTTCATTTCCCTGTGTTTTCTGTATTCTATTCCTAATGGCCTTCCCTTGGTTCCTGAATATGACACAGTTTCTCAGCGCATGGCTGAGCCTTTACTGTTTCCTCAGCCTACAGAATTCTCCCATTCCTACTTATGAGACCAGCGAATGTTATATTCTCATTCACTGGATTTTCGTTTAAATATCATTTCCTCCAGAAAACATTCTTTGATCCACAAGCCCACATTATCCAACAACACTTTCATTTTTTGATACACTTAACACACGTGTAATAATTATTCAATAGCTGAGTTTTCTGAGAGAAAATCTGTGAGTGTAAGGTCCATGTCTACTTTACTGACCACTCTGTCCTCAGTACCTAGAAGATGCCTGGGTGGTGTTTCATATTTTCTGGATGACTATACATGAGACTTCATTTGACAACTGTAGTGTATTCAGGTGTATGGTAGCTAGGCTCACAGCAATGCTGCCGTAGTCCTGTCTCTGCTATGCATTCCTTCACTCCCCACTTCACTCTTAACACCTGGTTTAATTAATTAATGGTCGAACCTTGGCAGTCACTGTAAGGTGGCTCACATATTACCTATTTCCAAACCTCTTTTCCTTTCCCTTGCTTTCTATATTAGTCAGCATAGTTAGGTTATGCTGCAATAACAAATAACTCCAAATTTCAGTGATTTAAATAAAAAAGCTTTATTTCCCACCTATGCACGTGTACTACACTGCCAAGCAACTGTGCAGGGCAGCTGTTCCCCACGCTAGGGCTCAGTGACGCAGGGATGCTTTGGTCTTGTGGCAGCCCCAGAGTAAGAAGCAATTCCATGCTGGCAGTGATGTGGGAGGGAGCATAGAGACTCACACGAGAGCCCTTGAGTGCTTTGGCCTGAAAATGACTCATGTTGTATATGCCATGTCGGGAAAAACTACCCGCAGGACCACACTTAACTTCACAGGGTAGGGAAGTGTTCCTGGAGGGAGAGGAGAACTGGGTAACAGCAGACATTGTTAACATCTACATCTTCTGCCCGAGAGGCTGGAAAGCTAAATACTCATTTCGCAGCCTCTCCTGCAGCTAAGTGCAACCATGTGACATGGAATAAATTTCTTTCTTGACACCTCACTTTCAAAAGTCCCTGGAGGACTCTAACCTGACTTGGATCAAGTACCCATGCCTGGACAAATTACTACAGTCCTTCAGTTGATCAGCTTGAGTCAGAGGCAACATCATTTCAGCTCCAAGAGGAAAACTATTATCAGCTCAAACAAATTTAGGAATGAATCATCAAAATGCTTTCCTTGACATCCTAGAGCTACTGTGTCAACTTTAGCAGTTGCCTATTAGCTGCAGTTCTTGTCAAGGGAGACAAATCAGCATCTAAATTCCTTTAAGCCTATTCTTCTGTATGGAAAGTTGAGAAGGTTGGAGTCCAGGATTTACTGGCTAATATAGTACCAGTCTCACTGAGATAACCAGTCCCAAAGAAAGAAAAAAGCCCACAGAAAGAAGCAAAGACTAATGATGATGATGGAGAGAAAAAAGAGAGAAAGAGACCTGAGAGCTTTCAAGCTCAGGGTTCTAAATGATATTGTACAGCACACTATACCCTTCAAATCACATTCCTAGCCATCGTCTGATTTCAAACAATAATTTCAATGAAACAGGCAGGGCAGATATCATTAGTAGAGTATATGGACGCCTGGAAACATGAGGGCTAGTACCAGATTTGTCACCCATTCATTGTTCAGGCTGAAGCATGTCTGTAAAATAAGGAGTTTGAACTGGACTTGTATGGTGAATATGAATTCAACCTTTGACCTCAAGAACAACTTTCAAAGCCTAGCTCATCCATTCATAGGCTGTAAAACTTCTGGTAAATTTAATTAACTTGCCTAAGTTTCGATTGCCTCATCCAAAAAACTGGGATGAAAACATGTTTTGCACTTTGTTTAACAATTAAACAAAACAAAGATAAAGCATCTATTACAATGCTTGACCCACAGTAGATGCTCAATAAACGTTATTTCCCTGCCACTACATTTTTCTTCTCTCAAAGTTTCCTTTCAACCATGAAATTACATTCCCATTTTACAAATGATTTTATTGAGTCACCAATGGGTTAAGGACTGCTCAAATTAATCTAGCTAGCCAAGGTTTAAAATGGGACCCAGTTCTGAAATGGAATCAGAGTCTATGCTTCGAGACTAACAGTCTGGTGTTATTTCCAGAATGCCAAAATCCCCACAATCCCTTCAATTGCCATTGCCATAATCTCCCCATAGACATGGGATGTTTATAGTATCATATAATTTGAGGATTGAAAGAGATTTAACAGTAATTTACTTTAACTTCCAACTCAGAGCTGGAATTCCCTTTATAGCATCCCCAATCTGTGGCCAAGCTTCTGTTAGAACATTCCAACACATATGCCATTGATGATGAAAATGCAGTGGCTCTGGTGCCATGGTTTTAGAAGTCAGTCCTCTTTCGGTTGCTGGTATCAGAAATTTAACTCAAACTACCCACATGCCAAACAAACATATTTTCTCATCTACTAATTTCTGGATTTGGACTAGGCTTCAGGTATTTCTCAATCAAGGGGCTTGACTACTGCCATCAGGATCTGATCTGTTTCTTGTCCTATCTCTGAACAGTTACAATGTCACTGGGATGCAAACCTATGATTTGCCAAGCCCAAGACGCATATCCAATCCTGTTATCAGGGGTAGGCTCAGTGCTTCTAAACCCTAAGATCTGAGGGTGAGAGAGGGGCAGCTCCTCAGGAGAAATCAGGATAATATCACCAAGAAGAAGGAGAAATGGAAATTGAGCACGCAAAAACAACAAATTTCACCACAGTGCCATCTAATTCCATACCCTGAGCCAGAAAAGGGAGTTAAGGACACTTTTTTCTAAAACCTTAAAGGTTAAAATAAAGCCAACAGCCGAAACATGCCTTGCATTATACTGTATCTGTTAGGAATTCTTTTGACTGCAAGTATCAAGTAACCAAATACTGGCTTAATATAAGATTCATTTTTCTTACAGAGAAGGTAGGCAATTTTTGGCCTTGATTCAGAAGTTTAGCAGTGTCAGGTCTCTGGGTTGGTGACTCTCAGGTTCTCTTGGTATTTCCTGATGGCAGCAAGGGACTCTAAGTCATACCAACTCTAAGTAACATATCCTTAAAGACAGGAAGCAGGAGCCAGTGTAGAGCAATTCATGTACTTCTTTCTGATCTAGAAGAGAACTCTCCTTCCCAGAAACCTTAAAAATAAAAAGAAATTTCTCTTTACCTCTCATTGTCCAGAACTGGGTCACGTGGCCACGTCCAGCAGCAGTAGATACTGACTTCTTCTCTGGGCTCTAGAGTGGGAGGAAGACAACAAGAGGGGGTCATGGCTTTGAGTATCAACACTGTCTATCACAACTATGTTAGCAAATGTGTTTTTAATTCCTCTTCCTTCCACCCTAGCCAAGTAAGGCAACTTCACCTATTCTATCTGAAGAGAATATTTCTTGCCCATTATCTCAGGATCTCCATAATATTCCAAAAGAGTAATTAGACCTTTTCAAAATAGCAACTGAATTATAAACTCTACAAAAAGAGAAATCAAAACTTATGTTTATATTCCATAGAAACTAGCAAAGTTCCTGGCAAATTGCAGGCAACAAATATTTTAAACGAAACCAAAATGTCCTGCTCAGAGATAGCCATTTGTCGTTAATAGTCAGTATTAATCACAGATCAAAATGTATCTATTTGCTCTGCTAGTACTTTCCCTTTTAGCAGTAGCTGGTGTTAGTTCACACACAGGGAAACATTTTACTGGGTTTTGGTATGTTGGTTTGCTTGTTGTTTCTCTGTTCATCAATAAAGTGGTCTTTCACCAAAACAAATTTCATTAGCCACATGCTCTACTCCAGTGGTTCCCAAACTTTCCATGGACACACTGTGTCAGAATCACCCAGGTAGCTTTTACATACAGATTCCAACTCACTAGCCTCAGAATCTCTGATGCCAGGGGTCCCAGGTGGGGCGTGGTAACGGCATTTTTAAGAAGCTTCTGACTGCAGCTAAATTTGCAACTACTGGACAAACCAACCAAACTAATCAGATCAAACAGACAAAAAGGATTTCTTTTCAGTCACACTTAGCAGCCTGGTAGGCATTCTGTTGTCAATTGTGTGATCAGCAACCCAGTGAAGACTTTAACTATTAAGAGTCCTCAAACAGTTGAAATTCATCTAAAAAGATAGGGAATGTCTTATTACCGGGGCCTTCTTGAGAACGTAATTTTAATGCCTTCCCTGTAGACATTAAAATTTGCCAAGTTCTGTGTCTTCCCAGAAACCAGTCCAAAGACGATTTACAAACCAAAGTCAGTTACTTCTGGCTCCCCAGCAGGAATCGCTCACTCCCACTCCCTATACACACATGATGCATATCAACAATGAGCACTAAAACATCACCTTGCCTCTATGCTCAGTCAGATACATGAAAATTCCTTTTTGGTCTTATCCACTTAGATTTAATGTTTTACCCAATTTTCCTAGTTCAATGGTCTGCAAAATCTTTGAGGTTATCCATCCCTCACAATGCTTTACCCCACCTTAAACTGGAGACCTAGTGACACAGGATGTCAAAGTGAGCTCAGGATCACAATTTCATTCATTTATCCAGCTAACAGAAAGAATGATCTGCCTCAGGTTGCATTATTTTTTCCACCTGCCCAATAAACACAACAATGTACAGCAAAAAAAAAAAAAAAGCAAGTGTTTATTACAACATATCTCTAACCCCTTGAGCATTAAGACATAACATTTTTTGTTTTGTCCATTTGAATAAGGCTGTTTTAATCACAGCAGAATTGTCTGTATCTAACATCTATCTCACTGAAAAGTCAGTATGTGACTCTTTCTATGAAACACACGGGATCTACTAAGAGGAACATCACCCAAGCAAGACAGGCAAATTCCCAGGTTGTCAGGGCAATAGCGTTTTCAGCCTTTGTTTCTTCCTCTTGAACGGGGAACAAAAAGCAGATTGATTTCCCCATTGAACAAATGGTAGGCCTCCACCCAGGGACCCATAGTCCTGGGGAGAAAGCAATTATCGATAAGGAGGTAAATTCTGGCTCTAGAATGCTCTGTTCACTAGTTCTCCCCGCTCCCTCCCACTTTCAATAACTGGAACATCAAAAATAATAATAATTCAGCAACACAATATGGTTAGCAAAATCCAATGTAAATACTTATCTGTCTCAGAGCAAGAAAATAATCTCCCCTCAGTATTTAATATTCCTCACATCTTCCTGGATATTCCTTTGGGCTACTTGTTGAAAGAATAAAGAATCTAGAGGTAAGTGAATGTAACAATTAGGGATCAGGATATATTAAGGAAAATGGGCTCACAGTTCCATGGTTTGAAGAACCTGGGAAGTTGGGCAGACGGGGGAGGGTGACAAAATAACACTTTCTAAATATGCGAAAAGCTACCAAAGTGATATACGTGGAATTCTGAGCACAAGGAAATAAGCTGAGTTATAATAAGAGGTATGGAAATTATACATTAGGAAAAATATTACAATATTAATTCATGCTAGCACAGTTATAATTATCTGAGAAAACAGGCTCAGAGACTTGCCCGAGTTCTCACAGGCAGGTACGTGACAAACTCAGGATTTGAGCCCTGGTCTGGCAGACTCCAATATACAGATCCTGTACATAATTTCTCCTTAGAGGGCTGGGTTGGTTTGCAGAGAGACATGGAAAGAAAGAGTAAAAGATGACCTGAGCTCATTCTCTTTAGTGAAATTGACACTGTGACTTTATTTTAGTCCCCACCCTCCCCCATTCAGGATGGCCATGACTTTGCCACTATTTATAACAATTAGGCTGGAATATCTAGGCCTGCTATGGCCAGGCAAAGGGAAAGGGTGATAGATTGTATTATTGTGAAAAAACATTTGCTTCTGCGACCCTGAGGTTGACCTCCTTGCAGGAAGAATATGCATCTTACTCCACTGACATTAGGTTTGGTCATGTGACTTGTGTTATCCCTTCTTGCAGGAGGTCTGTACATCCCCACGCTGTTGAACTCAGGAGTGTCAATGTGAATTTCTTTGGTCAGTGAAACGTGGGCAAAAATAATGCACATCAATTCCAAGTAAGAACTTTTAGAGCTAGCTCATGTTTACCATGTCTCATTTCTTTCTGCCACTGCCTGTCAATGACCCAAAGAGTAGCTGCTCTGTCAGCCTGAGTAGAAAAATGATGACATCAAGTGGAATCAGAGCCAACCCATGATGGACATTCAGTGCAAGCACAAAGTAAATCTTTGTTGCTATAACCACTAAGATTTCATGGTCACTTGTTGCTGTACCATAACTTCGTGTAACCTAATAAGAAAATATGGTCCCGATTTCTGCATTCCAAGGCTTCCTGAGGGACAGTCCCAAGACCTGAGTGTATGGAGTTAATACAGGATTGTTGGCTACTTCATCATGACTTCTTCACCCAAACCCCTTCTTCCCAGTCCCACAAAATGAGGTCAGGAATTAAAAACACAACTTTTTAATCCATATACAAATGTTTCCATAGGTTCTGTTAAAAAAAAAAAAAACTAATGCAAACACTGCCTAGAATTAGACATAGTCCTAAAAAGCAAGCCCTTTGTAATCAATCAGACATGAATTCTAATCTACTGGTTATCAGATTTGAGATTTGCGGCATAATATTTCCTGTCTCATATTATTTCCTGTCTCTTAAACCATAGTATGCTTATTGGTAAAACAAGGACAATAACAGTATTGTGAGGAGAGGCACTGTGACAACATCACTCAGAATTAGAGAAATGCAAATCCAAACAACAATGAGTTATCACTTCACACCTGCTAGGATGTCTATTACCAAAAAACAAGTGTTGGTGAGGCTGCAGAGAAAAGGGAACCCTTATACACTGTTGATGGGAATGTAAATTGGTACAGCCATTATGGAGAACAGTATGGAGGTTCCTCAGAAAATTAAAAAGAGAACTACCATATGATCCAGCAATTCTACTTCTGGGTAATTATGCAAGGAAAACTAATTCTAAGAGACATCTGCACCCCCATGTTCACTGCAGTGTTATGCACAACGGCCAAGACACGGAAACAACCAAAGTGTCCACTGATGGATGAATGGATAAAGACAATGTGATACACACACACACACACACACACACACACACACACAACTGGATATTATTCAACCATAAAAAAGAAGGAAATCCTGCCATTTGCAACATGGATGGACCTTGAGGGCATTATGCTAAGTGAAATAAGTCAGAGAAGACAAATACTGTATGATCCCACTTACACATGGTATCTAAAAAAGACTGAACTCATAGAAACAGAACAGATTTGTGGTTGCCACTGACAGGCGGTGGGGAGTGGGGGAAGCGGGGGAAGAGGGTCAAAGACACAAACTCTGTTTCTAAGATAAAGAAATTCCGGTTTTCTTTTCTACAGAAAAGTAGGAGAGAAATCAAGAACTTACAGAAGACTGTGAGTAAGTGAAAACGCAAATGTTTTGCATTAACATATCCAGAACAAACACCAATTTCAGGATTCTTCTAAGGGGCATAATTAAATTGATTTTGCATCATCTAAGTAAAATAAGTAAGTCTGTAACATATAGATACTAAACCCCCATTAGCATTTTTGTCCGTTGATAGGAAAGCAATTCACATAAAAACATATTATCAGCAAAACAAGAACCCAACAAACTTATTTGTATGAATTGGCCATTTGAAGCTCTGAATTATTAATTTCATTGTAGTCACTGATGTAATGCCCTTTCATAAAACCTAAAGGAAATGTCTAAGAGGCTTTTTAAATCTAAAATGGCCAACCTGCTAATCATATCTATCAGTAATCGTTAACAGAGTGGCAAAATAATACATCCTTGTCAGAATTAAACTGTCATTCAAAATAAGAAATAAAGAATTGCAGGGAAAGCTTCCGGTTTATTAAAACACAGCATGTTTTCTGCATAACAAGAAATTGTTCTCTGGTAAAAACAGATTGGAAAACAGGTCACTGGTGACTTGTGGCTCAGTTTTTCAGAAATTTTTATGGAAAATAGCACATCTTTCTCACATAACTTGAGATTTGCAGTATTATAATGCCATGTCCATTTCATAATTCACCTTTGCTAATACTTGTTTATATAGACAAATAGAAAACAAAGGGGGAAATCATGAATATGCCTATCTCCCAAAGATAACTGCTGTTGACCTTTGGTTTATCATCCCTGGTTTATTATTATCATCATACTGTTTTATAAGCTATTTAAACTATATTCACTAAAAAGTATTTTATGAACGGTTTCTATATCAATACATCATCATTTTCCATTACTATATGGAAATCTATTATTTAAGTTTAACATAATATATTCAATAAATCTTTTAAAAATATATTTTGGCCACTTCACTGGTTGCTGTGACTATTGTAGTACAGTTATCTTTCCATATATAACTGCTTCCTTCTGATAATTTCCTCTAAGTGGAATTTTCTATGTCAAAGAGAAAGCACATTTTTAAGGCTTTTGATACAATTTACCAATAGTCCTAAAAAGGCTATACCCATTTACACCCTACAAGCAATATAAGAAATTATTGACATTCTCTCGTGCTCTCCAGCACTGGATATTATCACTCCTTTTTAAATTTTGGTTCTTATAACACTTGGGTTTTAATTTCTGAGTAAGTATTTTTTACTTAAAGATTAGGGTGGATCCATACATAAGGTTCATCCCTAAATTCTCTCAGACTTAGTAGCTTATAGTGCAATCATAATTACACGTATTTTTCACAAGAGAGTGCAGTACCAGTCAATGCCCTTCATCATAAGCTTATCAACCTGACATTACTGCCAAGTTGCCTGACCCATTTCTGGGATATCTGACTACAAAGCATATCCCCTGCAGTGTGAATAGACTAGTAGCCAGATTTATGTTCTTCCAGGCCCCTAGGGTAAATTGCTGCTTCACAGAACTAAATGATACCCAGGTATCTATAATTTACTTAGCAGTACCCTGGTGTGTCAGAAGGGTTGAAGCACTCTCCAGCATAAAGTGCCGTAAAAGAAGAATCTCATTCACTCCTGAGATTTAGAAGAGAAGAACTTAACCTTTATGTTTAAGTACATCTGATGTATAAATTAAACGGAAACCGGTTGCAATTATAAATGAGCATTGTGAAATATAAATTGTGAATGTCAGGGCTGAATACCATTTAAATCAACTATGAATATTTCCCATACCTCTAAAGGTATTAACTAAACCCCTTCTTTTACCATGATTAGAGGTTATCAAGCAAAGTTATTACCTTGATTCTGTAATTCTGCAATATCAAAAAGCCCAACTAGGTTTTTGTGACAAAGAAAATAGGAAACGGGAAGCATGCCCTTTAAATACCAATTCCTAATTGCAAAGATGTGACTATGCAAATCTAATTACATACATTTAAAGATTAGGTATTAATTGAATCTGCCTTGATATAAATTACACAATCAATTGTTTTATTAGAAGTGATCATCACTTTCCATTTTGGCATTTAGTAATAACTGACAAAATATCACAGGTTCTCCCCTGCTCTGAGATTTGCCGAGACGACAATACAGCATGCAGAGAGTAAATATCTTTGTCCTGAACTCTAGAGCCATCAGAATACGTGTTAATCCTTTACTTGAAAGGAATGAAAAAGTGATCATATTAATATGACCTCTTAATCACTGGGCATTTAAATAGACTCAGAGCTACACATCCTAACTGGTTGACGAGCAGTAAGAAATGATCAGATGGCAGGAGAGGTTCTTTCATATACAACTTACAGAATGTTTTTTGGAGTCTTGTACATCTTTGCTTCTGCCTCATGGACAGCACACAAGCATTTGAGACTTCTTGGCATCCTTCTACATTCTCCTATACCTGTTCTTATAGTATATTTTTGACACCAACTGGGATGGTTAATTTTATGTGTCAACTTGACTGGGCTAAACGAAGCCCAGATAGCTGGGAAAACATTATTTCTGGGTGAGTGTAAAAGTGTTTCTAAAAGAGATAAGCATTTCAATGGTGAACTGAGGAAAGCAGATGGCCCTCCCAAATGTGGGTGGGCATCATCCAATCTATTGAGGGCCCAAAGAGAAAAAAACAGGAGGAGGAAGAAGAAATTCACTTTCTCTCTGTTTGAACTAGAACATCCATTTTCTCTTGCCCTCGGACACTGGCAGTCCTGATTCTTGGTCCTTGGGACTTAGATTTAATTATACCAATAGCTTTCCTGTTTCTCCAGCTTGCAAATATCAGGCTATAGGACTTCTTGGCTTCCACAGTCACATGAGCCAATTCCTATAGTAATTATCTCTCTTAGATGGATAGATAGATAGAGACATCCTATTGAGATACTGATATATACATATATAGAGAGGATAGATATAGATACATAGTTATAGATATAGAGCCTATTGGTTCTGTTTCTCTGGAATATCCTATCCTAATATACCAACTTACTCCCAGTTCAGCATAATATACTCTACCTTACAAGTAGAAAAGAGCACTCATTATACATACTCATTCTGTGGTGGAAGGTGCAGTGGAAGATACAAAAATGTACAGGCACGTCTGGAACTTGACAGATTTGAATTTTAATTCTGGCTCTGAAATATATTAGCTGTGTGAGACAGCTAAGTTACTTCACCTCTCTAGCTTCATGTTCTGGTCTGTGAAGTCATAAAGCAAACACCACACGATGGGGTGATCAAATAAGATATTTTATGTAAAATGTTTCAGGCACAAAAAAAGGTGTGCTAATGACACTTTCACATTTGTTATTCTCAAGGAGCTTTGATCTGGGGGAGGTTGGATGCTAGAGGGAAAAGCTGGGAAATAAGACATGTTCTTAAGTCGAATATGATTGTACTTTAACTCAAATTACACTCAGATGTGCAAAGAGAAAAGATTCTTTGTTTTCTCTAACTGATGATCAGGGTAACATGGAAAAAAAAAGGAAAATAAAAGCTAAACTGCCAGTGGTGTTCAGCCCTCTTTAAGGCATGTTGTATGTGGCCGATAGAAGGCTTCCCCTTGAATCTGGGAAGGAGTGCCAATAGCACATTCCCACTGATATGGTATTCATAAGGTTCTCAGGCATCTTCATAACCCCCTTTTGGACATTATTACCCTCCCCCCCAGTACCTCTTACCCTCCCAGGGTTCCAACCTGAGAAAGAGAAAACAAGGTGACCTAAGTTTGACCTCACTGCCCTACCTCTACTCTGTCTTTTCTCTTTCCAAAATCAGGAGACAGGAAACTAGCTTTTCTTGCATCATCCTGTCTAGTAGGATCTCTTTTACATCATGTTCTCCTTTTCCCCTTTCTTTAGGAACTTAATGGTGGATGGCGTAAAGAGAGAGAAGCTGATTTGCCAATAAGGGAATGTAAACAGAAGATATTTAGAAAAGATTTTGGTGCTGCATTAGTAATAATAATAAAAAGTAAAGTGTGATAAGTGCAGTATGCTAAACAGAAATCCAGAGTGCAGAAATCAGTGGTAATTATAGGCACATTGCAAACACTACAAATACAATATCACAGGTATCTAGAACATAGAGACCATCTCTGTCCAGCTTTGAAGATATGTCCTATTCAGAAAGTCCCAAGCTCTAGATACTCATTTCCTATGCCCCTAAGCCCAAACATGCCCTGGCCCACATCCACTTCTTCTGGTAGTGCAGTTTCATTGTGCTTCGATTTATTGTGCTTCCCAAATACTGGGTTTCTTACAGATTGAAAGTTTGTGGCAAACCTGCATTATTTTCCCAACAGCCTTATTTTTTAATTAAGATAGGTACCTTTTTCAGACATAATGCTACTACACATTGAACAGACTACAGTATAGTGTAGACATAACTTTCATATGCACTGGGAAACCAAAAATCTTTGTGTGACTCGCTCTATTGCGATATTCGCTTTATTGCAGTAGTCTGGAACCAAACCCGCAATATCTCTGAAGTATGACTGTCGTTATGAACAACCTTACTTTGTCCCAATCTGCTTCCACCTCTGGTCAGGGTCTCCATTCCCTAGAGTTGCCCTGCAATTCCAGTTCAGGAAAGAGTAGCTCTTGTCTGGAAACTCAGATCCTACAGTAGTTAACAACCAAGTAACTGACTACAGAGATCAACAGCTCTTTTTCTTTCCGTAAGATCCTTGACTCTGTTCCCTTTTCTCTTTACCCAGCTATCTTCCATCTCCAACAGATGCCTGTGTTCCCCTACATGTCTGTTAAGCTTGAATTTGCAATCATTCTCTCTACAATTAGATAAAGGTAGATATTGTTGTGAAACGAGAAAGTCAACAACAGCTACAATATTTCATCATTCATTCGTTCATTCAACAAATAGTTATTAAGAGCCTACTCTATGCCAGGCACTGTTTTAGGCAGTTAACAATGTCCTAACCTTCCTGGAGCTTACTTTCTAGGGAAGGAAACAGACAATAAATAAGCAGATAAATGATTGATTTATTGACTGATTGATAGACGATTAAGCAGTGTTAAGTGCCATAATGAGAAATATAGGTTTAGGGGAAAGAGAATGCCAGGGTCAGGATGGAGGTGTTGTTTGGTTTTGGACAGAGTGGTCTTGGAAGACCTTTATGATAGGGGACATTGAGCAGAGGCCTGTAAAAGGTACGTAAACAAGTCATGTGGTTATCTTGGGGAACTAGATGCCAGGAAAGGAGGAGCAGTTGCCAAGAATCTCAGGAGGAACAAGTTTGGTATGTTCTAGAAAGAGAAGGGATATCAATACATCTAGAGCATGTGGAAGAAGCAGGAAAAGTGGAAGGAAATACAGTCAGAGAGATAACTAGGGGGAAACCAGGTAGGTTCTCATAGGCTATGGTAAGGATGTTATTCCAAGTTATATGTCCATTTGGAAAGTTTTGAGCAGATTTGACTTATATTTTTTTTAAATTACTCTAGTTTCCAAATTAAGAATAGAGAACCAAGAGGCTAATAGTGTAAACAAAAGACAGTTAAGAGGCAGAGCTGGAACTGTCCAGGCAAGAGATGCTTGGGCAGAAGCAGAGCATAGAGGCAACAGTATTTGTTGATCCAGAATGCGAAGGAAAGAGAGAAGTCAAGGTGACTTCTAGGTTTTTGGTCTGAGCAACTAGAAGAGGGAGTTGTCATTTACCAAAAGGGAAGGCTGAGAGAGAAGCAGCTTGGGAAATTCATTTTTTTTAGACATCTTAGTTTAAGATAATCATTTAATACGAAATGGAGACGTTGATGGGCAGGTTGCTGATGTGCAAAGTTCAGAGGTAAAGTCAAGCCACGATATATCTATTTGGGTGTCACAGATGGTATTTCAAGCATAAAAGTACATGAGATCACTGAAAGACTCAGTTATATATACAGAAGTAGAGATCAGAATTCTACATCCAGGGGCATTACAATATTTAGAGATCTGAAAGATGAGGAGAAATTAGCAGAGGACAATGATAAATAGTATCCAGTGAGCTAAAATAAGAGAGTGTCTTAGTATAAATAAAGAAGGTAGTATTATACCAAACATTAGTCATGTTTTTTACTATGGGTAATTACTCTGTCTGGGCTCTGTGACAACATGTAAATGAATTAGACAATGTTACTGTTCTCCAAGGCATTGAATAGATATACTAGTAAGCCCTCTAAAATGGCTACCCATGAGTCTTTCTTTCTAATATTTACATCCTGTGTAATCTCCCTCTCCTTGAGTATGGACTGGACCTAGTGACTTGCTTCTAATGAGTAAAATATGACAAAAGTAAATCTGAGATTAAGTTATAAAAGACAGAGACTTTTATCTTGCTAATCTTCTTTTTCTAGCACTCCTTACAGGCTTCTCCTAATGAAGAGGGCCACTTGGCAAAGAACTGAAGGTGACCTCCAGCCAACCAGCCAGTGAGGAACTAAGACCCTCAGTCCAACAGCCTCTGAGTAAACTGAATTCTTTCAGCAACTATGTGAGTGAACTTGAAAACGGATCCTTCCCTAGACGAATTTTCAGGTAAGACCATAAATTCGAGGTCAATACTTTGATTGCAGTCTATGAGAGACTATGAAGCAGAGGACCCAGTTAAGCCATGACTAGGTTCCTGATCCCCAGAAACTATGAAATAATGTGTTGTTTTAAGCCACTAAATTCTGGGTAATTTGTTACTCAGCAATAGGTGACAAACACATTAAGGAAAATAAGATAGTACCAATCACTACAGTACAAAGCAACAATTATTGTCTCCCTTCCTCCATCCCTATTTCAGGCATCTGTGGTAAATAGTCATAGTAATCTTAGTTTGAATTATATTGTCATTGAGTCAACTTTTCTCTGGTATAGCTGCAGTCTGAGTCCTATCTAAAATGGAAGTATGAAAACAATCAGTGAACAAGTCAGAAAAAAATTTTTTTTGGACAAAAAGACTTTCTGGCACCTCTGAATTAACACTGCAGACAATAGCCAAAGACTCTGGCTCTGGTTTAAACACTTTAAATCGTCTCATTTGTTTTGAAACTCCTCTTTCTCTCCTGCTGACTTTTCAGCTATCCCATCCCCACCTTGGTGACATAACTCTAATTTAAGCTTCTTTCAAAACCCATTATGATTTCCACTTCACTGCCCTTGAATGCTGTTGAACTAAGATACTAGCATAATTAATGGACCACCTTGCTAACACTATTTCTTCTTCACATCACAGAGGAAATGTCCAGTCACATTTCCTTTGGAAATCAAGACTACTAACAGAATTCACTGTCAATTATAAATTAGTTAAGAAATAACAAATAGGCAGACATACAGAAACAGTTAAAAATATTTGTTCACATAATAGGTTTCTAAACAGTTTCGTTTAAAAAAATATTTAAAGGGACAGTGAGGGTTAATTTTATGTGTCAACTTGACTGGGCTAAGGGGTACCCAGATAGCTGATATTCCTGGGTGTGTCTGGGAGTGTACTTCCAGAAGAGATTAGCATTCTCATCTGTTGATGGGGCATCATCCAATCCATTGAGGATGTGAATAGAACAAAAAGGCAGAGGAAGGGTGAATTTGGTTTTTTGCTTGAGCGGGGACATTCACATTCTCCTGTCCTTGGACACTGGCACTCCAGATTCTCAGGCCTTCAGACTCAGACTAAGACTTAAGCCACTGACTCCCCTGGCTCTCAAACTTCAGACTTGAGCTGAATTACACCACTGGCTTTCCTGGTTCTCCAGTTTGCAGATGGTAGATCATGGGACCTCTAGACAGATCGTGATTATGTTTCTCTGCGGAAACCTGGCTAATATTTCTTGTTTTTCCAAAACAGTAGACTGATTTAATGCAACTCAATTACTCACTGGAAATAACCACAGAAATTCTGCGTAAAATATAACCAAAAATTATCTTAAGCACACAGCTGAACGAATGACAAACTCCCTCCCCCACACCCTTGGTTAAAACAAGAAGGAACATAAATCCAGCCTGGAAGGGCAGCAGGTTGCTCAATTCCAGGGAGATTTTATTCTAGGTAAGTGGTACTTCTGGAATCAAACTGAGAGATAAGGGCAGAAGGGATACTGTGCCCGAAAATAGGCCCTAGAGACTGAGGGGCTGAGGTTTTAAAGCTCTAGAGAGAGCAAAAGCCATATATACTAGTTTCCTGTGGCTGCTATAACCACAAACTTGGTAGCTTAAAACAACAGAACTTTGTCCTCTCACAATTCTGAAGGCCAGAAGTCTGAAATCAAGGTGTCAGCAGGGCCACACTGCACTCCCTCAGGAAGCTTTACGGGAGAATCTGTTCCTTGTTTCTTCCAGCGTCTGGTGACTGCAAACTTTCCTTAGCTTATAGACACGTCATTCCAGTCTCTGCTTCCATCTTCACATTTCCTTCTCCTCTGTGTGCCTAAGTCTACTTTTCTGTGTTTCAAATCTCCCTCTGCTTCTCTCATAAGGATACTAGTCAATCAATTTAGAGCCTACCCAGTAATCCAAGACGATCACCTCAAGATCCTAAATTTAACCACATCTGCAAAGACATTTTTCCAAAATGAGGTAATATTTACAGGTTCCAGGGATTAGGATATATACATATCTCTAGGGCCATCATTCAGCCCATTATACTATGGTCTTAACCTACTTGAGACAGGATCTGGAAAGACAACTCTGCTTAAAGTAAGGACCCTCAAAGCATGACCCAATCTTCAAAAAAGAAAAGAGGGATTAGAAAAATTCCCTCCAATAGGCCAAAAACTGACAAGAAAGTTTACTGTATTACTCCAGGCTCTGGGTGGGGAAGAAATAAAAGCTTTCTAAGAGAAATATGAAAAATAGAAATGCCAAAGGTACACCACATGTGGGTGAGATATCCAAATGTATGCTAAGCAGATGGCATGAATTTCAAGCTTAGAAGCTGACATAATTTTTCCAGAACCCATGAAAACCTTGGGTCAGTACAGAAGCAAGTGTAAAATCACTCTATAAGGGTGTATCCACAACTCAGGGAACACAGAAATTATGTTACTTCAAGGAAACTGGAAGACCTAGGTTCCAGTAGCAAAGGTATGCCTGATCTATGACATTTCTAAGCAATGTGGGCCCTAATTCCCTACTTTTATAACAGAGGCTCTACCATTCCCCCAGGAAAGGCATTCCAGGAACACCATGAGAAACTGGAAGGCTATGGGTAGAAAGATATCATTTACAGATATACAAACAAAAATACATAATACACATGATGAACAAACATCCCTGCACAGATTCCCTTTAGTCCAACATGTAAAATACAACTGTAAAAGTTGAAACATTCTTCTGAATAACTTAGCCGGTTTGGATACATTCAGACAAAAATGTTCTGTGCCAAAGGAAGCAAGGACAGCAATATAAATGTGAGCATTTGTCACCTTTAAACGTCAACTGAAAAGATTTTTAATATTTAGAAACTCACTGACATTCCCCCTAGAAAGTCATCTCAAAGTACCCTTTAAAAAGTGAATGTGTAATGGAAATTTTCAGTTTCCTATTCACTGCTTCATGCCACCTTGTTTCCCTACTTTTGAAAAATCAATAGAGCCTATTAATCATTTCTTTCAATACCCAGGAGCTTCAGATGCTTTAAAGGTGAACTGCAAAAGTTCAGGAGGGGTATTCAAGGAAGAACGTGCTTGCCATTGTAAAAAACTACCCCATGGGTTACAGATAACCATAGGCATTGTTAGCTATTAAATGATTATGGCCGTGTTTCCTGCAGCTCCAGGTAGAGACCTCAGCCCTCAAAGGTGTCACAATAAACCAAGATGACCCTCAAATAAGAGACAATGAAATAATTGCAAGCTGGATGCTTGAAATAAGAACCTTACTCTCTGAATCACAGTCCAGGGACAGGAATATTTTAGGGTTTATTGCTGCTACCTTTAATGTTGCTCTCCTTTTTGTTTTGTTCAAATATTTATAGGTAAGGTGGCACAGTCAGAGTCAGGAGGCAAGGAAAGCGCCACCAGCAGAAGAGTACTGAGTCATGAGAGGCACCCTGACTGGAATGACTTCTTTTCCCAGAGTGAGGGGCTCAGGAAGAACATCTAAGAAAATCTCTGCAGACAGTGCCCACTTTGAAAGGTCCCTGCCTTGCACATATTTATATTGCAATGTATTTAGAATCATTAAACACAGAAAGATCAACGGCAGCTGATGAATTTACAGTTTTAGACCAGTGACTCTCAAACTTTAGTGTGCATCAGAATCCTCTGGAGGACTTGATAAAACACAGATTGCCGGACCCACGCCTAAAGTTTCTTGTTCAGTCTGTCTGGAGCAGGGCTTGATTCAGTAGGTCTGGGGTGAGGTAACAATTTACATTTCTTTCCGTTTCCCAGGTGGCGCTCCTGAGCCGAGAGCCACTGGTTTAAAACAAGAAACTTATGACTAATTATAAATAATTCTTTAGAATATTCCATGTTTTTTCAATAAAACCACCATTTGAATAAAGACTTCAGTGGGGCTCAAGTACCAGGATACTGAAGAATAAATGTAGGCAAGGATTATAAAGACAGTAATAACTAACACTGTTCTTATGAACGATGCATTTTCTCTAATCCTCACAGCAACACTTTGAAGTATATATTATTTATCCCATTTTTCAGCTAAAGAAACTGAAGCTCAGATCTTTCTGAGCACAAAACCCATATTTCTTCTACTCCACTTAACTAGTAAGAAATAGCAAGATTATGACCAGTGGCCCTAGCTAAACATTTTAAAAGTCAATTTCCTATTGACAAGGTACTGTTGGTTTCCCCAAGAATAGCACAGAAAGAAATGCCAGTACTATATTATACTTAACACTGACTGTTGACAGGCTAAAACAAACAGTTTGCTACCCCTGTATAAAGTTACCCGCAATATGTTGTCTTTTTTTCCCTCTTCTAATCCTTTTAGTTTTTAAACTTCTAAAACTCCAAGCTTAAAGAAGTCTCCTGGATAATACTAAAGACCCAAACAATATCACAGGCTCAGTCCTGGGGCCCTGTGAAGGATTAGCCTTGTTGGGATAGACCCGATAATTAAGTCTTTATAAAATCTGTGTCCTGCGGTGCTTAGTTCTATCTGAGTCAGTTAAAAAAACCTTGCTTGTCTCTATTGGAAGCAGCATCTGCAGGTTCAGGAAGTGAAGTGAAGTCAGCTATAACCAAAGCTTAAAGCTTTTGCTTTCTTCTCACTTATGCTCATGGGCAGGGGCAATCAGAATTACTGACCTCAAGCCAGATTATGGCTAACAACAGCTGTCTTTCTGCAGTGCTAATCAGCAGACATAGATGCACTGTCAGCTCAGGATCGGATGGGGCAGTTGGACACATTTTGAAGAAAATGCGATGGCACAAGTTACACACAGCACAGTGTGGAGAAGGTAGGAAGGACCACAAAGAAAGTGCAAAAGGCACATGTAATAGAACTCCTGTTGGGTTGGAAATTCTCTTATTAGCCTGGGCTTTTGGGGGTAACCCTTAAGAAGTGGCCAGCACTGTAACGAAGCACCATCTTTTGGTAGATGAAGGAAAACAACATGAGAGCAGAAACAGACTCTCCAGTGTGAATTAAGTTATTCAACTGAGAGGGAAATATCACCTCCAACGAGGGCAGCTTCAGGTTGTAATTAAGAGTAACTCTCCACGCTGTGCGCTGAGTGACATCTGGTGCCTGTCCTGGAATCCAAACAAGTCATCAGTAAGACACTTTAATTAGTGTACAAACTCCACACTCTGTGGTGGTATTGCCTGATACCCAGAATAGGGCAAGAGGCCAGATTTTGAAGTTTGCCCCTTTCTCAAACTTAAAGAGCATGCTACTCCTCCAAAAAAAAAAAAAAAAAAAAAAAGTTGTAATATTCCCTTTTCTCTTTGGGTAGCATGACAGATACAGGATTTCACGTTTCAAATAGTTGTTGATCCAATTGATTTCTGCATAAAAGGAGATAAAGGCAAATTATTAGATGGGTTTTCCTCCTGCTACTTATTTGATTTGAAAATGCTTTTGCATCTAATCCAAAACAGCTCAAGCCTGCCCTCTAGAGCCCGTCTCTTCCTCCATTAAAAAAACCCACCAGTTCCCTCTGAGCCCCTATCACCCTATGCCAGAAAATGGAGACTCCGCCCTATGTCATCCACAGGTGAACAAATTAAGGGCAAAATAATACTTCTTAAATGGAGCTGAGACCCATTTCTAGGGAAATTTTCAGACTGAAGACTGAAGAGATACCATTAACCTGTTGAGGAAAATTACACAGGCTAGGAGTCAAGGCACTTGGGTCCTAGGGGCAGCTCTGCCACTCACTATTTACTGTAAACTGATTTATACTAAACCTGCTTTGAAAAGGATTTGAGGCAGCAGCCAATAATTCACTAAATGTGTGTCTTGGACAATGCTTCTCAGCTCTCAGGCCTCAGGCTCCTTATCATTCCATGTGGCCGGTTGGAGCATGCTATAAGGCATTTCCAACATTAAATCTCTATGATCATCTATCAGCATCACCAATGGTGATTTGCATATGCTCAGCAATTTGGAATTTAACTTTCACACACATCATCCCTCTGATTTGACCCTTACAACTATCCTAGGTGGCAGCCAGGACAGGTGAGAAAAGAGATAATCAAAAAAGTCAATAACAAGTTATTATTATTTGTTCTGGACTAAAATATTTTAGTGTCTCTTCCAGGTTTACCACTGTACAAATCTATGAAACACAGAGCTAGTTATTCAGCATTAAATCAACCTCTGATATGGTCCTTGCCTTGGTAACTTGTCTAGTGCAAAACTCCCAGTTCCTACAGATGCAGGGACCACTCTTTGCTATCAGCAGAACAGCTGTTACATCTCTCAGGGATAGACCTTCCATTGAGTCTGTGACTTACTCCTGTCACTGCAATCTCCTGAAACCAATTTGTGCCTTTTAGGAAAGAATTCTTCCATTTATCTACCTCTCTCCATCCCCTCTCCAAGTGTCTGTGCTATACTTTCTAAGTAGCTGCCCCTCCCACCCTGACCTCCAGGCTACCGTTCAAAGCCAACTGTTTGTTCCTCTACTCCTCCGCCATCTAAGTATCATTTTACGCTTTAATAGCCTGTGAGCTTGGTAGAGGTAGCAAAGGCCGATTTTGCTATCACTATGGCAAATATGAAACCAGCAAATCCAGATGTGACCTGGCTGGTGGAACCACATAACAAATGATGGCGCTGACATTAAAGAATGCTTCTACTGGACTTCCCTGGTGGCACATTGGTTAAGAATCTGCCTGCCAATGCAGAGGACACGGGTTCGAGCCCTCGTCCGGGAAGATCCCACATGCTGTGGAGCAACTAAGCCCGAGCGCCAAAACTACTGAGCCTGCGCTCTAGAGCTCATGAGCCACAGCTACTGAGCCCACGTGCCACAACTGCTGAAGCCTGTGTGCCTAGAGCCTGTGCTCCGCAACAAAGAGAAGCCACCGCAATGAGAAACCCACACACCACAATGAAGAGTAGTCCCGGCTCGCCGCAACTAGAGAAAGCCCACGCGCAGCAACAAAGACCCAACACAGCCAAAAATTAATTAAAATAAATAAATAAATAAAAATTTTAAAATAGAAAAAGAATGCTTCTATCTAATGACTAAAACTTCAGAGACTTCAGTTGCTCCAGAGAGGTCCGAGGCCTCTTCTTCGCCAATTTCTCCGTATTTCCAACAAAAGAACTTAGATAAGGTATCTGGAGGCAAGTCAAATCATTCTGGGGTAAACAAAAGAGAAAAAAACAGGGTAACCAAGCCTTAAGCCCATCCCCTATCACAATGGTGTCCCAAATGCCTGGAGCTTTGGACTCAACTGACTCTCACCCCACGAGTTTTCTGATGTTGATAAAAACAAAGCAAATACTGGGACTCTGGATTACTAAAATACTCTTTGCCAGCATTTTAGTCCTCTGAGGAAGCCCCAAATTTACCAACAAACAGGCCTACTCTTGGATATTCACCATATAGCTACACACACACATATACAACACTGACAGTTTTTCATCAAGCCCGCAGTATAAGTCACCAGCATGTGCCTCGTGCACATGCAGCCACATCCAGCCACATCCTGCTAGAAACTTAGCAAGAAGCCTGGGAACTGCTAGGATGTCAGGGTCTAACTTGCTCTGGCCAGGAGCAGCCCCTTCTCACCACCGGCACCTCACGTGTTCTTTGAACATCTCCCAACGAGGGACTTAAACTAATACCAAGGTCTCAGGGTTCATTTACAACCTGATTATAAAACCTGTACTAACGTTTCCCTGGTCCAACGCTGCTTACTTTCTGAGTGGCCAGCCACATGACTACAACCACCCTTTTTTAGTCCTACCTCCATAGCAATTACCTCTTCTCAAGAAAACCTGGTCCAAGCTAAGTCACAATTTTCGTGGTCTATGGGAGCAGCTTGGAGCCACAACACCCACACATACGTTTAACATACTGCCGGCATGTTTCTAAAATTCAGTTCCAAGCTGCCACGTCCTGCCTCAAACACTGTCAGAATCCTGTAAAATACGCCCAACCACCTCAACCTGGTATCTAATTCTGTGATCTTCCCAAACCCATCTCATCTACCACTCAATGCCCTGCTGCTTCCCAAACTCTAAGCTTTGGTCATTACGGTTCTCCAGGCATAAGCCGCTCTTTCCTCGGCTCTACTTGTAAAAGCTTCCTATTGTGAAGTCTCAGCTCAAATGCCTTCTCCTCTAGGAAACCTTTCATAACTGTCATCTACCACTCTTAGTTTATACAGAATTAATACCTCCCTCTTCTGTCCACCCACACCATTTTATCTCTACCATTTCTAAATCTCTTATCACCTGCTGCCCACGCTATAATTATTTGAGAACCTGCCATGTCACCTTTCACTAGATTTGATGATGTAAGTGTTGATGTTCACATTTTCCATGGGGTCTAGGACCGTGCCTTACCTGTAGTCCACGTTAATAAACGTGTGCTGAGTTAGGCTATTCCTTCCTGGATATCCTGATTTCTACAAGTTGAGCCTTATTTTTTCTCATATTAATGATGAGTTCTTGAAGAAATGGGCAACATTTTTCAAAAATAGGGGGAGTTTGGTGCTCTTTTCATTTTTCTAGGTCTTGCCAGGAAACCAGTTTTATGAATGGCTCTGAAGGAAGCACTGATGGAAATGCTTAGCACCCAAATATTATTATTAGTCTCCTAGTCCAAGCTCTAACATAGTAGAGAGGTTTCATTTCATCAGCCCTTGATATTGTCAATGATGGGACACACCACCTTATGCTGCGACTTTAGAAAGTGAAGCTGTAAGTGACCTGAACAATTTTCCTTCATTGCAAGCAAAGGGTAAAAGTGGCTCCTCTCTGAACAGTTAGCCTGAGAATAATTTATGGCAGTTAATTAAACCCAAGCTGATATTTTCTGTTTTTAAAGGAGCAACCAATTATTTACTCATTCATTTCTCTTGATGTGCTTAGGAGCAGTTTTAAGTACACCGTCAAATGTCAAGCAGAGGAGAGTGGCAGCCTGGAATTAAAGCAGCCACTCTGTGCCTTGGGCTCAGATTCTCTTGGTCTGCTGGACACGACGACTTAAAAATGAAACTGTTATGCTCTAATGCTCTACATTTTTTTCAGATTTCATTTTAATAACTTTATTGACATGTCAAGGTAGACAAAGTTGTCAAAGGTGGTATCAAATGTCCAAATAAATCAAAGCTTTATCAATCCTCATTTCCCATTACTTCACTGTCTATTTCTAACACAACCAGGGTGCGTTCACAAATCTGATGCTTTGCAAATGTCAGACAGACTTCCAGTTTCTCCTTGAAGACTCTGTCAAGTTATGGAACAGATACCTCTGTAATTTTATATCTGGGAGCCTGACTGGTCTTTAAACGCTAGCCTGTAATGAAATTCATTCAGTAGTTTGGCTTAGTTTCTCATGCAGTTGTGCATGGAAATTTTATAAAGTTTGGAAATGTGGATGGATGCTTTCCACTGCTACCATCATGGGACCCTGCTAATTAATCACAGCTCCTATATTAGTGTTCTCTAGAGAAACAGAACCCATAGGAGATATACATGTATAAAGAGATTTACTATAAGGAATTGGCTCACACAATTATGGAGGCAAAAAGTCCTAAGATCATAGGGTGAGACCCAGGGGAGCCAATGGTTTAGTCCCATTATGAGTCCAAAGGCCTGAGAATCAGGAGAGGTGATGGTGTAGCTCGAGTACTAATCTCCAGACCCAGGAAGAGCCAATGTTTTGTTCGAGTCCAAAACCAGGAAAAAGCTGATGTCCCAATTCAAAGGCAATCAGGCAGGAGGAATTCTCTCTTACTCAGGGGAGGGTCAGCTTTTTTTCTACTCAGGCCTTCAACTAATTGAATGTGGTCCACTCACATTAGGGAGGACAATCCACTTTACTCAGTCTGCCAGTTTAAATGTTAATCTCATCCAAAAACACCCTCACAGAAACACCTGGAATAATGCTTGCCCACATATCCAGACACCCCACTGCCCAGTCAAGCTGACATATAAAATTAACCATCACAGTCCGCTTTCCCAAAGAGCCCAGACAGGCTTCGGCATTCATCAGGACTGTGCCCCAGTCAGTCACTCCCCATCAACCAGAGTTGGAACAAGAGCTAAAGCCTATTTGCTACCTAAGAGTCTAGTAAAAAGTCATATTAGGTCACCGTAAAGAATCATAAGAGTGCTGGAGATGGCCAGATCTGTGGTTCATTAAGCTCAATATCCTACTATAGAGGCAACCGCCAAGGAAGGACTGAGGGAGGGATCCCTCTTTGACATCAACCTTAAAAGCTCTCTCCCCTTAGTATCTCTCATGGATCTGCAGGTCATTAAATTTACCCAAGGCCATTTTGAACTGTAGTTTTCAGATGAGCAATAACTAAGCCAGCAAAAGCCTTCAGGCATCTGAACGGGCAGGGCAGGCTCTTGGCAACTGACTGACAGATATTTCATTGAGATTTCTTAGCACTCTCAGTGGTACAAGTTTGAGGCGAATGATGCTTTCATTTTGTTTGCTTTGCATTTTTATTTACAAGGCCAGTCTCTCTGCATTCATAACTCCCCTTGCAGAGCCTGGACACACATATTTTTGTTCCTTCCTAGTTAACAAACAGGTATTGAGTACCTGCTAGGGGGTGACATACGTTATTTCATTTGTTACTCCCCTGTACACACCACACTCACACACGAAACACGTGAGGCTATCTCAGGATAGCCCCGTGACTCCCTGCCGCAGTTACTCTGGTCTTTAATCTTCACTAAATTGTCACTCCCCAGTGAGGACTTCTGAGTCACCATGTCTAAAAGTGCAAATCATCCCACCCATCGCTAATCATTTTTTTCCCTTTCCTGCTTTATTTTTCTCTTTAGCACCATCTAACGTGGTCTCTATTCTACTTATTTTTCTTATTTCTTGTCTTCATCCATCACTAGAATGTAAGGGGGTAGGGATTTTTATCTGTTTTGTTCATTGCTGTATTTCCAGCATCTAAAACAATGTCTAGCGCATAGTAGGCATTTAGCGTAATTGTGGAATAAATGAATGGATAACCACTCTGAGGTAGGTATCATTATTACCATTTTACAGAGAAAGGCAAGTGCAGAGAGATCAAGTAACTTGCTCAAGGTCATAAACACTTCCCCTCATAAATGAAATGACAGGAAAAAAGAGAAGAAAATTACCCTAAAAATACTTCTATTAATTTGGGAACCATTTCAGTTAGTGGACCACAGGTGCCTTGTACTTTTCTTGTATCTAACAAGCAGGTGGAATCTCTGTCCCTGTGCTTAGCATGTGCTCCTGGGTCTGTGTTAAATCTTTAGTGACTAGCAGTGCTATCTCTAATAGCGTGCCTTAACCAAAGGGCACCAGCAAACATATTCCAGGCATGTAAAATCATGTTCATTCCATTCAATTCCATAACAACGACTTGCATTTGTAAAGCTCTTAACTCTTTCTCATTGTGCTTTCATATAGATTTAATTTAACATCACTCTTGTGAAGTCGATTGGCCTGGTGGTATCATCTCCAAGAGAAAACAGAAAATCAAAGCAGCCATGGCTCAAGATGACACATCAAATGACAGACAGCACTGAAGGTGGAACTGGGCAAAGCATGGACTTGAATCAGACAGGCCTGGCATCAAACCCATACCTTGCCTTTTCTAGCTGTGTGACTGAGGGAGGTTAATTAACCTCTCTGAATCTCTATTTCTTTATCTACAAAATGGGGATCCTAACCCATCACAAGGGGGTGTGGGCAGTAAATGACCTGATGTATGTAATGCAGTGAGCCCAGTGACAGGGACATAAAAGGAATGTCTCAAATGTTAACCCTCATTCCTATCCCTGCCCTGATCCCCATTCTCCTCCTTGCCTCCTAGCCCAATGCTCTTCCAACCAGAACAATTATATAACTCTGGATGGAGATACATTTTTTATGGACTTAGTTTAAAGGCTGGTATACATTTCAGTAAATTTATTAGTAACTCAGAGAATTCAAGACCCATTAGGGTGTTTCACAGTCTACATGCCAGATGTACTTATAGGAGGCCAAAGCATGTGTGATTAGAGTCAGAAGCAGCTACTGACTTTCCCAAATAAAATCTAAGATACTGTGGTTTCACTGAAGGCCTCCTGTGAGAAGTATTTTTCACTATAAAAATGCAGTTCTTTAGTAGCAGGTTACAGTACACTTAATGTGCTCCAAAAGAACTGCATCGAACAGATTCATTTTGATATTAATTGTTTTCTCATCTTTTACTTACAGAGTTTATATGCACAGTATACCCCTCAATAAAACATGCTTAACAGAGATCTGGTACTACTGCACTGGTGACAATGTTTAGTTAAAAGCATGAAGTTTAGGGCTTCCCTGGTGGTGCAGTGGTTGAGAGTCCACTTACCGATGCGGGGGACACGGGTTCGTGCCCCGGTCCGGGAAGATCCCACATGCCGTGGAGCGGCTGGGCCCGTGAGCCATGGCCGCTGAGGCTGCATGTCCGGAGCCTGTGCTCCGCAATGTGAGGAGCCACAGCAGTGAGAGGCCCGCGTACTGCAAAAAAAAAAAAAAAAAACATGAAGTTTATTATAAGCACATAATATTATTGGGTGGTAAAAACTGAGGCCATTTCAAAAAGCTCAAAGACTCCCCTGACAGTTTCCGAACTCCGATTCCACTGCTGAATTCCAGGGCATGCCTTTTGTTATCACTATGCACACCACTAGCTACCCACAGTGTATACCTGACATCTACTGACACCTTCGAAAGGGGTTTTGCTATAGTTGGTAACCTTGTGGTCAACAGACAGAACTAAGCTAGTATTTTTACTGTTTCTGGGCACTTTAATGCATCACTCTTAATACAGCAGCATATATAACCCCAAAGGGAACAATTATATTAAGAAAGGAAACAGAAGCCATCAAGAAGCTTTACGGTTTACGTTTAGCTTTACGGTTAAACCTTAACTTTTGCTTATGAACAGTGACAAGGCTAATCGAGCTTTGTGCTTGACATGACTTCAGGCTGGTTTGCCGAGCACAGCCAGGCTCAGAACACCCTCTCTGTCATTTCTGTGCTCCATCTCAGGTCCACACCCCACCCCATGTGCCTGACCACAACATTTCCTGCCATGACTTTCCCGTTGTTGAGCAGTTTGTTGAGCTTTAAGAACCCTCCTCTTCTCCTGGTCACCTTCCCCCAGGACCTGTCTCTGCTTATGAAAACTTACTCACCTACTTCTTCCCTGGGACTTATCTGGCTGGGGCTTTGAGTGTCTTCTTATTGCAATAACCCCTTTAATACAAGTTTTCCTTACTAATGTCCAGACTCCTTTTTTTTTTTTCCCCCGCTTTGACAACAGTAGTACCTGACTAGTGTCTCCATTCCTGATTGAAAATCTCAGATTGACAGCTTCCTCAAATATGAGCACAGAAGTGAGCAGGAGACACTCACTGCTCTGGTGTTTGGGTTTACATCTTGCATTCGCCACCAGGCTCTAAGCTGCCCGAGCACAGAAGCCACACCTGACTTCCTTCATCATTTCACCTTAGCACCTAACACAATGCCAAGTACAGAGTAAATATTCAATTTGTGCTTGTCAAATGAATTAGCAAATTATTTTCAATCAATAATATTTATGTATTGTTTGTCATGTATCAGGCAATGTTCATTGTGCTTGAGATACATCATAAACCAAAGAAGCAAAAATGCCTGCCAGGGTAGAGCTCATACTATAACAAATATAATAAAGAAAATCCTGTAGTATGGTAAACGATACATACTATGGGAGAGGAGAGAAAACAGAATGAGAAGGAGCAGGAATTGGGGCATAGAGATGGAATGAGTTGCCACGTTAAACAGGGTAGCCTGGAGGGAAAAGTGACAATTAAACAAAGACTGGAAGGTGAAGCAGTTAGCTATCCAAAAATCTGGTGGAAAACTGCTCCAGAGAGGAGGAACTGCTGATACAAAGGTCCTAAGGCAAGAGTGTCCTTAATGTATTTGAAGAACAGGAAGGAGACTGGCTGGCACGGATGAAGCAGAGTGGGTGAGAGAGCAGTAGGAGGTGAGACGTAACAAAAGGGTGGCACACAGAAGGCCTCTGAGATCATTGTAAGATGACAGCTTTTACTCTGAATGATATAGGGAGCTAGTGTAGGTTTTGTGCAGACCAGTGACGTGATCTGACTTGCATTTTCAAAGGATCACCCTGGGGGCTATGTTGAGAATGAACTGGAGGTCAAAAAAAAAAAAAGGAAGTAGCAGCAGGAAGACTGCTTCAGAGGCTCGCCCAAGCGAGATACGGTGTGGCTCTGGCCAAGGTGACAGCCGCAGAAGTGGAGAAATGTGGTTAGATTCTAGAAAGGGTCTGAAGACAGAAGTAGCATATTCTTAGATGCTCATACCCACATATTAATATGTATATTAACACTGATATTAATATTTATAGATGCATGCTTTTCTTTGTATTTCAACTCGAGAAGAGAAAGGGATAGCATTAATTGGAAATTGCCATAAAATCATGGCTATGCCGATGGGAATGTATTGAGCAGGTAAATATCATCTAAGATGCATGTCAGGGTGGGAGGAAAAGTTTTTACAAAGGTTGAGAACTTCACTACTGAACAATGCACTAAAGGCTCCAGGCATGTGGGCTGAGCTCAACTTCCGCTCTAGCAGCCCAGTTAGGTGAGTTCCCCTAGTTAATCTCCCCGTTTGGATAGGGGTCTCGGCAGTATCCACATTTTAACAAATCAGAGGCTTAACTCCTCCTCCTTTTCTCCTCCTCTCTTGGTAGCCTCCTCTTCCTTGGGGCCCCTCAATATGCTCTGAGCATTTATAATCCCTTATTTGGGATTCATGTGTTGACGTCATTTTCAGTGTTCTATATAAAGGGAGCTCCTCTTTGGAAAATCCAGCCATACATGTTTTAATTTAATAAATATCACAAGCAACTAGAAACACATTTGGGGTGGGGGAGTTCAATGAAATGGCCATGTGGAAGGGGAAAGTAGGAGGTTAGTACAGTAGGGAAAACGCCTTCTTTTTGATATCTCTTCAAAAGGTGCCTGTACCTGGGCTATTCTGTCTTAGGCTCTATTTTGATCCATGCTCAGACCTTTCTGGGCCGGGACAGATACTGGAGAACAGCCTCATGTTGTCTATTCATTCAGGGTCTCTTCTTTAAGAAATGAGCTAAAGACACAGACATAGAGAATGGACCTGAGGACACGGGGAGGGGGAAGGGTAAGCTGGGACGAAGTGAGAGAGTGGCAAGGACATATATACACCACCAAACGTAAAATAGATAGCTAGTGGGAAGCAGCCACATAGCACAGGGAGATCAGCTCGGTGCTTTGTGACCACCTAGAGGGGTGGGATAGGGAGGGTGGGAGGGAGATGCAAGAGGGAGGAGATATGGGGATATATATATATATATATATATATATATATATATATATATATACGTATAGCTGATTCACTTTGTTGTAAAGCAGAAACTAACACACCATTATAAAGCAATTATACTCCAATAAAGATGTTAAAAAAAAAAAAAAAGAAAGAAAGAAAGAAATGAGCCAACAGAAGATCTCCAGTTCTGAGATTTATGTTGGTGGGAAATAGTAATGCATTTCAATGAGGAATGAAATATTCCAAAACATCACTTTTTTCATTACACTGAGGTACAAAGTTACTATATTTATTAGATCTTTTAAAAGTCATAAACCATTTAGAGCCATTATCTTACAGACAGATTTAGAAATGTCATACAAGGCTTTCACAGGTATAAATTAATACACAGTCCTCACTTCAAATGAAACTTTTAGGCTACCCAATGAGAACCAAAGTCATATTTTACCAGAATACTATATAGATTTCAAAGTTTCTTAGTTTTTGCTCACTAGAATTGCAATTTTTCACCTAGAATGAAGCATAATTCTTTGACAACAGAGGGGCAGCCAGCTTAGTCTCTCTCTATACTCTTTTATAATGTATGTATGTAGTATGGCCATTTGAAACAAAAGTAAAATTGTATAAATTATAACATTTATACAATTTTATGGTTTATAAAATATTTTCACTTGTATTGTTTCATGGAATCTTTGTGACAACTCTATCATATAGGTATGATTACTCCCATTTTACAAGTTAAGAAACTGAGACTGAGAGAATCTGTGACTTGCTGAAGAGCACATAAGAGATAATAAGGCACTCCAGTAGAGCCAGGGTAGAACCCAGGTCTGTTGCATTCTAAACCAGTGTCATCAAGTTCTGTAAGGTGATTCAGGATTCAATACATTTATTTTTGTAATAAATATCTTGCAATACATCACGTAAAATACCTCAGCACACTTACTGTGGCTACACTTGGAGCTGAGAGCCTCTAAGAGAGGGAGAAGAGTATTTTCTATTTGTCTCTCCAGATTTACTCTCCACCCTTCTCCTCTCTGCTCTGCACTCTGGGACACTGAGCTGTGTAGACTGAATCATCAGCCTCCCTTGCCCTCTAGCTTTCCACTGGCTTTGGCCAGTGGGGAGCACAAGAAACCAGAGGGAGGAAAGAGGATGCGGCTGGGTTATCTGCTCCTTTAGCTCCTTCCCTGCAGAGATGCCAAAGATGGACTTTGTCCTTCAAATAGAGACTACAGCTCCTGTCAGGAAGCACTCACAGTCTCTATATACTGATAACCTCTTCAACTAATAACCTTTTCAAGGTTAGGGTAGGTAGAGTAGTGGCAGTTACCAGCCCCAGGGTTCTGCATTACCCATAGTAGATTCTCTACATCCTGGCCCCATTTTCTAAATAATTCCTTTATTAAACTCTCCATAAATTATCCAATTTGAGTGTGCCATCTGTTGCCTGCTGGGACCCTAACTGACACAGGGGGCTTAGCGATTTTGCTATCATAAAAGGGATTAGTGGCTAAATTCCTCTGGAAAATAATTCCTAAGCAAATCCTCCATTAATGAGAAAATCAGGCTGGTGTTGATACAGAGGAAATGAAGACAAATGGAGCACAGTAATATGAGCTTCACAAATGTGGTGGATCCTGCCAGGGTCAGACTGATGGGGCATGGTATTCACCTATGAGATAACCAACTTTAAGAAGAGCAGAGTGACCTGTAAATCCATATCTGCCTCTCTGTCTGGCCTCACTCACATGCCCAGGACAACTGGTCAATGTCTCCCATGAGGAGAGGCAGAGAACCACATGGTAATAATATTTTTAGGAGTAATAATTACAGTAGCTCTCTCATGTACCTCATAACTAACATAATTTATAGATAGGGAATTTGAGGATCAGAGAGGTTGAGGAACTCAATCATAGTCACACAGCTAGTAAGTAGAAGAGCCAGGGTGTGAGCCTGCTATGAAGGTTATTAGATTGCTGACTGAGCCCGAGTGTACCGCAGAACTCTGGTTTCACAGCTTTGCTCCTGTTTAATGCTTGTTTCTAACACTGCTTCCCACTCTTGGTTGGGTTCTGGGCCCATATTCGCTACTTCCATTCCCCTTATCTCCCAATGTGGCTTCAATCCCTCTCCATTTCCATCATTAGGCCAATGATTAATCCATTAATCCACCATTTCCATCACTGGATACACTCCTCTCACTCTGCTCAGTTGTATTACAATGGCTCTGAAATACAGTACCTGCTTCCTATAGGTTTTGTTTTGGGTTTTGTTTTGTTTTGTTTTTTTTAAGTCTGCATTGTTGAAACTAAATCCCCAGGCTTGAATCATAGTCTTTGAAAATCCATTTTCTTTCCAGAAATTACCCAGGAAAGAATTATACCAAGTAGGAGTCATAGTTAACAAACAGCTTTTTTTTTTTTAATTGGGGTATAGTTGCTTTACAATGTTGTGTTAGTTTCTGCTGTATAACAAAGTGAATCAGCTATATGTATATATATATCCCCTCCCTCTTGAACCTCCCTCCCACCCACCCCCATCCTACCCGTCTAGGTCACCACAGAGCACCGAGCAGAGCTCCCACAGCCCTTAATAGCAAAGGCCGAAGCCCTTAAAAAAGCCCAACTCAGTGGCCAGAATTTAGTTGAACTCCTTAAAAACCACCAGTCTTGAAAGTCATCTGCAATTGTTAAGTCCCAGAATTAACAGAGTCCTGAAGATTTAGGGAAGGGTTCATATAAAAAAACAAGGAAGTTCCATACTACTCAGCCATAAAAAAAGAATGAAATAATGCCACTTGCAGCGACATGGATGCAACTAAAGATTATCATACTAGGGGAAGTAAGTCAGAAAGAGAAAGACAAATACCTTATGATATCACTTATATGCGGAATCTAAAATATAGCACAAATGAACCTATCTATGAAACAGAAACAGACTCACAGACATAGAGAACAGACTTGTGGTTGCCAAGGGGGAGGGGGTTAGGAGATGTAAGCTTTTATATATAGAATGGATAAACAACAAGGTCCTACTATATAGCACATAGAACTATATTCAATATCCTATGGTAAACCATAATGGAAAAGAATATTTAAAAAAAGGATGCATGTGTGTACGTATGTGTGTGTGTGTGTGTGTGTGTGTGTATGTAACTGAATCACTTTGCTGTACAGCAGAAATTAACACAACATCATAAATCAACTATACTTCAAAAAAAAATTAAGGAAATTCCAAAACCATCTAAATCTAAATTATTACTTTTCTCACTAGCCTGCTCATCTCTGAAAAAGTACCATTGCTGTTTTCTTTTTTCTTTACTATTTATTTATTAATTTAATTGATTTATAGTTTACATGCAATAATATATACAATCTGAAGTGTACAGATCTGCAAATGACAGATCAACTTTTTATTATGTAACAGAGCACCATTATTTATTTCATTTTATTGGTGGAATACCTCAGTTCAGCTCCTGCAGATTCAATTTTTTATGGAAGCATATTTTTTGATTCATCAAGTTTATATAAGTATAAAATATTACTTTACATAGAAACACACGAACTTGTTGGTTCTTTGTCTTAAGGAGTTTACAACCTAGATGGAAAATTAAGGTTTATACACAAACATGACGTTTTTGGAACTCATTTTTTCTTATGAATTACATTACCCAGGTATTAATTTTCTTCCTTGGACAAAGGATAATATGGTTGAAAAAACAAAGGCTCAGAGAGAGTTAAACAAACCTTGGATTTTGTCTTATGATTAGCATCTCAAAATGATTCTAGGGCAAGTTACTTAAACCCCAGTGGCCCTCTGTTTTTCCATTTTAATTTGAATGATATCTAGATTGTAGGATCATTGTGCAGATCACATAATGTATATAATGGTCTATCACAGTGTCCACCATATGTTAGTGATATACTCATATTAGTCAACACTCATTTTATTCTCTTCTCAGGATTTTTCCACCAGCTGATATCTATTCCCTTGCTTTCTCCTCCTTCTTTATTTTTTTTTAATTTTTGTTTTATATTCATTTTTATACAACTTTCAAATAACCACTGAAACTTCCAAAATTGGCAAATAATTTTCTGATATTTGTCAAATATCCTTACTGGGACCTAGAATCACTAGGACTTAGAAATTTGTAAGTGAATAATAAATCCCAGGCTCTGGGATAAATCATTGCAAAAGACACTGTCTTTCTCTATCTGGCTTATTTTACTTAGCAAATGCCCTCAAGATCCAGAGAGTACAAATGTGGTAACCAGGGACTGAGGGGCCAGGGAAATGGGGAGATGTTGGTTAAAGGGTACAAACTTTCATCTACAAGATGAATAAGATCTAAGGCTCTAATGTATAAAATGGTGACTGTAGTTGATAACACTATATTGTATAGTTGAAATGTGCTAAGAAAGTAAAACTTACATGTTCTCACCAAAATAAAAGCATAAATATGTGAGGTGAGGGATGTGCTAATAAACTAGATAGGAGGAATCCTTTCACAATGTATACATATATCAAATCATCACGATGTACACTTTAAATATCTTATAATTTCATTTGTTAATTATGCCTCAATAAAACTGAACAAAACAGACACTGTCTGCCTCAAAGACTGCACTCCTGCACTAGTTAGAGTGGGACATTAACCCAAAAAAGGGGGAAATAACTCTCAGGAGTTTCATACAAGAACTGTATTTTCTTATTTTGATGCTCATATAAACACACACACACAAATTTCCAGACTCCACTCCAGGCCCTTAATCAGAATCCTTCACAGGTTACTGTGATCCCAGTCCTCTAACAACAGAGACACGACCACCTAAAGACAAGGTGGCCATTCTCCCCAAAGATCTCCCATAATCCTTTTCACTGAGAGTTCTCATAGCCTTGTTTGGCAAATCAAGCCCTCGAAAGCAGACACAAAAACATTCCACCTTGCTCCATACACCAGGGGTCTGAAAGAGAAGGTATAGTCAAAAAGTCATTATTAACCGCAGCATCTTGCATCTATCTCTAGCTTTAACCTTTTCATGGATCTTTCATACCTGTTATCTCACCTGCGCCTCACAATAACCCTAGCTGCCTGGGAGACATTTACACTGGAGTTTTTTCTTTGGGGATTAGAGGCTGAAGTCAGAGAAGAAGACAAAAGCCATCCATAGTCAAAATTACCCTGGAAGACACACTTGAAGAAGACACTTTGTTGAAGACCAGCATACCATCTTTCAATAAATGCGACACAGCATTATGCTGAGCGGGAATGTGAGTGGAAACAACCACACTGTATAATTCTCTCTCCCCCATCCTTCCTCCCTCTTTCTCTCTGTAAAGTTTTAATAAACATGTATGACAGGACTCCACTATGACTCCACTTTACATGTGAGGAAACAGAGGTTATTAATGCCAAGTACTTAGCAGCTGACCTCTTACCAGCAGAGAAGAGGGGTGACCATTGGTTAACAGGACCACTCCTTTACCGATCTGGAAAGAGAGGACTTAGCATGGAAGAGCATGCCTATGTGCTAGACATGTCGACATGGATTCATATGTTATCTCCTGCTCATAGCAGCTATGTGAAAACAGTGTTATTACCACCATTTCAGAGAGGAGAAAAACGGGGGTATAGAAATATGAGTGGTAGAACCAGGAGTGGAGTCCATGTCTCCCTGAGCTCCTCTGCTATGGCTGTGAATTCCTGAGCCAGGAGGACCTCTTAGAAACATACTACAGCATATCTAACACCCAGGCCACTGCCTGACAAGGGTGAGGATAGTTCTGGAACTGCCAATCGGCCAGCTGAGAAGAGTTCCACCACTATTCACTGACTAATAAAAGTCCCTCATGAAATTCTGGGAGATTCCCAGCCCAACACTAGCCATCCTCTCTATAGTTACCCCTACTGTTCAAGGAATTTAAAAATCATGCTCCAGTCCTTCCACCTAAAAAAATGAAATGGTAAATGGCCTAACCATGTCCCTTACTTTGAGAAGCTTCCATAGACGTACTCACTGAAGTTCATAAACTCATAAGTAAACCATACAGTTTTGCTCAAAGTGTGGTGTCCGTACTATACAACTCATAAATGGCATTTTGACACAGTGCCAGCTTCCCAATGCTTCTCATTTTATTCTTGTGACAAAACTAAGCCATGTTCAGTCCCCTCTGATGTATTACCCCATGAATAAAAGATGTTCCCTGACACTAATTCACCCTGCTTCTCTGACTGTCCACCATGCCCTCTGCATTTGTCTGGAGAGTGGGTAAGTTTCAGAGAAGCTATGGGGCCCCAACCCCCGAACTCTCTACTGGTCACACTGTACAGGAGCACCTCACTAAGCAGCTGCGGTTGCGTGCTAATGCAGTATCCCAGGTTCCAGCTAATGGTTGTAGACTTTTTCTTTCTTTTTTCTTTTTGAGAGTTTGCCAGCAGGGAATTCTGGCTTGGCTCTCCCTCAAGTGCAAAGCACCAAAACACCATCGCTAAGAACATTTATGTTACTAAATAAAGACTACTCATGTGAGTGAGAGAAATCCATGATTCCTTTTAAGAAGGTGATTTCCCAAAGCTTGCTAATGAACCAATTAACGAAGGAAGGTTGTCACCAACTTGATTGCTCTGCTTCCTCTACCAAGGCTGAAAGTTCAAAAGAAGTAGTAGAAGGAGAACTGGACTGACAGGACAACCTGGATTTCTACTCAGAGCTCCCCCCTCGAGCTGTATATCTGGGCCAAGATGCTTCATCTCTCTGGTCCTCAGTTTCCCATTTCTAAAAACAGATGGAATAATTTTCAAGTAGTTACACAATTCTATGACTTATGCTCTCTCCTGGGCTTCATCTTTATGCCGTCCTTTATTCTTGTTAAGATGGTACTGGGGGTCAAATGATACTATATCAAAATACTCTTGGTTCGAGACATGTCATCTGTTCAACAACATATATTTCGAGTTGTTTAATTTCCACCTGCATTTAAATGCACCAAAAAGCCTTCCCATCACTACTGGGGCAAGATGTGGTCAGACTTTAGGTATTGACAGTTAGGGTCAGCAAGAGAATCGACTGGATGAGAAATACCTAAATACACAGAATTTTGCTAACCATCATAACTTATTCTATAACTGAAACATTGCTGTTTTTTTATTCACTGCACTGAAAAGAGTCTTGGGAATAGAGTAAGCAATCTGTGGCATCACTACATTGGGAGGACATCTGCCTTCAAAAGGTGACTCTCTATTCCCTCTCATGCATCTTCTTCATCTCATAATTCCTTCCTGTTTATTTCTCCCAATTTATAGCCAATTCACAAGAAAATTCACTGATAAGATATTTTTTTCAAGATGGCAGAGTCCCCAAATCACATAAGCAAGACATAGAATGTGCTGACAAGGCAACTAGTCCCATGCTGAGCCAAGAATGTACACTCCATAAATACTGATTGGTTGATTGACTGACCTAGTGCTGGGGATCTGCCTTTCATTCCCTGTACCACTGTTCTGAGAAGCCATGCACTTGATGTTTCCCATTCAAATGGCCTGTGTCTCTATCCCCCCAGGCAGTAAAATCCAGGTGACATCATCTGCCTCTAACACGTTCCCCAGAATTTTGCAGGAACTGAAGGGCTCAGGTCTGTGAACTGTTCTGAGCGCTTCAGAAAAAGCCACACCACCCACAGAAGGCCATGTGATTGGGAAATGTTTACGCATGTGAGAGGGCAGCAGTTCCCAGGGACAACCTTAGGAAATTGGAGCGCCAAACATGCACATGAGCAAGAGTGCACCAGAGGAGGTTCATACATTATGGATTTCTGGCCAGTCATTAATAATATATTGTTCAAATTTTAAAATGCAATAACTACTAGGTGCCGTTAGTATTATGCACATAAATATTTTAGAAGCTCCATGTAAATATCCCATAGTTACTTCAGTTAATTGTGATCCAAAGAATATCTGTTGTCAAATCTACACTAAACCAGAGCAGGAGGTCTGGGGAAACATAGGGCTGAATGAACTGAAGAGTAATTACAAGCCATACTTGGAGTATCCCAGATCGATTGCACTATTCTAATCTAGCACTGATTTGAATGACTGCAGAAGACACTGGCTACATTTAAATATTTTCAAAAGGAAGGAGAGAGATTATAAAAAAAGGAGAGGGCTAAATATATCAATTTAGACTCTTTAGCTTGCTCTAAACTGCTAAAGCAAGTAGGTAAAAATGTACTGTATACCTTTAAGGGGAAAGGCCAGCAATTCCCAGAAAGCAGCCATCCAGAGAGTGCCAGGTGCCACCTCCTCCATGGGTCACCAAGGAGAGGCATGGGATTGATAAATTCATCTCAGGCCTTGGTCTTACCCTCAACTTCTTGCTCAGAAACTTAGTTGTTAGTGTTCCAGAGATGATCAGACTCAAAGTTACCAACTCAGGCTAACAAAGCTCCCAAGAAATTATTGAACACAACCAGAATGGCAATTTATAGTTTTACAATAAGAAATATACCTATCAAGCAGACTGAACATTTGTATTGGCCTAGCCAGTACATTCTACCCTTGTATGAAAAGTCAAAATAATAGAAAGTTGCTTGATGATCTAGAACAGGGGTTGGAGAACTCTTTCTGTAAAGGGCCAGAGAGTAAATATATTAGCCTCTATGGGCTGTGACAATCTGTGTCACTGTTACTTAACTAAAAGCCAGATTTGGCCTGCAGGCAGGAGTTGGCAGACTCTTATCTAAAATAAGGAAAGTTGGGGCTTCCCTGGTGGCGCAGTGGTTGAGAGTCCGCCTGCCGATGCAGGGGACACGGGTTCGTGCCCCGGTCCGGGAAGATCCCACATGCCGCGGAGCGGCTGGGCGTGTGAGCCATGGCCGCTGAGTCTGTGCGTCCGGAGCCTGTGCTCCGCAATGGGACTGGCCACAACAGTGAGAGGCCCGCGTACCGCAAAAAATAAATAAAGAAATAAATAAATTAAATTAAATAAGGAAAGTTGATGATATGATTTAATGTTAAAGAACAAAAGACTCAAATAGTTTTCTATAGGGATATTACTACTGTGTAGTCTCACTCTTGGAAAAATGTTCAGATAGGCCCTGAGATATTTCCCTGTTTTTCTCTTCTTGGAGATATACGTGGCTGGCAACTTCCTTTTGGAATGTTCTCTTCTTTCTTTAGCAACCTTAACATCACTTATGTTGAAATTAAATTAAATAACGAACATACATTTTTTAATCTTACAAACAAAATTTTAAAACAAAGCACAAAATAAGAAATAGCTGTGATTCTCTTTACAGTTGTGATAGTATGGTACCTGGAGCCCAGGTAAACCCACACACAGGAAAATACAAAAGGCCCAAAGAAATCTACAAACAGTAAGTGCTGGAGAGGGTGTGGAGAAAAGAGAACCCTCCTACAGTGCTGGTGGGAATATAAATTGGTATAGCCACTATGGAGAACAGTATGGAGGTTCCTTAAAAAACTAAAAATATAGCTACAATGTGATCCTGCAATCCCACTCCTGGGCATGTATCCAGAGAAAACCATAATTCAAAATGATACATGCACCCCAATGTTCATTGCAGCACTATTTACAATAGCCAGGACATGGAACCAACCTAAATGTCCATCAACAGAGGAATGGATGAAAGATGTGGTACATGTATACAATGGAATATTACTCAGCCATAAAAAAGAATGATAATGCCATTTGCAGCAACATGGATGGACCTAGAGATTGTCATATGGTTACCGGGGGTTAAGAAGGGGGAGGGATAAATTGGAAGATTGGGATTGACACATATACACTACTATATATAAAATAGATAACTAATAAGGACCTACTGTATAGCACAGGGAACTCTACTCAATACTCTATAATGACCTATATGGGAAAAGAATCTAAGAAAGATGGGATATATGTATATGTACAACTGATTCACTTTGCTGTACAGCACTAACACAACACTGTAAATCAACTATACTCCAATAAAAGAAAAATGAAAAAGAAAATATCAAAGGCCCCAGTTATAATCTAGGAGGCGTTCACCTCAGGCTGTACCCAGCTTTACTAGGGCTCAGACAACTCATTCCCTCTCGTTTTACTGTGGCCCAAGTGCCAGGGAAATTCCTCCACGGTTTTCCTTCCCCCATGTGTCAGCGCAGTCTTGTGGCTATGAAAAAGGAACTTGGTGAATGACAAGTTACAGCAGTCTTTTATTTTGGTTTGGTTTTGGTTGCAGAAATGGGGTCACTGCTCGATCAAGCTTGTCCAGACTTCCTGGGTTTCAGGTTCCCCAGCAGTTGTGGTCCCTGGCACTGTGCTGCCTCTTGGGTCTTTGGGTCTGCCACTGTGCTTTAACCCCTATTTCTCCAGCACTTCAGCATGTGTCATTGCTGAGGCACTCCATCTGCCCTCTACGCTCTCTCAGGGCTAAATGGAAGGAAGCTCTTCCTCTTTTGACATGACACCACTCTCAGTCTGGGAGTCTATAAATGGGCTATGGATGCCCTGACATTATATACCAGATTATGTTTATGTGGACGCATAAGTGCATTTTTTCTTTGGAAAAGGTAAACAGCTTTCCACAAATTCTCAAAGGGGTAAATGACCTCTGAAAACTTGAAATAACGACCACACTGTAATTGATTAAAGTGGAAATGAATCAAGTACAGATTTACTTGCACAAATTCAACTATATGCACTTAGCAGAGAGAGAGAGAAACCACAATTTAAATAATCCAGGTAATCCTCGGCCTTTGTACTCAGTGAGCATATACCCGAGGCGTGAGCCTGAGACGCCAACCTAAATCTGCAGTCCTCAATTGGGAATAAATGCTCAATGAAACCATAATATTTCTTCTAAGAACTACAAGAAGTGCATTAAAGAACATTATTCACATATTCTTTCCAAGACCATGATCATGACACTCCTGGAAAGAGGAAAATAATATACACTAGAAATATGAACTTGGCAATTCCATAGAAAACATCTATCACATCACTCCTGGCTGGAAAATACACAGGGTTTCTACTTTTTCTGGACTCAGGATTATTTTACAAACTACGACTAAAAAGTTGGAAGGGGGACAAGGAAGGATGGAAAGACAAGTAGCCTAAATTTGAATGTCAGCGCAAGCTCTCCATCTAGTTACCTCATACCCTTACAGAATCACCAACCCTGCCCTACATGGTGAAGCCTTTCACAGAACACAAGGCATCCACTCAGGCAAAACCTAAGCTCCAGCAGCCTAATCAAAAATAACACTTGACTCCTGGGGGACCAGCAATGCTTAGTCACCAGAGGGAATAACTACTCTGGAATTTCTCTTCCCAGAGTCATGTCAAGGTTTTTAGATAAAAATCACTTATACTGTGATAGTTTTAATTTAAAGTAGCCTAGAATCCAAACCCTTCCATTCTCAAAGCCAAATCTAAGTCTAGTCTCTTCCATGCAGCCTTTCCTGAACCTTCTAGTCTAGACTATTCTTTTTTTCTATTCTCTGAACTCCACCAACAGAGAAAATTGGAAGTGAACAGAAGTATTGTTCTCTGAAGAAATGTAAAATTAAATGGCACTAGCTTAGGATAAGCCAGTGGATTCCAAAGTCAAAGTGATGTACTCTAATATCAAATTTCTCTGTAATCTTCAAGCATCACCTCCCAACCTGGGAGGTAGAGAATTGAATGAAAAGTCAGTTGGTAAAGAAACAAACAGAGCCCCTGTCAGCTGGTCTGCTGATAATACACACTAATAATATTCCAGAGTAAAAAAGGCATGGACATAAATTTTTAATTTAAAAAAAAAAAAATATATATATATATATATATGTAATCTAATGAATGCCTAAGAGTGAAAAGATAATGCATTTGGATGCAGAATAACAGGTGATAACTGACCAGGGGACATCTTGGTCCCCTAAAGGGTGAGGTGCAAACTCGGCAGGACCAGGCAAAGAGGAGGAGATGCTGAAAGGACCCAGGTCTATAGCATGAGGCAGTCCCAGCCACCCACGACAGTGATGGAAGACTCTGAGACAACTGATACAACAATGAGAGCCACTGCCAGGGCAGTGAGTGGACCTTACCAAGAGGACCTCAGCTGCAGAGGTGGAAGAAGTAGCAGCATGGCTAGGTTGAGAAGGGGCATGGACTTCGATGCCTTGGCTGCAGGGGGCAACATGAATGAGGCTATGAAGGAGAGAACTGAGTACTCTAGTCTCACCCGCACACATGGCCAACGGAGCTCCAGGCGGAGTCTCGTATCTCCGGAATCGAGAACAATGTCTGGTTCATAGTAAGTGCTTAATAAATATTTGAGAAAGGGGAAAAGGGAGGGAGACAGACAGGGAAGGAAAGAAGGAGTTTGGCTAGTGGGGCTCAAAATCAAAGAATTTGAGTGGTCATGATAGTTACCCATGAGCTCTTATTTGCCCTTCCCATGACTGCTTCAGACCAAAAAATGCCTATTATACTCCCATGGGATCATAGGACCAAAAGAATTACATCTAGAGAAATAAACAGCAAAATGATAAGTAAATACTGTCTTACTATGTGCAGTCATTAAAGGCAGTTATCTATGTACAGTTCAACCTGATGTGGAAAATGTAGGCATAATGAATAGCAAGGAAACTGAACATCTTTGACTCAGCCCATGATGACTCACTTGATTTTTAGGAAAAATTTCTCTCCATTGAGGAGATAGTGTCAGCCTGTTTTGAAGTTCATAGATTAGGAAAGGAAGCAGGGAAGCAGGCATCAAATTATGTCACATGAGTCACCTAAGTTTTTTTTTTTTTCAGTGTGAGGTTTACAAATGATAAAACTAATCCATAATGTTTACAAGGTAATACTATACAAAGTTCTATAAAGAGGTAACCATGTCCCCAGCACCTCCATCTAACTCTCACCACTTTTCCCAAAAAGCATAGTATTAATGCTGCTGCACACCTTTTCAGACCTTTATCTTCATTCATCTCAATGCATTCGAGTGTGTGTATGTACGTGTATGTATGTGTGTGTGTATCTATCTATCTATCTATCTATCTATCTGTTTGGATTTAGTCGTTTCCTTTTCCCTAAAGAGATTCATCCTCTTAATATACAATCTGTTTTTTTCAACAAACAGTAGATCATAAGCGACCTTACAGTTTAATTCTTTATCTTTCCTTCTAATTCTTTTATGTATCAATATAATCATAAGCGACCTTACGGTTTAATTCTTTATCTTTTCTTCTAATTCTTCTATGTATCAATATATGTATCAATCAACATACAGAGATACAATTTTACATTAATGGTAGTGGTATACAACATTTTCTCTCTTTTGTTCTTTTTATTCTTTTAACCCTTGCCTCTTCCTTCTTTCCTGTTCTCCCTCACCCCACCACCATTCATGAAGACATTCCCCACTCTCCCATGGCTCAAGGAGGAATACTTAGTGGGTGGAAAGTGGACTTTCATGTCCAGTTTGCCTCTTTCATGTCAATCCTGGAACTAGAGGCCAAGTTAAAAAGCCAACCTGTCCTTCTCAGACAGGGACAAAGTCACATGAGCTCTCTGATCCTGTGAGCTGTGAAGACTTTGGTCACTGCCTGCATCAGGGGGACACACCTGTGCACAAAGTACTCAAGGGCTAGGTCAAGTTCAGTACCCTAGTCTACCATTAGCTTTAGGACACACTTCGAAGTTCCAAAGGAAGCTGGAAGCCACCCTGTGCATATACAAGCTATAAGGCAACATCAAAAGAAAAGGGGTTCCATGGGAGGGGGTGGTCTCCAATAATAGAAAAGGTTATTTATTTTGTTTACTCATTCAAGCGGACATTGGTGCTGCTTTCAGTGTTGGGTGATCATGAATACAACTGCTGTGAACGTTCAACTATAGAGTTTTGTGTGGATATGTGTATTTGGTTCTCTTGAATGAATACCTAAGAATGGGATTGTTGGGTCATATAGTTAGTATATGTTTTAACCATTTAAGAAACTGCCAATGTTTTCCCAACTGGATGTGCCATTTTGCATTCCTATCAGTAATGTACGAGCATTCCAGTTGTTCTGAATTCTTGTCAGCACTTGATGCTGTCAGTATTTTTTAAATTAATTGTAATAGTTCTGTAGTGGTATCCTATTGGGACTTTAATTTGCATCTCACTAAATACTTTGTACATTTAATCATGTGTTTACTTGCCATTAGGATATTTCTTTACTGAAATATATTCTATAGCTCTCAGTGTATAAGTCCTACAATTTTGATTAAATTTACTCTTAAGTATTTTATGTTCTTTGATAGTATTGTAAATGGAATTGTTCTCTTAATTTCATTTTCACATTGTTCATTGCTAGGGTATAGAAATACAATTGATTCTGTATGTTGAAAAAAAAAAAGAAAAGGTTATTGGCCCCAAATCATGAACACCTGTTTAAAAGCCAACAGATCATTGAGGTTCCCAGACCACAGCCCGCTTTCAACACTTTTGGCCACAAAAATGAGATGAGAAATGATAAAGTAATGCCAATTGTAATTCAAAATGAAGATCCAATTTATTTATTACTTACTGCAATCATTCAATCATTTCCTTATCATTATATACCTCAAAAAGTCATTTGAATTTCACAGAAGGTATTTCCCAAGTCTCTGCTGCCACCCACAGTTTGAGGTGGAAACAGTGGGATAAAATTCTCAGCAGCGTGCATGAAAATTATGCTCTAAATTGAGCTCTATATGTATTGTCCTATATTTGCACAGTTTTTAATGTATTCATATTGATCCTTACATACACACATGCATACACACACAGCCATTTGGTAGGTGATGAATAAACAGGGTAACACTTGAATTCAATTAAACCCACTCCAGATTTGGCACTTTTCCCATAGCAAGTAAATCAGTATTGTCAAAATTGGACTTGTTGTTTAATTAAGCCTGGGCATTAGTAGTCCCATAGCCTTCAGAGACATCTTTGTGTCTCAGTGACCCAGTTTGTATTGTCAGGGTAAAGAGACAGTACTAAAGAGGATGGAGATGTTGCAAATGAGACCCAATTACAAAGGCTTCTATCTAGAATGAAAATGTTGCAATATTCTTCTCATTGTGGATGAAGATTCTTTTCAGTTGAAGATCAGACTGAAATTGAACACTCCCAATAATTCATGAGGGGGATATCATTACCACCATTTCACAGGTAGGAAATAAAGTTACTAGAAATTAATTACTCACTTTTCTAAATGCTTCCCTCAACTAGCATCAACAAGCAATCATTCAGAGCTTTGTAACTGAGGTTTATTTTTTAAAAATAATAATGCCGGGGGCTTCCTTGGTGGCGCAGTGGTTGAGAGTCCGCCTGCTGATGCAGGGGACACGGGTTCGTGCCCTGGTCTGGGAAGATCCCACATGACGCGGAGCGGCTGGGCCCGTGAGCCATGGCCACTGAGCCTGCACGTACGGAGCTTGTGCTCCACAACGGGAGAGGCCACAACAGTGAGAGGCCCGCGTACGGAAATAATAATAATAATAATGCTGTATATTTTGTCAAATGATAATACCAAGGAAAGATTCCTCTTACAGAATGTATTTTTATATAGAATAACTTTTTTTGCAGGAATCTTCTTAACTCTAAGACCCTTAACTCTCTGATAGCAGGTTTCACGCAAACTAACTCATAGCAATTACTTAATGGTGAGTTCCAACTCAGTGACTGAGCAAGCTAAAGCCAACCACGTATCAGTGCACTTTTGCCACTCCCAAATCACTCCAGTGAAAGAAAGACTTGTGTACCCTGTACGTCCAGTTATCACTAGTTAGGAAAATAAACAGTGTCACCCTTATATCAATAGAAAATATTCTGGGATCTCAGTCTCTAACTTAGCAGTAAGTCCAATTCTCCCCTGGGCCTTCCACCCCTGACAGGTTCAGGAATCCCTAGGGTTGTTTACTAATATTCTAGACCCAGGCCTGATTGTCCTTGCTACTTCCGGTGGAGCAGGAACTCACCAAGAGAAGACTCCACCACGCCCACGGCCGCTTGGGGTGCTGGTTGCTCCAGACACTGGCTCCCACCAGGCTGCCACTGCCACTTCCCTCCTTCAGTGCCTGCAGAAAGGGGCTGCTTCACAAGCAAGTGGTTCTCTGCCAGTGACCACAGCTGTTGCCATCACTTTGGCCTCGGGGCAATTATGTTTCCTGCTTATTTCACCCCATGTATGGCACAGGTTCCTACCCACTAGCTACCAACGACACAAAGAGAAAAACACACACAGGGAGCGTTTTACAATCACCACGCAGGTGCAGACTCATCCTGGAATCCCTCACTACACTTTCCTAAAAGCAGCTCAATCACCAACCTCAGAAATGCTCTAGGAGAACGGTTTTCTCATCCCTGTCTAAAGCCCCAGTGTTAACCTCGCCTTGGGCTGCCTAATACTGAGGATTTCTATTTTAGGCCAACTCCTACCTCCACCAAGGGGTATGAGGAGAAAGACAATGACAATAAGATACCTATGAGACAATCACACAGTAGTCTGACATCAGTTCTTCCCCCAAAACTGATTTATCTGGTCTTAAATGGCATCCTGTATGGGATATTTGCATCGCACACTGGGAGAGAATATACAAAACTCAGGCCAGGAATTTTTCATCCTGTCGTCATTAAGGTTTCAAAAAACTGTGGAGTCCAGACTGACCCAGGCCACCAGGTTACAGCATGTCCTTAGCAAGAGAAGTCACACAATGACAGGACAATACCATGAGAGGTTCAACACAGAGGCTCCAGAGCCAGTCCACCTAGGTCTAAATCCTGGCTCTGCCACCTTCCTAGCTCTGTAACTTTAGGCAAATCACTTAATCTCTTTGTGGCTTAGTTAACCCAGTTGCTGAATGGAGAAAATAATGCCTACCTCATAGGGTAATTCTGAAGATTGAAATCAATTAACATGCTTTTTTTAATAGCCATGCCCAACACATAGTAAGCAATCTCTAGATGTCAGTTATTACTATTGTTACCCAAAGGCAGTAAATTAAAAAATAATAAATACATTTTTAAAACCAGTTCTAAAACTAAGCATGGGAAATTCAGGAGGGGGAAAGTCCATAGTATGAAATTGGCTGAAATAATTTCCTGCCTTACAATAATGGAACCCTTTGTATTATCAAGGTTACAAGCAGGGCATGCTGAAGATAGTTCTGCGGGAAGCCAGTGCGTGCAGAAGTTGTGAAAATTGGCTCCAGCCCTGAGGAACTTAGCTTGCCGCATTCCAAGCACTGAGATTCATTGCTGTTTTTCTCCTTTAAGTTAAAATTTTAAATTGGACCATGTCATGTTAACCTAAATCAGAACCTCCACTTTAAAGTTCAGGATTCAATTAGCAGGGACAAGTAATTACTTTTACCTCACTGGCAGGCAATATATTTCAGAGAGAGGAAGTTCATACTTCACCTCTGGCAATGATTCTATGATCTGTTGCTGTGGACCTTGACCCCTACACGCCTGGTCAGATGGCCAGACTGAGCCTTGGCTAGACTCCAGCTGATGCCACCTAGATGACATCTCTTTGGGGAACAGAAACACAGATCTGTTGTCCTCAGCTCTGGGAAGATCCCCCTTTGGAATGCTGGCTAGCAAGATGTACAGAATGTCTTGCTAAGAACTTCTCCATGCAATCCTCAGTAATGATCACCCACTAAACGTTCACATCAATACCTCTGAAGGGGTGTATATGTGTGTGTGTGTATGCGTGTGTGTGTAGATGGTTGTGTTTGACAGCTGAGCCCTGGAGCTGTTGCAAGTGCATCAGACCTGGAGTTAGGGGTCCTGAGTGTGAGTCCTGACTCTGCCACTCGTAACAGTGGAACCTGGAGTTACCCACTTCATTTGTGTTAGCTTTGATGTCCCCAAAGTGTGTATGATGCTCCCTCCTGGATGTGTTCAGTGATTAAACGAGATCAGGTATATGAGAACACTTGGGAAAGTATAAAGCTTGCTATTATTCTATAGGGTCCATTCCAAACAAATATCTAAAAGAATAATTTTTTAGACTCTGCTTATTCCCCCAACACATACACTATATTTCAGGCTATCTGATAACAAGTAGTGCCTTTCATCCCCACATGCCCAAATCTAGCACAGTAATTGAGACATAATAAGAGCTTGATACAAGTTTGCAGAATGAATGAAAAGGCAAACAACTGATCAGAGACAAGTCCAGTCTAGTGGGGGATACAAGCAATTACTTGCCTGTACCAAGATCTTGATTTGGCATCAACCAATACCTCATGCTGAAAGCACAGATAGGATGTGTCTGAGTGGAGATTAAAGAAAAATGAAAAAGGAACCACAGAAATGCACAATATTGAGCAAACGGTTTAAATTTATATTTAAATCCCATTTTAATATAGCAGAGTACCTAAAGGCAGTGGGGACAATGAAAAAGAGAATGTCTTGTTTTTGTTTAATATCCATCTTAAGTATTTTAGGGACTCATTTGCCTCCCAACCCAAGGCCAACTCCATTAAAGGATAGAAACTGTGAGGCTAAGAGAGGTAAACTGCTTGTCTAATGTCACCCAACCAGATGTCTATCAGGCAGGTCTACCAGACATCAGGACTTTGGACTCTGTGCCAGTGCTCTGGGGCTAAGCGGTGCACCAGGGTGACCATGAAAGGACTCTCAGATTTAAGCTGGCACAAAGCAGCAGCTCTTCAGTCTGGCTTATCCCCAGCTCAGCCCAGTTGGAGACACTGATTCCTGTAGTCAGAGGACTCAAATGCCCTCAGTCTTAGGCTACTGAGAACAGAGCCTATAGTCATGGAGGGGCCCTAGTCCCACCAGCAGAGGCAGTATGGAATTCATCTACACTCCTAAGCCCAGATGACCTAAGAAATGTGGCAGCTGCATGGTCACGGAGCTGTATTCCTCCTTATGCCACCACTGACACTCACTGTCTTGGCTCCCAGAAACTTGGTCTTGACCAGCCGCATCTCCCCAACAGACTGGACCAGCTGTCCTCAGACTGCAAAGAGCACCAGAGATGTCATGGTCTTGCCAGCCCCCAAATCAGATCATAGGAGCCCAGCTCTGTCTTGGTATGTTACTGTGGGGGACTAGAATCAAGGTGCCTTGCTTCTTAATCGTGACTTTCCCACAGTTCAGTGCAGGGGTTCCCAAGCATAGGTGCACATTGGAATCACCTGGAGAGTATTAAAAGCATCTGATATCAGGTTCCTACTCCCAAAGATTCTGATTTAATCTATCTAGGGTGCCTCCAAGGCATCAGAAGTTTCAGAATCTCCCTGAGCTATTCTAATGAGCATCCAAGGATGTAAATGACTGGCTTAGTGCCTAACAAAAGCACCTCTTAGCGCTTGTTTTAAATGTAGATTTCTCAGACCCCATATAATATGATTCTGAAAGCTTTGGCTGGGGCTTGGGAAAATACGTATTTTGAACAAACACAAGCTTTCTAATGCAGGCACCAGGTACACACAAACTACTCAAAGGCCCTATTACACCAAGGGGCAGAAACTGAATTATTTTTAATACCATCTTTATAGAGAATAGGAAAATCTAGGTCAGTCTATGAGCTGAAGAGTACTTAACTGCCTGCAGAAAATTTCATTTGTGAAAGGCCCCACAGACTCTTTACCTGCTTTCTAAATTAAATATTAAGCTACGTTTGTTTAAAAGCTAAATGTTTTGAGTAGCTATGACTACAGCAAGTCAGTACTTAAAACCTTTTTAACGCTCTTACCCAGCCTCGTGCCGAAATGTCCCATCTGGACCCCACTGCTTTCCGATTCTCAAGGAGGAGGGAGTCCCTCTGCAGCAGCATCATTCTCAGTTCACTCGGTGCACCTGCTGCAAAAAGCAGATAGGCCTCAGCTCCTCCTTCTGGAAGGCAGTGCTGTAGTTAAGGGGAAAATCTCAATTTCAAAGTAGCTGGGGGAAGAATCCTCTTGGTGCAGAATCTGTTCAAGAGAGATCTTCGAAAAGCTGCTGAATGTCCCCAGTTAACAAGGGGCATCATTTGGTGTAAAGCAATTGGTTAAATCTGTCTCTATGTTTCCCAGTAATATGATAAATGTAGGAGAAGCAAATTTGTCTTGGTACTCCACAATGTGATAAATGACAGGAAACATAATTGTGTAATGCCAATAGCACCAGAAAATTGCAAATCTCCAAATGAAATGTTCCTTTCAATCACATAATCAAGTGACTGACAGGGCATTTGAGATATTACCTAAATTATAGTTAATTTTCTGTAGCGGCTTTTCTGCACCTTGCTTTGCAGCACTGGTGAAAATGTAGGCAGAAATGGAAGTCATTAATTGCATAAAAAGGAGCCTCAATGGCTTGGTTTCTTTCCTTACGCTTCCCACAGCATTAATTCAGCATACTGCACACGTCTGCGGCCATGGATGCCGTGTGGCCCTCACCAGGCAGGTATTATTGGGGACTCCTGGTCACCATGGAGACCGAGGCGGAGTTTGGAATGCTTTTTACCCTGAAAGCGAATAAGAGACAGTGGCATAGCTAGAAATTCTGGGCTTCTGATCAAAACTGCCAGAAAAAGACTGCCATTCCTTATTAATTTTAAAGTACAAAGATCTTCTCCTGTGAGGTAGAGGAGCACTTGGGCTATACTTAAACCTGTGGGAAAAAAATTATTATATTAGAAAATGCATCACAAAACCCCTTAATGCTTTGATCGAAGGAAGCAAAAATCTAACTTGAGTTGGCTGAGGCACAAAATGAGAGTTTATTATGAGGATACAAGAATGTTTAAGATCCCCTAAAGGCAAAGATGCAGCAGGGTCTCTGGAACTCAGACAGCAATAGTGCATCGTTTTTACTCACTGATTCTTCTTACACATCTGTTTCTTCCTTATTTCTTAGAAGACCAACATTTTCTGCTACTCATTTGTTAATGTGGCTGGGAGAAAACTGTTGCCCTTACATCTTGGGTTTCCAAATTACACTCTCAGACAATGGAGACTGACTCTTTCATGTCCTTCTTCAAATTCCCAGGGCAGGGATTCTGAATGGTCCAGCTTCGGTTAAGTGGTTACTGTAGATCCGGTTCCTTATTTTCAAGTAGGTGTTGGGTCACATTAATCAAACATGACAGCCAGAGGCCCATTCCTGAGGATGGGGAGTTGGGGCCAGCAGTCAAGGGGGGTCATTTTGAGCTGGGAAAATACCCTCATTAGGGGATTATTACACAATTATCATGTCATCTGAGCCTCACAACCACCTCTGAAAGCTCAGCTCTTATCATGCACGTGTGACAGATAAGGAAATTGAGGCTCAGAGAGGGCACACAGCTAGTAACTATTAAAGCCATAGCTTGAATCTAGGTCTCCTGCTTCCAAATGTTGTGTGAAAAGAAAATAAACAAAGCCAACATTCTCTCTTCCTCTGACTTTACAGTTTGTTTATTGTACTTCTCCTGTCCAGAGTATATCCAAATCCATTCCTTCAACCAATTCTTAATAAACACATGCTTTATGCAAGGCATTAAGGGGAACACAGGGCCTGTCTTCAAGATGTTTAGAATCTATCAGATAGGACATTTAGCGAATTCATCTAAGACCCTTAGGGCTGCCATATAACACAACTCTAGGGGCTGCCGTTCACATTTGAGTCTTGGGAATGGCACCTCCTAGAGTAGTAGTGCATGACTGCACCCTAACCCACCATTTTCCACAGCTAGACTCACTTGTTCCTTTCAAAACGCCCCTTAGTACTTGGTTAATTTCTACAGTTTAGAGTCTAACTGAAATAGAAATTGTAATTTTAGCATTTTCCAGAACCTGGGAGGTCTCTAACACTAAGAATCCCTGTGTCAGTCTGTTCAGGCTGCTATTAAAAAAACCACAGAGTTGGTGGCTTATAAGCAATAGAAATGCATTCCTCACAGGTCTGGAGGCTGGAAGTCCAAGATCAAGTTGCCAGTATGATCACATTCTGGTAAAGGTCTCTCCCTGGTTCATAACCAGTGCCTTCTTGCTGTGTCTTCGCAAGGTAGAAGAGGCTAGGGATCTCTCTGGAGCCTCTTTTATAAGCCACTAATCCCATTCCACCTTCATGACCTAATCACCCCCCCCCCCCCGCCCAAGGCCCCGCCTCCTTATACCATCATCTTTGGGGATTAGGATTTCAACATATGAATTTGGGAGGGACACAGACATTCAGACCATAGCAATCCCTCACTGAAGTAGCTACATTTCTAAGGGAAAAAATAACCTGCAATAAAAGGGTGCAAGTCTCAGCTGTAATCTCTAGAATGAGTTCTGGGAAGCTCCAAATTCTGGGGGACATGTCCAGTCTTCCAGAAGTTTCCTGGACAGTAACTAGTCCTATGGGGAGGAAATCATTAGAGTTGACTGGGATAGCTAGCTAGAGTTGTGGAAACGATGAAAAATTAGAACTGTCAGAGGATTATTTGCAGATCTAGGAGCTAAAGGAACCAGATACAGAGCAAGACAAGGAGGGCATGAGAGCAATAAAAGGCAAGAATGCAGCAGCAGACCGCTCCATAGGGCAGACCTGGGCAGAGGGTAGGGCCTGCGCTGCAGGTCAAATGGGGAAAGAGGACAGAAGAAGAGACTCCACCTTTTACTCCTTCTCTCAGTGTCTCATGGTCTGACCACTGATGTTTCAGTCTAGCATAAAGCAGACGGATCCTTGTGTTAACATCGCTTTCTCCAATGCCTTTTTCTCATTTTCTTAATAATCACCGTATGAGTAAATTACCTTAGTAAAAACTGTCCCAAAAGAACCGCTTTTACACAAGAAGCTTTGTGGAGCATTTGTCCAAGTACATCCCCAACCATATGATTATCCAGACACTAATGAAATCTCACAAACATTTCCCAGGTTGCAAGGGATTAACTGGTCTTTTCTACTACATGTTGAAAATCAGACTACAATTTGCACCTGTTCCACATACAACCCATACTACCAAGACTGACACTGAGTATCAAGGCAAGGAAAGGTCTCCTTGAGATTACATTTGAACTTCACATCAAACTGCCTGCAGACGCTCAAGGAGGAACAGCCTTCCTCAAGCAGAGCACAACAGCAAACCTCTCATTTTATAGTTTTCCCGTGAAAAAGGAAAACTGAAGGCACTTAACTCAAGCCCCGAAGTGCACAGCTAAGGAACACCTGGCACCGTGAATAAATTGCAAAATGTGTCTGTTTTCCTAAAAGAAGAAAAATTTCATTAGATGGTGCACTTCCGAATGTACTGCTGGTAGCGACTGCCTTGCTTAAGACCAACAGTGCTCATTACCAGGCAGTCTGAGAGCCTAAGGGAAGAGACTGAATTGGGTTTTCAAACCATTGACAGTCTCTAGAAAGTCTGCAATGTTTGCTATTTTTAAATTAAGCATCTGGTTGAAAGATCTGTTATTTTATGATTTTTATAACAATTCAAAACTCATGTTTAAATTCATTCTCTCTCCATTAGAATTTCAAGTTAACTTTACTTTTGATCACAATAACTCCATAAGCCCTGGGCTCAGAAAGCAAAAGAAAAAAATTCCCCCTTAGAATATTCATGGGTCAGTTCAGCCCTTACTTTATAAAACTCCTCCTAGGAAGCAAAACAAACCAGTTATATGGTTTTCCTTTCTACAGTCTGTGGCAGTTGAGCATGACTGTGGGTTTACAGTGCCTCCAAAGATTAAAAACAATCCCACATAAAATGTTCAAATCAAAGTCACAAGCAACCTAATGAGCTGTGAATGTAAATGTCCATGCTTTACTAAGTGAGGTCCCATAAAAGAATTATGTGCCCTAAGTAATTACGTGCAGATGCCAGCTCTCAGAAGTTCGGTTTGGGATGTGTCTCAGCAATGGGGTGTATTATGTTTACCCCTTAATGTCAGATCCGATACTAAGAAGAGGCAACTATTTTATAGAGTAGATCACAAGCTGTTCAATGGGTGAAGCTCTTCATATCCCTGGTTCCCAACAGGGTCTTCACCACCCCATTCAGGACTCTTCCACAGAGAAAATAGTTCATCTGGGAATGCAAAGTTTAACCTCAGTGCACAGTTCCCACAGATTTGAACGGCATTGAAAACAGAGACCATCTACTGTTTCAGTATCACACAATGATGATGGGAAATAGTGTTCAAAACAGGAAAATTGTGACATCATCAGAGTCAGCAGCTCCAAACTTCACACTCAACCGCCAGTGATCCCCCATTGGAATCCCCTCTGCTCAACTGCCGATAGCCAGCCCTTTGCCCTCTTCAAGCAAGCAAGAATCTTCTGTCTATAAACTTCCGTGAAAACTCATTTTCCTTAGCGATGTCTCCTGGCACATCTATCTTTGTCAAATCTTTTAACTTTGATAAAATAAGTAATGTTTATCTCAATAAACATAATTTGCATCTCTTTGGCCAGTCTCAGGGAGACATTTGAGAGTAAAGGAGGGGCTTCTTGTTCCTTAGGTCAGTCTGCTCCTCAGCTTGGTCCTAAAGGTTGACAGGCCTTAGACCATTTAGGGACTGGGTGAGAAATTATGTTTGTGTGCCATTTTACAGGGGATTCCCCTACTCTTCCAAGCCTAATGAACTCTAACCTACAAGTACAGAAGACCTATTTCCTGGCTACTATGTCGATCAGACTTACCCAAGTATCACTGACTTTTTGTATGGTTCCTGCCAACGGACTTCCCAAACCCTGTCCATTAAGTCTAATTTCTCCCCACCAGTATCTTTACTCCAAGAATTTCGGACACTTGTTCATCAGAGCAATCACTGAGATATTCCTTTGGTACTGAATTCACATAATTTCTTCATAGCAAGGATTTATATCTGTCCCGTGGATCATGCTTTTGGAAGCTTCAAGTGGTTACTTTAGTTGATACACACACACACACACACACACACACACACACACACACACACACACACACACACACACACACACACACACACACACACACACACACACACACACACACACACACACACACACACACACACACACACACACACACACACACACACACACACCATGCCACTGTTAGCTCATTTTTCTAAAGGGAACTAGGATGTTGCTATTCTTCCTCCCCAGGAGAAGTGAAAAAGGTGTGGGCGATCATTCTAGCTACCTGAGTGGTAAATTAACCCTAGGGACTTTCAAAAATTGGTATTCAAATTCTTAAAACAGCCCTCTTTCTTTCAAAACTGTTTTGGTCACTGACATAGAGCTGACTTGTCCACTCAACAACCTTTAGTATCCCCTCCTTATGACATTCAAATAATGCCCAAATCCTTAAACTTGTAGCCAAGGTGCAATAAAATCTAACTCCTGTCTCATCTACCTCTTCAATATTCCCTTTTCATTTCTCACCCACATGAATCCATTGGTCCAATGACTGATCTATGTCCCACAGTGACATCTTTTCCATCCCTTCATTAAACAAAAATTTATTCCTACTTTTGCTTACATTTGCCTTTCCATCAGAATGCCTTCCCCAAAGCATTCTACCTTCATTCAAAACACAGCCCTACTCTCACTTCCTTTCTGGAGCTTTCTTGAACATACCAACCCACAATGCTCATTCTACTAATTAAATCAGTGTGCAACGTAAAACTAAGAATTAGAAGACAGAAGGCCAAACTCAGCCACGTGCCAGCTATGTGAACCAGGGCAACTCACTTATCTTCTCTAAGCCTAAGTTCTCTTCATCTAAAATAAAGGGCTTAGAACTATCTCAAAGATCCATTCCAGTTGTAATCTCAATAAAATCTTTGAACCACATCAAAAACTTCTAGTTACCCATCCCTGAATAAACTGCCAGATTCTAGCAAACAATAACCCAGGACACCCAACATGCCCCATGAAATATTTGGGACATGCCTATAATAAAAGAATTATTTGTTGTTTATCTTGGTATCTTGTATTTTATCTGGCAATCCTATGCATAAGTCCATGTTCAATAATCACCAATTGGGACTTCCATGGTACTCCAGTGGTTAAGACTCCGTACTTCCAATGCAAGGGGCGCGGGTTCGAGCCCTGGTTGGGGAACTAAGATCCCACATGCTATGCGGCATGGTCGAAGAAAAAAAAATCAATAATTTAAGCTACCTGGAGGTAGGGGTTTGTTTTACCTATGCCCCAGAGTTTCCGACAGCGTGCCATATACGAGTCTGCTCACAAGTGCTTTGTGATAAATGAGCAGCAACTCCCTCAAACTAAAACTGACTCAGTGAGCGAAAGCTCATAAACATTAAGTGCTTTACCCTCTTCTCAATTAATTTTTTTTAAGAAGAGCCTAAACTAAGCTGTTCCTTTCCAACGGACGTAGCCCTACCTGCTGCTGTCTTTCCTTACACAGATGCCCTGTAAACAAGCTTGTAAAGAAGCTCCAAAACCCGTCCACATAAACCCCTTACTGCTTCCCTTTCCCTCCAGCCATATATACACTGAGAGCAAAAGCAGCTTCTTTACTACCTGCGCTCAGTGTGTTTATGAGACTCTGTATATCTGGCACCTGTAAAAGCCTCCCTGTCCCCACTCCCACACTCTTCTCTCCACTTAGTCAAACGCCATGTCCTATTTCTGCTTCCCATAAAAAGAAGCACATCTCTCCTTCTACATGGAAGGAAGAATAACACTGCTTTATTCTGTTGTGAGGGAGACCCTCTTATTTTTTAAAATTAAGTCTTGTAGGGTCCTTGTGAACATTAAATCAAAAGAGGACATCAGCAATATGTTGAGAAGGATGGCAGGTGCTGGGTGGCAAACAGAAGCTGGACCAGAAAGAACCCCACAGTAGGAGCTGGGAGGTGGGAGTTAGGCTTGGCTCTGCCACCGTGTCAGGACCTCAGTTTCCTCTTCTGAGAACAAGAAAGCCCAGCCTGATAACCTCTAAGTCCCCTTCAGCTTTAATGTTCTATGGCTTGAAGTAAGATGTACATGGATGCCGACTGAGGATTTAAACTCGGCTAGAGGAAATGAGATAAAGACACCATTTACAGCAAATTGCTCTGATACATAATGAATGCTGCTTCCTCTACAGTGTAACGGAAAAGTACTGCAGAGTCATCCAAATCATTTTACCTCGGCAACAGCCCTGCGTCAAGGAGCAGAGACTCTAATTGTATATTAATTTTTCTCTTGTTTTGATCCAAGGCTGAGGTGTGGCAATTTAAAAGACACAGACAGAAATAAGAGAAAGAGACTGAGGCAGAAAAGAGAGTAAACTCAGTTACTTGGTTGTAGCCTTGGCTGTTTCCCTTGAATTTTCCATTTCATGGTGTTAACTGGCTTCCTAGACAAGCCAACACCTAAGACTTATTTCAACCTGCCCTGAACCCCAGTATGTAGCTGCCACAGGAAAGCAATCCCAGACCAAGAGGTGAATGTAGTTTGACAAGTGCCAATAGAAGAGTGCTCATCAGGATCCTCTCTAGCCATAGTAAGGAAAAGAATTTTTAAAAAATTAGATGGAGGACATTGCACTGAGTTCAAAAAACAACAGCAAACCATCCATGTGCACATTTAAGGAGAGGACACGTGTAGTCAACATAACTGGATAAATGATGAAAAATCCAACCTACTATCTAAATATCCAGTCTAAACTCAAATGTCTAGATATTTGGGGACATATAGATGTAGCACAAGTTTTTCCACTTTTCACTTGGGTGCTCTGGGAGAAACCACATTAATGGGACAGCACTTGGCAAATCTTACAGGTATTAGAGTTTTCAAATAAGCATTTTATGAAGTGAGAATCAATAGGTCTCACAGCTCTCCAGAGGAGCTGTATGTCATCATCAGCTAAATATCTATTGTTATTGTTTTCTCCACTGAGCATTTGGTAAAATACATTCAATTCTCTTACAGTTATAATGCCATCATTGAATGGCAGACAGGGACCTCTGGGAGCTTACTATCCAACCCATTGCCCCCAGGCAAGTTCACACTTAAGCTATTTGCAAAAACAGTTATGTCAAATCCTAACCTAAAAGATCCCTCAGTAAAGAAACACAAATTCTCAGAAATATCCACATGAAAGTACGGTATGGACTCTAGGGTCATTTGCATGGATAAACTTCTTGGTGAAAAGTGCTCCATATATTCTGGAGTTCCTTTATGGCCAAGGACACCCTAGACTTGCATTTCCAAAAATGTGTTCCATGCATGTTAGTAGGTACCCAGCCCAAGAAGGTTTCTAAGGACAAATAGGTTTAGGAAACATTGGTTTAAGCAAAATCAAATACATTTCTTTTACTACTGGAACTTTTCAGAATCTTTAAAGGGTTGATGTTTCCCTTTTATCACCATAGATTCCCTTTTACTTGCCACACAATTGACAAACTGAAGTGGTTCTAGCCACTAGCCTCCACCACCATTAACACCACCACCACATTCCCCACCCTACCCAGATATCCTACTCAGATTTCAGATCTCACATCAAACACCTCTTCTTCAGGAAAGCCTTCCCTAACCCCTAGAGGAAGAGTTGACAAACTCCTTATAGCCCATGACCCAAATGCAGTCCACTGCCTGGTTTGTGTAGCCCACAAGCTAAGAATACTTTTTACATTTTTAAGTGGTTGAAAAATATCAAGTGAAGAATAATATTTTGTGACATATAAAAATTACATGGGATTCAAATTTCAGTATCCCTAAAATTGTCCTGGGACACAGCCATGCTCATTTGTTTACATGCTGTCTGTGACGGCTTTCAATTGCAACAGCAGAATTTCCTAGCTGGATTAAAGACCATTTGGCCCACAGAACCGAAAAGATTTACTATCTGCCTCCTTACAGAAAAAAAGGTGCCAACCCCTACCCTCGACTATATGCTCTCCTAGCACTTTTCATGTATGAAACTTATCTCATATGAAAATTTCACATATAATTGTCTGATCACTTTATTAATAGCTGTCTCCTCATTAAATGGTGAGCTCCACAAGAGGGGGGACCATGACTTTTTTTTCCACCCTTTTATCCACAGTGGTTAGCACAGAACCCAGCACATAGTAAATGTTAATTATGTGTTGATGAATGAATAAATAAATACATCCTAAAATTGATATTCCACAAAACACATCTTGGGAAACACTATTCTAAGTACATATCCTCCAGCTGGTAGGCAGAGTAAAGAGACACAGACTTTGCTTGCAGAATATTTCAACAAAATGATGTTACGGAAGGGGTCGAAATTAGCAAAACAAAGGCTTTTTTTTTTTTTTTTTGGTCTTTGAGGCTGCTCCACCCTGAAGAATCTGAAGGAACTATATAGCAACACTCATTAGAGACCTGAATGAGTGGAGTCCTTCAGAATCAAGTGAAGAAACATACCCAGAATCTCAAGGGGGTTGGAACTATCCAGGAAAGAGCTCAGCCCCTCAGAGGCAGCTGAGGAATAGAAAGTATATGAGAATAGAAAGTATGTAAGAAGAGAAGACAAAGGAGAGATGAGTGAGATGAGACCCCCAGACACCCTTATGAGGTACAATCTATAAGGACTAAAAGGAAGTCAATGAGAAAAGGAGATGCGTTCCTCTGGACACCATAGGTATTTGTGATTGTCCAATAGTGAAACTGTTCTATGCGGCAGTGGTCTACATTGCAGCCTGTCTAGACATAGCAGTCCTAACGGAAGAGCTATGTAATTTCCTTCACGTTCTAGAAGCTGCCCCCTGACTCCTTTCCTGTTTTGATCCAAATCACTGCTTTTCTCATCAGACACTAGTGATGAAGTTTAATGCATGGACTTAAGCATTACCAAGAGCTTAGAGACATGTGTCAGCAAGACGTTGTTTCCCTGAGTTTCAGACCAGCTGCATTCAATAGTTATCTGCTGGCCTGTCTCCCTGATTATAAATGAGAAGACAGGCCTTCCAAGGAAGTATGGAGTAAAACCACCAGTCCTTTCCTGGTTTCAGAAGAATCAGGCTCTTCTCTATTTCGTCACCAACAAAGAACATTTCTCTTCACTGATTCACTGTTGAACAAAACTGTAGTGAATGACTACTACGTACCCGACACCACTGAGCAGAATCACCCCTGAGCTGGTCGAGCTCACAGTGTAATGAAGAAAGCAGACCATAACCAGATAATCACACAAATCAATTACTATTTCCAAACTCTGATGAGAACTATAAAGGCACCCTGACTGTGTGTAATAGGGCACATGACTTAATTGGGAGGTCAGATATGATATTAGAGCTGAGAGCTAAAGAAATCATTTCTCAAGGACCTGGCAAAAATAAAGTCTTGGGCATGAAACTCTGTGGGATTTTCACCTAGAAATCTTCAGTCATTGACATATGTCAAAGCGACTAAACTGGAAGTGAAGGCAAGCCCTGAAGTAGACTGGCAGCAATGCTCCACGTTGCTAACCCTGAGAACTGGGCTCTCTCACATGATGACATGGCCAGAAGTGATTGGTAGAAACTGTCCCAGTCTTCTTACAAACTTACCTAGGATCATTATGGTCCCCATTTTATAGATGGAAACGTCAAGAAAGAAAGAGGTCAGGTTTCACTAAAGGTTGTAATGAAATTCTTCCTTCTGAAAAGATCAGAGAGATGAGCTATTTGCTCTACAGCCATTTTAGCTGGACCTTGAATCTAGAGGAAATAGATTGGTGGATTAGTTACTTCATCATAAGGTATTAGCAAACAAAGAGGCATTCATTTGGCTTATCTGGAGCTCCCTCTGTGCATAAAGGTCTTCTCTGAGCATTAAGGGAGGAGAAAGTGTACATTTTAAGAGAGCCCTTTCTTTAAAGTCAACAGAATAGGACAGAGGGGAAATTATAAGTAATCAGGGAGGACAGCACTCCCCATTCCAATAAGTCACCAAGAACTAAGGGGTTTATGTGCTCGATGACAGACTGTGACCTCTGAAAGACCAAAAGTAAGTGCAAGCTTTCAGGGAATTTAATCTATTTGAGAAAATACAGCACATACACACAGACACGCGCACATACACACAGACACGCACACACACACAGACACACACACACTGATCAATACGGCCACAGTGTGGATGAGACAGAAATCATAAATACCGTAAGAGAGGACAGAAAGGTACTAGAGTAGTCAGAAAAGGCTCCATGATAGCAGCTAACTTATTGGGTATTTTGTGTGCATGGTCCAATAACCGCTAACCTTTACTAAGCATAAACTCACAGAGATAATGAGGGAGGTGCTGTTTGAAAGACGAAGAAACCAGGGCTTGAGAAGTCAAGTAATTTGGCCTATGTTTCTCAGCAAGTGTGTGGCAGAGCTCAGAGTAGAAGCTGAGATCCATTCTTAACCCATTAAAGACCCTCCATATCTGTAAAACTGAGTCAAAGAGACTAGTGTGCATGGTTTCCATACTCTCAAGAGAGCAAGCCTTCTTCAACTCAAGTATCACTGTAACTATTATCAATAGATATTTTTCAGGGCAAAGCTTGGATTCAGTCTGAACTGATACCATGGCCTATGCTTTTAACTTTCATATTATTCTGTCTTTACAAGGAGCAGAGAGAACAGTTGATACTTCGAGAGGTGTAAGAACAAAGGGAAGACATTCTCTTATGTATTCATTCATTCAACAGATATTCTGTACCTGGAACTGTTCTCAGTGCTGCAGACACATGTATGAACAAGTCTACCGTAGCTCATTTTCTTACAGAGCTTACATTCCGCTGAGGGAGATAGAAAACAAATATAAATAAATATGTAACTAAATTACACAAATAAATGACACCCCAGTGCATGACACATGCTAGATGATGAATAAAGCTGGATAAGGGAATGACAAATGTCAGGGGTAGGGGCATGATCATGCCATTTTAAATAGTGTAGAAATTTAAGCAAAATATAGACAGAAAGCCTCACTAATAAGAGGGGACACCTGCATGGTGTACTAAAGGAAGTAATGAAGTCATGTGGATATCCAGAGGTCACTCCAGGCAGAAGCATTGTCATCTATGGTATTTTAATCCCATTATTCACCTTACTGGGAATCTAAGGATGATCTTTCTCCACGCCTTGAAACTAGGAGAGGTCTTTGGTTGAATGTCCTGGGATGTTCCTTTTGAAGAGATGCATGTCTTTGTGACTCTGCCATAATTGGGTTGTCACTATTCTTTAGACTTGTCAGGAGGAACTCCTTATATGCTCCAGATCTCCAAGGCAGCCTTCAAAATTCTTTTTGCATTCTTCCCCCCAGTCACTTCAGTGTATTTTGGGAGTTCTTCTACATGACCTCCTTATAGAGCAATTTTTTGGCTCAGGGATCCCTTTGAGAAGGTTTTAGAAACTATAGACTCTCTCCCCACACCTCCAAAAACATCATGTGACCTAGAAATTATGCATAATGCTACAGAAGGTAATTCTCTTAAACCTATCCGTGGATGCCTCCCAGGGTCTATGGACTTTAAGTTAAGAACCTCTATTACAGAACTTCTTTTGAGGGTCACTCAGCTACTCTTACTCCCAGAAAGAAAGCCCTGTGCTATCTGCAAAGTCCTCATCATTTATTAAAATGTCTTATGCCACAGGGAATTCCAGGTGGCATAGAGACACAGCAAAATAAATGCTAGCTGACATTCCTTACAGTCACATACTCAGACACCAGGCAACTCAGGAACCATCACAGACTAGAACTAAGAGCCCAGAGGTGGTGACCAGGTTAGGACAGTGGCTTTCATGGTGCAACTCGCTGTCCAGGACAAACTTTTGTTACTGAAACTGTGACTGCTTATGCTATTTATGCTTCTGCGTTCTCCGTAAAATGGAATTACTTGAGGGCAGGGGCTGTGCTTCATTTATCCTTATATCCCAAGTGCCAGCAGATTAAAAGTCACCTCGAATTCGTGAAACACAAAAGGGAACAATTATAGGCTCACATAGCCAATCCAAAGAAATTTACGAGTAGGGATGGACTTAGGAACTATCAGAATCAGGGACTTTAATATTTCCTCTTTCTTCATCTCTCTCTCTTTACACACACGCACACACACACACACACATCTTTGGGGAAGGGTGTTCCTAATTTTTGACTTTTGTTTCTTAGGTCACCTGTCCCTGTGAGGTAAAAATATGGCCACAGACAGCTCTGGGCTTGTATCTTAACAACTTTATATCTAGAGGGAAAAAAGGAGCTTTGCTTCCAGCTCCTGCCTGAAAAATGCCAGGAAAGGATTTTTTTTTTTTAAACCAGTCTAAGTCACATGTCCATTTGCAGCCCAAGCTCTGCAGCCAGGGAGATGTGAGATGGAGTAACATGGTTGGCCAGTTCTCCTATAACACTTGATGGGAAAAGGGAGGAGATTCCTCCTTAAGGTAGGGATACTGTTACTAGAAGAAGGAGGATAATGGATGGATGCTGCACAGATAAAAGCAATAGCTTTTGCAAATAAAAACAATATTAATAAAAGCTAATTATTTCCCACCACGTGCTAGATATTGTGCTTAAGGGTGTTCCGTGAATTACCTCATTCATCATTCTGCAAGTAGTTGCTGACCAGGTAGCATGAGGCCAGATTATGAACAATCTTGAAATCTAGGCAAAGGAATTCAGCAACATATGGTAAGAAGTAGAGAGCCAATAAGGATTTTGAGGGAGAGAGTTACACAACAAAAACAGCATTTAAGGTTGTTAATGCAGTAGTTTTCCATCTCTGTCACCAGCTCCCAGGGGACTGAACAGGTGTTCGGGAGTCAGTGTGCAAAGCCCTGAGTCTTTAAACTCTGGATGGGATCTGACAGCTTTCTTACCAAACACTTTACTTTATGCCCAAGTTCCCTATGAAGAGTCTTCATTTTCCTGGCCATTAATCCCTAGCAAGGAAAGGGACGAACGATAGTGTTGAACTGAGCAGTATTTGGAGAAACATCACCTGTTAATTCCAGGACTCAACTACCAGCTCAGGGGAAAGACAAACATTTCCTCTGGCAGATAACTGCAAGCTTCAAAATAAATGTGAAAGCAGTGAGAACATTCTGTTATTTTCCCTCTTAACAAGGCTTGATGAAAGCAGTCTCTACAGAGGCTGCCTAATTGGGCAGAGACCTCATCTCTGAGCAGCATTGGCAGAAGGAACCAAGGGCCGGGTAGTTCCTTTTGTCTGAAGGCTACCCTTTTTTCCAAAGCCAGGGGAGCTGTTTCACCTGCAGTGCCCGCCCCCCAACACACACACCTCCAGGGCCCTTCAGGGGACACCCATCAAATGGCTGTTCTGAATGTATTATGAACAACTGGCTCCCTACTTTATTTCACTGCACAAGCTCTTTGGTTTTCTAGTTATCCTGCAGGGGAATGCACTGTTTACTTACTACTCCTGAAAATACACAAGGTTTGCTTCCTGCTAATAAAATGCCCTGAGAAACCAGTACCAGTACCAGTACCTGTAGCCCCTCTGGGGTTATGTGAGGAAGGCTCAGAGGCCAGCTGCATCGTCTGCACCCCAAGAGCACTTTTGCAGATGGGGGACTGAGGACTATGGAGCTACATGAACTGTCCTCAGTTCTGGATTCAACCTCAGTCAGGCAACTCACCACCCTCCATTCCCCATAGCAACAAACCCCTCTGATGCCCTCCTCACTGCCTTGAGATAACCCAGGTCCTCCTGAGGCAGCAGGTAGATGGGCCCCAGGCTGAGCGGCTGGAATCTGTCCCCTATGGACAGATACTCCAAGATAAAGATAATGGCAGGGGCAGAGAGGAGCTGAGTCCTGCCCGGATAAAAGATAAAGAGACCACGTATTTCTCATTCTTGAGGGCAAGGAGACCTCCCTGACTACATATGTGCAGAAAGTCTTCTTGATGGTCAAAAGGGAGGGGGCACCACCCCATAACAAGTGTTGTCAACCTTCCCATAGGCCTCTGCGCTGGAATCCATCTTGGCTAAATGATGTGCATGCATATCAGGGAGGGCCCTGGGACAGGTCAGGTGTGGAAAAAGAGTGAGGTTATTGGGCAAAGGTAAACAAAGACCCAGAAGAACTGCCCAATATAAGTGATCTGATCACCTCTCTGGTGTGCTCATTAGGGAGGATACCCACACCCTTTCTCTCTGGGTGTATATCTCTGCCTTGCTTCTGCCTTAACTAAATAAATTCTTTCTCTGTGTGCTCTCCCACAGGTTTTGCTGTGTCTGATAATAAACTTTGTACCTGTTTTTACAGTTTTTGCCTCCTTGAAACATTCTTGCTTTCAAACGGGTCAAGAGCCAGGGGAACATTGCTTCTAGCCTCTAGCCCTTGCTGGTCTAGTGCCTAGGAGTCCTGGTTTTCAACCAGGCTACCCAGGTCCAGTGCCTGGGCAGGGAAATAAAACCTTGCTTCAAGCCACTACTTACTGCTGTCTCCACAAGATCACTCCCAAACCTGACCAGCCACTACATCAACCAGGGACTTGACCACACGAATAAAGGGGATGATAATAATAATGCTGATGTATGTATGGGACATTTTTTGTGCCAGATGCCTTACATAGATTATCTAATTTTATGCCCACAATAACACTATGATTTTCCCTATTTTAGAGATGAGGACCTGAGGCTTAGAGAGTTTAGGAAACTTTACCTAAAGTTAACATAGCTAAGGACTTCCCTGGCGCAGTGGTGAAGACGCTGCACTCCCAATACAGGGGGCCAGCGTTCGATCCCTGGTCAGGGAACTAGATCCCACATGCATGCTGCTACTAAGAGTTCGAGTGCCACAACTAAGGAGCCCATGTGCTGCAACTAAGAAGCTGGTGAGCCGCAACTAAGGAGCCCACCTGCTACAACTAAGACCCGGCACAACCAAATAAATAAATAAATATTAAAAATTTTTTTAAAAATTGGGGCTTCCCTGGTGGCACAGTGGTTGAGAGTCCGTCTGCCGATGCAGGGGACACGAGTTTGTGCCCTGGTCTGGGAATATCCCACATGCCGCAGAGCGGCTGGGCCCGTGAGCCATGGCCGCTGAGCCTGCATGTCCAGACTCCGCAATGGGAGAGGCCACAACAGTGAGAGGCCTGCGTACCGCAAAAAAAAAAAAAATTGTTTTAAAAAGTTAACATAGCTAATAAGGAGCAGAGCTACTGTCTCTCTGATGGAAGGGAGGATAGTGCACTCTCTCAACCCCTCCACTACACTGCTGCCCAGGGAGGGAAATTCGTCATCAGGGGGGCTCCACTGTTCCTTCCATCAGTTGATCATTGTTTCCTGAGAGACATCATGATGCAAGCACTGTGCTAAAACAACATTTTTCATGCTCCCTGCTGTTCAAAAAATTCTAATCCAGCTAGGAGACCAGATGTACACACTTGACAATTTAATAAAAATACACCAAATCACAATATAGAAGAGGTCGTCAAACACTAGAACAGGCGTGAGTTCTTACCTTGGGATTCATATGAACACAAGGACAAACTTCCTCATTTGGTCCATGAACATATCAACCCAGTCATGATGGACATACCTGAATACACAGGGTGAGGAGGCAGGAGTCCTTTATGTATTATGCCTATGCCCTTGTGTCCACAGAATTGGATTCTAGGCAACTGAAATGTGGTGCTATGGGAAGTACCTAAGCCTATAGGAGTCAAGGCAGCTGGCTCTCTCATAAATGAACCCTGGGGATTGAACCCCAGTTTCCTTCTCTATAAAATGCAGGCCTTGGGGTCTGTTTTAGTCTAGGTTCTACCAAAGAAACAGAACCCGTAGGAGATAGTATTAAGAGATCCATTGCAAGGAGTTGATTTATAACAATGTGGGGGCTGGCTAGCAAGTCTGAACTCTATAGGGAAGGCCATCAGGAAAGGCAAGCTGGAACTCTCAGGCACAGGCTGAAGCTGCAGCCCATGGGTGGAATTTCTTCCTCCAGGAAATCTCAGTTTTGCCCTTAAGGCCTTTCAACTGATTGAATCAAGCCCACACAAATTATAAAGCCAAATTATTTCAAGCCAACTGATTATGAACATTAATCATATCTACAAAATACCTTCACAGCAACCCCTAGGTTGGTGTTTGCTTGAGTAACTGAGGACTGTAGCCTTGCCAAGTTGACACATAAGACTGACCATCACAGAACACAGTCTCTCTGTTTCTTTGCAGCTTTCCCAATGTGCAGATCTAATAGTAACTATCCTGAGCAACAACGTATCATCTTAAGGCCTATATCCAGGCACAGATATACCAAAAGAAGCTCCTCTGAGTTGTTGGCTCAGAGGTTACTAGGTTATAAGGATGCTGGCCTAAAAGACAAGATGCAAAGATGTGGATCTGGCTACAGCCAGGGCCTCCCTCACTGCCAATCAAGAAAGATTGAGAGGAAACGCGGCTAAACTGGAGCTTTTCTTCCAAAACGCCACTGGCGAACTGTCTGTCTTCCATGACTAAACATTAAGCAAGTACTTTTTTCTTTTTTTTTTTTTTGCGGTACGCAGGCCTCTCGCTGCTGTGGCCTCTCCCGTTGCGGAGCACAGGCTCCGGATGCGCAGGCTCAGCGGCCATGGCTCACGGGCCCAACCACTCCGCGGCATGTGGGATCCTCCTTGACCGGGGCACGAACCCATGTCCCCTGCATCGGCAGGCGGACTCTCAACCACTGCGCCACCAGGAAAGCCCTAAGCAAATACTTTTAATGAGCCAGTCATTTGCTTGAGAAAATCTGGGAGAAAAAAATAATATTAGTGCAGAGACCATTGTGATTCATGGCATTTATCCACGACTTAGAATCACAGAATTTCAAGCTAGAAAGGATCTTAGAGATAACCCTGTCCTACCCACTCGTGTTACAGATGATGGGACTGAGAAGCAGAGAGATTCACGAATTGCAATATCAAGAAGCCACTGAGTGTCATAGCCAGAACAAAGGGTCCCAATGCCCAGCCAAAGCTCTTTCCACAACATCTCCCTCCAGCAAGCCAAGGAAATGTACACAGACCTAAAACGCAAGCCTTCTATGTCCTCAGCAAAGCCTGCTGTGGAGCTCTTTACCGCTGGCGTATCTGACAGACATCAGTAACTACAAAAGGGTACATTGTTAGCACAAGATGACAAATTCTAAAATTGGCTTGTTTTTACAACTGTCACTTTTTAAGTGGTGAACGACCTTTCTCTGGTTCTTTAGAAACCTCTGGATTTCAGCCAGCTCAACATCCCCACACTTGCTCCCACAATCACTAGTTATGAAAATGTCATTATTCTATTTTGAAGAGGCTAGAGCAGTTATGCTGCTTTTGTAATAACTATGTTTTCTGAAACAGAGGGGAAAAGTCATGAAAACCAAAGGTAGAAAAGCTTGCATGGATCAAACATGCTCTCATTGTGCACCAGGGAAAACAAAACAGAAAATACAATGTCAAACCTTATGTCAAAGATGGCATCCCCCTAGCTCTGTGGCTTTATTTTGATCCAGGACTGAGAGAAATATCTTGTTACCCATTTTCAAATAGTGCATCCAACAGCCCTTCACCTGATGAACCACCTAATCTAAGGGACAGAAACAGTTTCCCCTATCCAACACCCAGCTCCAAATTCTCTTCCCTGAACCCTATTAGTTAGGAATCTTTGGTAGCAAGAAACAGAAGTCTGTGGTGAGATTAAGCAAACAAGGAGACAATATGCAGGGTTTAAATTTCAAACATCCTAAATAAGGTGACCATATATTAATCTCTGTGACAATTTTGCCCTAAAGACAAACCAGTTATGAAAGGTATTTTATTTTTCCCCAGGAAATGACCCTGGGAAGAGAGAGAGAGAGAGAGACAGAGACAGAGACAGAGACAGAGACAGACAGAGACAGAGAGAGAGACAGAGAGAGAAAGAGAAAGGAGAAGGAAAGGATTTCTTTTCCCCTGTTCTTGGCTTATGTAAAGGTAAAGAGAAAATGTGGCCAGTCCAAGTAGCTTCAAAGCAACAAAAAGCCTCTTTGGCCAGGCACACTCCTTTGTAAGGAGTATGGCTCCTTTGCTAATGAGGCTCACTGATGACAAAGATAATCGGCAACTGTTGCAAACTGCCATCTGCTATCGGTAACAAGAACTGCTGCTCTAGTTGCACCTCTTGGCACCAAGTGGCCCAGCTTTGACTATCAATGGCGTATTTAACAGAGGTAGAAGCAAGGTAACCATCTTGCCACAGATGAGGAACGATCAGTTTTTCTTTTTCATTACCTAATGCTTGTAGAGTCTCTTTTATTTAAACGTTGGCACAGCCTATCCTCTAGGTAGTAAGTCAATTGTCTTGAGACGACGCACTAAGTGAGTGAAGAAACTGAGGCAGCCACAGGAATAATAATATTCCTGTGTTGGGGGCCATTTTCAACCCATAGGCTGTGATGCCTCCCAGCAGATCCCAGTGGGGAGGCATATAGAGCAGCAGCTCAGTGCACGACATCTGGTGTCTACAGCCATACTACCTGTACTACCTGAGTTTGTGGCCAGCTCCATAACTCAATCAGGTGTGCGGCTTGTGCAAAAAACTTGACCTATGGACTCCCTGTTCTTCTTATCTGTGAAATAGGAGTAATAAGGGAACCCATCTCAGAGAGCTCTTGTGAAATTTAAATAAGATAAAGAATGCATTTGTTTATTTTTGTTTTTATTTCCATTTCTCTAGGAGGTGGGTCAAAAAGGATCTTGCTGTGATTTATGTCATAGAGTGTTCTGCCTATGTTTTCCTCTAAGAATTTGATAGTTTCTGGCCTTACATTTAGGCCTTTAATCCACTTTGAGCTTATTTTTGTGTATGGTGTTAGGGAGTGATCTAATCTCATACTTTTACATGTACCTGTCATACAGAGTGAAAGAGTCAGAAAGAGAAAGACAAATACCATATGCTTACACATATATATGGAATTTAAGGAAAAAAATGTCATGAAGAACATAGGGGTAAGACGGGAATAAAGACGCAAACCTACTAGAGAATGGACTTGAGGATATGGGGAGGGGGAAGGGTAAGCTGTGACAAAGTGAGAGAGTGGCATGGACATATATACACTACCAAACGTAAGGTAGATAGCTAGTGGGAAGCAGTCACATAGCACAGGGCGATCAGCTCGGTGCTTTGTGACCACCGAGAGGGGTGGGATAGGGAAGGTAGGAGGGAGACGCAAGAGGGAAGAGATATGAGAACATATGTATATGTATAACTGATTCACTTTGTTATAAAGCAGAAACTAACACACCATTGTAAAGCAATTATACTCCAATAAAGATGTAAAAAAAAAGATAAAGAATGCAAAGCGCACAGTAAACAATAAATATTAACGATTACTCTGGGTCAGAGCTCCCTAACATTCTTCATATCATAACAGACATTTTGAAAAAAAGTTAATTATTTGTATGGTGAATTGGGAAAAGACTAGGCTGCCCATAGCCAAAAAGGGAGTCCCCCAGGGACTGAAGGGCTCTATATGCACCACATCTGCAACCCACTGACTACTGGCCAGCTGAGAAACTCTCCTCTCCACAACGGATGTTTACTTTGTTTTACAGGCAACAGGTCTCTCAAGACACTATCTCAGTCCCCAACTTAAATGCTCTACATTTGCATCCAACACTGTTTTCTCTTCCTCTTAGGCAGTTACATGCCATTATGTTTTTGACTAATATAAATAGAAATCTTCTTTACATTGTTCACCCAACATAGCATGTCCAGGCATGGAGTCATCACAAAGTCTTATGGTTAGAATGAGGAAGATGAGGAACAATTCTGAAGTTAAGGACTTCTATCTCAAACTCCCCCTTACCATTTTTTTTTTTTTTTTGGCTGCTTTGGGTCTTCATTGCTACGCACGCACTGTCTTCAGTTGCGGCGAGCGAGGGCTACTCTTTGCTGTGGTGCACAGGCTTCTCATTGCAGTGGCTTCTCTTGTTGTGGAGCACGGGATCTGGGCATGCGGGCTCAGTAGTTGTGACTCATGGGCTCTAGAGCACAGGCACAGGAGTTGTGGGGCACGGGCTTAGTTGCTCCGCGGATGTGGGATCTTCCCGGGTCAGGGCTCAAACCCCTGTCCCCTGCAATGGCAGGCAGATTCTTAAGCACTGTGCCACCAGGGAAGTCCCTTCCTACCATTTTTAAGTATATCAAACTGGCCAAGGGGGAGGCTGAACCCAGGAGGACCTGAGGATCAAGTTCACCCATCAAAACTCCAACCTGTCTTCATTCTGCACAGGCACTGCATCATCTCTCTTCAGACTGGCTTTCTTATCTCATCAGTCACTTGGCAAACATGGCTGCCTTTCTACCTTCAAGTTCACAAAATAAAGTTGCAACTCTCTCTTGATTCCAGTTCCAAATTTCTAGAGAGAGATTCTTTTTTTTTTTAACATCTTTATTAGAGTATAATTGCTTTACAATGGTGTGTCAGTTTCTGCTTTATAACAAAGTGAATCAGTTATACATCTCTCTTCCCTCTTGCATCTCTCTCCCTCCCACCCTCCCTATCCCATCCCTCTAGGTGGTCACAAAGCACGGAGCTGATCTCCCTGTGCTATGCGGCTGCTTCCCACTAGCTATCTATTTTACGTTTGGTAGTGTATATATGTCCATGCCACTCTCTCACTTTGTCCCAGCTTACCCTTCCCCCTCCCCGTGTCCTCAACTCCATTCTCTAGTAGGTCTGCATCTTTATTCCCATCTTGCCCCTAGGTTCCTCTGACTGTTTTTTTCTTCTTTTTTTAGATTCCATATATGTGTTAGCAAACGGTATTTGTTTTTCTCTTTCTGACTTACTTCACTCTGTATGACAGTCTCTAGGTCCATCTACCTCACTACAAATAACTGAGTTTCATTCCTTTTGATGGCTGAACAATATTCCATTGTATGTATGTGCCATATCTTCTTTATCCATTCATCTGTTGATGGACACTTAGGTTGCTTCCATGTCCTGGCTATTGTAAAAAGAGCTTCAATGAACATTTTGGTACATGACTCTTTTTGAATTATGGTTTTCTCAGGGTATATGCCCAGTAGTGGGATTGCTGGGTCATATGGTAGTTCTATTTGTAGTTTTTTAAGGAAACTCCATACTGTTCTCCATAGTGGCTGTAACAATTTACACTCCCACCAACAGTGCAAGAGGGTTCCCTTTTCTCCACACACTCTCCAGCATTTATTGTTTGTAGATTTTTTGATGATGGCCATTCTGGCCGGTGTGAGATGATATCTCATTGTAGTTTTGATTTGCATTTCTCTAATGATTAATGATGTTGAACATTCTTTCATGTGTTTGTTGGCAATCTGTACATCTTCTTTGGAGAAATGTCTATTTAGGTCTTCTGCCCATTTTTGGAATGGGATGATCATCTCAATAGATGCAGAGAAAGTTTTTGACAAAATTCAACACCGATTTATGATAAAAACCCTCCTGAAAAAAAAAAAAAGACCTCCAGAAAGTAGGCATAGTGGGAACTTTCCTCAACATAATAAAGGCCATATATGACAAACCCACAGCCAACATCGTCCTCAATGGTGAAAAACTGAAACCATTTCCACTAAGATCAGGAAAAAGAGAAGGTTGCCCACTCTCACCACTATTATTCAACATAGTTTTGGAAGTTTTAGCCATAGCCATCAGAGAAGAAAAAGAAATAAAAGGAATCCAAATTGGAAGAGAAGAGGTAAAACAGTCACTGTTTGCAGATGACATGATACTATACATAGAGAATCCTAAACATGCTACCAGAAAACTACTAGCGCTAATCAATGAATTTGGTAAAGTAGCAGGATACAAAATTAATGCACAGAAATCTCTGGCATTCCTATACACTTATGATGAAAAATCTGAAAGTGAAATTAAGAAAACACTCCCATATACCATTGCAAGAAAAAGAATAAAATATCTAGGAATAAAGCTACCTAAGGAAACAAAAGACCTGTATGCAGAAAATTATAAGACACTGATGAAAGAAATTAAAGATGATACAAATAGATGGAGAGATATACCATGTTCTTGGATTGGAAGAATCAACATTGTGAAAATGACTCTACTACCCAAAGCAATCTACAGATTCAATGCAATCCCTATCAAACTACCAATGGCATTTTTCACAGAACTAGAACAAAAAATTTCACAATTTGTATGGAAACACAAAAGACCCCAAATAGCCAAAGCAATCTTGAGAAAGAAAAATGGAGCTGGAGGAATCAGGCTCCCTGACTTCAGACTATACTACAAAGCTACAGTAATCAAGACAGTATGGTACTGGCACAGAAACAGAAATACAGATCAATGGAACAGGATAGAAAGCCCACAGATAAACCCACACACATATGGTCACCTTATCTTTGATAAAGGAAGCAAGAATATACAAGGGAGAAAAGACAGCCTCTTCAATAAGTGGTGCTGGGAAAACTGCAGAGCTACATGTAAAAGAATGAAATTAGAACACTCCCTAACACCATACACAAAAATAAACCCAAAATGCATTATAGACCTAAATGTAAGGCCAGACACCATCAAACTCTTAGAGGAAACCATAGGCAGAACACTCTGTGACATAAATCACAGCAAGATCCTTTTTGACCCACCTCCTAGAGAAATGGAAATAAAAACAAAAATAAATAAATGGGACCTAAGGAAACTTAAAAGCTTTTGCACAGCAAAGGAAACCATAAACAAAACGAAAAGACAACCCTCAGAATGGCAGAAAATATTTGCAAATGAAGCAACTGACAAAGGATTAATCTCCAAAACATACAAGCAACTCATGCAGCTCAATATCAAAAAAAACAAACAACCCAATCCAAAAATGGAGAGAGATTCTGATTGAACCAGCTGGACTCAGTTGCCCACCTGGTGTAACCAGCATACAAGGGAGCAGGCAAGCTCAATACAGCTTGGCAGCCAGGCCCATTCCCAGGACACAGTGCAGACTTTTGGGGAAAAGGTCATTTCACAGAGAAAGAGAAGGTCATACACGCAATGGCCAAGTCCATTACTTTGTCCATTATGTTGACCGTCCTGTCATCAGACCTGAAATTCCCACCACAAGTCATTCCTTTAATACTCTAAAGTTCCTTGTTAAAAGTATATTGGTTTTTTCTAGCAGCATAATATTCTAAGATATTTTCAGTCATTCTTGACATGGAATAATAGGAATGTTTTGTCCGAGGTCGGGGACCTGAATGTTTATGGAGTCAAAGGCAATGTATAGGGAGCAGTTCTGAAGTGCAGAGCCTCCTGGGAAGTTGGGAAGCTCTCTGGACACATGTAGGGAAGCTGGGAGTAGAAAATAAAAAGAAGAGGGAGGGAGGTGACAATGAGAAAGGAACTATGAAAATGATCACGTAAACCTCTCTGATAAATTTGTCCACACCAGGGCTGTTCAAGGGTCATGGGACTAAAAGGTGTCTTAAAACTAGCATTCACTAGGGACCCCAGTTCTCTCCAAGAAACTGGCTGAAGTGACAAGTCATAGCACGGTAGAGGGTAAAATTGTTCTGTCCTGAACGGTGGTGAATTTAGCTACAGGATCATAATTTCCAAATGAAAAACTAGAACACATAGTCTGACAAAGAATTTTTGTGCCATTTGAGCATGAACGAGACAGTCTGAAGTATGTACTTTGGACACAAATATTCCAAATACTCAAATATTGTAAGTTACTAGGTATTTCAATGGTACATGGGAAAATGAACAAATTTGATATGTGCAGAAGATAGAGTCAGTTTAAGAGCTGGAAAGGAAATATTGAATCTGTTCCCAGTTTCAAGGAACAATATAACAAACAGTAATACATTAAGCCAGAAAATTTTTTCAAGGGACTGATTGAGGTTATGGTCTATGGAACTGGAATTCACCTCACACTGTTAGTCAATGAGCCAATATTAATTAAGAGGTTATAGAGTGTTTTACTGTGGGTTTTTTCTTTCCACTGCAATCAGACAATATTAATTTGACTTATGTTGAATTAAATGAGTTGCTTTCAAGGTCTCCTGAATTTCTAACATCTTTCAACACTATATGAAGCAAGATCCATCTCCCAACAACCCCCTTGAAAAAAAAAAAAACCACAAAAACTGTCATTTCACACCCACCCCCTTGAAAAACACTCACTTAACCTTTGCATTGAACTCATGGTACTCACTTTATCAGTTAAGATTTGGATGCAAGTAACATAAAATAATTTCAGTTTATTTAAGGTGGAAACAGGAAGGTAATAAGAGGCCACTGTGCTGTGTCAAAGAAGCCAATGACAGGTGCTTCAGTCCACTACTACAAACCAGAAAGCTGAAGGGAATTAAGTGTCTCTCACTTTGTCTTGCATCATTCTTCTCTTTCTGCAAATAGATTTTCCCTACAACAGGTAGAAGATGGCCACTCCACAGCTCTTATGGTTACACTCAAAAGATCTGCTCATACTGAACTAAAATATCTTAGTCTTACTTCCAAATTTCTAGGAGAGGGAACCTGATTAACCTGTCTTGACCCAACTCTGGTTCAGTCACCTGTGGCCATCTCCCAATTTTTCCTACCTACACAGCAATCTTATCTCCTGTTTATATTTTGGGTTGTAAGTTCCTTTGGTCTCCTTTTTCCATCTAGCTGACCACTCTACTTTCTATCTTTCAGAAATATCTCACAGATGCCTGTTCCACTGATAGCATTCTTCTTTGTTATCCATTGTTCTTACGGAAGTATCCCCTTTATATCAATTCAAAGGAATTCTGTTAAGAGAAAGTGAACTTGGGTAACCTGCCTGCCATCTAAACACAATCACCCTATTTTTCCTAGCTATTTCTTCTTCCCCTTCTTTGTAACCCTTCTTTTAATCTAACACTATATCAAAGCATAACTTCAAGCATGTCACTTCCCAGATCAAGTCTTCAAAGACTTCCAACGGCTGAGAGTACAAATTCCTTATCCTAATGTTTAAGACCATTCATGATTTGACCCAAATGACTCTTACTGGAAAACTGACCATTTGCCCTATTGAACCTAATTCTCCCTTCTAGACGAAGTCCCCATTTGCTACTCTTCCCCAAGTAGCCACCACATTCAAGCTTTGCTGCTTCTATAACTTTGCTTGTCTCCTCTCTGCCTTATTGCTCATGCCAATTCTAAGCCCAATGATCATATAATCCTACTGACTATAACATTCTGGAAAAAAACTGACATCCTCTTGAAGCCTTCTTACCCACTCAGGTCAATGTCATATCTCCTTTCTGATAAACCCATATCTCTGAACAAATCTTTCTTTTGACATTTATCTCCTCATACCTTTTCTTTGCTGGCTGATTAACACATTATCTCTCTCATTAAATTGTAAGCAAATGATAGGGCATTTCTTATTCATCTTTTGCATCCCCTATAGCACTTACACATTATATTGTACATGGTATATACCCAAATAGAATTCAAGAAAGATGGAAGAAGGAAATTAAGCCTTTGTTTAGACTTAATCCCTTTCTTTCTTACATTCTGTCATTACTTCTACTATACTGCATTACCAAATAACTTTATTATAAGCTGGACTTCACTAAGCTTCTCTTACATATTTGGAATCCTTATTTTAACCTTGATAAAACCAAGATCCAAGTGTTTGACTCCTAGAATAGTTGCCTATCCAAAGAAGCATAATTCAGCAACCAAAAATAATTTCAACCTCAAATCCTTGATTGCATTTCTCATAAAGCACAAAAGGGACTCAAATATGTAGTCCACAGCACCATAAAAAAATATTAAAATTCCTTTGCAGCTACTCCACAGCATCTCTGCTATAATCCCCACATCCTCTTCAAGCTCTTTCACTGCTCAGTTCAATACTGCTTTGCTTCCCTATCTTCCTCTATCCTGAGCCAGAGGTGGGTCAAGAGGGGTTAATCAGATTCCCTCTCCTAGAAATATGGAAGACTAAGATATATTAGTTCAATATGAGCAGATCTTTTGAATGTAAACACATTCCACCTGTCACAGGAGAAGTCTATTTGACAAAAGAGAACTCTCCTCCAGTAAGAAAGAACCCTTCCTCAGAAGGTGAGAAAGACGTGAGCAGGGGAATGGATTGACAATTACAAAATTCTCCTAGCCAAGGTAGCATGAAATGTTGTAACAGCATAAATCTAACATTTAAATAAGACAGCTGTCTAAACGTCTCCCTTATACGTCCTCTTCATCTTTTACCTTTTAGGAAGAACTTTAAAATACATAAATAAAATAAGTAGAGAATATCAAAACATGTAAACAAGCACCGAATTTCACAGCTCGTAGGTGTTTCAATGCAGACTGATGGAGATAGGAAAAACACCTTAAAAGAGACAGAAAAGCTGATGGGTTTTAAATATTTTAAAATTTTTATATAAATTAAAAGACCAGGAAGCATTTCAAGTGAGTTCAGCTGGTTCACCTGAAAAGTTCTCCACAGGAAAGCCTGGCTTTTGTTTTTGAGTATCCCAGAGTGTCTGACTGCCTTTGTCCAGAAGCTCTGGCATTACAGACAAAAGCCTGAGATGCTATGATAAATGGCAGGGGACTGAGGTAGCCACATTCCTCCTATCCCCATGCCAGCCCTCCCCTTCCACTGTGGACTCTTCACTGCAAGAAGCCAGCCTCTCAGTCCTTGTCTGCCCTTACACAATTGACCTTTTTCAGCTCATCCAGTTGTCTAATGCACATGCTTTTTGTTTTTTTGTTTTTTTGTGGTACACGGGCCTCTCACTGTTGTGGCCTCTCCTGTTGCGGAGCACAGGTTCCAGACGCACAGGCTCAGTGGCCATGGCTCACGGGCCCAGTCGCTCCGCGGCATGTGGGATCCGCCCAGACCGGGGCACAAACCCGTGTCCCCTGCATCAGCAGGCGGACTCTCAACCACTGCGCCACCAGGGAAGCCCTTTGTTTTTATTTTCATTTGAAGTATTCCCCCTAAATCCTTTTCATTCTGACACTTTTTTACTTTTAGCATGTTAGTTATTTCCTGCGCTTAATTTTTAATCTCATCTACTTTGGTACTTTTAACTTTTCATCCTATCCCCTATATCTTAATCTTTTATCTCTTTTACTTTCATGATTTTAACCTTTTATCTCGTTGGTGTATGGCCTTTCCTCATTTATTTTAAATCTCATCCACTTTATCTTTTTATTATTTTTTTAATGTTTAACATTTCATCTTTATTCGGAGTTTCATTCTTTTGTATTTTTAACTTCTATTTCCTCTATCTTAATTTTCTTTTTTCCCTGATCTTACTCTCAATTTTTAAAGTATGTCTTCTAAATATCTACACTTCTTCATAAAATAATAAAAGTTCCCTTTTCTTCCTCTTCTACCTTTCTATATTTTAAATATTTATTTTCACAATGACTTGTAAGAGGTAAAGCCAAAGTGCTGTTGTCACACAAGGGAAGATCAGAGACTTTCTACTTACTCTTCAACTCCAGACACCCCTCCCAACCTGCTCCCCACCCCATTACCACCCCGTGGACCCCCTAGTCCTATCTACAATGAGTCTCAGAAAATCTCACCTAGAGAAATAGAAAAACCTATGAGGTAACACTTCTTAGGGCTCTAATTTCTACCCAGTCAGTTCACTTAACTGTCCAGAACTATATAGATTCTTGCCCCTTGATCTATCTGGGTTATATATGAGGCTCTGTAATTATTGCTGTTGTTGTTCGGTGGGGGTAGGGGAGGGACATTTTTTTGTCTTTTTTTAAATTCATGAAGACGTACAGAGAGGTAGAATAGAGGTATACACAGAAAATGATGGGCAGAAAGAGTGAACGGGGCAAGAAACTAGGAGAGGATAAAAAAGCTTTATTAGATTTGGGGCAAAACATGTCAAGAGTACGCCATAACTGAGTAGATAATGGTAAGCGAGAACCTCCCTTGGAAGAACACACAGTGCAATGCCCTGAACTGCTTCGGTGAAGCCCGGGGCCTCCAAGCTGTGAAGCCTCCTGACCAACCAATAAGCTCAGGGTAAGACCCATTGGGAGGACTGGCCGAAGGCTAGCCTCAAATGAGTTATCCCCATGTTGGCCCATCTCTTATCTTAGCAAGGGCATCCAAAGAGCCTCTCAGTGCACCTCCCAGGCTTCCACTTCTTCACTATGCTTATTAAGAAAAAGTTGGTCTTACTTGACATTTTCACAAATAGGGATATTTTGTAGAAAGGGACTGTTGTTAATTTGCTAGGACCTGTATAGGGAAAACAGGTCACCCAGAATATCAAAATCTATGAGAAAAGTGAGGCCCAATTCCTCCCAGATCATGGGACTAGTGTCTTCCTCTAGAGCAAATGTTGGGGCATAAGGATATGTCTGCCATTAGACTTCAGGGATCTTTTCTCTGTTTCCTCAAGGAAGAACAGGATGCAATTCTAAAAATTATTTAACTCAGTATTTAAGTCTTAATAATAATGGCAATATTCTTGATTTCATGTATTTCTTTTCTATCAGAATTCCTGCCTTATACCCGCCACTGAAGGGGAATTTTCCCGTCGATGGGCCCTATCTCACTGATGCACAACCTGATTGATTATAATTTCTAACCTGCCTCATGCATTCACAGCCCCAGCCCTTTCCTGAGAAACTGGATCCTCTGACCACACTTGCCAACTGCTTGACGCCATTCTCCATAGCCCTTGAAAATACTTGATTGGCTGCTTCCTTAGTAAAAAGTCTCAGTTCAGAAAACAAATAGACAACCTATTTCCAGAACCTGTTTATGTATATTCTGCCTTGGCCAAGATGATCTTGGCTTGCCAGAGAAGCAACTTTCAGAGGTAGCATTCAGCACATGCAAAAGATGTATTTCCTTACATCTGGAGTATGTTCTGTAATAACTAAAATTCACTTCCTGATCTATTGGAATCACAAGAATAGAAACACTGATGTGTTGACATTTTAGATGTTTTAATACTATTCTCCAGGGCTTCCCTGGTGGTCCAGGGGTTAAGACTCTGTGCTTCCAATGCAGGAGGCGCGGGTCTGATCCCTGGCCAGGGAACTAAGATCCCATGTACTGCATTGCCAAACAAACAAACAAATACTATTTCCCTACAAAATCTCTGGATTTCAAAACATTTATCTCCCCCATTTACTGCTTTGCAAGTTTTATCTTTCCAATTAAAGGGGGAAATATTTAACAAAGTACAAGTGCAGGTGATTTGTTGAGTCCACTAATTCAAAGGATCCTAAATTTGTCTTTTCAGCCTGAATTTGGTTTCCTGTCTTGAGGTTCACTATGAGATCTGGTATTTCTTTGATTAACTTTCTGATATTTACTTGACTTGACCCATTTGGGGGGATAAAGAATATCAATACTTTCAGGAAGTCCAATGAAACCCTACCAGAAGCATCAGAAAATAGGTAGGTTTCCTTTAGACTTTATTTTAAAGATAGACATATCAACCTAAATGGAAAACTCCTCACCAATGGTGGCATATGGGTGAAAATTCACCCATCTCTACCCTAGAAGTAAGCATCACAGATGTATCAGAGTCAGTTCTCTCTTTCTATTACCACCTTTACGAATGATGCTATAACCTGAGTGTCAGTTCTTAACGTAAATATCTAGAAGCCATTTGCGTTTTGGCAGCAAATATGCAGGGACCTGTACACAGCTGCCTTTATGTACTTTTTCCATTGTGATCATTTTTTTCTTCTCTATTCCATTTTTTACCTCTGTGTTTATTATTTAATTTTATCTTGTATTATTTATGAAAAAGACAAGTCTTATCCAGAACAAGGTAGATAGTGAATAAATAGGGAAACATTCTTTAAAAGTTACGGAAGTATCCTTAGTTGTGGTGTGTGAACACTAAGGAATCAGTAAATACTCTTGAACATGGGAGTTACAGTAGTTATGTGGTTGAAGTAGACCTTGCCATATAGTCAATTCATATGGCTGAGATAGACTGATTATAGGAATACCAGTTATGAAGTGACTGTAGTCCCGTAAATAGTGGGTGATGAACAAATGAAGAATAAGGAAGAACTGAAAGAGACCACACCAAGGAAGAATCTACCATGCTTGGTGACAATACATTAGGTATACAGAAAACTGGATTATATGAGCTATCACAACTTGGTCAGTATATTTAACCCCTTAAAACCTGTTATTTCTTCACCTGCAGAATGGGAGCAACAATAGTCACTTCATAGGGTTTTCCTGAGGATTAAATCAGATAATATATGTAAGCTGCTTAGCATAGTGGTTTTCATGTAGTAAATGTTAAATAAATGTTAATTATTATTTGAATATAGATAAAGGGAAAGTAATGAGTGAAGGATAGCTTCTAGGATTTGAGCCAGGGTGACTGAGGAAATGGTGGTATCACTGACAAAATTAGTTACTCTGGGAAAGAGAAAATCAGTATCATATTGAGATATAGTTAACATATCCCTAGACGCTATGGGCATAAATTTTAAAATAAAATAAAAGGGAGACATTTCATAATACCTCCTGTGTCATAACCATTTCCAACCATTTCCCGCAGGATCTCCACCCATTTCATCTGAACATCACTCTTAGACATGCTTCCCATTTGCCTTGATTTAAAAGTTACATAAAGTCCATTTCCATTGGCATCAGCCCACTTAGCTGCATCTGCCCTATTTATTTACACGCTGCTTACTTCCCTTCCCAGGTTATTAATGAAAATGTTAACTAAACCCATCCCCTATGGCTTAACACCAGACACCTTTTCCCAAAAGGGGGTATGAGTAATTTATCATGGACCTTTTATTTTTCTCCTCTCAAGTCAGTTTCTAGAATCACAATTGGCTTTTTAAACAAAACAATTGGAACTAATTCACAGAGTACATTATAATCACATCTGCCGCATCTATAAATGGCAATTGATATGCAGTAGCTGTAAAGCCCCAAATTAGAAAGACCAAGAAGGCATAAGATGGTTAAAAAGGAAGTTACGGGGGAAAGTCTGGAATATTCTATACCTTTCAAATGGTGGAATAATGTCTGAATCATTCACTTAATCCCCAAACAAACCAATTAAAGTTTTTACCTCATGACATATTGTAGGTCTGTATTTTCACATATTGAATATCTTATTTCCTTTGTTTTTAGTTTCATGACGTTTTTTGTTAAACGTTTTTATTGTTCTTACTTCCAATAGTTTGCGCAAGTTAAAGATATTTGCTTAAACTAGAAATCATATATATATACACTACTATGACATATATACACTACTATGTATAAAATAGATAACTAATGAGAACCTACCCTATAGCACAGGGAACTCTACTCAGTGCTCTGTGGTGACCTGACTCGGAAGGAAATACAAAAGAGAGGGGATATATGTATACGTATAGCTGGTTCACTTCGCTGTACAGCAGAAACTAACACAACATTGTAAAGCAACTACACTCCAATAAAAATTAATTAAAAAATATATAGAAATCATCAAGTAACATCCAGGATTTGTGGATCAAGGTACACTCTCCTCTAAAGAGAGTATATACAACCACAGAGGCGTTTCCCAACCTGGGGAGGAAGAGCTGTCACACTCATAAAATATCGTAAGGGGAAAAAGATGTTTACAAAGAAAATGCACAGCGTCCACTTACAAGCTCACATTTTATTAGCTCTCACCTGCTCCTAGGGATAGTTGTGGCCCCACAATTTAACTTGAATAGCTAAGGTGAGAATAAATGGCCATTTTATTCCTCCTCTAGGCATGTGTATCCTCTGATGGGTACCTCAATGCCCATCCTCAATTTGGCCTGTCCAAATCTTGTCTTCTTCTCAGATTCACAGGGTTCCACAGCTTTAACTTACTCACATTCACCACCGGAAGGTAGTAAAGTGTCAAGAATAGGCTTCCATATCTGAGCTCCATTGCTTACTGGCTCTCTGAGCCTCAACTTCCTCATCTGTAAAATGGAAGTAATGTCTACCTGGCAATAATGTTGAAGGGATTCAGTAAGTCAACTGGCATAAGGCATACCCCAAACTAATTGATAGGGAAAACCAAAGTAAAGAGGTTGGTTATCAGATCACACCAGGAATGGTCTAAAGAAAACAGAAGAGCCTTAACTTTTTTAAGTCATAAATTCTGATGTCCATTGTTTCAGAGTTTCAAGCGACCTGTCATAAGAAAGACTGCAATTTAGGCAGCAAGCAAAAGAGAACTGATAAAATTTTTAAATGAGTCATGGGTTCCATAACTGGTGCTATCGGCCTTCACGTTATTCTAATGAGCACCTAATGACTTTCTATAACTCAGCCAGCAAGAAAGAAAGACATGCCATACCTCACACCATCAAACCCAGGTTTTTTAAGGGTAAAATGAAAGCTTCAAATGAAACAAATATTTCTTTCCAGAACCATCAAACAGTCACTTGGTTCAGTGTCTTTTTCAGAGGAAGGCAATTGAGTTGAACTTCTTTTAGGACTTTTTGCTGCAGAAAAAAGACATCTTTGGAATTTTATGCAATGAGCTCTATCAGTCAACTTGAGGAGGCATGGAGTTAGCAAAACAAGCTGTAAGAAACAACATATTTGAAATCAGGCTCAGCTCTGCATATATTCCCCTAAATCTTGGTCCCTCTCTCACTGTAGCCCCCCTCTGTTTCTGTGGGGCATCATCTGGGAGAGGCAGAATAATAAAAAGTTTATTAGTCTTTGTACTTCAAATGAATCTCACTTAAAGTTTCTGTGTCCCATCTGTTACATATTCAACATTTCCCTTAACTTCCCTTTAAGCAATTTTGATGTTATTGTATTGCAAAAGTGACCTTCCATGAACAGGAAGATAATACCTCTGAGTTAGTAATCACCTGTTAAATAACCTCTAAAACAGCCATGCAGACTTTACAGATTAGGAAAAGATATGCTCCCCCACCCCATTTAAATTGCCAATAATACACTGCAAGAGGCTCTGTACCCAGGGAAAGAGGTATTACAAAGCTTTGACGCCTTTCTGACTACCCCAGGGTGAGAAATTACAATTTATCAACAGGGGAGGTTTAAGGGGCAATAAAAGTAGGCCCTTTTCCCTCCTTCTCATAGAATACACTAAAGCAAAAATAAATCTGGGGAGGGGCAGGTCCTGCTGCCAGCAAAGATTTCTGACATTTGAAGAAAGAATTATCTTCACAGAGTTACAGAGTAGATCAAAAGCATAGTCTCAGTTCTAGCTCTAACAACATAAAAACCATTACAATAAATCATTTCTCCATGGAAGAATCTCTTGTATATATGAAGCTGTCAGAAGCCTCCCTTATATACATAAAGGGTACTACACTATACACCAAAAAGGAGTACTATAAAACTAACTCGAGAATGGGAAAGAAAAATGAACATCTACAACAGAGGTTGGGCAGTTCCTAAATAGCAAAGGTCAGGAAAAATTCCTGGAGTAGGACTTTGATTCATTTCTATTCTCTTCATGACTGAGTGTGTCCCAGTAACACCCATCAATAAATGTCCCTCAGTGTTTTATGAGCAGCTCACCTTTGCTGACTTCAGTTTCCATTAGTTTTTAAGATTGAATACTGACTTGTCACAGCTGCATACAATGGAGCCCTGAAGCCCTTTTTGTTTTGGTGCTGGAAGCTTATCTACTTATTTACTTTCAGTGTTCCACAGTTGCTACAAGCACCTCCTTCCTGTTTGGCATATCCAATGTCTGTTCTGCTTGGGACACCACTTCATAAATCTGTAATTAAAGCAACTGCTGGAGAATGTGGCAACCCCAAGGTTGAGGTGCTTTTTGACATGGGTCATATCTCTGCTCTTTTTGCCAAATGATATTGAAATATTCATGTCAAATTAGCATAAGGCACATCCTGTTTTATGAGGAAATGTTGCAGAACAATATCCATAACTGATGCATAAAACACAAGTTTTCTATTTTTATACACAAGAACAGACTCACATATATCAAGGATTTACTACTTGAGGTTCCTCACGTCACTGAAATTTTCCCTGTGGTATCTAGAACACAGCAAACTTAAGTGTTCTGCGGTTTAAATAGTTCAGGTCTTACAATTTGTATACAATATTTCTTAAAAATCATTTTGTCACTATATAATTTGGTAAGATAGGGCATTTAAAAGGGGATGCTAAAGGAATCTTAATCTACAAGGTTTTTTCTTCCCTCAGTGTTCACCAGGGTGGAGGGTAGGGTCACACAGGTAGCAGAGTTATGCAAATTGCTCAAGGTTTAGATAGTATATTTGGGCTCAGTATATATCATGAATAGAAATGGTATGTGTGATATTGTGATTTATAAGAAGAAATATATATTTGGCCTTTGTCTGAGTTCCTGGCACAGAGCTCCCACAACTCTTGGGATTTCTTAATCATGAGAGCAGTCAAGGTGTCTCTTGTTAGGTTAATGAGGTGACCCTCAGCACAATTCTAAGGATGGAGGCTGAAGAGCCAACCTTGCAATTACAGGGTTGAAGTTTCAGCTCACCCCCCGACCTCCTGGGAGGGGAGAAGGACTGAATCAATCACCAATGGCCAATGATGTAATCGACTGTGCCTTTGTAATGAAGCCTCCATTAAAGAAAACAGAAAAACAGGGTTCAAAGAGCTTCCCGGTTGGTGAACAAGAACACAACCAAGTGCACTGGCCAACTGTATACATCCCTTTCCAACTCCAAGTTTGGCAGCTGTCAAGTTGGGAGCTTGAAATCAGCAGTGGTGAGAGTATTTACACCACAGAAATCATCAAATGCTACAAATCAGGGTTTCCCTCCTCCCCCTCTCCCCTCTCCCCTCTCCCCTGCCCCAGCCAGTTGTTAAGCACTTAGCAACACACTACCAGTTGGAGGTGACTATGAATGATCTCATCCCGAGTCCCAGACTGGCGCTGCAGTGTACAGTTTGCATTTACCCTATAAGTATGGTGTCCTTGGCAAAACTCTACCACCAGGTCCCAGATCCAAATTAAGCTAAATTACACAGCCATGCTAGGAGCCATTACCTCAAGTCTGTTATATGTAGGGCAGCTATACACCCATTTCCCTGTTTATGTCTGTTTCCAGTCTGATTTAGAGTTTATTCCAGAGTTTTCATCTTAGAACAAAAGTAGTATCCTTAATAGCTATATTTTTTGAAAGTTGAAATGGGTACAATAGATTTCCACTTTGTGCTTCCAGCTTCTGCCATGGACCAGTCTAGTGTGTGAGACACATGTGCACTCTAGTTCTCACTCTAACAGGTGTGAAATCTGAATGACGATGTAATACAGAGATAAAACAAAAATTCATAAGCACTTTAACATTTGGTTAAATCTGAAAGCAGTGATATCTCATCTCCTTTTCTGACCCTTTCCAGACAATCCTGTTTCAGGGTTCCGGCAGCATGCCCACTGACAAAACAAGGTGTGCTCTGCCACTAGCAACCAGGAACTGGTACCTCCTTCTAGCCAAGGTGTCGGCGGCGGGGGGAGAAGCATCTCATGCTGCTGCTGGCAATGTCAGTGGATGGACAACTCCCACGACCTATGGGGAAGTCTGCAAGATGCACAAAGCTGCCAGGCCTTGAGAGGGAGGGTTCAATGGCCAATATGAGAAATTGTAGCTTAGATATATGAGAAATCGATGCAAAAAATGGAGTCTAAGCAGTCCTGATATAAAGCACATGAAGTCTTCTCAAAGGTTAGTAGTACTCTTAAGATTTGAAAAGTTGATTCAACAAATACAGCTACGTAAAGTATATTTACATACCACTAGGTAAGTCGTGACTTTTCAAAATCAAAAATTATTTAAATTAAGTTTCTCCATTTTCTGTTTCAAATATTCTTGTGCATATAAAAAATAAGTAATGGCTGTCAATGTGTTGGCTCCATTAGCAGAAGAAAAGCTTTGCACACAAGTGACACTAGTTTTATATCCGAATTATCAGGTGCTTCAAATAGAAAATCAATCAACTTAGTTCCATAATGGTTCTCTTTTTTTCATCCAATTCATAGTATCAAAGTAAAGCTTCTTGAAATTTCTTCTGTTGAAAGTGAAATATCTGACATTTTTGCAAATATTACTATAAACTCAGCTCAAAAGTTCATTTGAGGAAAAAAAAGTATTTTGGCAGGGATGATGTAAGCACAAATTTTAGTGTAGCATAGCATGGCAAAAACAATGTTTTTACTAAATTAAGAAACCTATGGAGCAGAGATGTTCTTGGAATTAGTTATGTTGCACAAGTAATTAATAATTGCCCCCAAATAACCTATAATTCTACCCATCAAAATAGAAGCTGTATTGCTTCTCTTTTATATACAAAGAGTAACTGAAGTACAAATTTTTGTGATTAAACTCATGCTGAATGAAAAAAAAATAAAATAAATTTCAGCATGGCAATATATATTTTTTGCTGCTCACCATCAACTGGATTTTAGAAAGCTTTGAGCTTTTATAAAACCATTTTATAATTCAAATTATGTATACTACAATGATACTGACCCTTTGTAAATAAGTCCTCTATATTTTGTACATATTTTGTCAAAATCAAAATATTTTAATAAAAAATCTTAAATATTGTACATCAATTACGCTTCAATAAAAAACTTAACAAACAGAGCGTTTACAAATTGCAACAAAGTAAGAGCTTGCAAATATGAAGACATTAAAATGTTTTTCCTTCAAAGGTAAGGAAGAAATCTAGGAAAGCTCAAATGGAATTGATGATTTAATCTTAAAATTCTATTGTTGTCTTTTACAATACACCATCTTCATGAGTGAAGAATACTTTGATGGCATATTTACTTCCAACTGGATAAATTTTTATTCTGCAACATATTGGAAAGAAATTGATAAGGTATATAGTTTTGCCCTGTTTAAATTTGATGAAACAACCAAAAGGATTACTGAAAGAACTTACTGATGAGGCTTTGGCCTTGTAAAAATATTTGTTAAATAAATGAGCCCTGAATGGAGATCCCCTCCAAAAAGTACCTATAAAAATAAAAGTATTCACGCTGAACTTTTTACACATTTAAACACAAAAAATTGAAGGAAAAAAAAGTGAGAATGTTTACCATTGAGCTGAATTTGCTCTAGTTTTACCAGGTGTCTCAGCACCTACAGAGCAATTATTTTATTTTATTGATGAAAAATATTACAGTCTATCAGGAGGAGCCCACTGAAGATAGCAACAATTTCAAATTTATTAATCATAAAGTGCAACTTTGAAGAATGTTGCCGGCAGTTTATGAAAAAATAAAATATAATAAGACCATATTGAAAAAAATACATTCTTCAGAAAGATTACAGTGACACAATATTAGAGATAGATAAAGCTAAGAAACGGATCAAGATACATGCCCATGTATCAGGAATAATTAGACTGCTTATAGTGTATTTAAATATTCAGATATTTAAGTATTTAATTAAAATTTTGCCTTATTATTCACATATACGTTATTTTTTAAATAGATTTTGAAAGTAGCCTTTGAATGATTCTATTCTATAGATTCACCAATAAAAACAATTCGATGATCAGTAAGTATTTTCAAAGAATATAATTTTAATGATTTTTAGCACATCTCTCACTCTTGAAAACCTCCCAGGCTTTATGATAAATTATATGGTCACTCTAACCATATCCCATCCTAGAAAAAAATAAAAGGAACTTCCTATTCTGGGGCCAAGGGTAGAGCAATACAGAGCTCAGACACTAGCACCATTTCCATCTTTTCCTTTCGGTGCATGCTCATACTCAGAGGATTTATTTTTCTTTTAAGCATCCAGCGTTCTGAGAGCTCAGTGTGGTTGAGACTGTGATGGGCTAGGGTGAACTGGAAATAGGCTAAAAGTAAATTACCGAGGTTATCCATACCAACCACTCAGCAATAGCAGCAGGCACATTTATTGTGTCAGTCCTCGTTAAAGGCTTACTTTTATTCTTTTATCACTTTATTTTCCTTGGTGAGAGACAAAACAACTGGCTGACCACAATGTTTTCCTTTCCAAATTCCTGTCCTTGCATCTTGTATGATTAAGTATGGTGAATGCTAAAGTAGCCAGGGGTTTTATTTACTCCATCGAATAACTGCTCAATTCAAGGACAAATGAAAGAGGGTAAATGAGCCGTGGTAATTCTCTGCTTTAATGTTGCCAAAACAACCAGTGAAAGAATAAGTTCCTTTGAAAAGGTGGAAGTTCTGAGTTTCAGTTCAAAACTTGGGCAAGCTACAGAATTACAGATTATTTCTTGTTAACATTATGTTGAAATCCTAACTCCTGATACCTCAGAATGGGACCTTATTTAGAAATAGGGCCTCTGTAGATGTAATTACCTAGGTTATGAGGTCTTTCTAGAGTAGGGTGGACCCTTAATCCAATATGACTGGTGTCCTTAGAAGAAGAGGAAGATTTGGACACAGATACAGGTAGGGAGAAGGCCTTGTAAAGACAGAGGCAGAGACTGGAGTGATGCAGCTCCAAGCCATCCAAAGAAGCTAGGGCAGAAGCATGGACCAGATTCCCCTTCAGAGCCCTTAGAAGAAACCAACTCTGCTGACACTTTAATTTCAGACTTCTAGACCCGAAAGTTGTGAAACCATAAATGTCTGTTGTTTTAAGCCACTCAGTTTGGGGTGTCTTGTTCAGCATCCCCAGGAACAAATATACTATCTAATTTCTCTACACCTCAGTTCCCTCGTGTGTATAACGGGGGCACTAGTAAATATCCACTCTCAGGCTTATAGTGAAAATTAATTAATGCTTGGGAAAAGCAGTCTGTGGACTACAGAGCACTAAACCCATGACTCAGACACTTTTGAAGTTAGCGAGCAGTCTACAATTCCCATCCTCTGAAATCTTTCAAGGAACATCCATAGCCCGCTGACCCAAAGAGGTCAATCGGATCTTCTCTCCTGGGAATTCAGAAGCTCTGGTCATTCTCTGCGGGGCACCTGACCTGAGCCACCCTTTCCCCTGTGCGCTGACAGAAGAGAAAGGTAGTCTGCAGAAAGAAAAGACAAAAGTAAAAGCAGAAGCCCCAGAGAGGCAGAGACATGAGGTCTCTCCGGAGGGAGAGCGAGAGGATGCCTGGAGGCCTTCTCATTCTCGCTTCACATCCCTTCCTCTGAGCTGTGAGTAGTTCATGCCTGATGCATTTCCTGTACTCCTCTGTTGCTCAGAAGAAGTCAGTATCGAGATAAAATATAAATACGTACACTGACACTATAATGATGAAATGTAAGAGACAACGAGAGAGAGAGAGAGAGAGAGGCTAAAAGACTCATACTTACACTTTTTTTTTAAAATAGTTTAATGTAAGTCGTACAAATTCTGGGCTCTATTCCAATGGAATACTACCAAAGCTATCATCATTGCACATAAGTGATATCATTCCTATTGATTTTGAAAATATAACTATATGACCTTTAGTCACAGTATTTAATTTTTTGAGATCTTAATTTCATCATCTATAAAATGGTTGAACAAACTTATATCAGTGGTCCATAAAATTGGGGAGTCTGGAGGCATAGGGGTCTTCAATATGTTCAGTGTTTGGAAATAAGTAGTAAAACTTTCTAACTTATTTGTCACCAACACTTACACGCTAACTAGAACATAAAGTTTCTTTGTGTTTAGCTACTTCTCAGTTTGGTAACAAGTTAGACTGGCAACTCTATGCCTTTGGTTAATTATTCTAATGAATTTCTGATAGATTGAAAGATTTCAAACCATAGAGTTCTGGGTAACAATGGTTACTTCTGATAAGGGAGAAGTTAGAAACCAAAGAAAGAGATTTCTAAGCTATCTTTTGGTTTAATATCCCAAGAGTCTTGAATTTCTAAAATTTGCAAGAAGAAGTCACTTTTTAGAAAAATAGAATAGGACCTAAGCCCTCAAATAGTGCAAAGATGGCAAAGATAAAGGAAGGGCCCAGATGCCTACAACTCAGTGCTGAGAAATGAAAGACTCACAATAATACAAGGTGATTATCACCAAGGAATTATACCCACTGAGAGCTTCTCAGAAGCAACACTCTCCCTCAATGAGTTTTGTATTCTCCTGGGAGCCTAGTGCAGTGTTAGGCACAAAATGTTGCTTAATGATCACTATAAAGTCAAAGGGAATTTTTACACGGAATGTAGGCTACTTGACTTATGTAACTTAATTCAGTGGTTGAAATTAGAACCTGTAGAGAACCAAGTAAATTTAATGAAATCGCATCTGGGCCTGTATCTCTGGTCACCAATCCTTTCAAAGGAAGAAAAGGGAGTAGATTTGGAGTAGATAGGAACACCATTCAGTTTGGAGTCACATTCACAAAGCTCCTGAATTTTAGACATTTGACAGTATCCTCAAATGAGATTAGACATAGTCACTAGATACTCTGACAGGATAAAGACAGCTGCCTTGGATAATTAACAACTTGCATTTATGGGGAGGCTATGTATGTTTGGTGGCAGAAACATATGGAAAATCTCTGTAGTTTCTGCTTAATTTTGTCATGAACCTAAAACTGCTCTTAAAAATAAGGTCTATTAAAACAAACAAACAAAAAGAAGACAATCATCATACAACTTTATAGGCTTGTGTTTCTTTACTGGATTGCCTAATGAGTAATATCTTTATAAATACTGTAATTATCCTAGGAATAGTCAAAAGGGTTGAAAGCAATTATATATAAACACTTCTATTGTAATATCTGTGATTTCCTTAGTTGTTTCTTTTTTTTTTAGTATACCAGTATCCTCTGAAAATAGTGATGGCTCTGTGAGGAGCTTCTCAAAGTCAGGAGAATCATGAAATCAAATTTTCCCAGGCCAGAGACTTGTCCACTGTATGGGCCTAGAACTTAGCACACCTACACAAAGAACATACCAAAGGGGAACAATAGCTTTTTCTCTGAACCCCCAGGGCTTGGCACAGTGCAGGTCACATAGCCACTCTGAAAGTCAGACACATCCTCAGGTCCACAGCCCCCTTCTGAGAAAAGCAGCCACAGAGATAATTTCCGCAAAGGCTACCATCTGTCCTTCATGAGACCATTTCATGGCCAGGGCTGACTGGCCCAGGAGTCAGTCCTGCAAAGCCAGCAGAAGTCCACGGGGTAGCCCACAGGAGAACCTGACCAGAAGGGATGCTCTATACCAGACAGTGAGCAATTAAACCAATGAGATTCTCGGTGAGTTTGAATACTCCCAAAAGACTCTAGCAGATAAGATAAAAATCTCTATAGAAACTATGGAAGGATGAGCTTATTCAGGAATATGGCTGAATCTGAGGCAACAAGAATACGAGTGTTAAACACTGTAGTGGGTTGAATTTTGTCATCTGAAAATTCATATGTTGAAATCCTAACTCTCAGAACCTTGGAATGTGACCTTGATTGGATATAGGGTCCTTACAGCGGCAATCAATTTAAAATCAGGTCATTACTGTGGGTGTTACTCCAATATGACTGGTCTCCTCATGAAAAGGGGAAAGTTGGAAACAGACACGTACACAGGGAGAAGGCCACGGGAAGATAATGGAAGAGAGTGGAGTGATGTGTCTACATGCCAAGGAATGCCAAAGATTGCCGGCAAAGTACCAGAAGCTGGGGGAGAGACATGGAACAGTCTCTCTCATGGTCCTCACAGGAAGCGACCCTGCCAATACTTTGATTTCAGACTCCTAGCCTGCAGGACTGTGAGATAATGAATTTCTATTGTTTAAGCCACCTGGTTTATGTACTTTGTTAAGGCAGCCCTAGCAAACTAACACAGACACCTAAGCTACTGTTAAACCAGAAACATCTGCTTTGCTCCTTGAGGCCAACTACTTGGCTCCTGAGCAGACTTTCCATCTTCTCTCTTGCTCATGTATCACCACAATAACCCCCATCACTGTGGGTAACCTGAGCTTTTCTGTTCCCTGAAACTTGCACGAATTTAGCTAACTTGGTGGGAGTTCAGCAATGTTTAGGAATGGGTAAATGAAGCAGCTGGAAGCAAAGAAGCTGCTGTTTGGGGATCCTCACATCTGAGGATCAGGAAATTTGCAACAACTTTCAAGAGAGCTTCAGGGAGTGGCATCCAGCCAGCAACCTCAACCACTTGGCCCAGCTGGAGGATAGCAGGTGAAGTCGGGAAACCCACATCCTGAAAAGCTTGCTGCTGGGGGGAGTGACCTGGTCTCCCAGACACTGGTTCTCATCCAAGCCACTCTCTCTAATAGAACAGCTCCTGAAGGAAATAACAGAGACTAATTTCTACTATTCAGGGTCTGCAGTGCAACAAATACTCAAGAAGCCAGCATTATCTCTGAGGGGAAGCCCTTTGGTTACCCAAAATAGTTGCTTTTAATTCTTTTAGCCTTAGCTCTTCTCCTAAATCTCCTCTCCTACAGCCTGGATTCACTGGATGCCTGGCATGAAGAAGGAACTGGCACATGTCCTGATTCAGCCATCTGTGCCTCCTCTCCCCACCAAAGTGAGAACGCATTCAAAATAAATTATTTTGAAAGCACATTCTCTCCATTCAAGTTCCATTTCAAGATCTGACAATAGACAGCACCTCCAGGATTCTCATTCCTGGCAGCAGCTGAATGGGAACGGCTGAACAATGCTCTCAATGCTTGCTCAGAAAGAAAGGAAGACTTGGGACGAAAACAGGTGAAAGCTCTTCCAAGCTTCAGAGAGAGACTGGGCCCAGTGCCGGCGCTGCCTTCTAGGTGGTTCAACTGCATTGCTCATTGGTTGCCGTGAATGGGGCGATTCCAACCCAGCCGTGGACAAGTGAACATGTGACTTTATTGCTGCTAACTCAATGTTTAAATGGAACATTTTTACATTCAAGCCAGTTTTAATTTACTCTACCTTTTACACCTTTACATGAAATAGGCTTTCCAGAGAAGCATAAGGGAAACCAATAATTTTTGGATACTTTCCTTCTGCTAGACAACATAATGGGCTCACAGTTTATCTCATTCTATCTTCACAAATTCCTATGAGGTTAAGACTTTTATCTTTATCTTAAAGAGGAGTAAACCAGCTCAGAAAGGTTAGATAGCTCAGCTAGGGTCACAGAGGTAGACAGAAAGAGCAAGACTTTAACCTAAGCTTTTACTTTTAGACTCGCCCACAGATAGAGGGCTTTTCAATATCAGAAAAGACAGGTTATTTGGATGCAGTAATTAAAACATCTCCTCTATTATTAATTCTTTACATTTCTGAAATCAATTAGTACCACTCGTCAGAGAGTGAGGATCAATCATTTCTAGAGCAATCATATAATACTGATCCCTAATTAGCATAAACCCCATATAGACTTGTAGCCAACAAACAACATTTTAGACTAAAGCCTAGGCTAAAAGGACTTCTCTATAATTTCTAAATAATAGTTACAAATTTTGTATTGTTTAATTGAGATGCTTAATTACAAAAATAAAATATAAATTTAGTACGGCTTTTAAATTAATTAATCACATTTCATTAAACACAATTAGGTCTACAAACATTCAAAAAATTAGTAGCACTTACATACAAAGACACATTACTTATTCCATCTACACACAAGGATTGGTTCATACCTAGATTCAAGATGCCTTAGAAAAACTCCTTAGCCTCTCCGAGGGACCTCAGCCACTAGGTTAGGAAGCTCCGATCCAGACAAGCCCCCCAGATGGAGAGAGATAAGCCCAAAAGGACAAAATTATGTGCCCAAGGTCAAACAGTAACAAAGACAAGACTAAAATCTAAATTCTCCTACTTGCATTTCAGTGCTTTTTTTCAACTTTGAAAACAGCCCACTCAGTCAATTATTCACCCTCAGTGCTTTTTCTAAAGCATTAACAGTAAGGAGAACAAATGAAGGTATGCAAAAATATAAGTTTATTTTTCTAAAACTGAACATAATGTCTATCTTGAATCCTCATTCCATCAGGGATAACAATGTCAGTTCTGAGTACACTCAGTCAATTTAGGATTTCCTTCTTCTCTAAGAGTTGTACTGGTGCAGGGTGGAGGGGTGGGGGAGACTATACAATGTCAAGGCTTTTGAGGTGTCTGTTTTGTGTCATCCATCCATATATGCCACCCCTGAGATGTAACTCACCCCCTTAGTCCCAAGATGTCATTACCCTTCCACGCTGCATCTACTAAGGCTGGCATCTGTATTGCCACAAGGCCCCTTCATGCTGCCCATGCGGAATTCCAGTCCTACTTCCCTTTTCCCAGCCCTGAAGACTCCAAGGGCCTGCTGGTTTTCCTGCAACTCTCCTATGTCTCTCTCTAGGTCAGGGCAAAAAAGATGACTGGCCTTTCATGCCTTTTCTTTCACTATTGCTCTGCCCTGGGTTCCAGAATTATATTTTGAAACTCAAGAGCAGGAAATTGCTTTTCTTTTCTTTTTCCTTGCATCATTCTTTCTGTGGCCTCTCTTCCTTAAAGTATAAGGAAGATATGTAACTGTGAAAATACACTGGTTAATACTTGAAGATATTGTCATGCGACATCTTTCTCTGTGGTAACTAAAGCAATTACAACTGCGTTAGTATCACTATTAAAATTTCTTCCATTTGAGACTCACCTCTTAAATTAATCACTCCCCATGACTGACATAATTTGTAACCAAAAAAAAAAAGAAAGAAAGAAAAGAAAAGAAATCATGGAAGATCTCCAAGAGCAATGTATAAGCTCTGCAGTAAAAATGATTTCAAAATAGGTATCCCAGTTCCCCTCACTACAGAAGAGAATGAGACTCATATAGATGTAAACTAAGATCCAGGTCTGTAGTTAATTGTGAAAATGCACAGAATAATAAGTACTCTCCAATTTATTTAAGTTGCAACTTAAACTGCCTGGTTTAATTGGTCTCTAAAAGTTCTGGTCATCTAATATTCTTCCTTCTTGGGTCTGGCATGGCCTGAAATAGTCACCATCAATGGACTAGGTAATAAAAGCCAGTCATTGCTTCCAGAAGACCCCCAGCTAAATGAGATCAAATCCAAATGTCAGCAGACCTTTCTGGTCTCAGGATACAAGCCAAGTCAAATAACCTTAATTACCCAAATTTTCTGTCCCGGTCTCTACTGCACTCAATGAAATTCTAATCCCCCTTGCCAAGCCCTCACCTCTACCCAAAAAAGAACCTCACAGGTGCTGCAATACCAATCAGCCTTACCCACCACAGTCACCAAGCACTGCCTGCTGTGATGATGAGGTCCCTCAGGAAAGAAAGCTCCCATGCACCAGCCTCCTACAAGTTCCAAAATTCTTGCCATTAATCTCCTTTTGGCTAGAGCACTGAATGTCACTGTATTTTAAACAAATGTATAATCTGAAAGTTATACTATTATACAAGTCATTACTAAGCTATGAAAATCCCAGGTGGAATTAAGTTATCTAACTAGCTGCAGTAAAAAAGGAAACCCCTAAACAGAAGGGAAAGAGAGGTAGTGGATCATAAAAGGTAGCAAATTAGGAGCTACAGCAGCAGGCATGGTGGGAACACATAATTGGGAGAAAGCACAAAAGAGAGGTGCAATATTGAGAGGGAGTGGAGTGGAGAGAGAGATGAAGGGAAGATAACATAATATGGGAATTAAATGGTCAAAAAGAAACTTGGCCTAACTCTCTTAAAAGGAAAACAAAGTGACATAACTGGCTTTTCAGGTTAAGCCCAGAGTAAGCATCTCTCTCGAGAAAGGAAGAGGATGTTCCCCCTAAATTGAAATCTATCATCAGAATCATCAACTACAAAATGATAAGCAGTTTGGATAATGTAACAAATCTGTGTTTCTGCTAATTCATTTTATCCATAGCTAAGAAAGAAGCTCAAACCTTTAATGAAATGATAAAAAGATGATTGCAAAGGTACCTGAACCTAGACATAATATTTCAGGTGCGTTCATTCTGGTGCAATAAACAGCAGATCTTTTACTTTCCTTGATCTGAACACTGCACACTGATTGTCTTAGTCCGTTCAGGCTGTAATAACAAAATGTCATAGACTGGGTGGCTTATAAACAACAGAAATTGATTTGTCACAGTTCTGGAGCCTGAGAAGTCCAAGATAAAAGTGCCAGCACATTTGATGTCTGGTGAGGGCACATTTCCTGGTTCATAGCTGGTGCCTTTTGCTGTGTCCTCACATGGTGGAGGGCCAAGGGAGCTCTCTGTAGTCTTTGTTATAAGGGCACTAACCCCATTCATGAGGACTCCATCCTCAATATTTAATCACCCCCAAAGGCACCACCTCCAAATACGTCACATTGGGGATTTTCAACATATGAATTTTGGGGAGATACAAATATTCAGCTCATGGTAGTAGCCTAAGTTGGTATTTGCTCCCTAAAAAAAGCCTCAAGCCAGCATCTCATACTCAAGTTCTGGTCAACAAAACCCTCAAGACCTTTTCACACCAACTTTTATCTAGCTAGATATCTCCCATCCTGTAGTTAGGCAGTTGTATGTTTATCTGTTGGACTTTTCATTTGAATGTAATTCAACATACTTGCTTCCACTAAATGCAACCCTGCCAGTTTTAGCTCATCATTTCCAATTTGAATTCTATCAGTTCTATATTTCTTAATCTTCTTACATTTGTGTCACCCTAAACTGACCAATGATGTCTTTGAAGTTTACCTAAACAGGATAAAGCAGAGGACAGAGACCAGTGGCACAACACCAAGAACATCTTTTCAGGCTGAAAATAATCAAAATTAACAAGTTAATGATAGCCCTCCCTGCATTATCATCAACTATCCCCAGGGATGATGATGGTGAATAAAAAAGTAATGATGATGATGATGGTTATGACTGACGATGATGATCCCTAACATTTATTGATCAGCATATGTGAAGCCCTGTGCCAACTGCTTTAAATGGAATATCTCGTTTAATTCCACAACAATCATATTAGGTAGTTTTAAATATTATACCCAGTTTACAGTTGAGGAAGTGGAAACAGTCGTAGAGGATTTATACCACTTGCCAAAGATTATACAGTTAGTAAGTGATGGAGCTGGAATTTTAAAAGCCAGGCCATCTGTCTCCAGAGCCCAATTCTTAACCACGCCATCCTGCCGTTCCCATGTGACACAAGGTTTTATTGGAGCCCTTCTAAAATCAAGATATAAAGGCTGAAGAGGTCAATGGTAGTAAGTAAAAAACAAATAATCTAGAAGAAAGGTCCTTACCCTCCAGTAATTTACAATCCTATTGGAAGGACAAGACTTAGAAAATAAACTAATTTAGAAAAAAAAAAGTTTATTGTCTTGCTAGAAAATGTGAATCAGAACTAAGCATTCCTTTCCAGCTCAATTCTCCAACTTTAAGGTTACAGACTAGAAATGTATAAACTCATACAGAAAAGAATGAAGGATAAAATGAATAGGCCACACCCTGTGAGGATTCAGTGAAGGAGGCTTTCTGACTTCTAGACACCCTGACCCATGGGCTGCTGTGCTCTGCGGAAGGATGAGAGGCATAACTGAAGTCCTTAGCATCCCTCTTACTGAATGTTCACACAATGCCTGGGGATGGAGCTTCTCTCAGAAAAGTCTTGCAGTGCCAGAGTTGTTGGGTTTTCCTCGACTAATATCTGAGGTACCAGTGACTGCAATGCCCAGCCAGTGAACCTTTAAAGACCCGATCAAGCAGAAAAAGATTCTCACTGAAGTCAGTGGCCTGAATTCTTCAAGTCAGATACAGTAACCCCAGAATTAAATTTCATCAAATTCAAAAATCTCATTACCAACCAGATTATCAGGTTATTATCTCAATGCCCAAAGATAACAAGTTATTCATGGTCTATCATCCCAATTGTTTTCAGCAGTTAAATGAGAGAAAGTAGCTTCAGAAAGATCCATCTCTATCTCTAATTATGTGACCTGGGGCAGTCAGCACCAGGCCATCTCCAAACTACCGTGATGGTCACGTGAGATAATGAATGGGAAATTGTCTTGTAACCTGGAAGGTATATAAACAGAGTTATTACTCTCATTAGATGTTCAGGAACAGATTATTACCGATATTAGAAATAACCCCATACAGTATGCAAAGTGCTCTATAATCAAACCATGCACTTCATGGACCTCTGGGTTACCATCTCATTCCCACCTCACTTACACTCCCAACACTCCATATCCACATATCCCCCAGGGGACCCAGTGCTTTTTTATGCCTCTGTTCCTTTGTATTAGCAAAGACATGCTACTAAAGAGGCCAAATATTACTGTTAAAGAAATTTAATATTAAAACACACAGGAAACTTTTGGTTTTCATTCATTTCTCATTATCTGACTTTATCCCCTCTAGGCAGAATATCTTAATAACCAAACATTTGCATAATGCCTTTCTTTTTATATTCTTGATTCCAACCAACTGCTTTAGAATATTTCCCCATCCCTTTAACAGCATCGAATCCAATTAACTGATATGTTAATTTTTAGGTAACTTGGGATATTCAGAGCACTTTGCTGAACTATTATAAATCATAAACTAGCAAAGAGGGTAAGGTCTCTGGACAAGAAAACAGCTGATATTTTCTCCTGTTCCTTTCATTAGGAGAGTTATTACAGTAATGGGAGGAGTTGCATTGAGAAAATAATTTGGGGGTTTAGGAAATGTTTGTAAAACTCTCTGAATTAGGCTTAGCAGCTCTGTCTAACCTCCTTGGTCTGGTAGATGTCATGTGTTTAATAAAATCTCCCAGTTCTTTGAGCCAGAGATCCTTGACCTCTTTTAATATATCCCAGATTCCAAAAAGTCATGACAATTTAAAAGGGCCCTGTACCAGCACATCCTGTCTCTACTGCCTGCAAAGCCTGCTACCCTCTTCTCTACCTGGGAACTCCCATTCTCCCTTGAAGAAGCACCTGAGCCATGGCACCTCTCCTGACACAGCATCATGCAGACAGAGCTCAGGCTTCAATGGCACCGCGACAATTAAAATATTTATCTATTACACCGCTTATAAAATTGTAACTATTTGTATAAATGAATTTTCCATAAGAGTTTGGATGTTGTTTACTCATCTTTCAGCCCAAAGCTTCTAGCACAGTGCCTGGCAACTAACAGCTCAAAAAAATATATATTTGTTCACATGTTGGAAAGAATGGTTACTAGGCTCTTGAAAAAGGATTATCCTGAGGCATATCTCTTTGATTCCAAAGACCACACAGAGCGTGAAAATTTTTAAACGGAAGTCTCATTATTGTTTCAGTATGCCATGCCCTTTTCATGGTAAAATTCCCAGATGCCCTGAAGGCATGGAGAGATTCCCAAACCCTATGTTTTATCACCTACCTGCATTTTCGTCTGCATATTGTGATGGCTTGGTGGAGATGAAATTGATGAGGAGAAAAAGAGGCAATTGACTGAGTAAAATTACCACTAAAAAGTAAGCCTTGAGGATACACTGCAGCACAGCTCTCTTATTCATTGTTAGAGTAAATTAATCATCTCAAGCTCTTTACAGCCTCCAGATATTGCCCTGAAACGGCCAGTTCTCCATTTTTGTCACTCATTGGTACATGGGCAAATTGAGTTTCAGCAAAAAAAAAATATTGTATATATGCAGGTGTATGTATATGCGCGTGCGCGTGCGCGCGCGCGTGTGTGTGTGTGTGTGTGTGTGTGTGTGTTTTCCAAGAGAATCCTTTTTCTACCTCCACCCACTGATGTGTATCTTTAGCACAGGAACAGTTAATAAATTATACTCATCAGATTTAAAAGCTGACAGGCTCACAAAGCCATTCACACACTGTAACTACTGGTTTGCCCTTCAATTGTCTTCCTAGACTGGGGGCTCTTTGAAGGCAAAAATCAGTGGTGCTAATCTTTATATCCTTTCTGAACACTTTGCCCTGACATACTAAGCCCTTAGAAAATGTACCTAAATAAATTAGAATGTACCTATAGTCAATTCTAATAATAATCGCTAACTTTATTAACAGATATCTGTTCTGAGACGTAATTTCATTCAATTCTCACAACAATCCTCTGAAGTGGGTACTGTGATTGTCTCCATTTTAGAGGTGAAGAAACTGAGAGCTAAAAAAAGTTAAGTAAGTGATCCAAAGCTACATAGCTATATAACAGAAATGGGACTAGACTTTACTCCAAAAAGTCTGTTGGTTTCTAAGCTCAGGCATGTAAAACCACTCTCCCATACCACCTCTATAAATCATCCCTAAAGAGATCCAACTCCATATTTTTGTCCCGGTGTTTAGAAACTATAAAAGCCAGGCTAAGCTAACTGCTGTAGCAAACAATAGCCATATTCCAATGGCTTTCACAGTATAGGTTTAATGTCTGAGGCTCTCGGAGAGGGCAGAGCCACAAGATGGAAAGAGCCTTGGAGTTCTCTGCCTGACCTCCTGCATCCGGCCTGCAGAAAGAGGAAGAGATTGGGGTCCATGCATCAGAAGTTGTGACCATTCAGACCAAGAAGTGATGGGCATCGCTTTCACTCACATCCTATTGCCTAGATCAGTCATATAACCACATCTACTTATAGGGCAGCTAGGAAATGTGCTCCAGCTGTAAGCCCACCTAAAAAAGAAGGAGGCAGATATTGGTAAGCACTAGTAGCCTCTACCTCAGAACACTAGGGGACTCAAGATTCAAGCCCAGGATCAGAGGACTTTAGAATCAAAGCAGTAGAGACTTTTCTCCTCAATTATCCTACAAACTTTCCATTTTCCCTTCCTTCCTCTAAACCACTCTGACGCTTTAGCAATTGCAGCTTCTCCTACTTCCCTATTCTGATGTTACCTGAAAAAAATATATATTTAAATCTCTAAAATACAGGTGTGTATCAGTTGTATTTTAAGGAAAAAATATTCAATACTTATTTGTCCTAGAGATATATGAGGACATGTCATTCCTATAACATAAAACTGCTTCCCTTCAGGAGGAATTCATTGCCAGATAACTCTTAACAGTAAATTCTCTGAACACCCTTGAAATTTTAAATGACACTGTAAACCTTTTATTTACAAAAACTGTATTCGCAATAAATTAGGATCATAGATTTGATAAGGCAGAGTTAATCTATAGTGTACTGAATGCCAAATACAAGTTATAGTTCATTCACTCATTCATTCAATAAATATATACTAAACATCTAGTATATTTTGTTTCATCCTAAACCCAAGGGTCAAAGGCCTAGTCTCAATAGATACAATACAGTTATGTGTGATGGAAAGACGAGATGAGATTGCAGAAGACAACCTGGGGTCAAAAATTTGCACCTGTATTCCTTCCCAGAAAGTGTCCTCAGAACTCAGATCTGGAAGAATATGTTCAAGGTGCGTTAAGTTCTGTCTGTCAGACATGGACAGAGGGCCATTTGATATAATCACAGAGCTTCAGAACGATGAAACTAACTCAAAGAAACTGACCCATTCTCTAACTTTCCTGTAGTCTACAATTGCCCCACCAGATTTGACAACTGGTTCTTACTTCTCTAAGATCCCCAAGACCCGCGATCAAAATTCAAGTGCATCAAGACTGCTGACAGTGTCCTCTCTCTTTCCATGAGTTACAGGTTTTAGAGCCTGCAGAGTCTGACTGCCTGTGTTCAAATCCCAGCTTCTACCACTTACTTCCTCTTGTCACAGCTTTGAGACAATTGAGGAATTTGCTAGATAGTGTTAAATGGTATTGCTAGATAATGTTAAAGAATTACTTATTGCTAGATAATGTTAAAGAATTACTTATCATTTTGTTAGACATAATAATAGCATGACACTTTTTTTTATGTCCTTACCCATTAGAGAAGAAATGTTGATATTTGGGATTTGCTTTAAAATATTCTAGTTTTTTTGAAATGGGGGAGGAAGGGAAAGCAGGTGAAACAAGACCGACAGCATGGTAGTAATTTTTCAAGCAGGTGACAGATACATTACACGTTACATGGTTGTTTCTACTAGTCTCTCTACCTTTGGGTAAGTTTGGAAATTCCCAAAATAAAAAATAATTTTAAAAAATTTTAGGGACTTCCCTGGTGGTCCAGTGGTTAAGACTCTGCATGCCCACTGCAGGGGGCACGGGTCTGATCCCTGGTCATGGAACTAAGATCCAGCATACTGAGTGGCACAGCCGAAAAAATAAAAACAAAAAAAAATTCAAGATTATCCACAATGACTTCATTCTTAAATTCACTCTATAAATCCCACTCTTTTCCATGTAAACCTAAGCTACTGAGGAGTACATCATTCTAGTGACTTCCAAACATTGCTGATCATCAGAATCATCTGAAAGTTTATATAAATTCTATAAATTCCTAGCTAAATTCCAGGTCTATTGAATCAGAATCTCTTAGACTGAGGTCTTGGAATCATGATCTTAAAGCTATCTCCCAGTTAATTCTCATGATTATACCCAGGGTTTAAGAAGCCCTGCATCTTTTACACTTGCCCAATGTTGTTCGAGTCTGCATTGGGTCCTGATACCCAGGACCTCACATACTTGACAATCACCCAGCTCTTCTAGGATAGATTGCTAGCTACCGTTTTTCCTCTAAGGCTTAATTCCAACCTTTTCAAAACTATTTTTCCCTTTACAAAAGTTTTATCTTGTAGCTGTTCCCTTGTAATTCCAAACCAGAGGCAAGCAGCACTCTCATTATCGTAATCACTTCATCAGTCTACATTTTAATGGAAGCATATGTTCAAGCCCTTTTCAAAAACCGAATTACAAAGTGGATTTTAGCACAAACAAGTTAGCACTACTTTAAAACCCATTTCCAGTCATTCTCACATCCTTAGCACAAATCCTTTACAACTTCAGAAGTCATTAAGGAGCAGCTGAAGGTTTTTTGATTGTCAGGAAGGGTTACTGAGATGGATTTGTTGAAGAGATGCTTTATACCATTTCACAATCCTGTCAAAGTTTTATGAGATTTCTAAACTGAAGATAAATACTTTATTTTTAACCATAACAATCTGAAGCTCTAAGAGGGAAAACGAGAAAGTCAAATTGTCCTAAACCTTTGTAAAGAAGATGGAATTGCACACATTCAAGTAGAACTGGCTGTGATTCAAATGAAGGACCTCTGAAATAAAGAGTAACAGCCTCAACTAAAACATGATGATTACATATGTAGAAGGAGGTAACCTTCCCCACTTATTGCTTGATTTAATTTCCTTACTGAGTACAGCTCCATCACTTTCACTCTGTCAAAAAAAAAAATCCTTCTCTTATTAACTCCTTTAATATGATCACAAACCTTGACAAGCAAGCTACTTGAGAAACAGTTTGTAAACTCTCCAAGCTGGAAAGAGCCATAGGGATTATCTAGTCCAAACTTCTCTTTGATACAAGAATCCTTTCTCTGGTGTCATTGACAAAGAGAAGCTCAACCAGATTCTGTCTCAAACTTTTCAAGGAAATAATAAAGACTGACGTTTAGAGAGCACTTTGCAGATAACAAAGCACCTTCAACCATCTTGCTTCATCTAAGTTATATTGTAGATGATGACATGGAGATTTTGAGAGATTAAATTACTTGCTATGATGACAGAGCTAACAAATGGCTGAGCGAAGACTTGAATTAAGTCTTTGGACTACAAATCTGTATTTCTTTTCCCTGCTGTCTCCCTGGCAAGGATCAAGCGAGGTTCTGTTCTTTGCAAGGCATTCCACTACTTTGTTGGACAGCTGTGACCATTTAAAAATTCTTAAAGAGGAAAATCTATCTCTCTATAACTTTTTAAATTTTAACAGAACATTAAATAGTGCTTACTACATGAAAGGCACTATTTGAAGAACTTTCCAAATAGTAACTCATTTAATTCTCACAACAATCATGTGAAATGGATACTGTTATTATCACCATTTTACAGGTAAGAAAACTAGAGCTACAAGTAAATGGCAGAGATGGTATCTAAGTCAAACTAAATTTCTCTGTTTCCAGAGTCCAGACCCCATCCTGTCTCTCACTTCTATCATGAGGACATCATTCTAGTCTTTGAAGCAACACAGAAGAAAACAGCTTTTTTAGTTAAATGATAGCCATGAAAACACTTGAAGATAAGTGTCAAACTCCCTCCCCCAAACCTGTATCAGTCAGGGTTCTATCAGAGAAACTGAATGATATATAGAACAAGGCATTTATTACAAGCGGTTGACTTTCCACAACTGTGGGAGCTAAATATTCTCTGTAATTCTCTTGTACTTAATGCCTGATGCTTGCAGACATATACTCAAGGGCTGAGATTTGATTAATATTTTAAAAGGGCATTCATAAGAAAAACTGGCTTTAAAAAAAAGAAAAACTGCAAGTCCATGGCAGTGAAAAATATAATCACCACTAGTAGAGTTTGATGCCATTCCTTTGATTTGTGCTAAGGAACCAGAAATTTACCCACTACTGCTTTTGAGCTATCAACATAGTACAAATATCAACACAGTGAAAAAGGAAAATAGCAGCTTAGTTTTATTATGAAAATAGTCTTGAACTTGCAGATTCCATGCAATGGATTCAGGCACCCAAGGGATTCATGGACAATACTTTACGAACCCATGCTATGTAGTATATCAAGGAAGTTCTGGCATCTCAACTTAATTTAGAGTAGGCTACCCTGGGAACCACTTGGTTCAAGTCAACCAACCAAGAACCACATACACATACATACACATACACACACACACGCATGCGCACGTGCATACGTGCAATTTTTCTTAAGACTAAAAAGATCCCCATTGCCCACATTTAATTCAATTGAACTAGCACACAGAATCCCAATTTCAAAACAAAAGGAACTTCAAGCATAGCTCTAAGTTACCTATATTTCCCCAGTGTAGACACAAAGATGTTTTTAGGTGAAAGGGTATCACATCATGTAAAGGAAAAGTTATTATAAGATTAATAACCTCTATTCCTGTTAGAAGACAAAACCCTTCCACAGGTCCTTTGAGAAGTTTTTCCCAGTATCCTCACTATATTCTTGTTGGTTTCAGTCTATCATCTCACCTATCAAAACTATTTTTGTCTCCCAAGGCAACAGAAATAAAACCAAAAATAAACAAATGGGACCTAATCAAACTTACAAGCTTTTGCCAAGCAAAGGGAACCATAAACAAAATGAAAAGACAACCTACAGAATGAGAGAAAATATTTGCAAATGATGCGACCGACAAGGACTTACTTTCCAAAATATACAAACAGTTCATACAACTCAACAACAAAAAGACAAACAACCTTATCCAAAAATGGGCAGAAAACCTAAATAGATATTTCTCCAAAGAAGACATACAGATGGCCAACAGGCACATGAAAAGATGCTCAACATCACTAATTATTAGAGAAACACAAATCAAATCTACAATGAGGTATCACCTCACACGAGTCAGAATGGCCACAATCAAAAAGTCTACAAAGGGCTTCCCTGGTGGTGCAGTGGTTGAGAGTCCGCCTGCCAATGCAGGGGACACGGGTTCGTGCCCCGGTCCGGGAAGATCTCACATGCCGTGGAGTGGCTGGGCCTGTGAGCCATGGCCGCTGAGCCTGTGCGTCCAGAGCCTGTGCTCCGCAACGGGGGAGGCCACAACAGTGAGAGGCCCGCGTACCACACACACACAAAAAAGTCTACAAATAACAAATGCTGGAGAGGATGTGGAGAAAAGGGAACTCTCCTACACTACTGGCAGGAATGTAAATTGGTGCAGCCACTGTGGAAAACAGTATAGAGCTCCATCAGAAAACTAAAAATAGAATTACCATATGATCCAGCAATCCCACCCCTGGGCATACATCTGGACAAAACTATAATTCAAAAGGATACGTGCACCCCTATGCTCATAGCAGCACTATTCACAATAGCCAAAACATGGAAAAAACCTAACTGTCCATCGACAGATGAATAGATCAAGAAGATGTGATACATATATAAAATGGGATACTACTCAGCCATAAAAAAAGAACAAAATAATGCCATTTTCAGCAACATGGATGCAACTAGAGATTATCATACTAAGTAAGTCAGAAAGAGAAAGACAAATACCATGTGATATCACTTATATGTGACACAAATGAACCTATCTGTGAAAAACAGAATCAGGTTTCTTTCATGTTCAACATAGAAAACAGACTGGTGGTTACAAAGGGGAAGGGGTTGGGGGAGAGATGGAGTGGGAGGTTGGGGTAAGCAGATGTAAGATTTTACATATAGAATGGATAAACAGCAAGGTCCTACTGTATAGCAGAGAGAACTATATTCAATATCCTAAGATAAACCATATGGAAAAGAATATTTAAAAAAAGAATGTATGTATATGTATAACTGAATCACTTTGCTGTACAGCAGTAATCAACACAACACTATAAATCAACTATCCTTCAATTTAAGAAAAATTAAAAATAAAGATGAGAAGATCAACCAAAAAAGAAAGACTATTTTTACTTTTGACTCTGCCATTCATGCTTTGCTACAGAAGATTCCTGGAAATCCTGACTTACAGACTGGGGGCACTTCTTAGGCATTCACGTGACAATCCTTTCTTTATCTGAGGAGAAAGGGTTTAATTAATTGTCACTTGTATTTTGAGATCATGGTATCCCAAATCCTTGACCATTTCACTCCAAAAACTAATTTAATCAAAGCACCAAGAAAAAAAATTAAAGCACAAAATGCCACCCAAAATATACCTCTCCTCTATCAGAGAAACTATGCATAGTTGCTACCATAATATTTCTATCAGTGATTATAGGAAACCCATCTCTCAATGTACCCAATAAAATCAGAAACTGGCTGTCATGAGTCAATCATTTATAAAAGAAGAGCTGCAATTATCTTTCTTCTTGGAAGCAGTGACCATTTTGTGACTATGGACATTGGCTACCGACAAACTTCTCTTCTCCTGCATCTTCTGAGGTAGAGGGAGAGAGAGCACAGCATTTACCACTGTCCAAAGTTTGAAAACAAAAGGAAAATACCTCACCAGCAGAGGAGTAATAAACTGGTGTAATATCTCATTATTACTTAATAATATGCTAAGGAAAAAATGAACAGGTATTGATTGGAAAGATGTTTTAACTGACTTTGTCTTTTAAGAATCTGAAAAAAACCTCTCTGCTCAGTGACTTATCAAATCACCAGTTATGTTATAAGGAGTCTCTTTCCATTTTTTCATGATTGACTGATGACAGCTTATAAGCATCACCCCTCCCTCTTCTCCTTCTGACTTACATCTTGGTAAACTGTTAAGAAAGCCCAGGTGTGCCAAAGGGGAAACTGAAACCATACAAATCCCTCCTCGGGCACAAGAAATCTCATGTTAGCCCCTTCCTCTCACCGCAATAAAAACTCTGAGCCAGCCTCCTTTCCTTACTCTTGCAAGCCATTCTGGACCTGTATGGGAGTCCTGCCCTACTCTCCCCACAGACCTCGATTATAATAGACCTAATTCCTGGAAACTATGGATGTGATGAGATATCACTCCTATGATTCTGTCACCGTTATATGGCATAAAGAGAGAGAAGAGGAGAGGAGATTTTCTAGGTGGAGCTGATCCAATCACATGAGCTTTTAAAAGCAGAGAGATCTCTCTGGCCAGTGGCAGAAGAGAAGCCACAAGGGGAAGTCAGAGATTTGAAGCACAGGGGAGATTCGACACGCCCTTGATAGCTTCAGGATGAAGAAAGCCACATGAAAAGGAATGCGGGTGGCTTCTAGTAGCTGTGAGTGGCCCCCACCTGACAGCCAGCAAGGAAATGGGGACCTCAGACATACAACTGCAAGGAACTGGATTCTGCCAACAACCTGAATGAGTTTCCCTGAGCCCCCAGGGAAGAGTCCATTTTGGCCAACGTCTTGTGAGATCATGAGCTGAGAACACACTCAAGCTGATCCAGATTTCTGATCTATAGAACGGCGAGCTAATAAGTGGGTATTGTTTTAAACAACTAAATTTGTGGTAATTAGTTGTGCAGCAATAAAAATATATATAATGTGCTAAGAATTTAGAGAGAGCTTACCAAAATTGCAAAATAGAGGTTACCCCACTCTTTCAAAGAGGTTAAAATCTAACAGGCTTTCTTACATACTAAGAAGAAGGGAGATGTAACAGGTGCTATAATGACAGGGCAAAAATCCGCTATAGGACAGTGACTCTCAACCAGGGGTGATTTTGCCCCCTGGGGAACATTGGCAATATTTGGAAACATTGTTGGTTGTCACAACTGGGGAGGTGTTGCTGACAACTAGTAGATGGAAGCCACAAACGCTGCTAAACACTCTGCAATGTAGAGGACAGACCCCTCTGTCCCCACCCCTCCACAACAACAAAGAATTATCTGGGGCAAAATGTCAGTAATGTCAAGGTTAAGAAACCCTGCTTTAATCCCACTACTGGGCATATACCCTGAGAAAACCATAATTCAAAAAGAGTCATGTACCAAAATGTTCATTGCAGCTCTATTTACAATAGCCAGGACATGGAAGCAAGCTAAGTGTCCATCATCGGATGAATGAATAAAGAAGATGTGGCACATATATACAATGGAATATTACTCAGCCATAAAAAGAAATGAAATTGAGATATTTGTAGTGAGGTGGATAGACGTAGAGTCTGTCATACAGAGTGAAGTAAGTCAGAGAGAGAAAAACAAATACCATATACTAACATATATATAGAATCTAAGAAAGAAAAAAAAAAAGGTCATGAAGAACCTAGGGGTGAGACGGGAATAAAGATGCAAACCTACTAGAGAATGGACTTGAGGATATGGGGAGGGGGAAGGGTAAGCTGGGACAAAGTGAGAGAGTGGCATGGACATATATACACTACCAAACGTAAAATAGGTAGCTAGTGGGAAGCAGCCACATAGCACAGGGAGAACAGCTCGGTGCTTTGTGACCACCTAGAGGGGTGGGATAGGGAGGGTGGGAGCTAGGGAGACACAAGAGGGAAGAGATATGGGAATATATGTATATGTATAACTGATTCACTTTGTTATAAAGCAGAAACTAACACACCACTGTAAAGCAATTATACTCCAATAAAGATGTTAAAAAAAAAAAAAAAGAAAGAAAGAAACCCTGCTTTAGGAATATAGAGGAGAAACTTAACTTCAGCTGAGGGATCTGGGCCAGCTTCTTAGAGGTAATGATATTTGAGCTGGACCATGAAAGGTAAGTAGGATTTTGACAGATAGGGATTCAGAGGGTAAGAAACTGCTCCTGGTGTCCCGGCTTGGGCTTTACAGTAAAGTGCACATAGGCAGAGAAGGCCATTTTATAGAATTGGCAGGTAGTAAGTAGCCACATCCCCAGCCCCAGCCCCAGTCCCAAATCCTGACATGGTTTTCATTTCAGTTGATTCCAAGTGCTCCAACTTCCTACTGTGTCACTCAACAAAAACAAAATTAATTGGGGGAACTAACATGCATGACATGATGTTACAATTTATGAAGGAACATGTTCTTCACAATGAGACATGATTCATGACCTCATTGTGTTGAAAATCTAATAGGAGAGACATATCTCTTCACAAGTAAGTACAGAAAATTTAATTTTATTGAAATAAATTTGTAGTACTCTGTACTACTCCTTACACCAATTACCTCAAGGAAATTCTCCAAGGGTACTTCAGCATGCATGAGATGTGCAGGTAAATTCCTGCATGCATTTTAATATAATTCATTAATCTGACATATTTCCCTCTCTTTAGATGCTCCATAGTCTGTCTTACAAGGTGGTCACAGGAACTCAGCGCTCTCCAAATTGAGATCATTCATGTGCTTACTGTTCACTGTGATAGCTTTCACTACCCACCAGGTTTATTATTAATTTTGCACACCCCTGGTAGTCAAGAACATAGACCTATTGTTAAGTCCAGACAGGAGGAAAAATAAAAAAATATTAAAACCCAGTCTCATCTTTGGAACTGAATGTTTGTTAAAGCCATTGCTGGGGGAGAAATGAATCTGTTGCTAACAGCATTTTCATTCTGGATAGCCCTAAACATGAGCAGCTGGGCTGAGATTGCCTTTTCAGAGTTCATGAGGGACTTTTACAGCTGTCACATCTAAGCAAGTCTTAAAAACCATTTCTCGAAGCCAGACTTATTTGAGGCAAGCATCTGGTGAAAAATGGTGAAAGAATAACAAAACCCTCTGTACTCTGGGTTTCTTGACCTTCATGTTTATTAATGTTCAGCTTCTCCCCACCACCCAACCTCAAAACCATACCACTGGGCTCTACTTAATGCACACTGCTGGAAACAAATAACATAGAAGACAGTCTATGCTTCTCTGCCTGACAAAAATCAACCCTTAGAAAGTTAACATGTCAACCGACAAAGGAATGCAAAGAGCAGATCTGCTCAACTCTCAGTTGGACAGTGGGTACTTTTTAATTGAACCAAAACTCAAGCACTCTTCATTAAATCCCTTTATAATTAATTCTCTGTCAGCCAAGTAAATTATTTTCATAAATTTAAAAGAGTTCAGAACTTCCTTCACAGACAATCAAGATTCCTTTCTTAACCCCAATTTGCTCTCCAGAGCTGCCTAGAGAGAAACCCAAATGCTTCACAGAGCCTGAGAAAACTCTCCCTTTTGTGGCCTGGATAGAACTGGCCAGTCCATGATTCAATGTATCATTTCAGTGATTAACTTCCCTTTTATAGGAGTAGCAAAAAGGAACTGACCTAGTGCTGAGAGGAGGAGGCAAAAAGAACAAGAATGGGACATTCCTTTGAAATCTGCCTTATTTATACAGAATTCTAAGACCTCTATTCATTATATACGATCTATTCACTTCAGAAACAATTCTCAATGTTCTCCAGATTAACTTCAAGATGGTGGAGGAGTAAGACGTGGAGATCACGTCTCCCCACAAATACCTCGGAAATACATCTACATGTGGAACAGTTCCTACAGAACACCTACTGAACGCTGGCAGAAGACCTCAGATTTCCCAAAAGGCAAGAAACTCCCCACGTACCTCAGTAGGGCAAAAGAAAAAAGAAAAAAACGGAGACAAAAGAATAGGGATCGGACCTGCACCAGTGGAAGGGAGCTGTGCAGGAGGACAGGTTTCCACACACTAGGAAGGCCCTTCGTGGGCGGAGACTGTGGGTGGTGGAGCGGGGAAGCTTTGGAGCCACGGAGGAGAGCGCAGCAACAGGGGTGTGGAGGGCAAAGCGGAGAGATTCCCACACAGAGGATCGCTGCCAACCAGCACTCACCAGCCTGAGAGGCTTGTCGGCTCACCCTCCAGGACAGGTAGCCGGGAGGGAGTCCAGGAAAAAGTTTGGAACTGCCTAAGAGGCAAGAGACCATTGTTTCAGGGTGTGCGAGCAGAGGGGATTCAGAGCACCATCTAAACGAGCTCCAGAGAGGGGCGCGAGCCGCAGCTATCAGCACGAACCCCAGAGATGGGCATGAAACGTTAAGGCTGCTGCTGAAGCCACCAAGAATCCTGTGTGCAAGCACAGGTCACTATTCACACCTCCCCTCCCGGAAGCCTGTGCAGCCCGCCACCGCCAGGGTCCCATGATCCAGGGACAACTTCCCCAGGAGAACACATGGTGCACCTCAGGCTGTTGCAACATCACGCCAGCCTCTGCCGTCGCAGGCTCACCCCACATTCCGTACCCCTCCCTCCCCCCGGCCTGAGTGAGCCAGAGCCCCCGAATCAGCCGCTACTTTAGCCCCCTCCTGTCTTAGTGGGAACAGACGCCCTCAGGCGACCTACATGCAGAGGCGGGGCCAGATCCAAAGCTGAACCCCAGGAGCTGTGCGAGCAAAGAAGAGAAAGGGAAATTTTCCCCAACAGCCTCAGGAGCAGTGGAGTAAATCTCCACAAACAACTTGATGTCCCCTGCATCTGTGGAATACCTGAATAGACAATGAATCATTCCAAAATTCAGGCGGTGGACTTTGGGAGCAACTGTAGACTTGGGGTCTGCTTTCTGCATCTAATTTGTTTCTGATTTTATCTTTATCTAGTTTAGAATTTAGAGCTTATTATCATTGGTAGATTTGTTTATTGATTTGGTTGCTCTCTCCCTATAGATTTTTTTCTTCATTTTTCTCTTTTTGTGAGTGTGTATGTATATGCTTCTTTCCGTGATTTTGTCTATATAGCTCTGCCTTTACCATTTGTCCTAGGGTTCTGTCTGTCCATTTTTTGTTTGTTTTGTTTTTTAGTATAGTTTTTAGCACTTGTTATTGGTGGATTTGTTTTTTGGTTTGGCTGCTCTCTTCCTTTCTTTTTATTACCTTTTAATTTTTTTATTTTAATAACTTTATTTTATTTTACTCTTTCTTTCTTTCTTCTTTTCTCCCTTTTCTTCTGAGCCATGTAGCTGACAGGGTCTTGTTGCTCTAGCCAGGTGTCAGGCCTGTGCCTCTGAGGTGGGAGAGCCGAGTTCAGGACATTGGTCCACCAGAGACCTCCCGGCTCCACATAATATCAAACGGCAAAAGCTCTCCCAGAGATCTCCATCTCAACACTAAAACCAACCTCCACTCAACAACCAGCAAGCTACAGTGCTGGACACCCTATGCCAAACAACTAGCAAGACAGGAACACAACCCCACCCATTAGCAGAGAAGCTGCCTAAAATCACAAGGTCACAGACACCACAAAACATACCACTGGTCACAGTCCTGCCCACCAGAAAGACAATATCCAGTCTCATCCACCAGGACACAGGCACCAGTCCCCTCCACTGGGAAGCCTACACAACACACTGAACCAACCATAGCCACTGGGGGCAGACACCAAAAACAACAGGAACTACGAACCTGCAGCCTGCAAAAAGAAGACCCCAAACACAGTAAGTTAAGCAAAATGAAAAGACAGCGAAACACACAGCAGATGAATGATCAAGGTAAAAACCCACCAGACCAAACAAGTGAAGAGGAAATAGGCAGTGTACCTGAAAAAGAATTCAGTGTAATGATAGGAAAGATGATCCAAAATCTTGGAAACAGAATGGAGAAAATACAAGAAACGTATTAACAAGGACCTAGAAGAACTAAAGGGCAAACAAACAATGATAAACAACACAATAAATGAAATTAAAGATTCTCTAGAAGGAATCAACAGCAGAATAACTAAGGCAGAAGAATGGATAAGTGACCTGGAAGATAAAATAGTGGAAATAGCTACCACAGAGCAGAATAACGAAAAAAGAATGAAAAGAATTGAGGACAGTCTCAGAGATCTCTGGGACAACATTACATGCACCAACATTCGAATTCTAGGGGTCCCAGAAGAAGAAGAGAAAAAGAAACGGACTGAGAAAATATCTGAAGAGATTATAGTTGAAAACTTCCCTAATATGGGAAAGAAAGTAGTCACATCCAGGAAATGCAGACAGTCCCATACAGGATAAATCCAAGAAGACACACGCCAAGACACATATTAATCAAACTACCAAAAATTAAATACAAGAAAAAATATTAAAAGCAGCAAGGGAGAAACAATAAATAACATAGAAGGGAATCCCCATAAGGTTAACAGCTGATCTTTCAGCAGAAACTCTGCAAGCTAGAAGGGAGTGGCAGGACATATTTAAAGTGATGAAAGGGAAAAACCAACAACCAAGATTACCCAGCAAGGATCTCATTCAGATTTGATAGAGAAATTAAAATCTTTACAGACAAGAAAAAGCTAAGAGAATTCAGCACCACCGAATGGGCTTTACAACAAATGCTAAAGGAACTTCTCTAGGCAGGAAACACAGGAGAAGGAAAAGACCTACAATAACAAACCCAAAACAGTTAAGAAAATGGTAATAGGAGCATACATATCGATAACTACCTTAAAGGTAAATGTATTAAATGCTCCAACTAAAAGGCATAGACTGGCTGAACAGATATGAAAACAAGACCCGTATATATGCTGTCTACAAGAGACCCACTACAGACCTAGGAACACATACAGACTGAAAGTGAGGAGATGAAAAAAGATATTCCATGCAAATGGAAACCAAAAGAAAGCTGGAGTAGCAAGTCTCATGTCAGACAAAATAGACTTTAAAATAAAGACTATTACAAGAGACAAAGAAGGACACTATATAATGATCAAGGGATAGATCCAAGAAGAAGACATAACAATTGTAAATATTTACACACCCAACATATGAGCACCTCAATACATAAGGCAAATGCTAAGAGCCATAAAAGGGGAAATCAACAGTAACACATTCATAGTAGGGGAATTTAACACCCCACTTTCACCAATGGACAGATCATCCAAAATGAAAATAAATAAGGAAACACAAGCTTTAAATGATACATTAAACAAAATGGACTTAATTGATATTTATAAGACATTCCATCCCAAAACAACCAAATACACTTATTCTCAAGTGCTCATGGAACACTCTCCAGGATAGATCATACCTTGGGTCACAAATCAAGCCTTGGTAAATTTAAGAAAATTGAAATTGTATCAAGTATCTTTTCTGACCACAATGCTATCAGACTAGATATCAATTACAGGAAAAAAACCTGTAAAAAATACAAACACATGGAGGCTAAACAATACACTACTAAATAAACAAGAGATCACTGAAGAAATCAAGGAGGAAATCAAAAAATAACTAGAAACAAATGACAGTGAAAACATGATGACCCAAATCCTATGGGATGCAGCAAAAGCAGTTCTAAGAGGGAAGTTTATAAGGAATACGATCCTACCTCAAGAAACAAGAAACATCTCAAATAAACCACCTAACCTTACATTAGAGAATGAAGAACAAAAAAACCCCAAAGTTAGCAGAAGGAAAGAAATCATAAAGATCAGATCAGAAATAAATGAAAAAGAAATGAAGGAAACAATAGCAAAGATCAATAAAACTAAATGCTGATTCTTTGAGAAGATAAAATTGATAAACCACTAGCCAGACTCATCAAGAAAAAAAGCGAGAAGACTCAAATCAATAGAATTAGAAATGAAAAAGGAGAAGTAACAACTGACACTGCAGAAATACAAAGGATTAATGAGAGGTTACTACAAGCAACTCTATGCCAATAAAATGGACAACCTGGAAGAAATGGACACATTCTTAGAAATGCACAACCTTCCGAGACAGAAACAGGAAGAAACAGAAAATACTAACAGACCAATCACAAGCACTGAAATTGAGACTGTGATTAAAGCTCTTCCAAAAAACAAAAGCCCAGGACCAGATGGCTTCACAGGCGAATTCTATCAAACATTTAGAGAAGAGCTAATACCTATCCTTCTCAAAATCTTCCAAAATATAGCAGAGGGAGGAACACTCCCAAACTCATTCTACGAGGCCACCATCACTCTGATACCAAAACCAGACAAAGATGCCACTAAGAAAGAAAACTACAGGGCACTATCACTGATGAACATAGATGCAAAAATCCTCAACAAAATACTAGCAAACAGGATCCAACAGCCCATTAAAAGGATCATTCACCATGATCAAGTAGGGTTTATCCCAGGAATGCAAGGATTCTTCAATATATGCAAATCAAACCATGTGATACACCATATTAACAAACTGAGGAAGAAAAACCATATGATCATCTCAATAGATTAAGAAAAAGCTTTCAACAAAATTCAACACCCATTTATGATAAAATCTCTCCATAAAGTTAGCATAGAGAGAACTTACCCCAACATAATAAAAGTCATATATGACAAACCCACAGCCAACATCATTCTTTATGGTGAAAAACTGAAAGCATTTCCTCTAAGATCAGGAACAAGACAAGGGTGCCCACTCTCACCACTATTATTCAACACAGTTTTGGAAGTTTTAGTCATGGCAACAAGAGAAAAAAAAGAAATAAAAGGAATCCAAATTGGAAAAGATGAAGTAAAACTGTCACTGTTTGCAGATAACATGATAATATACATAGAAGATCCTAAAGATGCCACCAGAAAAGTACTAGAGCTAATCAATGAATTTGGTGAAGTAGCAGGATACAAAATTAATGCACAGAAATTTCTAGCATTCCTATACAGTAACAACGAAAACTCAGAAGGAGAAATCAAGGAAATACTCCCATTTATCACTGCAACAAAAAGAATAAAATACCTAAGAATAGACCTACCTAAGGAGGCAAAAGACCTGTATGCAGAAAACTATCAGACACTGATGAAAGAAATCAAAGATGATACAAACAGATGGAAAGAGATACCATGTTCTTAGACTGGAAGAGTCGACATTGGGAAAATGACTCTACTACCCAAAGCAATCTACAGATTCAATGCCATCCCTATCAAACTACCAATGGCATTTTTCACCAAAATAGAACAAAATATTTCACAATTTGTATGGAAACACAAAAGACCCTGAATAGCCAAAGCAATCTTGAGAAAGAAAAACGGAGCTGGAGGAATCAGGCTCCCAGACTTCAGACTACAGTACAAAGCTACAGTCATCAAGCCAGTATGATACTGGCACAAAAACAGAAATGCAGATCAATGGAACAGGATAGAAAGCCCAGAGATAAACCCATGCACCTATGGTCACCTTATTTTTGATAAAGGAGGCAATAAAATGAAGAAAAGACAGCCCCTCAGTAAGTGGTGCTGGGAAAACTGGACAGCTACATGTAAAAGAATGAAATTAGAACACTCCCTAACACCATACACAAAAATAAACTCAAAATGCATTAAAGACCTAAATGTAAGGCCACACACTTTAAAACTCTTAGAGGAAAACATAGGAAGAACACTCTATGACATAAGTCACAGCAAGATCCTTTTTGACCCACCTCCTAGAGAAATGGAAATAAAAACAAAAATAAACAAATGGGACCTAATGAAACTTCAAAGCTTTTGCACAGCAAAGGAAACCATAAACAAGACCAAAAGACAACCCTCAGAACAGGAGAAAATATTTGCAAATGAAGCAACTGACAAAGGATTAATCTCCAAAATTTACAAGCAGCTCATGCAGCTCAATATCAACAAAATAAACAACCCAGTCCAAAAATGGGCAGAAGACCTAAATAGACATTTCTCCAAAGAAGATATACAGATTGCCAACAAACACATGAAAGGATGCTCAACATCACTAATCATGTGAGAAATGCAAATCAAAACTACAATGACGTATCACCTCACACCCGTCAGAATGGCCATCATCAAAAAATCTACAAACAGTAAATGCTGGAGAGGGTGTGGAGAAAGGGAACCCTCTTGCACTGTTGGTGGGAATGTAAATTGATACAGCCACTATGGAGAACAGTATGGAGGTTGCTTAAAAAACTACAAATAGAACTACCATATGACCCAGCAATCCCACTACTGGGCATGTACCCTGAGAAAACCATAATTCAAAAAGAGTCATGTACTACAATGTTCATTGCAGCTCTTTTTACAACAGCCAGGACATGGAAGCAACCTAAGTGTCCATCAACATCAACAAATGAAGGGATAAAGAAGATGTGGCACATATATACAATGGAATATTACTCAGCCATAAAAAGGAACAAAATTGAGTTATTTGTAGTAAGATGGATGGACCTAGAGTCTGTCATACAGAGTGAAGTAAGTCAGAAAGAGAAAAACAAATACCATATGCTAACACATATATATGGAATCCAAAAAAAAAAATGGTTCTGAAGAACCTAGGGGCAGGACAGGAATAAAGACACAGAGGTAGAGAATGGACTTGAGTACACAGGGAGGGGGAAGGGTAAGCTGGAACAAAGTGAGAGGCTGGCATGGACATATATACACTACCAAATGTAAAATAGATAGCTAGTGGGAAGCAGCCGCATAGCACAGGGAGATCAGCTCGTTGTTCAGTGACCACCTAGTGGGGTGGAAAAGGGAAGGTAAGAGGGAGACGCAAGAGGCAGGAGACATGGGAACATATGTATATGTATAGCTGATTCACTTTGTTATAAAGCAGAAACTAACACACCATTGTAAAGCAATTATACCACAGTAAAGATGTTAAAAAAAAAAAATAAGGGAAGGATTACAGTTTATCACTATCCTTCATAATATACCCAAAGTACAGAAACACTCAGGTCTTAAACTAAGCTTATTTATTAAGGATGTAGAGGAAAGGAAGGAAGTTGTGGCACTGTCTATCCATCCAATGGAGGACTCTTTGCCCCAAGACAATATCAACTTATGGACTGTGCTGAGGTAGCTATAACTAGCAACTGATGCAATATTAGAGAGCCCTCTTGACCCCTGACTTTACCCCTACTGCGCTCCTCAGTAGCACCTACACAAAAGAAGCCAAAAAAGCAGAATGCATGTCCCTTTGATTCTCACAGGCACCTCAGACTATAGCCTTTTCTCTGACACTTTTGTCGTTAAAAGCAGAGTTCTGCCCTTCACTCATCCGTCTGCTATGTGAAACCACTACCCCCTCTTTCCTCCTCAACACACAAAGACACACACACACTCTCTCAGGTAACTACATAAGAAACAGGGAAACATTCCTTATTGTTTCAACTACTTTGTCTTATGTAGTATTTTTTAAAAGTAACTTTTTTAAGTAGGAGGGAAAAGGAAAGGGGAGGGGGAAGAGGAGGATGAGAAGACAAAAGGAGAAGAGGAAGAGGAGGAGAAAAAGGAGACAGCATCGCTGATAAGATTTTCTCCAAACACAGTCTTTGAGACTTTGGCCTTGAGGGTGAGATCTATTGGAGGCTCTACCCCAGCCGCTCTGTACGATGGGCTGCCACTCAGTGGTGTTACCATTTTCCCTCTCTGCCCTTAGAGGTCTGAGCCTCTCTGGAGGCTGCATTCTCCCCACAGCGTCAGCATAAGCTATGGGAAAGATTGCCCCCCTTTGGCTGATGGGTCTCTCTTCCTGAAGTAGGAATTCAGGGTAGTGACACTTTCTTTGTAACAGCTCCAGGGCAACGACAGATCCGGAGAGAACAGTGTTTGCCCAGTGCCTATAGACCCCTGTATACGTTCTGAACAAAAGTCCAATTCACTAATTAAGTTCCTCTGTTGTAACAGAGAGTTTTGCCTGAGGCCTGTTAGGAACAAAAGCTTGTAACTTAGCATTTTTATTGGAAAGTTTTATTGTTTCTTCTTCCACATCCCATCACTAAAACCCAGAAAACAGAGAGAAGGAGAGGAAAGAGAAAACAGATGAAGAGAGCTGGAGAAAGGAAACATTCCCTGTGTCAGCAGAGTGTGTGGGTCCGGCACTGGACCAGGTCAGCAGAAGAGAGGACAGTATGGGGCTCAGGCCATCCCTAACCTCCACCGTGAGGGTTCCTGCTGACCCATCTGTGCCATGGCACCCCAAGCCATTTTTCCTGCATTCTAGTCCCCCTACCTGTACAGATGATTCTCACCTAGAACTGCAGGGTTAATTTAACTTGTACAAAGTGCTTAGAACAACGGTCAGCACACACCAATACCAAATGTAGACCTCTTGTTGTTTTGCAAAGAGTTTCGTTGATTTATATTATTTGTCCCTTTTAAAATTGAGGATTTCACATAAAAATGAGGGTTGCTCACTTTAAAAAATAATTTCTACATCTTAGCTATTGTGAATAATGCTGCAGTGAACATAGGAGTGCAAGTATCTGAGATCCTGATTCCAATTCCTTTGAATAAATACCCCAAAATAGGATTGCTGGATCATATAGCAGTTCCATTTTTAATTTTTTGAGTACCTTCCATATTTTTTCCATACCATTTCCATAAAATGGTAGCTGCACCATTTTACAATTCCTCCAACAGTATTGGTTCCCTTTCCTCCACATCTTCAACAACTCTTTTGTTTTTTTTTTTACATAATAATTATTCTAACAGGTGTGCTGTGACAGCTCCTTGTGGTTTGTTTTTGCTTTTTTTTTTTTTTTTTTGTGGTACGCGGGCCTCTCACTGTCATGGCCTCTCCCGTTGCGGAGCACAGGCTCCGGATGCACAGGCTCAGCGGCCATGGCTCACAGGCCCAGCCGCTCCGCGGCATGTGGGATCTTCCCGGACCGGGGCACGAACCCGTGTCCCCTGCATCAGCAGGCGGACTCTCAACCACTGCGCCACCAGGGAAGCCCTAGTGTCATTCTTTAATTCAGGTCCTTTCCAGCATATGAAGAAGGAAATAGCATCAGGGCTACTTGCCACTGAAGTCTCTGCTGCAGCAACTGGGACTGGGGTTGCCATGGGGGAAGGGGGCACTCTACAAATCTCCTCAGAGAGTTTGAGCATTCCCAAGAGTAACCTTTCATAAAATTTGGTGTAAAGAAAGAAAAGGAGAGAGTGGGGATTACACAGTATCTTGAATTTCTTCAAAGCTGTTAATTCATGCAGATAATTATTACATATTCATCATATGTCATTTTATTAATTGTTCACATGCTATTTTTCCAGCTGAATTTTAAGCCCTGGTAGTAAGAGAGCATTTTATTTTTATTCCCTGGATCCTTGCAAAATTGCAGGCACACATAATAAGCTCACTCAAGCCTGTCAGAATATGTAAATTAACTAACCTAATAGTTAACCACAAAGCCATATTATTAGTCAGTGCTAAACGGAAGAAGGTGGCTTTGAGCCATGTTCACAACTAGTTTACCAAGAGCATCACTGTTTGACATAAAGTTTCTATAGGGTGTCCAGGGAGGAGGGTGGTGGCTTTGGAACTTTTTTGAGAGGTAGAATAATTAAAAGGAAAAAATATACGTTTAAGTGGTGAAAAGAGGGATAATTAGAAAGAGATATTACTAATGTTCACATATCTAAAGGACCTCGTCTTTACAAGCCCTATTCCAAACCACTCAAGCTGCCCAAGAATGGGACAGCCTCACACAGCCACAGCTGTAGTCACTGGGCTGGTGAGAGCAGAGTCTGGAGAACCCTCTGCCAGAGGTGTCATGAGTCAGGATGGGCACCCTCTAAGGATATGTCCAAATGCAAGCACCTGTGATTCATAGTGGACAAGGTTCAGCATGCTCTCTACACTATGCCCTCCTTAGAATAAAGACACCAGGAAACCAAGCCACAGAGAAGGCATACATGATGGTGAAAGTATGAATGACCCAACTAAATAGTATTAATACAACTACACTCATCAGTGAGAGAACCAGCCTCTTTTCTCAGGCAAAATTCTTTACCCCAACTAAGGCACAGAAACACTCTGGTCACATCCAGAGCATGAGGTTTTATGCCTGGCTCGCACACACCCAGCTCATGCCTGAGGAGAAAGGCTCCTCCTCTTTCCTCACCTCAGGGAACATGCCTCTCAGGCTCTCCTGGGACTCTTTCCAAGTCTCCCTGTGCTTCGATTTCCAAGAGGTCTGGTCTGGTTCAAGCAATGCCGTCTATGCTAGCCTCTCGTCTTACTTCTAGTAACATTTCCTGAATTGAAAACCTTTCTAGCCTCTACCAAAGGCACTAGGTATGTGAGTATATTCATTTTCAAATGCTGCATGAAAATGCAGATCAAAACTACAATGAGGTATCACCTCACACCAGTCAGAATGGCCATGATAAAAAAGTCTACAGACAATAAATGCTGAAGAGGGTGTGGAGAAAAGGGAACCCTGCTACGCTGTTGCTGGAAATATAAATTGGTACAGCCACTAGGGAGAACAGTATGCAGGTTCCTTAAAAAACTAAAAATAGAGCTACCATATGACCCAGCAATCCCACTCCTGGGCATATATCCAGAGAAAACCATAATTTGAAAAGATACATGCACCCTAATGTTTATTGCAGCACTATTTACAATAGCCAGGACATGGAAGCAACCTAAATGTCCATCGACAGAGGAATGGATAAAGAAGATGTGGTACATATATTCAATGGCATACTGCATATTCCACAGCCATAAAGAAGAATGAAATAATGCCACTTGCAGCAGCACGGATGGACCTAGAGATTGTCATATTGAGTGAAGTAAGTTAGACAGAGGAAGACAAATATCATATGATGTCACATACATGTGGAATCTAAAAAGATGATACAAATGAACTTATTTACAAAACAGAAACAGACTCACAGACTTTAAAAACAAACTTATGGTTACCAAAGGGAAAACACTGTGGGGAGGGATAAATTAGGAGGTTGGGATTAACATATACATACTACTATATGGAAAATAATCAACAAGGACCTATTGCATAGCACAGGGAACTCTACTCAGTATTCTGAAATAACCTATATTGGAAAATAATCTGAAAAAGGAATGGATATATGTATATGTATAACTGAATCACTTTGCCACACACCTGAAACACAACACTGTAAATCAACTATACCCCAATATAAAATAAAAATTAAGTTAAAAAAATTTTTTTAATTACCACCACAAACCTAGTGGCTTAAATATTTATTATTTATTCATTTTTATTATGAGTTACTTTTATATTTATTATCGCATACTTTCCATAGGTCAGAAGCCCAGGCACAGTGGAGCTGAGCTCTCTGCTCAGGGTCGCACAAGGCTGAAATCATGGTCTAATCTGGGGCTCTGGATCCTCTCACGTTCATTCAAATTGTTGACTGAATTGTATTCCTTGCAGCTGTAGGACTAAGGTCACATCTTCTGGCTGAATGTCATCTGGGGGCTGCCCTCAGTTCCTAGCTACACAGCCCCTCTAAAGGTGGTCCACAACAAGGCCATTTGCTTTCGTCCAGGCCAGCAGGAGAGTCTGCTGCAGCTTCTCCTCACTTTCACGGACTCGCCGGATTAGGTCGGGCCACACAGGATAATGTCTCTTTTGCCATAAAGGGGAGCATAATCACTGACAGTGATAAGCACATCGTGAATACGAAGGGCAGGGGACGACCCAGGACGTCTACACCAAGGGGTGGGAATCTTGGAGCTATCTTAGAATTCTACCTACAGCAGTGAGAATACCTAAAATGCACTCTGCTTTACCTTCTTTAAATGTTTCCTCATATATTTGCTCATTTTAACAAGTTAGGTAAAAATATAACAAGAAAACTATAAACCTCACCTAAAGGAGAAGGAAAAAGGGCAGAGGTTCAGAAGTTCCCATTTGTACTTTCCTCCCTCCTTTCCATCAAGACCAAGTGCAGCTTATTTGCTGCAGAGAAATGTACATACCCACTGATCTCACTGAACAAAATGTCATCCAGCATTTCTATTTATTGTTCAATTGATACTGCAGCGTTAAACTGGTAACTTCACCTACAAAATGCTATACTAAATCTGCAGCGGGCTGGCAGCCCAGGGAGAGAACAGCTCAGCTCTTGGAGGTCACCCCAGCCAAGGGTGACCCTGGACCCTGAGCTGGCAATTCCCTGCTGTGCTCACTGCTGAGGCCCAGGTGCACCTCCAGGTTCAGACAGTCTTCCCACACTCCTTCCCACCTTTTCAGAGATTATTTCCACTTCTGGTTAACTCGGATTGTTCCAGCATTTCGCATATGTGGAAACATACAGGATGCACTCCTGTGTGCAAGGCTTCTTTCACTCAGCATTAAATTTCTGTGATTGCTCCCTGTGTCCTGTTATCAGGATCCATTCCTTTTGATAGCTGAGTAGGCTGAATACAGCAAAGTTTGTTTTCCTTTCTCTTAATGGATGAAATATTTCTACTTTGAATAAAGCTGCTATGAATATTTTGGTACAAAAAATCTTTTTACGTACGTAAGTTTTCATTTCTCTTGAGTAAATATTTAGGGATAAAATGGTTGACTCAGGGTAGTTTCTCATGCAATTTTATGAGAAACTGCATGAACTTTTCTCAAAGTGGTCGTACCATTTTATACTCTTAACTCAGGGTTAGGAGAGTTCCAGCTACTCCATCTCTCCACTGACATTTAAAGTTATCAGGCTTTTTAAACCCTATCCATTCTGGTGGGTGTATAATGGCATCTTACTGTGGTTTTAATTGTCCTTTTCCTGATGACTAATGTTGAGCATTTTTTTATGTGATTATTGGACACTGGTAAATCGTCCTTATAAAAGGATTGTCCAAATGTTTTATCCATATTTTATTGAGTGGCTTGACATTCTATTACTGAGTTATAGGACTTCATATAACGCTCACATTAGTCTTGTGTTAGATACATGCTTTGCAAGTATTTTCCCAGTCTGTGTCTTGCCAATTCATTTCCTGAATGAATGAGAAGTTCTCTCTTTTGATGAGAAGAAGTTGGAAGTCTGTCCTCTTTCTTTTAATCTTATCATTTTTAAATACAAGGTTTTTCATTTCAGTGAAGTCACTTTCCTCAGTATTTTATGATTTTTCCCAAGATTATAAATATTATATCCTCTACTTTTTAAAAAAATATCCTAATTTTGTTTTTAATACCTGGTGTCTTAAATCTATCTAAAATCTACTTTGAGATGGGTTGAAGTTAAGATCTCAGCATTTCCCCCAAATATAGAGCCAAGATCTTAACCACACATGTTGAGGAATCTGTTATCCTCCCACTTTCCCTTTCTTAGTTTCTCCTTCTATGAATTCTCCTTCAGTCATCTGCTTCCATGGGTCCAGTAACCAAGTATTCATTGATGAGGCCAAAATCGTTGTCTAGGCTAGGATAGCAACTCCATGACCTTCTCTCCCTCACCTACACACACGCCTGTCATCCAGCCTAACGGCAAATATTTCTAAATATGTACAAAATCTGACCACCACTGCTATCACTGTGTCCAAGCCATCGTTACACCTGATTTGGACTATGGCCTTAGATTCCCTATTGGTCTTCCTGCTCTACTATCATACCGGCAACCAAAACAATCCTATTAAAACTTGTCAGATCATGTCATTCTTTGCTCTAAACCCTCTAAACATTCTCAACACCAAATAAAAGGCAACTTTCTTATGATAGCCTACAAAGTCCTACATAGCCTGGGAGCCCCCTTTCCTCTCCATCCTCCTCTCTTCCCACTCTCCCATTTCTTGATCCCATTCCTGACCCATTAGATTACTTTCTGCTCCTGAGAACACCAAGCATCCTTCCTCTGGGCTTTGTGGTGCCTAGTCCCAATATCTGGAATGCTTCTCCTTTTTATCTGTGTGGCTCACTCAATTGCCCAAATCCTACCTTTGCACTAAGACTTGTTTTGTCCACCCTTTTAAAAATGAAACTTGGGACTTCCCTGGTGGCACAGTGGTTAAGAATCCACCTGCCAATGCAGGGGACATGGGTTCGAGCCCTGGTCCAGGAAGATCCCATATGCCACGGAGCAACTAAGCCCATGCACCACAACTACTGAGCCCGCGTGCCACAACTACTGAAGCCTGTATGCTCTACCGTCCGCGTGCCGCAACTACTGAGCCCATGTGCCTAGAGCCCATGCTCTGCAACAAGAGAAGCCACCACAATGAGAAGCCTGTGCACTGCAACTAAGACCCAATGCACCCAAAAATTAAAAATTTTTTTTAAAAAATGAAACTTATGCTTCTCTCTACTACAATCTCAATCCCTATATATTGCTATAAACTACTTAGCATTTGTTATTGGCTAACTTACCAGATAATTTACTTATATTTATTGTTTATTATTTCTTCCCCTCCCACTAGGATGTAGGCTCTACAAAGGCAGGGATTTTGCCTTTTTTTAATTGATGCTACTACCTAGAGTGGTCCTTAGCACATCCCGGATGCTTAATAAATGTGTTAAATTGATAATGAGTGAATGAATTGCCTTTTGAATATCTGGATCTTCCATAGAAACCTTGCACTATTAAAAATGAATGTATACTATTTTTGTCAAAACTGCTTGTGTCCATTTCACCCACAAAAGATGACTAGAATACAGCTAGTCTTGTTGCAGTTACCTACTTCACCTCCCTCTCCTGTTACCTCCTCACCTTTCCCACTGCCAGGTGACGGCTTCATTGTCTTGTCTTTGCCTGGGTCACTGCAAAGCTTCCTATAAGCTTCTTTGCCTCTGCTCTGGCTCCCATTTAACTCTTCCTTCTCACACAACCACATGGATGTTTCTAAAGTCTACATATTACCTTTTTTTTTTCTTGTTGATCACGCTGTGCAGCATGCAGAATCTTAGTTCCCCAACCAAGGGTCGAACCTGTGCCCCCTGCATTGGGAGCTTGACATCCTAACCACTGGACTGCCAGGCAAGTCCCTACATACAATCTTGCCCTTATTTGCTCACAATCCTTTCATGACTGTGCTTACTTTCAGGATAATAGACAAATGCCTCATCATGGTATGTTTATCCACGATCTGTCCCTCCTGAATCCTACAGCAGCACCTTCCACCCCCAGATTCAGTCGAACCAGCCACACCTGACTCCTGCCTGGTGCCCCACTGGCTCATGATCTCACTTTCTTCCTGGACTTTTCACATACCATTTACTTGATCTGAAAACTGCCTTTGTCCACCTGGCTGCTTTCTCTTTTTTCTTTAAGGAGCAACTCAAATTTCTTCTACTAAAGACCCGGTTTTATGTCCTTCATTCCTGCTCCCATTATTCTAACACTTACCCTTCCAATTGTAATTTTTGGTGTATTCATCTGTCTTCCAATTAAATTGTAAACTCCTCTGGGGCAAGATACTTCTTTTAACTCTCTATCACTAGGGCAGAGTCTAGTATAAAGTCATAACTGAATAAATGTCTAATAAAATAATATGGATGTTTCTGGGGGCAATGCTTGTACTTTTCTCCTTCCCCCATCATGTTAGGTTCTCCTGTTGTGAAATGCCTTAGAAAAGATTGAATTGTTAGCAATTAAGTCTAGTGGAGACAGCAGGACTCTAAAGTCAGCCAGATTTGGGTGAAAATGTAATTCTTGCAGTTTGATATTTTCGTGGTATAGACAAGAACCAAACTGGTTGGGCTTCCCTGGTGGTGCAGTGGTTAAGAATCCACCTGCCAATGCTGGGGACATGGGTTTGAGCCCTTGTCCAGGAAGATCTCACATGCCGTGGAGCAACTAAGCCCGTGCACCACAACTACAGAGCCTGCGCTACAGAGCCTGCAAGCCACAACTACTGAGCCCATGTGCCACAGTTACTGAAACCCATGCACCTAGAGCCCGTGCTCTGCAACAAGAGAAGCTACTGCAATGAGAAGCCTGCACACCGCAACAAAGAGTAGCCCCCCGTCACCGCAACTAGAGAAAGCCCGCACGCAGCAACGAAGACCCAACACAGCCAAAAATAAATAAATAAATGAATGAATAAATGAATGACTGAACCAAACTGGTTATTTTCCCAAATAGGCCCTATCTACTTACTCCCCTGAAAAGGGATATGTTCTGATTTTTTAAGCAGTATAACAACTATAATATGCAATATGTTTACATTTTCAATCACTGCAGAGTAGGTGTGAGCTCTTCTTGCCTTTATTCACACAGGTCCATGAGACTAGATGCCAGGCCCACCCTCTCTGGGTAAAGTGTGATAACTGACCCAAGCCTAGATTAAAGAAAAAGACACCAAAAGAGACATTGAAACATTTTTACATGACTAAAATTGTAAAGTGTGGTTTCTGAACACACATCAGCAATAGTCTCACCTAACAGTGAGGTCAGATGGTAGGATAGAAGCTCAGAGAGAAGAGGCAAGGGAAAGACACCATCTGCCTCTCTGTCCTCTGGATCTCATGTTCTCCTGGTTGCCATCCTTTACACTAGAAGCACAGAGGCCAGAAAGTTCAACATCTGAAGTCATCAAATGTGGGCACATCTACTCCCTGTTCACTGGGCCACAGAAAACTTTGCACAGTTAAGTTTGGCCAAACACATCAGCATTCATACACACCAACTCTTCCTCCAAAGTTGAGTCAAACAGCAAAGACACATGAGCAGAGAATGAATTAGCAAGAACAAAGCTTTATATACATAATCTGGGACAAAAAGATAAGGGCCCATTGAGGCAATGAGTAAGGAGAAGGGGCAGCTGTAAGCAGAGGAGGGGTGTCCTACCAGTTCCAAGATGAGATGAAAACTGATGCAGAGCTTGGGTCATTCAGGCTAAAAGTCAAAGCCAGGAAGTGTTCAGTTGGTACATACAGAGCTCTCTTCAACTCTCAACAGTGGGACTTGTCAAGACTGAATGTTGACTTCTGACCAGCTTTATCTGTCCCATACTGTCTGACACACACAAATACCCTGAGGTGTAGGACCTCCAGCTTGCAGTAGGAAGACGGAGAGAGGTTAATTTATCTGACATAACTACAAGGAACTGAGCCTCTTCCCAGCAGAGCACGTCCATTCATGGAAGCTTTTGCTTCTTAATTGCTGAGATCTGCATCTTGCACTAGGAGAAAATGAAGGTCGGTGGTCCTACACTTCTGTCTCCCGCAAGTGACAAAAATGCCCCAAAGGAAAAGCTGATGCTTGCTGTGACCACATCAGAGCTGTAATTGCTCTGACCAAAGGTAGGAACAGAAGTGCCTCCAAGCACAGGTACTTCCTCAGTAGTGCTGCCCCCCCAAACTCAAAGAGGATACCATGGCTGGATTACCAGGTATTCTCACTGCAGGCAAAAGTAGAAATGTCTCCCTACAAATGTATAACAGTGTTCCTCTGACTGTAACAGAAGTGCTTTGACCATGAGCACCCCAGAAACTCAGAATTATAGTGGGAAGGTCCCCAAGCACAAGTTTTGTGCTGTCTTCTTCCACTGTACCACATGGATCCCAGGGGCTGTGACTGTAGGTGGGAACATAAGGGCCTACAAGCATAGGTATGGCACTGGCTGCTGCAACTTCTAAGGATGAACTCTGGCCAGGTGTGCCTCAGGTGCTCTGATTATAGGCATGAAGAGAAGTATCTCCAGGCACAAGAATGGTGCTGATCCTGTCCATGTGCTGTGGCCAGGGGGACTCTAGGAGCTCTGACAGAAAGCGCTGAGCAAAGCACTGCCCAACGTAAGCACGGTACTGGTCCCTCCCACTACAACGGATGTGCTCTGGCATGAAGCATCCCAGCCGATGTGGCCACTAGGAGAAACAGAAGTGTAACCTGGCACTCATCTCTTCTCAGTGGTGCTGCCTGGCCTCCAGTAGTCACAGACGTGCCTTTGCCAGGCCAGCCGCAAGTGCTCTGATGACAGGCAGGAAGGAAAGTGTCTCTCAGGACAGATTTGCTCTCTGTAGAAGTGGACTCTCCATTTGCAAGTGGAGTGCTATAAGCCAGCAGAACCCTGTGGCTCAGGTCTAAGTGTCCCCAGCTTAGAGGACTAGCTTCTGCTTGGTCCTGCCCCAAAGCTGAGTGCTCCAGAATGGAGGTGGGGCCTGGGCAGCCACACTCATCCCAAAGCTGCCACTACCCATAAGGGCTGCAGATCCCACAAGAGCAAATGGGTCTGCAATGGTGTTAGCTAACAGTGAGCTACTGTTCCCAGTGCTGGGCATACTGGTAGCGGCTCTAAGCCAGAAGCAGTGGCTGTGCCAGTGGGAAGAATGCCAGGGGTGTCTCCAAAGGCCGGCTGGATGCTGACAGGGATGCCAAAGGTGGAAACTGGGGATGTCAAACCCACAAACCTGGTTGAGTTGTGCTGCCACTGGATGGCTGGGCTGTGGCAGAGGTTAAATTAGGAGCTTGTACTGGGGCTGCCTGGTTTCCAAGAGCTGCCATTGGTGGCTCCAGGCTGCAGTCCATCAGGATCTCCAAATGTGGGCTGAGAGGCACTTGCTGGAACAAAAGGAGTTTGCAAGTTGCATTTGGGTTGCTGACCAACTCTGCAGGCAAGCTGGTGGAAACTGGGCCTGAGGCAATGCTGCCATTAGGTGACATTTTCAGAACCAAGGAGCTCCATGGAAAATGGGAAGATGATTTCACTGGAGACAGGAGACTAGAGATGACAGCATGGGGAGGGGGCATAGTAACCATATCAATTTCGTAAGAGTCAAAGGCAGGTCTCGATGCAGAGTGTGCAGAGGTGCTGACCCAGGAGTGCAGGCAACTGTAGAGACAGTGATGGGCTGGCAGGTAAAGACTGAGGACCAGTTAAGGTGACTGGATGAGGGGTCTGTATGAAAAAGGGAGGAGAATCCACACATAGGTGTATGTGACTCATTCTGTAGGAAGCAGATTGAAAGAGAAGACTGAGGAGCTAGGAGGCGTGAGAGGTCAAAACAGAAGATGCAGGGCTTCCCTGGTGGTGCAGTGGTTGAGAGTCCGCCTGCCGATGCAGGGGACACGGGTTCGTGCCCCGGTCTGGGAAGATCCCACAAGCCGCGGAGCGGCTGGTCCCATGAGCCATGGCCGCTGAGCCTGCATGTCCGGAGCCTGTGCTCTGCAACGGGAGAGGCCACAACAGTGAGAGGCCCGCGTACCACACACACAAAAAAAAAAAACAGAAGATGCTGCAGCTATGACTAAGGGGTGGGAATGCAAGGGCCTTCTTTCTCATTACTAAGTGGAACCCCAAAAGTGAGCCTGACCCTAAAAGAAGAAAGAGGGTTGGCATGAACAGCAAAAGAAGAACTAGGAATTGTACATCTCATTTCACAATCAATCTGTGGCGTAAGAAAAGGCAGAGGGGCACACAGGACTGGGGACCTGGCAGGTCGGACAATTCAGGTACTGGTAATGTTTTAGTAACCTGGATCTGCAAGGTGAAAGTGGCTGAGGACAGGCTGACTGGCCTCAGTTCTATCCTCCAAAGCCTTATTAAATCACTGGCGCTCAGCTGTCTTCTCCAAACCCAGGTCTTCAGCAATGACTGTACAAGGAAGCTGGGGAGGTGAGGGCAGCTCACCTCCACCTTACAACAGTGGCAGGAGCACAGCAGCGGCACTGGACTTTTCCATTTGCAGGGTCTACAACTGGTAAATGTGGTGAAGAAGTCCTCCTTGACAGGTCTGAAAGCTTCTCTCCCTGTTGTCTTCTTGGACAACAGTGAGCTGGAGAACTGAACCTACGGCCTTCATCAAGCACTGCCTTTGACAACTTCTTGGTTAGCAGAAGCGGGATGAGGCTGGACCAGAGAGCCCTGATGCATCTGTATCACCCCTCCCAGGAGGCGGGACACCTCCAGCAGGGTGCTGTGAGCTGGTCATGGCATGGCCTTTGGTGAAGCAACTCACAGAGGACATGAGGCTTTTCTTAATCTGTTTTCTGGGGCTTGGATTGGAGGTTTCCCTTCAGAAACCGAGGACAGCACCTGAAGGAATTGACACTCCATTGGCTTTCAGAGGCCTAAATGCTGATGGTACACTCACACTGCATGGGGCCTCTTCTATGAACATCCTGCCTTTGGTCATTAGTTGTCAGTTCTCCTTCCCTGTGCTCTCCTAGGGCCCTCTGCTCAGTCTCCTTTGAGCAAGGATCTGGGGGATAACCGGATGGCACCAGTCTCATAAAGGTAACTAACGGCTCTTGTGGTCAGTGGTGGAGGGTCCATTTGCTCCCGGAAGGAGGGCTATTTACCATTCCTGGGTGACCGCTAAGTGGAGAACATCTTGGAGATGCGAGCAGACAGTATCAACTTCTTCTGAGTGGTCACAGTTGTGAGGACACAGAGAGAAGGAGGCCGGGGACCGAGTACTGAGCCTGCAGGATGGGATACTATCACTTCCGGGAGCTGTAACTGTACAACAGTGCGCGGGGGAGGTGAAAGCACAGGATTCGCGTGGAACTGCCCACGAGGAGAATGGGAGGCGCCAGAGAGCAAAGAGATCCCGGAGGGATGGATGGAGCGCCCAGAGGCAGGATTAACTCACGGGCAATGGGCGAGCAGGGGCAAAGTTTTCGGAGGAAGTTGCCCGAGAAGAGCAGTTTGTGTGCCTTCCGCCCCTGCGACTGGAGCCAAAGTCCAGAGAGGTCGCCTGGCTACCGACTCCTAGGGGCGAGGCAGGCGGCCACGCGCGCGTGATGCTCATGACGCTGCGTTGGAACCCGAGTCAGAGAAAAGGCACGCCGGCGAAGGGCGCCAAAGGGCAAAGGGCGAGCCCAACCGCCCACCAGCTCTCTTCGTTGTGGCTGTTTGGGCCCAGGGGACCCGCGCTCCGGGAGACTGTCCAAGACTACGGAGGCCCAAACCCCACCCAGCTGGCCCTGTCCGGCTGCCTGCAGGCCCCTCGGCGCCTGGCCCGGGCAGCAGCTTTGGAAATCAATGCCTGTGCATCCTCCAGCCCCTTCTTCCGAGTCACTGGGAGTCAGAGCCTGCCCAGAGCCGGAAAGCGGGCTCAACCCACCTCCTGCGCAGGTAGGGGCCGGCTTGCGGGATGGCCAGGTCCGCAGGAATGCCCAGTCTCCTGTGATGACCAGAGTGTCCAGGCGGCCAGGGATAGCTGCAGCCCAGCAAGTGCTAAGGTGGGGACGGACTCCTGAGCAGCACAGGTGCAAGTGCCCTCAGGGTCTTCCTTACGAACCACCACTGCAGACAACCCCGTTTCACCCCCTGCATCGCCAGCCCTGCTCTCCAGTCAGGGCTCTAGACACTGCCTTCTCCAGGGAGCTCTGGAGCGCCTCTCTGTGGCGCGGAGCCCCACGCGCTTCTGCTTGGCAGCCCTGCAAAGGCGAGATCCCAAGCTTCACCAGCTGGGCTGCAAAAGTCACATATAAGAAAATACTATGGCTTTTTATCTATTTAACTTGTATATTGCGTCCTTGCTAAATTCACCTGTTATTTCTGGTAGTTTCTTTGTAAAAGCCTTAGAATTTTTTACATACACAATCATGTTTTCTGTAAATAATGACAGTTTGACTTCCTTTTCAACTTGTATGCCTTTTATTTCTTCTTACCTTCTACGTTTGCTGAAAGTGCCAGCAAAATGCTGAATACATGTGGAGACAGTGGATATCCTTTTACTGTTCCCTACCTTAGGGGAAAAGCATTCAGTTATGCTGTTAGCTTAAGGGTTTTTGTAGAAGCTCTTCATCACATGAAGGAGATTCCCACCAATTCCTACTTTGCAGAGAGATTTTTTTTGAAAAGATGGTGTGAGAGTGGACTAGGTGAGAATGTAAAAGAAGAGGTTAAGGGAGCTTCTGTATCTTTAAGCTGTACGGTGGATTCACGGGTGTTCATTTTTCTATTACTTTTTAAACTGTACATATATGTGATACATTCTGTTCTGTATGTATATTTTACAATAAAGGCACTTTTTAAGTAGTAAGATGTAGTTGATGTGTGAGAATATTATATACTTATTTTGAAGTAACAAATATGCAATATTTCACTTATACCCTAATAATTAAATATTAGGCTTTTATAGAAACCCAGCCACACATCGTTTTCATGAGAAAATATTTTGAACTTTAAAAAAAACCTACTGTAAGTTGATACACACATATATGCTCTTTTAATTCCTGAGAACTCTAAAGGTAAATCAAAGCAAATAGGAAAACATTTCTGATCAGTTAAAGAAGTCCCCTGAAATGTAAATGAATTCTATCCTACAATCACTTGGAAGAAAAAATAACTAGAAAATGGGGAAAAGAAAGCAAGAAAATTACACACAGAGGCTAGGGAACAAAAGACATGCTTCCCTCCAGAAAACATACCAGGTTTTAAAGGTGAATTAAAAAAAAAAAAAGCTGTGTAAAATACTTTTTAATCTCTTTGTTTGAAGGAGTCAAGCGCTACCAGGGTAGCCAAGACTTGAGGGTCTAAACCCTAGTGAGAAAGGGCAAGTGCTAAGAAGCAAGTCTGATGTTAGGCACTACTTTTCCCCTTGACACATTTGCTGATCCACAAGCAGTATATGAGAAGCTAAGCAGAAAGCCATGGTGAACGGGCAGAGGAGTGGGGCAGAGCTTTCAGCATCATCAATGAAGAGAAAACTCTGAAAATTTTCAGGACCTACCAAAGAGGAGGGTCCTTGGTAAACACTCAAGCTTTCATTTGGGATTTCATTTGGGATTTCTTACCAGGAGTAAGAGGGCTTAGTTCAGACTACTGTAACAAATTACCATATACTGTGTGTTTTAAACAACGAGCATCTATTTCTCTTGGTTCTGGAGGCTGGAAGTCCAAGATCAGGTTGCCAACAAGGACAGGTTCTTGCTGAAGGCCCTTTTCCTGGCTTACAGACAGCTGTCTTCTTCCTGTGTCCTCACATGGCAAAAAGAGAGCTAGCTAGCTCTCTGGCCTCTTCTTATAATGGCACCAATTTCATTTGTTAGGGCTCCACCCATGTGACCAAATTACCTCCCAAAGGCCCCACTGCCAAATACTATCATACTGGGGTTAGGGTTTCAACATAGGAATCTTGCAGGGACACAAACATACAGTCCATTACATAAAGGTAACAGGAAACACCTAATCCTTAAAAGGAATGAAGCACAGCTCCAGTCTAGATGAATCTGAGACTAGAATAGGATAAGCTTCCCTATCCTAACTGCTTGCTAGTAACAGAAGTAAATCGTTTCTGGAGGATTTACAGTATCACCAATGAATATCAAATACCTAGGAATAAATCTACTAAAGGTGTGCAAAACTGTAGGAGAGTTGTAGTGAAAGGTTAGACAATAAAGCTTCTAGTAGATACCATTGAAAATCTTTATGATACTGGAAGTATTCCAAAACACATGTATAAAAATGTTCATAGCACTATTATTTTTAATATCAAAAAACTGGGAGTGGCTCAAATGTCCATAAACAATAGAATGGATAAAGTATGGCATATCCATTCAATAGCATACTGTACTGCAATATATACAGTATATTGTATATATATACAATATATATTGTATATATATACTGCTACATACAACAGCCTGGATGATTTCACAGTGTTGAAGGAAAGAATTCAGGCACAAAAGAATACACACTGTATGATTCCATTTGTCTGAAGTTTAAAAATAGACAAAACTTATCTTAAGATGTTAAAAGTTTAGAAGGAGAATGATTAGGAGTGTGAAGCAGCTTTCCAGGGTGCTAGCAATGTTTTATTTCTTAATCTGGGTGACGGTTACACAGGTTTGCTCCTCTGAAAACTGGGAATTCTACTTACTGCTTTTATACTTCTCTGTATGACTGTTATATTTAAACTGTATTAAAGGATAACTGAGAGAGAGGTGAAACATACCTCCTTGAATCAGGTACGGCTCTATGCTACAAGTGACAGAAAAATCTAACTCAAACTGACTTAAAAACTAAAGAAAGTCCAGAGAAGGTATACAGTGGCCAACAAGCACATGAAAAGTGCTCAACATCATTAGTCATTAGGGAAATGCAAATCAAACCACAGCAAGCTACCACCTACTAGGATGATGATTCTTAAAAGTCAGACAATAACAAGGGTTGGTGAGAATATATATGGAAAAACTAGAACATTCTCATACATTGATAATGAGAATTTAAAATGATGCAGCCACTTTGGAAAAGACCTTGGCAGTTTCTCAAAATGTTAAACCTAAGGTTACTATATGATCCAGCGATTCCACTCCTAGGTATGTACCCTAGAGAAATGAAAGCATATATACAAACAAAAAAATTACACACTAATGTTCAAGCATCATTATTCATTAATAGTCAAAAGACGAATATCATGTGATATCACTTATATGTGGAATCTAAAAAAAGGGTACAGATGAACTTATCTACAAACCAGAAACAGAATTACAGATGCAGAAAACAAACACGGTTACCATGGGGTAGGGGAGGGGAGGGATAAATTGGGAGATTGGGATTGACAATATACACACTGCTAAATATATAAAATAGGGGACCTCCCTGGCAGTCCAGTGGTTAAGACTCCCTGCTTCCAATGCAGGGGGCACAGGTTCAATCCCTGGTCAGGGAATTAAGATCCCACATGCTGCATGGCACAGCCAAAAAATTAATTAATTAAAAATAAGATCCTCGTCCACAAGAGAGCAGAGAGCAGAAGCAAGAAGAACTACAATCCCGCAGCCTGTGGAACAAAAGCCACATTCACAGAAAGAGAGACAAGATGAAAAGATAGAGGGCTATGTACCAGATGAAGGAACAAGATAAAATCCCAGAAAAACAACTAAATGAAGTGGAGATAGGCAACCTTCCAGAAAAAGAATTCAGAATAATGATAGTAAAGATGATCCAGGACCTCGGAAAAACAATGGAGGCAAATATCGAGAAGATGCAAGAAATGTATAACAAAGGCCTAGAAGAATTAAAGAACAAACAGAGATGAACAATACAATAACTGAAATGAAAAGTACACTAGAAGGAAACAATAGCAGAATAACTGAGGTAGAAGAATGGATAAGTGACCTGGAAGACAGAATGGTGGAATTCACTGCTGCGGAACAGAATAAAGAAAAAAGAATGAAAAGAAATGAAGACAGCCTAAGAGACCTCTGGGACAACATTAAACGCAACAACATTCACATTATAGGGGTCCCAGAGGAGAAGAGAGAGAGAAAGGACACGAGAAAATATTTGAAGAGATTATAGTCGAAAACTTCCCTAACATGGGAAAGGAAATAGCAACCCAAGTCCAGGAAGCACAGCGAGTCCCACACAGGATAAACCCAAGGAGAAACACACCAAGATACATAGTATTCAAATTGGCAAAAATTAAAGACAAAGAAAAATTATTGAAAGCAGCAAGGGAAAAACGACAAATAACGTACAAGGGAACTCCCATAACAGCTGATTTCTCAGCAGAAACTCTGCAAGCCAGAAGGGAGTGGCATGATATACTTAAAGTGATGAAAGGGAAGAACCTACAGCCAAGATAACTCTACCCGGCAAGGATCTCACTCAGATTCAATGGAGAAATCAAAAACTTTACAGACAAGCAAAAGCTAAGAGAATTCAGCACCACCAAACCAGCTCTACAACAAATGCTAAAGGAACTTCTCTAAGGGGGAAACACAAGAGAAGAAAAGGACCTACAAAAACAAACCCAAAACAATTAAGAAAATGGTAATAGGAACATACATATCGATAATTACCTTAAACGTGAATGGATTAAATGCTCCAACCAAAAGACACAGGTTTGCTGAATGGATACAAAAACAAGACCCATATATATGCTGTCTACAAGAGACCCAATTCAGACCTAGGGACACATACAGACTGAAAGTGAGGTGATGGAAAAAGATATTCCATGCAAATGGAAATCAAAATAAACCCGGAGTAGCAATACTCATATCAGATAAAACAGACTTTAAAATAAAGAATGTTACAAGAGACAAGGAAGGACACTACATAATGATCAAGAGATCAATCCAAGAAGGAGATATAACAATTATAAATATATATGCACCCAATATAGGAGCACCTCAGTACATAAGGCAACTGCTAACAGCTGTAAAAGAGGAAATCGACAGTAACACAGTAATAGTGGGGGACTTTAACACCTCACTTACACCAATGCACAGATCATCCAAGATGAAAAAAAATAAGAAAACAGAAGCTTTAAATGACACAATAAACCAGACAGGTTTAATTGATATTTATAGGACATTCCATCCAAAAACAGCAGTTTACACTTTCTTCTCAAGTGCGCATGGAACATTCTCCAGGAAAGATCATATCTTGGGTCACAAATCAAGCCTCAGTAAATTTAAGAAAACTGAAATCATATCAAGCATCTTTTCTGAGCACAGCACTATATGATTAGAAATGAATTACAGGGGGAAAAATGTAAAAAACACAAACACATGGAGGCTAAACACTACGTTACTAAATAACCAAGAGATCACTGAAGAAATCAGAGGAAATCAAAAAATACCTAGAGGCAAATGACAAAGAAAACACGACGATCCAAAACCTATGGGATACAGCAAAAGCAGTTCTAAGACCGAAGTTTATAGCTATACAAACCTACCTCAAGAAACAAGAAAAATCTCAATTAAACAATTTAACCTTACACCTAAAGGAACTAGAGAAAGAAGAACAAACAAAACCCAAAGTTATCAGAAGGAAAGAAATCATAAAAATCAGAGCAGAAATAACTGAAATAGAAACAAAGAAAAGAATAGCAAAGATCAATAAAACTAAAAGCTGGTTCTTTGAGAAGATAAACAAAATTGATAAACCATTAGCCAGACTCATCAAGAAAAAGAGGGAGAGGACTCAAATCAATAAAATTAGAAATGAAAAAGGAGAAGTTACAACAGACACTACAGAAATACAAAGCATCCTAGGAGACTACTGCAAGCAACTCTATGCCAATAAAATGGACAACCTGGAAGAAATGGACAAATTCTTAGAAAGGTATAACCTTCCAAGACTGAACCAGGAAGAAATAGAAAATATGAACAGACCAATCACAAGGAATGAAATTGAAACTGTGATTAAAAATCTTCCAACAAACAAAAGTCCAGGACCAGATGGCATCAGAGGTGAATTCTATCAAACATTTAGAGAAGAGTTAACAACCGTCCTTCTCAAACTCTTCCAAAAAATTGCAGAGGAAGGGACACTCCCAAACTCATTCTATGAGGCCACCATCACCCTGATACCAAAACCAGACAAAGATACTACAAAAAAAGAAAATTACAGACCAATATCACTGATGAATATAGATGCAAGAATCCTCAACAAAATACTAGCAAACAGAATCCAACAACACATTAAAAGGATCATACACCATGATCAAGTGGGATTTATCCCAGGGATGGAAGGATTCTTCAATATATGCAAATCAATCAATGTGACACACCATATTAACAAATTGAAGAACAAAAACCATATGATAAAAAATAAATAAAATAAAATAGATAACTAATAAGGACCTACCTTATAATCCAGGAAACTCTACTCAATACTCTGTAATGGCCTATATGGGAAAAGAATCTAAAAAAGTAGATATATGTATCACTTTGCTGTAAACCTGAAACTAACACACATTGTAAATCAACTATACTCCAATAAAAATAAAAAAAAAAACAGAAACAAGCCAAATGTCCATCAACATTTGGATAAGTGAAATGTGGTATATCCGTACAATGGAATATTACTGAACAATAAAAAGGAGTAAAGTCACGATACATACTACAACGTGGATGAACCTTGAAATTATTACACTCCATAAAAGAAGCGAGCTGCAAAAGACAACATATTCATATTTACATGGAAGATCTAGAACAGGTAAATCTACAGAGACAAAGTATATTAGTGGTCATGGTGGTCTAGCGCTGGGAGGCAGCAGGGTAGGGGATTCAGAAGGGAAATTGAGGGAGAATGGAGAGTAACTGCTAATCAAAATGGAGTTTGTTTTTGAAGTAATGAAAATGTCCTAAAATTGATTGTGGTGAAAGTTGCACAATTCTGTGAACATACTACAAACCATTGCATTGTACAATGCTTTAGAACTATTTAACTACTTAAACTATTTTTTAAACATTTAAGGGTGAATTTTATGATATGTAAATTTAATCAATAAACCTGCTTAAAAAATTAATGAGAATTTAGTGCCTTATGTAATTGAAATATCTAAAGATAAGTTGCTTCAGTGAGAGCTGACCCAGCAGCCAAAATATTATCACCAATACCTGATTTCGTTCTCTCTTATATGCCTTCTGTGGTAGTGGTTTCACTCTCAGACTCCACCTTGTCAGTACCCTAGCAACTCCAGACATGCCCATCTTGTTAGCAAAAAAGCAAGAACCATTCAAGACCTCATACCCTCTTCTCATACCATCCAGAGTCAAAGATTTCTCTTTCTGAGAAGCCCCAGAAAATGTCTGTGTATGTTTTATCAATGTCTCATTGATTCTGTTTGAATTATGTTCCCACTCTATGGTGGGGAAAGGGGGCAAATGGTAGCCTTAAGTCAGTCTGATGCAGGAGGCCCAGAGGTCAATCCTACCCAAACTACATGGCTGAAGGTTGTATAAGGGCAGCTTCCTAAGGGAAATATCAGAAATTATGGGAACTAAAGTTGAGACGTTTACATCAACCCCAATAACACAAACCCAAAAAAAGGAGTCAGAGTTGTTGTGGACTAAAGAATACAAGAAACGTTTACTTACAACTTGATTTCTCTCAAATATCTGAGTCAAGACTGAGATACTCATGTTAGTAAATATAGCACCTAACACACAGCTGGGTCCATAATAGGTTCTCAATCCATTTTGAGTGAATTAATGAGTAAAAGAGCCAACAACAACAAATTAATAAACTAATGAATGAATAATAGGCTATTTTGGAAAAGAGCCCAGACTCTTTGGATTCTATTTTATCTCCTGCTGCCCTTTCCTTGGTCAGTCTCCATTTGTCAGGTAAAGCATTCAGAAAATAGAAGGAACTGGGGAAAGTGGGGGAGAGTTTCAAATCCCTGTATGTTGGTCCTGAAAAGAGACCTGATGATAAACATCAGAGTTGAAGAATTTTGAATCATTGGCTACAGAAAGGTTGGGAGATATTTAGTTGGTTTCAAACTCCAGGTTAACATAGGAAAGATGCTGGCACTCTGTCGAGGCAAAAATTGACTCTCTTTATAATCCCACTTCCAACACCAATGTAGGCATCAGTTCCAGGGGTTCATGATTTACAAATCTTCCCACCCTGCTTCCAAAGCCAGTCCTTAATTAGTTTCTGACCTATTTGGTACTTTGTAAGTATAGCTGAACATCACCCTAAGTCTAAGTCACCAGGTGTATATTAAACAACATGAAAAGACAAAGATCAGAACCATGTCTATCAGTAGTATCTAATCAAGAGTCTGTACACTTACAATTTCCATTTTGAGCTTCACTTCAAAACTGGAAGATAAATTGGACAGGTATTATTAACCCTGTTTTACGGATTAGGAAACCTAGGCCCAGGAAATTTTTGCCCTACTTTTTAATTGGTGAAAAAGCAGGGCCCAGAGCGACTGCCTCCTGACCCCTTTAAATACGAGGTGTTACCACTAAACCATCATCCAGTGTGATGAACATTGAGATGTTTGCCCTAAACTCACAGATGTAATTACAATGGCCCATCCATACTTTTGCTTCATTAATAACTAAGAAACATAAAATTACATTGTAAAGATCACATCAAACATTTCTGTGTGAGAATGCTAGGCATTCAGTAACTACTGATGGATTCATTCATATCAGAAGTGATTGCAAAGTCATGAAACAGACAAAGCCAATTAGTTCCTACCTACCATTCAAATCCACGTCCGTGGACCCTGTAATACCTTCATTTAGCCATTTGAGCTAATCCATGGTCTTTGCAGTAAAAAGACACTGAAACATTTATAAATCTACAGGTACACTTTGAGTGAACGTCAAACACTGTATATGATTGTTTTCTTTTCCTCAAGTACTGAGCAAACTCTGTATTTTTTTTAAAAATTCACTATGTTACTGATAATGGAAAATGGATTTACTTAGCTGGGTAGTTTTAATTAGTTTGCTAGTATTCCAAAGACTTTTGGGCGAATGGGATTGCTTTCTAATACCTGTAATGCATACAAGTGTAAAATCAAAATTGACTCCAGCAAAATCTAATTCTAAAAGCCCTAGAGTAAAATCAAGATAAAATGATTTACACCAAAACCACTACATCAAAATAGAAAGAAGTCTGTGAATAGTCCAATAGTGATCACCACTATGATTATCCAAAGAAAGAAAACCAGAGTTTGAGATTTTCTAACAAATCCCACATTCATTACCCTTCTGTTGCTTTTTGCTTGTCCAAAAGGGCTATCATTTCTAAAGCACATCAACTTAACAAGTGTATAATATAATAAAGACTAGTGAGAAACATACAAAAATTAAGAGATGCAAATCCTTGATGAAGGAATTACAGATTTTTTTTCCTTTTTACATTTTTATTTAATGCTGCTATAAGATTGTTATTTAAGAAATAAAAAGCAAGAACAACTACCAGGCTTAGTTGGGGCAGTGTCTCAGCTTTGCAGTAGTACTGGATAGAGAGTTAGGACCACTGCCTTGCAGTGTCAGCTCTGCACTCACCTGTTCTTTGACCTGGGAGGGTTCTCTCCATTTCACAGGGCCTGAACATCTCTAGCAATAAAATGATGAGAAAGAAAATGACCTATCCTACTTCATATATCAGAATAACATAAAAAGAATTAAAACAAACATGTAGTTATCGAATTCAGTGAAAGAAGGTTTGGCAAGTTGGGCTTTGCTTTTGAAAACACAAGTAAGCAAAGATGAGAGGGGTTGAACAAATTCCATCAACCTAGCTGGACATGCTCTTGTGATACCAATAGCAGGCAATATCTAGAGGCACAAATATTGATGCTCCCTCATCCCCTCCCCCGCAAAAATGCAAGTACTGAAACTTGTCAAATGCCAAATGGTGTTTCTACTAGATAAATGAAAATTATATACAAGTCAAAATTAAGATTTTTGGAGATTGGAGTCAAAAGACCCTGGTTCTACCTCCACTGCCAATTCCAGCTCTCAACTCTGCAGAATTGACAAGTCTCTCAGTTTCCCAATCTGAAAATTAAAGGTAATTGTTAGTGTTACTAGCATCCACTCCCTCAATGGTCTCCATGTTCCTTAGGGTCCACGGTGGCCTGGAGAAGGCAGAGATTGTACTGATTCATAGGATGCCAAGGAAGTGTGCTAAATTCTCCTCTAAACATCACATAGAAAGGAAAATTGTCACCAGATTTCATGCGTCCTAATTTTATATTATCTTCTCAAGTCTTCACCCTTACCTCTATAATCCTATAATCATAACCAAGCCACATTCCACAGTGAAGAGAACAGAAGAATTGAGGGTGCTGAGCCTTCCTGGGCCTCATCTCCTTGACAATCCGTAGACCCAAACAATAGTTATGAGGTCATTGTATCTAACCATTCCCTATGTCCCAGAGCCTCCAAATATTTTAAATTCTTGTGTATTCTCCCAGGGTCTAGCATCAAGCATTCTAAATTGTGGATCTAGGAATACTGGGTCCCTTTCAAAAGGGCCATCAAAATACAGAATGTAGAAGATATTCTAGAGCACTTAAGAGCCTCCATCAAAGACCTTTCAAGGCTGAGGATCATGTTGAGTCTTGGTTGGAAACAAAGAAAGCGGGAGATAGAAAAGATTTTAAAGCCTTCTATCCTCCAGTTTGAATATAAAAATCTCCTTATGAGACCGTCTTATTAACAATAACATTAACCCTATGTGTTTCATAAGACGGTGAGGATCAAATTAGATAATGGAGGTAAAAAGTCCCCTTAACACTATTAAATTTTTTAATTATTAATTTACATTAATTAGAGAACATAAAAAACATAGATTATAAGTCACTGAGCAACTTTTCCAGCTGACAAAGGATAAAGTAATATTCTATAATTTTTATCCAGGTACAAATATACACAAACTTACTTTCTGGCTCTAGTAGAAAGTAAAGTTCTTCCAGAGAAGATAGGCTGCAAAGGCGTATAGTAAGCTCTTCATCCACAAACAAGACTATATTACTTATATTCAAACAGAATGATGTCTGATCAGGTTGTCAGTGTAAATATGACTGCAGATAAAATATTTAATCCATCTAAGAGAAAAAATGGTATTCAAGCCTTTTCAGAAGCTCATATAAAGTACAAAAATTATTTTTACAAAAATATTTTATCAATTCCTTAGTGTAAGTCATTAAAGTATCCAAAGGAAATCCACTGACATAAAAAGACTGCTATGTGAGCAAACTGGATTTATTCCAGAAATGCAATGTCACTCACCATATTAACAGAATAAAGAAGAAAAGTCAATGATTCTCATTAGAATTGTAGAAAACACATTTGATAAAAGTCAACATCCTTCATGGTAAAAAAGAAAAAAGATTTTCAGCAAATTAGAAATAAACTTTCTTAATGTGATACACGGTATCTACAGAAAAAAAATGAAGGAAGGATGGGAGGGAGAGAGGGAGGGAGGGAGGGGAATAAAAGGAAAATGAAATAACAGGTACTTTTCAAATGAGGATATCTGAATTGCCAACAACATTAATAAAAGTGTTCAACTTCATTAGTCATCAGGGAAATGCAAATTAATAACTGGTATGACATCACTACACATCCACCAAAACGGCTAAAGTAAAAAGACACAGTAACACCAAGGGCTATAAGGAATGTGGAGCAACTGGAATGTTTATATGCTGGTGGTGTGAATATATAAAACTCAAAATAGGTAAAGCTTACCTATAAGCTAGAAACCCTGTTAGAAATCATGATATGGTTGCCTTTGGAGAGAAGACAGTGGGATAAAGCCTGAGAAAGAACCCAGACTGGGAAGTGTGGGAGCTTTTTGGATATAGTTCTATCCGTTGGGTATTATCATATTTCTTGGTGATCTACATGGTGATTATGTAACCGTTTGCTTTGTGATACTTCATCAAGCTGTACACTTAAGAATTGTGCATATCCCTGTAGATATACTTCAATTATTAAACATTTTTATTTAAAAATTGACTCAGGTGTTAAGAACTAGAGAACTGTAGTCATCAAAATCAGTCAGACTATAATGCAGGCTGACCTGAATTTTCTGAAAATCTTGCAATCTTAAGGCATCATTCAACCATTAGGACAATATCCCTTGGCTCACCAGTTCCTTTAAAAGCTTATTCTTATCTTTCATAGCCAAGGCTCCCCAGAATTTTTTTGCCTTTAACAAAGCTAAGAAATCTGGCATCTGTGAAAGTCTGAAGGTCCTTTTCCTCAAATTTTCCTCCAGACCTTGAGCAGTAGAGACAACCAGTGGAGGAGAGAAGGCACTGAAGGACCATTAGATCTCAGCATGGGAAGAGACCCCAGAAGTCATTAGTCTAACCTTACTCCACACACAGAGGCATCCTGCAGCATCACAGCAGGTAGTCACTTAGCCTCTGCTTAAAACATCTTCAAGGTCAGGAAGCTAAGGCGGTCTGTTTCCAGGATGAAGAGCTTTCCATGGCTGCAAATCTCTCTGTGAAAAGCTCCCAGCCTCCCTCTCTTTAACTCATACACTTTGTATACAAAAGAACAAACCCTCTCCAAATAACAGTTTCTCAAATGTAAGAAGCAGATTATCATGTCCTGCACATAGTTTCTCTGCTCTACACTAAACATCTCCAGTTCCTCCAGTCCTTCTCACACTAAATTAGGCACTGTCATATTGAGGGAAGAAGGTTTCTTCTTGTTCCTCGAAGCACTTTGGAATCAATTTGACTCAGTTTGTCAGAGATGCAGGTAAAGATAAAATCCAGCTATGGAAGATGATCACAGCCAAGAGCAATTTTGTGCATAGGCAGAGCAGACTGTTGCCTGTTCTACGTGATTTGAAAGGCAGAGAAATTTTCTGTGAATAAAATATTTTCCCCACTTGCCTGCCTTGAAACCTGAAGTTTTCATGTAAGTCACAGTTTTGCATGGAGGCATCAAAGAGTACTATGAAAAAAAATGTTATGGCATGACCAAACACGAACATCAGAAAAGAAACTAGCTCTTGAGATTAGATAGAAGGCTGAGGAAACACACCATGAGGCAGGTGCGTTAGAGGAGAGTGAGAAGGGCAAGAAAGTACCTGGAGAACGAGACAAGCTAAGAGGACAGAGGCAGCTAGGGTGCCAGAGTGCTGGGGTACCTTGGAACTTGGATTAATGAAGGTATACACACCTAAAAAGAAAATGAAACTGAAAATGGGGAAAGAAATGGATAATTTGCCAAGAACAGCTCTTCTCACAGGCATAGACAAGAGATATTCCTTCCATCAGAAACTCCGTGAACTAGTGGGTGACTCAGATGCAGAAGGGAGCTCCTCTCTCTCTTCCCCCTATGCTCCCCTTCCTTTCCTTTTCGTCCCTATGCAGTTGGCCCACCAAGAACTGTCCCTGCCAGTGAGAGGAGCCAGTGACTGGGTGAGTAAATCACACCAGCCCTAATCTGCATCAGCTGCCCTGAATTAAGTGAGAGTTGGGTGGGGGATTAGGAAGCCCCATTTGAGCTTCTGGTCTAAATGATGTCTTTCAACACGGTTATGTCAAATACATCAGGACCATTGGGAGGATGGGGGCAATTAATAAAGCTGCGTTTTGATCCCATATGACTCAGATTGTTCTTAACTGGCTATTACTCAAATACATAGCAAAGATGGGTAACTGGCACCCTTAATTTCCAACCATAGTACATTGATACGTAAAATTAGTCCTTATACAAGTTCTTCTCACCATAAACATCGAAGCAAAAGCCTTCTGGGGACAAGCGCTGAATCCAAAGAAGAGACTTTATAAGGCAGAGATTTTAGCCTCTGTGGAAATGATTTCATAGGTAATATATACAGATAGAGAATGCCTAAAATATTCGTGATGAGGTAGGGATAGGAGTCTTGCAACGTGCTCCTGCCTTACAGACCTCTGGGACTAGGCGTCCTAGCCCCATCCCTGGTGGAGATAATGTGTGCTTCAGGGCACTGAATAGTTGTGTTATAGGAAACTATCCATTCTAATCCATTGACATGTAAATACATAGAAATGGAAAATCTGATTCTGTTCATCCCACAGCTTTCTTTAGTCAACTCTGTTCTTAAACAGATAATTACACTTCACAATGGGAGACATTAACCGTATCCCTCACCCTCAGTAATGGATCTTGAACTTTGCAAGATTTACAGTTGCTTCCTCCTACTTAAAGACATTCAGCTCAGAAGACTGCAAAGTTAAGTAGAAATGACAATTATCCATCTTTTATTTCACTGAAAGATTTTCAAACCTGAAAAGTAATCAGAAAGGTTTTTCTTTTTTTTTTTTTAAGAAAGCAAGAAAACTGGTGCATAAAAATCATATAAATTCAAAACTTTCTATATAGGACATTCAAAATCATTTTGTCACAGTCCAGAGGACAAAGACCAGAATACATTACAATCAGTACTTATCATGCATTTTATATGTATTTTAATATTTACAACAACCTTATAAGTACATTTTCTAAATGAAAAAACTAGGGCTCAGAGAGGTTACATAACTCCCCTTAGGACACACAGATGCTAAGTGAAAAAGGTTGAGATTCAAACTCAGATCTTATTCCAGAGCTTGCATTCCTAACTCCCATGCGTCTTATTCTTTTCCGCCCTAACCTAAAAGACCTCAGTTACTCTCTATCATATCATCCTTCCTCTTCCTTCCTGGAACTTCTAATCATTTACAATTATCTTCCTTATTAACTTGTTTGTATTCTGTACTCTCCCACTAGAATAAAACCTCTATGAGGGAAGGGACTTTTTTTTTTAATCAGGTTCACTGCTTCTCCCCAGTCCTAACACTTACTAGTCAGTCAATCAAATGTTTGTTGATTTAATAGACATTCTTGCTCAAAAAATTAGGGTAGGAAAGAGAACCAGAACCTACTGTCTCCAAGATCAGTGCTTATGAATGGGCAATGTTCCCCGTTCACCTGAGACTGGCAAGTCTTGCCATACACTTTTTAAAGCCAGTGGTGCCAACATCCCATCTCTTTACATGCCTTCATAACAACGCTCCAACTCTGGCTAAACATCCTCTGTGTACACAAAACTGTCCCAGGAAGAGCAAGTATACAAAGAAGTATAAACTCTGGTCCCCAATCCTGAGGAGTTCACAGTCAAGCTAGAGAGACAGGAAATATGACTTTAAAAAGCAACTCCCACTGCAAAACAGTCTATTCTAAGTATCCAGTGAGCAGCTGTTCGTGACAAAGTTTATCTTTCTGCAGCAATTTCAGTTCCAGGGAAACCTAAAGTATGGCTAAAGTGAGGAGAAAGGAAGACTCCAATTTGCCAGCTCTGATATCTTTAGCACCTGCTGTTAATCACACACCTGCACTCAGGCGTCATTTAGTGGCTCCTGTGATTGACCATTTCAATCGCTGTGTCTGTAGATCACGGTCCCAGCTGAATATCCAGAGACCACATTCATCAAAAGCATAATTTGGGTGGAACGTGACTGTTTTTCCAAAGTTGGAGGGACGGCATCAGCAAGAAAAATGGGCAGTATTTTTAAAGGAAAGTTGGTTGACCCTGAGCATACTGCACAATGATGTTTATTTTTACTATTAAAAAGAAATTATCAGTTCCTCAGGTGTGGTTACAAAAGTACTGGGATAGCACTGCTATACATAAAATAGATAAACAACAAGGGCCTACTGTATAGCACAGGGAACTAGATTCAATATCTGGTGGTAAACTATAATGAAAAAGAATCTGAAAAAGAATATATATATCCTTATATATATATATATTCATATATATATGAATCACTTTGCTACATATCTGAAACTAACACAACATGACAAAATCAACTATACTTCATTTTTTTAAAGAAGTACTGGGTATGAAATTCCCAGTGGAATTGGGTATGGCAGTCCAGAAGTTAGGACTCTGTGCTTTCACTGCTGAGGGCCCAGGTTCAATCCCTGGTTGGGGAACTAAGATCTCACAAGCCATGTGGGATAGCCAAAAAAAATTTTTTTTAATAAAGAATTTTTTTTTAATTTAAAGTACTGGGTATTTAATTTTGACCACAAAAAAAAAAAAAAAAAAGGCAAGGCACTAACCAAGAATTCAGCAACTATCATCTCCGTAGGACAAGAGCATTCCCAAACCTGAAAAGTAGATCAGTGAGTTAGTTAAGTGATGTCAACCCTACCCCGCAGCCTCAAGGACTGGTCCAAGCCAAGCTCATCAGAGCCCTTCTCCAGTATTTTCTCCTGGAGCAGGAAGGGAAGAATCTTCCTTCCTGCTTTGATTATGAGATGTAGGATGTACCCCAGAGCTTCCTGCACCCATGAGGAAGAGTCTGAGCAAATGAAGCGAACAGAGAGAATCTAGAATATGAGACAGTCAATTCCCCAGTTCCAGCCACAGAAGTTTCCAGAGCTGCCTCTCTCTGTAGCTCTTATGTGAGTGACCCAAGATCCTTCTAATAATTTCCTCCTCCTCCTTTTTTTTTCCCTTAGGCTACTTACACTTGAGTTTCTCTCACTAGCAATACAAAGATTACTAATTACTACAGAAATTAGTATTAAATGTAGACTGGGTTTAGTTGATACGAGGTAGAGGAAGTGAGAATCACACTGCTCCCAGCTGGAAAGATGGCAATTCTTACATGAAAACAAAGTAGATATTAACTATTACCTGCTGTATCTTGGCAGACACACAATAATATTTTGGTGGCTTGGTAGAAAAATAATAAACAAGACTCAGCCATAAAAAAGACTGAAATCTTGCCATTTGCAACAGAATGGAGAGACCTGAAAGGTATTATGCTTTAATGAAAGAAGTCAGACAGAGAAAGACAAATACTGTATGATATCACTTATATGTGGAATCTGAAAAATAAACAAACGAATGAAAATAACAAAACAGAAACAGACACAGATATAGAGAACTAGTGGTTACCAGTAAGGAAGGGGGCAAGATAGGGGTAGGGGATTAAGAAGTACAAACTACTATGTATAAAATAAATAAGCAGCAAGGATATATGGTACAGCACAGGGAATATAGTCAATATTTTATAATAAATTTAAATGCGTAAAATCTATAAAATTTTAAATTTTTTTAAATTACAAATTTTTTAAATCTATAAAAATATTGAATACTATTGTATATACCTTAAACTAATATGATATTATAAATCAACTATACTTTAATTTAAAAAACTTTAAAACTAGAACGTATCAATAGAACACTGACAGGAGGTCAAGAGATGTTATGGGGACTTCGTTTATATCTGTACCAGAAAAATGACGGATAAAACAATTGCTTTAATAAATGATTAAACTTTGAGAGAGAAAAAAAAAAGAAACAAGAGCACACTTGATACTTCTTATGGCCTTTGGTAAGGTCCCTTAAAAGGAAAATAAACCTCAATCTAAGCTGGCATTTCTTAAAATGGATAGGAAATAAGAAGATAGATATATAGTGCTTTTAAAACAGAGGCCTTATCTATATGTAGCTACTGATCCAAAGCTGCTAAGGATCAGAAAACCATGCTGCCTGCTAAACTGTTAGAGATGAATTCTGTGTCCTACAGTGAAGTTATTTCACCATCAAGGAGAGGGGACACCCAGGAGTAACCTAGAAATGGGAAAAGCCTGACCACTCAGACTTTTCCGAAACAGCTCCTGCTGTGCACTTGCCCCAAAGAAAAGGCAGTAATTTTTCCCATCATAAAGTGCAAATAACTGGGAAGCAACGAGGGGCCAGAGGGCAGAAGAGCTCTGTTTTACCGACTCAGCCTATTGCTTCAGTTGCCCTGAGGCAGGGGCCAAGGGAGGAGTTATTAAATAGAGGCCACAGGAGGATTGTCAAAGTCCTTATGGGTATGTTTCTAGAAGACATACATTTCAAAGGCAGCGTGTAGAGCCAAATATTATGAATCAACAAAACTGCTGGTTTGTTATAAGTCAACAGAGCCCATCAAAATGAACTCAACACTGACAGCCAACTAGCTCTTTAAAAGATGTGCTTCGCTAAAGAAATTCTTCAATGAGAAGCCTGCAATTGCTCCACCTCTAAGGCAATTCCTGGGTCTCTGTACAACAATGATAGCAACTGGGCTTCTGGAAGAATATATAGCCTTCCACGAGCTGCCCTCTTGTTTACTGTGGCCATGAAGGAAAATGATCAAGGCAAAGCTTCCTGGGGACAGAATGCCACAGACCTAACAGAAGCCAAGGCAGTGAGTGAAAACTGGATATGCCTTACTAGTCCTATTCAGTGGAGTATGGCATATCCTCTGGAGTTGTCCCACTCATGTTGCTTAGCCTTCTCCCTCTTTTCCAAACTTGAATTCTTAGTGTGGCTACTTTCTTATTCCTGTACTATTGTATCTTAGATGGGTTGGAAATGGTTAAATTAGTCCCAATGGCCACAGCGTTCAGAATCTTGAGGAGCCATGTCTCCCAAACACCCTGAACTTGTTAGTAAATGCAGTAGTTGGTGATACTTTGAAATACCTCTCTTGACAGAGTTGGGGGTGGGGAGTATACTTGTGATTACATGTGGATTCACTGCCTTATGTAGGCAGCAGCGGAATTTTATACATAGAAAGAGGAGTGTTTCCACAGGGAAAATGGTAATGTCTAAAGGGGTCAATCATGAACCACTCCCAACCATAGATATTGATCCAAGATGGAGCCCAAGCCAAATCCACCAAAGTTATTGTCTAGGTTCTTTCTGTTATGGGGAAGGTTTTTCTTTTTTCTTTGGTTATAATCAGGAAAAGCATGATCTCAGAAAGACAAGGTCCCCACTACCCACTGAGGCACCTTTGTGCAAATAGATAAATGTACCGCTTCCTCAAATCATTTTACTGACTTTTGTTCGAAAAGACACTTGAGTGCCATCTGCTGGAAATTTGCCATAATAAACATACAAATCTTTGATTTCTAAGATATGATTAGTAACCTTAGATGGAGCAGAACTGCACACTGCATGCAATACGTGGCAGCTCTACTGACACCCATGTCCCCTACTACATGGGGAAGTTTGACCCAACGATGTCGGTACCCCAAAAGAAACAGATATGAGACAGACTAAAAAATTCCTGCAGGCTTCAGATCTCTGTTTCTAATTCCGAAAAGTCTTCAGAGTTGACCTGATTCTATAACGCTTTCTTCTAGTCTGTAAACAAGTCCAAACTCATTGCAGTATATTCCTTTCTATTAAGCTAGTAGCTGGTTCAAATTGACTTTTTTTGTTCCTTACAACCAGAAGAGTCCTAGGAAATATACCCAGTTTCACTCATTATCTAGCCATATGAACTTAGCTAAGTCATTTGGCCTCTGTGAGCCTAAGATTCCTCAGCTATAAATTGGGTAACTATTGAAAGAGAAGCATATGAGATAAACACATGTGAAAGCGCTTTTAAAGTACAATATGCCAAGACGGCATTGAAAAGAAGGCGATGATGGTAATTCAGACAGACCAAAAGAAGATGCAAAATCTACTCCCATTACTTTTCTACTTTCCTGTCTTTCTTCACAGCATAGGGGAGAATTTTTTTTAATGGAAAAAGAAAGAAAAAGAAGACATAGAGTAGAACTTCACTAATTTAAGTTGGAATCAATAGGCAGAGGAGAAAGATTGATTTGTGACCCTCTGAACCACAGGCTCAGGATTCTGTCCTGCCTTCTTCCAAGAGAAAGAATTGAAGACAGATGACTGTGGAGATAGCAAGCATGGTCTGTAGCCATGAACATTAGTCCCCATCTAAAATCGGTAAATTAAAAGATAAAACCTGAGACATCTTGTTTCCATCATCACAATGAGTTTAATCAGCTACCTATTACAGGTGGTCCTTGGCATCTCAAAAAATTGATGAAAAACAGCAAGTACTCTCAGAAACAAAAGAGTAAATACAAGTAGCAGCTGTTACTAACGCAGGCCAAAGACCTTCACCTATGCTAACCAAAGACTTTTAATGGAGACAAAAACTGTCAGCTAAACAAGCAATCAGGTTGAAAATAGAGGTCTCAATATAGGGCATTATCTACTAATGTGTTGACCACTGGACAACTTTAAAGGAAACTAAAAGGAAAGGTGGGAGGAATGGATAAATTAAGATTAGGGTTACCATACATATACAAATATATATTAAACACAAATATCAAAAAGACCGACCATATAGCAGGGGAGGTCTAGGGAACACTCTGTAATAATTTACATGGGAAGAGAATCTATATATGAATAGACATATATAATGTACAAATGAACCAGATTGTGTACACCTAGGACAAACAATATTCTAATCATTACCTCGATTACAAAAATTAAAACAACGAAGAAGAAGTAATGAAACATAAACTTATGGGGGTTCTTCCTGGCACATTCCATTCTCATTGACAATCTAGGAACAGGACTTCCAGGAAGGCTCTTCTGCCCTAGAAACCAGATTTAGGAATGGAGAAATGCTGTCGCCTTGTGGCTGTTTCACACAACAGCAACTTTAAACCCACTGCTAATGGTCACTTAATATTCACATAATTGCGTGACTGTAAATGAAACCTGCCCTCAAAAAAATTCGTGGTGTTGAAAATAGACCAAGAAATTCCAAAGAAGGTTACCTTTCAAGAAGACAATTTCAAGAGGCATATTTTACTCACCTTTTTCCTTTTCTTTCTTTTTTTTTTAAACAAAAAAAGGTCATGGAAAAATACTCAACATCAGGAATTAACAAAGACATGCAAATCCAATCTACAAAAACTTTCAAATCACAACAGTCAGAATGATCATCAGCAAAAAAGTCTAGAAACGATAAATGCTGAAGGGGTCTAGAGAACTGTGTACCCTCTAGCTGCTGGTGAGATGTAAAGTGGTAAGAGCCAATAATGAGAACAGAAAGGAGCTGCGTTTAGAAGTAAAAGTTGAGTTACCATTCGATGCGGCAGGCCCACCACTGGGCCTATCACCTGAGAAGACCAGGATCAAGAAGACACAGACTGGCAAAGCTCCACTGCAGCCTTATTCACAAGATGCAAGAGATGGAAACAACCGAAATGTCCATCAACAGATGAATGAACGAAGAAGTGGTCAGGGTACACAATGGAATATTAGCTATGGAAAACAATGAAACACTCCTCTTTGCAACACCGGAGATAAGCCTAGAGATATATATCAAAAAGACAGACCTTATAGCAAGGGAGGTTGACGAAACACTCTGTAATAATTGACATGGGAAGAGGATCTGTACATGAATAGATATATATGTAATGTGCAAATGAGCCAGAGTGTGTACACCTTGGACAAAAAACATTCTCATCATTACCCCGATTAAAAAAATTAAAACCATCAACAAGAAGTAATGAGACATAAACTTATGGAGGTTTCTCCTGGCACTTTCCATTCTAACTTACAACCTAGGAACACTACTTCCAGAAAGGCTCTGCTGCCCTAGTACCCAGATGGGGGAATGGAGAAATGCTGCCACCTACTGGCCATTTCACACAACAGCAGCTTTAAACCCACTGTTAATGGTCACTAAATATTCACCAAACTTGCAGTTTTGTAATGACACCTGCCCTCAAAAAAAATCCTGGGGACAAAAATCCACCAGATCCTAGAGAACGGACTTGAGGTTATGGGGAGGGGGAAGGGTGAGCCGTGACAGGGCGAGAGAGAGTCATGGACATATACACACTAACAAACGTAGTAAGGTAGCTAGCTAGTGGGAAGCAGCCGCATGGCACAGGGATATTGGCTCGGTGCTTTGTGACAGCCTGGAGGGGTGGGATGGGGAGGGTGGGAGGGATAGGAGGGGTGACCAAGAGGGAAGAGATATGGGAACGTATGTATATGTATAACTGATTCACTTTGTTATAAAGCAGAAACTAACACACCATTGTAAAGCAATTGTACCCCAATAAAGATGTTAAAAAAAAAAATCCACCAGAAAATTCAAAAGAGGGCAACCTTTCAACAAGAGAATTTCAAGAAGTATATTGTACTCACACATTTTTCTTAACAGAAAAAAAATGGCCTGGAAAAATGATACATTTTAGGAATTTTTAAAGGCATGCAAACCCAAATCACAAAAACCTATCAGCTCACACCAGTCAGAATGGCCATCAGCAAAAATGCTGCAAACAATAAATGCTAAAGGGATTGTGGAGAAATGCGAACCCTCAGTTTTAAGGAGGACGTGGTCAGAGCCACTAATGAAAACACAATGGAGGTGCTTTGAAAAGGTAAACATTGAGCTACCAGTCAATCAAGCATACCCACTGCTGGGCCTATCACCTGAGAAAATGAGAATCAAAAAGTCACAGGCCTGTGCTTCCCTGGTGGCACAGTGGTTAGAGTCCGCCTGCCAATGCAGGGGACACGAGTTCGTGCCCTGGTCCGGGAGGATCCCACGTGCCGCGGAGCGGCTGGGCCCGTGAGCCATGGCCGCTGGGCCTGCGCGTCCAGAGCCTGTGCTCCGCAATGGGCGAGGCCACACAGTGAGAGGCCCGCGTACCGCAAAAAAAAAAAAAAAAAAAAAAAAAAAAAAATTACGTTTAACCAAATGAAAAGGTGTAAGGAATGGATGAATTAGGATATGGGGGTTAACAGACATGTGCTAATACATATGAAATATATAATCACAAAATACCTATGGAATACCAAGAAAGGTCTACTCAATACTTTGTAATAACCGACACAGGAAAGGATCCAAATATGAATAGACAGATACATTGATATAATGAACCAGATTCTGTACACTTAGGAGAAACAAAATATTTTTGGTCAAATTTGCTCTGATAATAAAAATTAAATTAAAAAAACAAACAAGAAGTAAGGAGATATAAGCTCTTGGGGGCTTGCCTTGGCACATTCCACTCTAATTTGCAGGCTACTAACACGATTTCCAGGAGAGCTGTTGCCCAAGAACCCAGAGTTGGAAATGTAGAAATGCTGCCGGCTTGTGGCCGTTTCCTGCAAGAGCAGCTTTAAGCCCACAGCTAATGGTCACTTAACATTCACAAGGACTCAGGGCTGTAAAGGACACCTGCCCTAAAAAATTGTGCTGAGGTAGGGAATGGACAAAAAAATTCGAAACAGGCAAATGTTTCAAGAAGATAGTATGAAGAGGTAAGTTTGACTCAATCTCTTTTTTAAAAAAAGGAAAATGGATAAAAGCTCAACCTCAGGAAGTATTAGACTCATGCAAATCTAATCTACGAAATGTTTTCAACTCACACCTGTCGACTGACGATCAGCAAAAAGTCTACAAACAATGAATACTGAAGGGGTTTTAGAGAACTGTGTACCCTCTAGTTGCTGGTGAGATGTAAAGTGGTAACAACCAATAATGAGAACAGAAAGGAGCTGCCTTTAAAAGTAAAAATTGAGTTACCATTCAATCCAGCAATCACACCACTGGGCCTCTCACTTGAGAAGACCAGCAGCGAGAAGACCCAGGGTGCAAAATCTGCACTGCATCCTATTCACAATAGCCAAGACAGTGAAGCTATCAAAATGTCCATCAACAGATGAACGGATAAAGAAGTGGTCCATGTACACAATGGAGTATTAGCCATAGAAAACAATGAAACACTGCTCTTTGAGGCACCATAGATGAGCTTGGAGATAATCACAGAACATAAGGTAAGTCAGAAAGCAAAAGACCTATGATATCACTTATAGGCGTTATCTAATAACTAACACAAATGAACATACTTCCACAAAGAAAGACAGACTTAGAAATTAAGTATGCTTATCTAAAAGGAAAGGTGGGCGGAATGGATAAATTAAGATTAGCGTTACGATACGTATACAAATACATATTATATACATATATCAAAAAGACTGACCATATAGCAAGGGAGGTGTATGGAACACTGTAATATTATACATGGGAAGAGGATCTGTACATGAATAGACATATATATTGTACAAATGAACCAGATTGTGTACACCTAGGCCAAACAATATTCTAATCATTACCCCGATTACAAAAATTTTAAAAACCAAGAAGAAGTAATGAGACATAAACTTATGGGGGTTTCTCCTGGCACACTGCATTCTAATTCACAGCCTACGATCAGGACTTCCAGAAAGGCTCTGCTGCCCTAGTAACCAGATTTGGGAATGGAGAAATGCTGCCTCCTTGTGGCCGTTTCCCAAAACAGCAGCTTTAAACCCAGTGCTAATGGTCACTAAATATTAACCAAACTCGCAGGCTTGTAAATTACACCTGCCCTCCAAAAAAATCCTGGAGGCAAAAATCGACCAAAAATTCAAAAGAGGGAAACCTTCCAAGAAGACAATTTCAAGAGGTATATTGTACTCCCACTTCTTTCTTTTTTTTTTAACAGAAAAGAAAAAGGTGTGGAAAAATGATGAATTTTAGGAATTTTTAAAGACATGCAAACCCAAATTGCGAAAACCTATCAGCTCACAGCAGTCAGAATGGCCATTAGCAAAAATGCACCAAACAATAAATGCTGAAGGGATTGTGGAGAAATGCGTACCCTCAGTTCTAAGGGGGACGTGGTAAGGGCCACCAATGAAACACGATGGAGGTGCTTTGAAAAGGGAAACATTGAGCTATTAGTCAATCAGTCACACCCACTGCTGGGCCTATCACCTGAGAAAATGAGCATGAAAAATTCACAGGCTGGCAATTCTGCACTCCAGCAATATTTACCATAGCCAACATTTGGAAGCAACGAAAATGTCCATCAACAGAGGAATGCACCAAGAAGAAGTGGTCCATGTACACAATGGAATATTACTCCAATAACAAATATAAATTAAATTTCAAAAACAAACAAAATAAGGAGACATCAGCTTTGGTGGGATTATCCGGGCACATTCCACTCTAATTTATAACTGAGGAACACCACTGGCAGGAAGGTCTGTTTTCCTAGTACCAGCGTGGGGAACGTAGACAGGTTGCCGCCCTCTGGCCGTTACCTGCAAAAGCATCTTTAAAGCCTGTGCTCGCAAGAGGGAAGAGATATGGGAACATAATGTATATGTATAACTGATTCACTTTGTTATAAAGCAGAAACTAACACACCATTGTAAAGCAATTGTACCCCAATAAAGATGTTAAAAAAAAAAAAAAGCCTGTGCTAATGGTCACTTCATGTGAACAAGTACTGCAGGGGTGTAAATGAATCCTGCCCTCAAAATGTCTTGAGGGAGGTAATGGCCAAAAAATTTCAAAATGTGACTCATACTTTAAGAAAGCACTTTGAAGAACTAAGCTGTAATCACAGTTTGAAAAATAAAAAGGACATGCCTTAAAGTTCAATTTCAACGGATTATGAGACACATGCAAATTCACCCACAAAGAGGTATCAGCTCACACCAGTCATAATATCCATCTGCAAGAAAACTACAAACAATAAATGCTGAAGGTGTTGGGAGAAATGCATACCCTCAACTTTAAGTGGGATGTAACCTGGAAAGAGCCACTAATGAGAACAGAATGGAGATACCTTTAAAAGGTAAACATTGAGCTACTATATGATACAAGAGGACCACTCCTGGGCCTATAACATAAGAAGACAGAATTGGAAAGACACAGGCAGACAAATGTGCATTGCAGCAGTATTATAATAGCCAAGACATGGAGGCAACCAAAAAGTTCATCAAGAGGTGAGTGGACAAATAAGAAATGGTACATGTACAGATGGAATACTAGCTAGGGAAAACAATGAAGCAATGCCATTTGCATCACCATAGATGAGTCTAGAGGTAATCAGGCAAATTGTTCTAATGCAGACAGTAAAAGACACATATCCTATTATATCACTTATATGTGTTAGCTAAAAATTGATACTAATGAAGATATTTCCACAGAGAAAGCCAATCACGGATTCATTAAACAAACTTATGGTTCACCAAATGGAAAGGTGTGAGGATTGGATCCATTAGGATATTGGGGTTAACAGATATAGAAACACATGTGAAATATATAATTGCCAAAGACATACAGAATACCAAGAGAAGACTACTCAGCATCGTGTCATAACATACATGGGAAAAGGATCTGAAGAAGAATAGATATATGTATATGTGTGAAAGAACCACATATTGCACACTTAGAACAAACAAAACACTGTAATCACATTTGCTGTGGTAAAAAAATAAAAATTAAATTAAAAAAAGAACAAGAAGCAATGAGACATACACTTAAGGGGCTTTTTGCTGGCACACTGCATTCTAATTTACAACCAGAACACGACTTCCATTAAAGCTCTGTCATCACTAATATAGCAGCTTTATAAGCAATGTTGAAGGTAGCTTAAAACAAGTCTCACTAATTATTGACAGTAACAAGAAAACAAACAAAAGTAAAAATCTCACTGCAAAAAGTATACATAGAATAAGGGTAATAGATCAAACACTTATTAAACTTCTGTAAAGAATAAAAGACAACAGCAGTATGTATTTTTTTTTAAAGAGAGGGCCCAAATAAATCAGAAATGAAAGAGATGATGTTACAACAGCACCACAGAAATACAAAGTATCCTAAGATACACACAGGTTAACTCAGGGCTCAGACTGGACAGAGCCCACTCTCCATTCACCTGTACATGACTTACTGGAGCCTCAGGAACTGAGGATGGGGTCCCTGAGGGGAGGCACAAGGTAGAAGATGTTAGGCATTAACATGACTGCATTCATCTTAAACGTGCCTGAACTACATTCACACAAGATTAGTTTGTCCTCTATGTACATCACACCTCTAGCCGGAACTGCAGATCTTTGGCTTCACCACCTCTACTGACAGTATTAGCTTCACCTGCTGTGGACCGTCTCCTGTAGGATATCTACAACCACAAAGCATCGAAGCTTCACAGGACCCAGAGTCTGTGTGACTCCATTCAGAGTCTCAGAGTCTTAACTGCACTCAGAGACTCACAGTCTCAACAGAGACTCCACTCTTGGAGGGCACACACGAAATAGTGTGCACATCAAGACCCAGGGGAAGGAGCAGTGACCCCCGTAGACGAATGACCGGACCTACCTGCTAGTTTTGCAGCGTCTCCTGCAGAGGCGGGGAGTGGCTGTGGCTCACCGTGGGGACAACGACACTGGTAGCAGAAGTTTTGGGAAATACTCCTTGGCATGATCCCTCCCAGAGTCCGCCATTAGCCCCACCAAGAGCAAGGTAGGCTCCAGTGCTGGGTGACCTCAGGCCAAACAACGAACAGGGAGGGAACTCAGCCCCATGCATCAGCAGACAAGCAGATTAAACTTTTAATTAAAGTTTTATTTAATCCGCAGACAAACAGATTAAAGCTCTGCCCACCAGAGCAACACCCAGCTCAACCCACCACCAGTCCCTCCCATCAGGAAGCTTGCACAAGCCTCTAAGATAGACTCATCCACTGGAGAGCAGACAGCAGAAGCAAGAAGAACTACAATTCTGCAGCCTGTGGAAGGAAAACCACATTCAAAGAAAGACAGACAAAGTGAAAAGGCAGAGGACTTTATACCAGATCAAGGAACAAGATAAAACCCCAGAAAAACAACAAAATGAGGTGGGGATAGCCAACCTTCCAGAAAAAGAATTCACAAAAATGACAGTGAAGATGACCCAAGACCTTGGAAAAAGAATGGAGGCAAAGATCGAGAAGATGCAAGAAATGCTTAACAAAGACCTAGAAGAATTAAGGAACAAACACCTAGAAGAATTAAAGAACAAACAAACAGAGATGAACAATACAATAACTGAAATGAAAAATACACTAGAAGGAATCAGTAGCAGAATAACTGTGGCAGAAGAACGGATAAGTGACCTGGAAGACAGAAAGGTGGAAATCACTGCTGTGGAACAGAATAAAGAAAAAGAATGAAAATAAATGAAGACACCCTAAGAGACCTCTGTGACAACATTAAACACAACAACATTTGCATTATAGGGGTCCCAGACAGAGAAGAGGGAGAGAAAGGACTCGAGAAAATATTTGAAGAGATTATAGTAAAAAAACTTCCCTAGTATGGGAAAAGAAATAGCCACCCAAGTCCAGGAAGCACAGAGAGTCCCAGACAGGATAACCAAAGGAGAAAAATGCCGAGACACATAGTAATCAAACTGACAAAAAATTAAAGACAAAGAAAAATTATTGAAAGCAACAAAGGAAAAATGACAAATCACATACAAGGGAACTCCCGTATGGTCATATATATGTGTGAAAGAACCAAACTCGCAGGCTTGTAAATTACACCTGCCCTGCCAAATGAGAATCAAAAAGTCACCACACAAAAAAAAAAAAAAAAAAAAAAAAAAAGTCACCACACCTGTGCCGTGGAGCCACACCAGCCACAGCACGCCAGCCGACTTGGTGCCTGCAGGCCAGCCAGGATGGTCCTGGCCCCGGGCGCTCTTCTGGAAGCTTTCCATTTCCCTGACTGAGGTACCCCTCCTGTCCCGGCCCCCACTGCTTTTTTTTCCTTCCTCACCTCTGCCCGGGGAGAACTTCCAGTGGCAGGTATGGGTGACACATCCTCTTCTTTAGCAGGTGGCAGCCCGGCAACTCCTGCAGAAAGTCCAGCAGAGCCCCACTCACACCGGGCCACCCACAAGCCATGGCCCCTCACTCCCTCCCACCAGCCCAGCCCCGACATTGCTAACGGGACAGAGAATATGGCGTCAGGCACAGCTGCAGGGGCTCTTGCTGCCTGGAGCGGTGCTTATATTGACCTCAACCCAGGCACACCTGGGGAGGGCTGGCTGGCGGTCAGGCTGCCCAGGTCAGCCAATCCTCGCCCCTCAGAGGCTCACAGTTGCAGAAAATGGACCTTGCTGAACTGGCCAGGTCCAAGGAACAGGTGTGGGCTCCTCAGAGTCAGGATAGACGAGGGGCTGCAGCTCCGGCTTGTGTTCTAATCATTTTATCTGGCCCATGAGTGGGAGACAACTTCAAGAAGACCCTCTCCTAATGAGAGGAACCCAGGAGTCAGGGAGAGTAGGGGTGGTGGGTGGAAGCTGCAGTGGAAGTCTCTGGAAAACCCGGTGGAGGGAGGCCGCACAGAGTGATGCCCAGGGTTACAGACCTGTTGGAGCTGCTGTTTGTTAGTTCAAGTCCTGCTCTGAGGTGCTCTGTGTCAGCTCTGAGTGACAGGTGAGCTGGGGGTGCTCTGCAATGAGGGCTATGTGCACGGTTCCTGTGTGCCCAGCCCTGCCGGGGTACCTGCCCAGGGGAGCTCCGTATCCTGGGAGGGGCCTGACCACGAGAGCCCCATGGGCTGCTGGGTAGCTGCACAGGTGAGCTCCATATCCTGGGAGGGGCCTGACAACGAGAGCCCCATTGGCTCCTGGGGACCTGCCCAGGTGAGCTCCATATCCTGGGATTGGCCTGACCACGAGAGCCCCGTGGACTGCTGGGGACCTGGTAAAGGATGTCAGGACACTCAGTGAAGCCACCGAGGATATACATCCAGTAGTTCCTAATTCCTACACACTGCTGGTCATTCTACCAACCACCAGGACATGGTATTCTGTATTAAGACTTCAATGATGCCTTCTTCTGTATTCCATTAGTCCCAGAGTCACAAGAAATCCTGGCTTGTGAGTGGCAGGACTCAAAATACAACAAAAATAATACTGCTGGGCCGTCCTGCCCCAAGGGTTCAAAAATTACCACACCATCTTTGGGGAAACATTAGCTAAACACCTAAAAGTTCTACCTCTGGAAAAGGGAACCCTCCTTCAATATGCAGACGACATTCTGATCGCCAGCCCTACTAAGGAGGCCTCTGAACTACCTAGCCAAAAAAGGATAGAAGGTGTCCAAGAAAAAGGCTCAAATATCACAGAATAAGGTGACCTGCCTGGGCTTCATTCTCACAGAAGGTCGGAGAATCCCATCCCAGGAAAGGGAAGAAGCCATTTGCAGCCTTACCCCTTCTAAAACTAGAAGACAGCTCAGGGATTCCTGGGGAGGCCGGGGTTTGCTGCATCTGGATCCCTAACTACAGTCTAATAGCTGGGCCTCTATATGAAGCACTGAAAGGAAAAGATGATGATACTTTCGAATAGAATCCAGAAGCGGCCTTTCAAGAATGGAAAGAGCAGTCAATTCAGACCCTTGCCCTGGAACTCCCTAATTTAGCTAAACCCTTTGACCTTTACATTCCCGGTCAAAGGTGAATTGCCCTTGGAGTATTAGTGCAAAAACTGGGACCACCTGAAATGGAACAACGCAGGAATGCCCTCCAGGTAGGATAAGCTACGGTAACCAAGGGCTTGGCCCGCCGCCCCATCCGGCCAGAATACTGGGGGTATCTAAAAATCTGGAATTCAGCAGCCCACAAGGCCAGCTCCGTCCTAAGGGAAAAGGACCCCACGTGGTGATCCTAACCACCCACCATGCCCTGAAGTTGCAGGGGTCGCTCCGTGGGCACACTGACCTCGAGTGAGGGGGCCCTCCAGCTCCAACCTCCAGAGAAACAACCGGGGGCAACGGGCCCCCAAGACGACTCGTGTGACCATCACTTGACCTGGAGCTTCTCTCAGAAAACAAAAAGAGTGTGCCCCAAAAGAGCAGACTACTGCTTGCAGGACTTACTGCACCCAGAGGGGAGCTAATAAGCTTGGCGGGGGAACCGTATATCACGCTGTCAACATAGAAAAGCCTACAGACACCGCGGTGACGGCAGCCAATGAGACCGGCTGGACTCCTGGCTACTTCAAAAGGCCGTTGACTCAGTGGCCGTCATGGTCCTGCATCACCACCGACCCTGGACTGTCTGGGAGTTGAGCAGGCAGGGCTCCGACACCTGGTGCTGTTTGTACGTTAATTCAGGGGCCTAATTGAAGAAAGCGCAGACTACAAGTCAGAGCATCTAGGCTGGCAGAAACCTTCAGCCTAAGGTGGCCGAACAAATGTGGGGTGGGGTAAAACCGGCCCCCCCCACCCAGCGTCTCTGCGCATCTCTTTCCTGGACCCTTCAAGGTCATTAGAATCTGTAACACTCCCAATGCTGGCGCTCAGGCGACGAGCAGTGAGGCAGGAGGCCTGGGGACAATCAACCTCACCTGGAGGCTGATGGGGAAAAGTTCTGCCCCTCCCCCCGGGTATGAGGACTCCCAACTCAGCACGAAGCAGTTACAGAGGAGGGTTCTGCACCCTTAGGACCCCAAGAATGAGGAACGGGACAAATGGTAGAGGAGGGGTTTATCACCGGCAAGGCCCATTAAAAATTCCTGGGAGATAAAAATAGAATCTAGGCAATAAAATAAAGTCTAACCTTTTTTTCCTTTGTGCTCTAATTTCACGTGCTCCTAGGGTTCCGCATGCAGAGGTCCCACACCCGGCACTTCAGACCCGATTTCCTAGCGCAGAATGGCTGGGTCGACACCTCAGCTCGCGGGGGCCCCATGCAGACTCCGCGACCTAGAGCCTGAGCTGCAGCCAACCCGGCCCTCGAGAGCTCCACCCCCTCCCTCCCGATGATGACGCTGCCGGGATCCGTACACAGCAGCCCCGCCCACAGCCCGCGGGGAAGCGCACGCTCTCACCTTTCCATTCTCTGATCAACATATAAAGTTTCCTTTGCTTCTGAACCAAACTCAGTCTCGATCTGTTGGCTCCAATGACACCGGGCAGGGGGACCCTTGTTGGGGCCCACTCTGGAGGATCAGTAACAGAAATTGAGAACATTGTAACTTCAATGAACAGATGTCTGAGCCAAACTGTAATTAACATAGAGCCGTGTATAAGGCTCGGGTAAAATAAGATGTTTCTAACACTTCAATTTGATATTTCCATCACTTTATTATAAGCAAGTTCAGTGAAGAGGTTTGTCTTATTTGTCAGGTCAACATTAGAGAAATGAAGTGATTTCTTTCCAAGGATGTACATCTAATAATCTTGGCTGAAGCTTCAATCTTGTTTTGAATGCTTTTCCATTGAAAATGATACCTCTCTTTCAGCTCCCCCATTTCTGAGAAGTATAAAATCTTATAATTTATTATTACCAATGGGGAAAGGTGGGAGGAGGGATAAATTAACAGTTTCGGATTAACACATACACACTGCTATGTATAAAATAGATAATCAACAAGGAACTACTATATAGCACAGGGAACTACACTCAATATTTTGCAATAACCTATAAGGGGAAATAATCTGAAAAAGAACAGATATTTTTATCGACATCATCTATCAACGACAGATAAAATGTAACCTAAGGGAAGCCGATGGTGAGCGCTTCTCACCATGAAGACTTCAATCATCTAAAGTTCGGACTCTGCCTACTTCCCAAGGCCCTTAATGAACATACGTGTAGCCGTAGCTTAAAAATTCCCCAGTTTAGGGTTCGGGGAGACACTGATTTGGAAAAATCCCTGGTGTTCTCCTTACATGCACGAGACCCTTCCTACTGCTAAAACATGCATGTCACACCCAGAGGATGGTACACCATTTGATCGGGAAGAGTTTGGAAAACGAATCTCATCTCCTCATCTACTGGTGCTCAGGTTCACCCCTCCAGTATCATTCCTAACAATCTGCCCACATGGGGATGTCAGCACCGTCAACATCCTATTGTGCACAGTTTGGAATTTGTCCAGAGGATGAAGCGGCAGGATGAGAAACAATGAGAGACAAGTCCTAGGTGTTCGGACAGGCACATGTCACTCTCATTTCCAGGAAGACGAATTGGCCAAAGGCTAGGATTGCCCATGGAAACAGAATAGGGCTTGAGGAAATCCCGCTGTTTTGTGGCCAGTTCCCAAAAACACAAGTTGAAACATGGAACTCAGGGGGACTAAAATTCACGAAACTGCAGTGTTGAAAATGTCTATCGTCGAAAAATGTCTTGAGGTAAGTCAATGAAAAGGACTTGTAAGCAAGGGAGAATGGCAGGAAAGGGATTTGAAGAGGTAGAAAGGACTCGCCATTAAAGCACAAGAAAAGGGGCTAAACATTGCCAACGATGCAGTTGGCCAAAAAGGGCGTATGTGTTTTTTCTGAATATATTCAAGAAAAGGGCATACACCCTTTTTAGCCAACCAAACAGGCGGGCACTGGAAATCAATACTACAAAAGGTATCACTTCGCATCAGTCAGAAGAGCTATCCTCATAAAGTGTAAACACCAGAAATGCAGGACAGGGGGAGGAGAAAAGAGAGCCCTGTGGGCTGATAGTGGAAATGTAAATTGCCAACGGCCACTCTGGAGAAGTGTATTGTGTTTACTAAAACATCTAAAAAATGAGCTACAGAGCAGAGGGCACTTGCACTCATGGGTGTGTATCTTGGGAAAAACAAAAATCGACAGGACACAGGCACCCCAACATTTATCACCTCTCTGTTTAAAAGAGCCTCGACTTGGATATAACCTAAATGTCCCTGGAAGGAAAAAATGGATAAAAGAGATGTGGTACTTATGTAGAGTGGAATATTACTCAGCCCGGAAATCAGTGAAATAAGGCCAGTTGCAGCAACTCCGGAGGAGTTAGGTACTATCATTCTAAGTGACATAAGTCAAAAAGACAAGGACACATATCGTAAGATATCACTTAAAGGTGGAATCAAAAATGGCTACACATCAAATAAATTACAAAACAGAAACTAGTCAAATATGTAGAAAACACACATAAGGCTGCTAAAGGGGAAAGGTGGGGAGGGGTGAGGCATTATCCAGGAGGTTGAAATTAGCAAAGATACCGTTCCCAATACCAAACTGATAATCGGCAAGGCCTACTCGGTAGCTCAAAGAACTGCACTCAGCACACTCATCTCACTGGAAAAGAATATATACGACTGGTAAGAATCTGAAAAAGAATTTATTGATGTCTCTCTGTACGTGAATCAAGTGGATGTACAGCAGCAAGAAAGAGAGCATTGAAAATCAGCTGTAACCAATATAATAATAAACTGAAAAAAAAAGACAGTGAGACAGAGAAAAACACAACTTTTGCTCAGGGGCTGTGATGCAACATGGATTAAACAAATCTAGACACACAGCAGGATGAGACATAAGGCTGGAAACTGTTTGTGCTAAGAGAATTAGTGAGGTTGGGTGAGGAAATGCAGACCCTTTAGAGTAATACTGCCTGGTAGTCATTCCATGGGTCCCAAATAAGCAGGTTCAAGGGAATCTTCCTACAGCTAAAACATGCATGGGAAACCCAGAGGACTGTACACTGTGTGATCGGGAAAGGTGTCTAAAATGCACCTCATTTTTCATCTCCTGGTGCTCGGGTTCGCCTTCCAGCCATGTTACTAAAAATCTCCCCCTTGGAGAATCAGCGCTTTTAACCTTCTGTTTCCCACAGTTTGCAAATTGTGCGGAGGATGATCGGAAAGAGGGGGAACCAATGAGACTAGCTGCAGGTGTTAAGAAAGGCACATGTCACTGTAATTTCCCATCGGGAAGAAGAATTAACCAACGGCTCAGCCTGCCTCCCTGGAACCAGAATAGGACCTGAAGCAATACTGCGGTTTTGTGGCCAGTTCACAAAAAAGCGAGTTGAAAAATGGAGAACAGGGGCACTGCAATTCACAAACCTGCAGAGTTATAAATGACAACTATCGTCAAAAAATACACTGAGTTAAGGCAACGAAGAGGATTTGAAAGCAAGGCAGAATTGCAGGAAACAGATTTCAAGGGGTAAATTGGATTCGTCTTTAGAGCACATGAAAACTGGCAGAACTTCGACTATGATGCAGTTGGTCAAAAAGAGCGTATGCGGTTTTTTCCTGAATATATTCAGGAAAAAACGCATACGCTCTTTTTGGCCAACCAAGCAAGCGGGCAATTCAAATCCGCACTCCAAAGAAGTCTCACTTCCCACCGGTCAAAAGGGCCATCCGAAAAAAGTGTAAAAACCAGAAATGCAGGACAGGCCATGGAGAACACGGAGCCTTGTTATGCTGATGGGCGGGATGTCAATTGCCAACCGCCACTCTGGAGAACAGTATGCTGTTTCCTACAACATCTAAAAAAGAGATCTACAGAGCAGAGGGCACTTCCACTCACGGGCGTATATCTTAGGAAGACGAAAAATCAATAAGACACAGGCACGCCAAAGTTTAGGGCTGCTCCGTTAACAAACACCTCAACTTCGGTACACCTTAAATATCCTGGGAAAGAGAAAAATGGATAAGGAAGTTGTGGTACTTATGTACAATGGAATATCACTCAGCCATGAAATCAATGTCATAAGCCTAATAGCAGCATAATGAGTGGATTCAGGTACGATGATTCTAAGTGAGATAAGTCACACAGAAAAGAAACTAATCATAAGATATCACTTACAGAGGGAAGGTAAGCATCGCTACACATGAACTGAATTACAAAAGAGAACAAGGTCTCACATTTAGAAACCACACTTATGCCTGCTTAAGGGGAAAGGTGAGGTGGGGTGATGCATAACACAAGAGTTTGAAATTAGCACAGATACCGTTCCATAAGCCAAACATGTAATAGAAGGATGTACTCCTGTCTACACCCCCTATTCACCACAGAGGAATATATCTGATTATTAAGTATCTTAAAGCCTATGTATTGATATCTCTCTGAAAGGGAATTAAGTGTGCGTAAAGCAGCATAAACACAGCAGTGAAACTCAGCTAAACCCCATTATAAAAATAAATTTCAAACACAACACACAAAGACAGTGAAAGAGAGAGAAATTATTACAAAATTCCTTCAGGGGCAGTGATGCAACCTGGACTGACCACATCTACACCCACAGCTGAATGAGACATAAGGCTGGACACTCCTGGGGCTGAGAGGATTTGGTGAGGTTGGGCGAGCAAAGGCAGACACTTTAAGGCAATGCTGCGTACTACCTATTCCATGGTTCCCAGCTCTCCAGGTTTAAGGCCATCTTCCTATAGCTATAAGATGCACGGGAAACCCAGAGGGTGGTACACCGTGTGATCGGGAAAGGTTCCTATAACGCACCTCATTTTTACTCTTTGGGTGCTCGGGTTCACCATTCCAGCCGTTTTTCTAACAATCTCCCCCCTTGGAGTGTCAACGCCTTTAACCTCCTATTTCACACAGCTTGCAATTTGTGCGGAGGATGAACGGGAAGAGTGGGAACCAATGAGAGACTACCTGTAGGTGTTTGGACAGGCACCTGTCACTCTAATTTCTCATCAGGAAAAAGAATTAACCAAAGGCTCAGTCTGCCGCATGGGAACCAGAATACGGCCTGAATCAATCCTGCGGTTTTGCGGCCAGCTCACAAAAAAGGGAGTTGAAAAATTGAGCACAGGGGCACTGCAATTCACAAACTTGCATGGTGATAAATGACAACCATCGTCCAAAAAATGTATTCAGGTAAGGCAAACAAGAGGATTTGAAAGCAATCCAGAATTGCAGGAAACAGACTTCAAGTGGTAAATTGGACTCGCCTTTAAAGCACAGGAAAAGCAGCAGAACTTCCACAATGATGCAGTTGGCCAAAAAGGGCGTATGCATATTTTTCCTGAATATATTCAGGAAAAATACGCATACGCCCTTTTTGGCCAACCAAGCAAGCGGGCAATGCAAATCTGCACTACACTTCGCACTTGTCAAATGGGCCATGCGAAAAAAGTATAAAAACCAGAAATGCACGATACACCATGGAGAACAGTGAGCCTTGTTACGCTGATGGGTGGAATGTAAATAGCCAACAGCTACTCTGGAAAAATGTATGGTGTTTCCTAAAACATCTAAAAAACAGAGCTGCAGAGCATAGGTCACTTCCACTCATGGGCGTATAACTTGGGAAAATTAAAAATCAACAAGACACAGGCACACCAAAGGTTAGCACTGCTCTGTTTACAAGAACCTCAACTTTGGTACACCTGAAATATCCCAGAAAAGAGAAAAATGGATAAAGAAGTTGTGGTACTTATGTACAATGGAATATCACTCAGCCATGAAATCAATGTCATAAGCCTAATAGCAGCATAATGAGTGGATTTAGGTATGATGATTCTAAGGGAAATAAGTCACACAGAAAATGAAACTTATCATAAGATATCACTTATAGAGGGAATGTAAACATGGCTACACATGAACTGAATTACAAAACAGAACAAAGTCTCACATTTAGAAAACACACTTATGCCTGCTTAAGGGGAAAGTTGAGGTGGGGTGATGCATAAAACCAGAGTTTGGAATCAGCACAGATACAGTTCCATAAACCAAATATGTAACAGACAAGACCTACTCCTTTTTCAATGAGCTAGAATCAACACACCCTATTCACTGCAGAGGAATATATCTGACTAGTAATAACCTTAAAACCTATGTATTGATATGTCTCCGTAAGGGAATCAAGTGTGTGTAGAGCGGCATAAAGACAGCAATGAAACTCAGCTAAACCACTTTATAAAAATAAATTTCAAACACAAAACACAAAGACAGAGAAAGAGAGAGAAATTCTTACAAAATTCCTTCAGGGGCTGTGAACCAACCTGGACTGACCATATCTACACTCACAGCTGGATGAGACATAAGCCTGGACACTTGGGGCTGAGAGGATTGGTGAGGTTGGTTGAGCAAATGCAGACACTTTAAGGCAATACTGCGTGCTACCTATTCCATGGTTCCCAGCTCTCCAGGTTTAAGGCAATCTTCCTACAGCTAAAACATGCATGGGAAACCCAGAGGATGGTTATCGTGTGATCGGGAAAGGTTTCTATAACACACCTCATTTTTCCTCTCCTGGTGCCAGGGTTCACCATTCCAGCCGCTTTACTAACAATCTCCCCACTTGGAGAGTCAGCGCCTTTAAACTCCTGTTTCTCAAAGCTTGCAATTTGTGCGGAGGATGAACAGGAAGACAGGGAACAAATGAGAGACTAGCTATATGTGTTTGGATGGGCACATGTCACTCTAACTTCCCATCAGGAAGAAGAATTAACCAAAGGCTCAGCCTGCCGCCCGGGAACCAGAATACGGCCTGAAGCAATCCTGTGGTTTTGCAGCCAGCTCACAGAAAAGCGAGTTGAAAAATGGAGCACAGGGGCAGTGCAATTCACAAAACTTCAGAGTTATAAATGACAACTATAGTCCAAAATTATATTGAGGTAAGGCAACGAAGAGGATCTGAAAGCAAGGCAGAATTGCAGGAAACAGATTTCAAGGGGTAAATTGGATTCGCCTTTAGAGCACATGAAAAGCGACAGAATTTTGACAATGATGCAGTTGGCCATAAAGGGCGTATGTGTTTTTTCCTGAATATATTCAGAAAAAAACGCATACGCCCTTTATGGCCAACCACGCAAGCGGGCAAGGCAAACTACACTCCAAAGAAGTCTCACTTCACACCGGTCAAAAGGGCCATCCGTAAAACGTGTAAAAACCAGAAAGGCAGGACAGGCCATGGAGAACAGAGAGCCTTGTTACGCTGATGGGCAGGATGTAAGTTGCCGACAGCCACTCTGGAGAACTGTATGGTGTTTCCTAAAACATGTGAAAAATAGAGCTACAGAGCACAGGGCACTTCCACTCACGGGTGTATATCTTAGGAAGACTAAAAATCAACAAGACACAGGAACCCCAAAGTTTAGGGCTGCTCCTTTTCAAGAACCTAGACTTTGGTACACCTTAAATATCCCGTGAAAGAGAAAAATGGATAAAGAAATTCTGGTACTTAGGTACAATGGAATATCCCTCAGCCTTGAAATCAATGTCATAAGACTAGTAGCAACATACTGAGTGGATTTAGGTACGATGATTCTACGTGAAATAAGTCACACAGAAATAGAAACTTATGATAACATATCACTTATAGAGGGAAGGTAAGCATGGCTACACATGAACTGTATTACAAAACAGAGCAGAGTCACACATTTAGAAAAAACACTTATGCCTGCTTAAGGGGAAAGGTAAGGTGGAGAGATGCATAACACAAGTTTGAAATTACCACAAATACCGTTCCATAAACCACGCATGTAATAGACAAGGCCTACTCCTTGCTCAATGAATTGGACTCAACACCCCCTATTCACCGCAGAGGAATATATCTGACTAGTAGGAATCTTAAAACCTATGTATTGATACCTATCTGTAAGTGAATCAAGTGTGTGTAATGTGGAATAAACACAGCAGTGTAACTCAGCTAAATGCCATTATAAAAATAAATTTCAAACACAAAGACAGTGAAAGAGAGAGAAATTCTTTCAAAATTCATTCAGGGGCTGTGATGCAACCTGCACTGACCACATCTACACCCACAGCTGGATGAGACATAAGGCCGGACAGTCTTGGGGATGAGAGGTTTGTTGAGGTTGGGTGAGCAAAGGCAGACCCTTTAAAGTAATACTGCGTGCTACCCAATGCATGGGTCCCAATTCTTCAGGTTCAAGGAATCTTCTTACAGCTAACAGTGCACGGGAAACCGAGAGGAGGGTACACCGTATGATCGTGAAAGGTCTCTAAAACGCACCTCATTTTTCATATTCTGGTGCTCGGGTTCGCCATTCCAGCCGCTGTACTAACAATTTCCCAACTTAGAGAAAAAGCACCTTTAACCTCCTGTTTCCCAGTTTGCAATATGTCCAGAGGATGAACGGGAAGAGTGGGAACCAATCAGAGACTAGCTGTAGGTGTTTGGACAGGCACATGTCACTCAAATATCCCATCAGGAAGAAGAATTAACCAAAGGCTCAGCCTGCCACCCCGGAACTAGAATAGGGCCTGAAGCAATCCTGCTGTTTTGCGGCCAGCTCACAAAAAAGCGAGTTGAAAAATGGAGCACAGAGGCACTGTCGTACACAAACCTGAAGAGTAATAAATGACAAGTATCGTGCAAAAATATATTGAGGTAAGGCAACGAAGAGGATTTGAAACCTAGGCAGAATTGCAGAAAACGGATTTCAAGAGGTAGATTGGAGTTACCTTTAAAGCACATGAAAAGTGGCAGAACTTCGACAATGATGCAGTTGGCCAAAAAGTGCATATGCGTTTTTTCCTAAATATATCCAGGAAAAAATGCAAACGCCCTTTTTGGCTAAACAAGCAAGCGGGAAATGCAAATCCGCACTAAGAAGAAGTCTCACTTCCCACTGGTCAAATGGGCCATTCAAAACAACTGTCAAAACCAGAAAGGCAGGACAGGCCATGGAGAACAGGGAGCCTTGTTACGCTGACGGGCGGGATATAAACTGCCAACAGCCACTCTGGGGAAGTGTATGGTGTTTCCTAAAACACCTAAAAAACAGAGCTATAGGGCACTTCCACTCATGGGCATATATCTTGGGAAAACTAAAAATCAACAAGACAGAGGCACCCCATAGTTTAGGGCTGCTCTGTTAAGAAGAACCTCGACTTTGGTACACCTTAAATATCCCAGGAAAGAGAAAAATGGAAAAAGAAGTTGTGGTACTTTTGTGCATTGGAATATCACTCAGCCATGAAATCAATGTCATAAGGCCAGTAGCAGCATAACGAGGAGATTTAGGTACTTTGATTCTAAGTGAAATAAGTCACACAGAAAAAGAAACTTATCGTAAGATATCACTTATAGAGGGAATGTGAACATGGCTACACATGAACTGAATTAAAAAACAGAACAGAGTCTCACATTTAGAGAAAACTTATGCCTGCTTAAGGGGAAAGGTGAGGTAGGGTGATGCATAAAACCAGAGTATGAAATTAGCACAGATACCGTTCCATAAACCAAATATGTAATAGTGAAGACCTACCCATTGCTCAATGAACTGGACTCAGCACACCCTATTCACCGCAGAAGAATATATCTCACTAGTAAGAATCTCAAAAAGTATTTATTAATATCTCTCTGTAAGTGAATATAGTGGGTGTAAAGCGGCATAAACACAGCAGTGGAATCAGCTAAACCCCATCATAAAAATCAATATATTCAAGAAAAACGCATATGCCCTTTTTGGCCATTCAAACTAGCGTGAAATGCAAATTAGCACTACAAAGAAGTCTCACTTAGCATTCATCAAACGGGCCATCCTGGAAAAGTGTAAAACCAGAAATGCAACACAGGCCATGGAGAAAAGGGAGCCTTGTTACGCTGATGGGCGGGATGTAAATAGCCTACGGCCCCTCTGGAGAAGTGTATGGTGTTTCCTAAAACATCTAAAACACAGAGCTACAGAGCATAGGGCACTTCCACTCTTGGGCATATATCTTGGGAAAACCAAAAATCGACAGGACACAGGCACCCCTACGTTTAGTGCTGCTCTGTTTAGAAATGCCTCGACTTGGGTACAACTTACATGTCCTTGGTAGTAAAAAAATGGATAAAGAAGATATGGTACGTATGTACAATGGAATATTACTGAGCAATTAAATCAGTGAAATAAGGCCAGTTGCAGCAACTCGTGGAGACTGAGGTACGATCATTCTAAGTGACATAAGTCAGACATAAAAAGAGACTTATCATAAGGTATCACTTATAGGTGGTATCTAAAAATGGCTACACATGAACTCAGTTACAAAACAGAAACAGAGTCACATATTTAGAAAACACACTTATGGCTGCTAAAGGAGAACGGTGGGGTGGGGTGATGCATAAACCAGGAGGTTGGAATTAGCATAGATACGGTTCCAGCAACAAAATAGGTAGTAGACAGGACCTACTGTATAGCTCAAAGAGCTGGACTCAGCACAGTTGTCACTGGAAAAGGATATATAAGACTGGTAAGAATCTGTAAAAGAATTTATTGATGTCTCTCTTTAAGTGAATCAAGTGGATAGATGTAGAGCAGGGAGAAACACAGTATTGAAAATCAGCTATACCCCATTATAAAATTAAATAATAAGAACAAACAAGAAAAAACAGACAGTGAGAGAGAGAGAGAAATTCTTACAAAATTTGTTCAAGGGCTGTGATGCAACCTGGACTGAACACATCTAGACACACTGCTGGATGGGACCTAAGGCTCTACACTCATGGGTCTGAGAGGCTTGGTGAGGATGGGACAGCAAATGCAGCACTTTTAGAGTAATACTGCCTGGCCCCCATTCCATGGGTCCCACATCTCCAGGTGCAGGGGACCCTTCCTACAGCTAAAACATGAATGGGACATCCAGAGGATGGTACACCGTCTGTTCGGGAAGAGTTTGGGAAAGTCACCTCATCTCCACTTCTCCTGGTATTCGGGTTCCCCAGCTCCTTTCCTTAGAGTCTCCCCACTTTGGGAAGGCAGCACACTCAACAGGCGGTTTTGCACAGCTTGGAATTTTCCGTGTGAAGAAGAGGAATGGGGGGATGGAATGAGACACAAGCCCTAGATGTTTGGACAGGCATATGCCACTCTAGTTTCCTAATCTGGAAGAAGAATTTTCCTATCCTTCAGGTGCCCCAGTAACCGTAATGGGTCTGTAGAAACCCTGCCCCTTTGTGGCTGCTTCCCTAAACAACAAGTTGAAAACTGGTGCTCAGGGGCACTGCAATTCATAACATGCAGGTTGTAATTGACACCTCTAATAGAGTCATTTCTTGAGCCAAGTATTCGTAAAGGCCTTGTAAGCAAGGCAGAATTGCAGGAAAGGGATTTCAAGAGGTAGTTTGCACTCGCCATTAAAGCACATGCAAAGCTGCTGAACATCGCCAATGGTGTAGTTGGCCAAAAAGGCCGTATGCGTTATTCCTTAATATATTCAGGAAAAACCCTTACTCCATTTTTGGCCAAAAAAACAGGCGGGCAATGTAAATTAACACTACAAAGAGGTATCACTTTGCACCAGTCAGAATGGCCAAGCTCACAAAGTGTAAAACCTGAAATGCAGGACAGGGCGTGGAGAAAAGGGAACCCTGACAAGCTGATGGTGGGAATGTAAATTGCTAACAGTCACTGTGGAGAAGTGGGTGGTGATTCCTTAAAAATCTGAAAAACAGCTTCAGAGCATATGGCGCTTCCACTCCTGGGCCTGTATCTTGGAAGAAAACGTAAATTGACAGGACCCAGGCACTCCAAAATTTATGCAGCCCTGTTTACAAGAGCCTCTACTTGGAAGCTACCTAAACGTCCTCGGAAGGAAGAATGGATAAAGAAATTATGCTAGATATGTACAATGGAATATTACTCAGCCATGAAATGAATGGAATAAGGTCATTTGCAGCCACTCGGAAGGACATAGATACATTCATACTAAGTGTCATAAATCAGACAATGATAAATATCATATGATATTACTTATCAGTGGAATCTAACAATTGATACAAAGGTACTATCTTACAACACAGAAACAGAGACCCAGACTTAGAACACAAACTTTTGTTTGCCAAACTGGAAAGGTGTGTTGGAGGCATAAATCATGAGGTTGGAGTTAGTATATACATATTTACAGAGAGAAAACTTGTAATCAACATGGACCTGCTGTAGAGCACTTGCAACTCTTCTCAAAACCCTTTAGTAACCTCAATGGGAAAATAATTCCATAAAGAATATATAGTCATCTCTGTATAAGTGAATCATGTTGGTGTATATCAAAAATGAACACAGCATGGTAAATCAACTATACTCCATTATAAATTTAAAATTAAATTATAGAAAAGAAAAATGATCACTAAATTCGTTTAGTCGTGGTGAACGAGCTAGTGTCACATCCCTGGACACAGACCCAATTTGGTCCCAAGGCTGGACTGTTGTGGGCCTGAGGACCTCGGGAGGATATGCCAGCTAATTCGACCCCTTGAACATGTAGTACCTGGTCCCCTCTGCATGGTATCACAATCTCCAGATATAAGTGTGCCCTCATACTACTAAACCAACCCTCTGACACCCAAAGGATGGTGGACTCTCTGAGCTGGATGACATTTGGAAAATCACCTGGTCTCAACATATCCTGGTGTTTGGGTTCTGACCTCCCGACTCCTTCGTTAGGGTCATCCCACGCTACAAGACAGCACCCTCAACAGGTGATTTTGTTCGGGGGATGAAGGGTAAGGGGGAAGAAGGAATGGGACAGAAGCCCTTACATGTTTGGTCAGGCACATTCCACTCTAATTTAAAACCCAGGAACAGGACTTTCCCTACATCTAAGGTTGTGTCAGTAACCAGAGAGGGACAGTAGAAACCCCGCCGCCTTCTGTTTCCCATAACAACAATTCTAAAACTGGACCTTATAGGCACTTCATATTCACAATGCCTGGGGAGCTGTAAATGACAACAGCCCTCAAAAAATGTCTTGGGTGGCTTCCCTGGTGGCGCAGTGGTTGAGAGTCCGCCTGCAGATGCAGGGGACACGGGTTCGTGCCCTGGTCCAGGAAGATCCCACATGCTGCAGAGCGGCTGGGCCCGTGAGCCATGGCAGCTGAGCTTGCGCGTCTGGAGCCTGTGCTCCAAAACGGGAGAGGCCACAACAGTGAGAGGCCCGCATACCGCAAAAAAAAAAAAAAAAAAAAAAAATGTCTTGGGGTAGGTAATAGAAATAGACTTCAAAGCAAGGCAACCTTTCAATAACCCTTTTTCAAGGGGTAAATTTTACTCACAGTGTTCAAAAAATAAATAAATAAAGCACATATGAAGATGCTCACCATGGCTTTATGTTAGACAAATGCAAATCAGATGTACAAAGAAGTATCACCTGGAACCACTCAGAAGAGCCATCCTCACAATGTCTAGAAACAAGAAGTGCTTCAGAGGGTGTGGAGAAAAGAGAAACCTACTAGTTATTATTTTCTAATCTGCGTTGGGTCTTTGTTGCTGCATGCGGCTTTTCTATAGTTGCAGCAAGCGGCGGCTACTCATCGTTGTGGTACGCAGCCTTCTGTTTGCGGTGGCTTCTCTTGCTGTGGAGCACAGGCTCTAGGCACACAGGCTTCAGTAGTTGTGGCACGTGAGCTCAGTAGTTGCGGCTCGTGGGCTCTAGAACGCAGACTCAGTAGTTGTGGCGCACGGGCTTAGTTGCTCTGTGGCATGTGGGATCTTCCTGGGCCAGGGCTCGAACCTGTGTCCCCTGCGCTGGCAGGTGGATTCTTAACCACTGCACCACCAATGCTACGTTACTGGTGGCAATGCCAATTGGTAACAGCCACTATGGAGCACAGAATGGAGGTTACCAGTGTAAGGGGAGGGAAGACAATTTCAAGAGGTATATTGTACTCACATTTTTTTCTAAATAAAAGAGGTGTGGAAAATGCTGAATATTAGGAATTATTAAAGACAGGTAGGTCCAAATGACAAAAACCTATCAGCCCACACCAGTCAGAATGGCCATTAACAAACATTCTAAAAACAATAAATGCTGAAGGGGTTGTGGAAAAATGCGTACCCTCGGTGCTAATTGGGACGTGGTAGGAGCCACTAATGAAAACACAATGCAGGTGCTTTGAAAAGGTAAACACTGAGCTACCAGTCAATGAATCATACCCACTGTTGGGCCTATCACCTGAGAAAAGGAGAATCAAAAGTCACAGGCTGGCAATACTGCACTCCAGCAATATTTACCATCGGCAACACTTGGAAGCAACGAAAATGTCCATCAACAGAGGAATGCACAAAGAAGAAGTGGTCCATGTACAGAATGGCATATTACTCCCCCAAAAAATATAAATTAAATGTCATAAACAAACAAAATAAGGAGACATCAGCTTTGGTGGGTTTATCTGGGCACATTCCACTCTAATTTATAACTGAGGAACACCACTGGCAGGAAGGTCTGTTTCCCTCGGTACCAGAGTGGAGAATGTAGAAATGCTGCCGCCCTCTGGCCGATACCTGCAACAGCAGCTTTTAAATCTGTGCTAAGGGGCACTTCATATGCACAAGTACTGCAGGGCTTCAAATGAAACCTGCCCTTAAAATGTCCTGAGGCAGGTAAAGGCCCAAAATTTTCAAAATGTGGCACATACTTCAAGAAAACAATTTGAAGAAGTCACCTGTAATAACAGTTTGAAAAATAAAAGGACATGCCTGAAAGCTCAATTTCAAGGGAGTAGGAGACACATGCAAATCCAACCACAAAGAGGTATCAGCTCACACCACTCAGAATAAGCATCAGCAAAACAACTACAAATGATCAATGCTGAAGAGGTTTTAGAGAAATGCATACCCTCAATTTGAAGTGGGATGTAACCAGGTAAGAGCCACTAGTGGGAACAGAATGGAGGTGGCTTTTAAAGGTAAACCTTGAGCTACTATATGATCCAGAAGGATGACTTCTCAGGCTATAGCCTAAGAAGACAGAATTGGAAAGACACAGGCAGGCAAATCTGCACTGTAGAAGTATTACAATAGCCAAGACATGGAAGCAACCAAAACGTCCATCAAGAGATGAGTGGACAAAGAAGAACAGGTACATGTACAGATGGAATATTAGCCAAGGAAAAAAATGGAACAATGTCATTTGCAGGACCATAGAGGAATCTAGAGGTAACCATGCAACTGCTAGTAAGTGAGAAAGTGAAAGACACATATCCTATCATATCACTTATGGGTGTTACCTAAAAATTGATACCAGTGAAGATATTTCCAGAGAGAAAGGCAATCACAGATTCATTAAACCAACTTATGTTTCACCAAATGAAAAGGTGTGAGCATTGGATACATTATGATATTGGGGTTAACAGAGATATACAAACACATGTGAAATATATAATCACCAAAAACCTACGGCATACCAAGAGAAGACTACTCAACATTGTGTCATAACCTACATGGGAAAAAGATCTGAAGAAGAATGGATATATGTATACGTGTAAAATAACCACATCTTGCACACCCAGAACAAAACATTGTAATCTAATTTGCTGTGATAAAGAATAAAAATTAAATTAAAGAAACGAACAAGAAGTAATGAGACATAATCTTAAGGGGCTTTTCCTGGCACATTCCATTCTAATTTACAACCTACGACACAACTTCCATTATGGTTCTGTTGCCCTAGTAAACAGATTTGGTAAGGAGAAGTGCTGCCGCCTTCTGGTCGTTTCACACAAAGCGGTAATGGTCACTTAATATTCAAAATAACTGCAGGCCTGTAAATGACACCTGGCATCAAAAAAAAAATCATGGCGTCGTAAATCGACCAGAAAATTCAAAAGACGTCAACATTTCAACAAGACAATTTCAAGAGGCATATTTTACGCACATTCTGTCTTGTCTTTTTTTTCTCTAAAATAAAAGGGACTTGAAAAATGCGCAACATCAGCAATTAATAAAGCCATGCAAATCCAATTACAGAAATGTTCACCTCACAGCCGTCAGATGTTCTTCAGCAAAAAGTCTACAAACAAAAAATGCTGAAGGGGTTTCAGAGAACTGTGTACCCTCTAGCTCCTGGGGGAATGTAAACTTCTAACAGCCAGTAGTGAGAACATAATGGAGGTGCGTTTAAGGGTAAAAATTGAGAAACAATGTGATCTCGTAGATCCTTTGATGCGCCTATCACCTGAGCAGAGCAGAATGGAAAAGACACAGGCTGGAAATCCTGCACTGCAGGAACATTTAACATAGCCAAGACTTGGAAGAAACCAAAATGTCCATCAACAGAAAAATGCACAAAGAGGAAGTGGTACATGTAAACAATGGAATATTATTATTAGCCATGGAAAACAAAGAAACAGTGCCATTTGCACCACCATATAAGGACCTAGAGATAATCACCCAACTTGAAGTAAGAAAGAAAGTGAAAGACAGATATCCTACGACATCACTTCTAGGTGTTACCTAAAAATTGATACTCATGAACTTATTTCCAAGAGAAGGAAAAGCATGGATTAAGAGAAAAAATTATCTTTAACCAAATGGCAAAGTGTAAGGAATGTGTGAATTAGGATATGGGGGTTAACGGACATATGCTAATACATATGAAATATATAATCACAAAATACCTATGGAATACCAAGTGAGGTCTACGCAACACTCAGTAATAACCTACACGGTAAAGGATCCAAAGATAAATAGACAGATCCACTGATATAATGAACCAGATTCTGTACACCTAGGAGAAACAAAGTATTTTTATCAAGTTTGTTCAGATAATTAATAAAAATTAAATTCATAAAACAAACAAGAAGTAAGGAGATATAAGCTCTTGGGGGTTTGCCCTGGCACATTCCACTCTAATTTGCAGCCTAATAGCACGATTTCCAGGAAGGTTCTGCTGCCCAAAAACCCAGAGTTGGAAATGTAGAAATTCTGCCGCCTTGTGGCCGTTTTCCGCAAGAGCGGCTTTAAGCCCACAGCTAATGGTCTCTTAACATGCACAAGGACTCAGGGCTGTAAAGGACACCTCCCCTAAACAACTGTGCTGAGGTAGGGAATGGACAATAAATTTCAAAACTGGCAAATTTTTCAAGACGCTAGTATGAAGAGGTAAGTTTGATGCACCCTCTATTTTAAAAAAAGGAAAACGGGGGAAAGCTCAACCTCAGGAATTATTAGACTCCTGCAAATCTAATCTACAAAAAGGTTTCAACTCACACCAGTTGACTGACCATTAGCAAAAAGTCTACAAACAATAAATTCTGAAGGGGATTTAGAGAACTGTGTACCTTCTAGATGCTGGTGAGATGTAAAGTGGTAACAGCCAATAATGAGAACAGAAAGGAGCTACGATTAAAAGTAAAACTTGAGGTACCATTCAATCCAGCAGTCACACCACTGGGCCTCTCACCTGAGAAGACCAGAGTCGAGAAGACCTGGGCTGCAAAAGCTGCACTGAAGCCTTATTCACAATAGCCAAGACAATGAAGCAACCAAAATGTCCATCAACAGATGTATAGATAAAGAAGAAGTGGTCCACGTTCACAATAGAATATTAGCCATGGAAAACAATGAAACACTTCTATTTGAGGCACCATAGATGAGCTTGGAGATAATCACAGAATATGAGGTAAGTCAGAAAGAAAAAGACCTATATCGTATGATATCACTTATAGGCGTTATCTAATAACTAACACAAATGAACATATTTCCACAGAGAAAGACACTCACAGACTTAGAAATTAAGTATGTTTATCTAAAAGGAAAGGTGGCCAGAATGGGTAAATTAAGATTAGCGTTACTATACGTATACAAATATGTATTATAAACATATATCAGAAAGACCGACCATATAGCAAGAGAGGCCTATGGAACACCCTGTAATATATGTGGGAAGAGGATCTGAACATGAATAGACATATTTATTATACAAATGAACCAGATTTTGTACATCTGGGCAAACAATATCTAATCATTACCCCGATTAAATAAATTTTAAAAACCAAGAAGAAGTATTGAGACATAAACTTATGGGCGTTCCTCCTGGCACATTCCATTCTAACTTACAACCTAGGATCACGACTTCCAGAAAGGCTCTGCTGCCCTAGTACCCAGATTTGGGAATGGAGAAAGGCTGCCCCCTTGTGGTCGTATCCCACAACAGCAGCTTTAAACCCAGTGCTAATGGTCACTAAATGTTCACCAAACTTGCAGTTCTGTAATGACATCTGCCCTCCAAATAAATCCTGGGGTCGAATATCGACCAAAAATTCAAAAGAGGGCAACCTTCCAAGAAGACAATTTCAAGAGATATATTGTACTCACACTTTATTCTTAACGGAAAAGAAAAAGGCATGGAAAATGATGAATTTTAGGAGTTTTTAAAGATATGCAACCCCAAATTACAAAAACCTATCAGGTCACAGCAGTCAGATTGGCCATTAGCAAAATGCGGCAAACTATAAATGCTGAAGGGATTGTAGAGAAATTCGTACCCTCGGTTCTAAGGGGGATGCAGTAAGAGCCACAAAGGAAAACACAATGGAGGTGCTTTGAAAAGGTAAACATTGAGCTACCAGTCAATCAGTCATACCCACTCCTAGGCCTATCACATGAGAAAATGAGAATCATAAACTCACTGACTGACAATACTCCACTCCAGCAATATTTACCATAGCCAACACTTGGAAGCAACGAAAATGTCCATCAACTGAGGAATGCACCAACAAGAAGTGGTCCATGTACATTATGGAATATTCCTCCAATAACAAATATAAATTCAATTTAAAAACAAACATAAGTAAGGAGACATAAGCTTTTGGGGCTTTATCCAGGCACATTCCACTCTAATTTATAACCGAGGAACACCACTGGCAGGAAGGTATGTTTACCTAGTACCAGTGTGGGGAACATAAAAAGGCTGCCGCCCTCTGGCCATTATCTGCAAAAGCAGCTTTAAAGCCTGTGCTAATGGTCACTTCATGTGAACAAGTACTGCAGGGCTGTAAATGAAACCTTCCCACAAAATGTCTTGGGGGAGGTAATGGCTAAAATTTTCGAAATGTGACACATACTTTAAGAAAACACTTTGAAGAACTAAGCTGTAATCACTGTTTGAAAAATAAAAAGGACATGCCTTAAAGCTCAACTTCAACGGATTATGAGACACATGCCAATTCAACCACAAAGAGGTATCAGCTCACACCACTCAGAATAACCATCAGCAGGAAAACTATAAACAATAAATGCTGAAGGTGTTGTGGAAAAATGCATACCTTCAACTTGAAGTGGGACGTACCATGGAAAGAGCCACTAATGAGAACAGAATGGAGATGCCTTTAAAAGGTAAACATTGAGCTACCATATGATCCAGGTGGCCCACTCCTGGACCTATAACCTAAGAAGACAGAATCGGAAAGACACAGGAAGGCAAATCTGCACTGCACAGTATTACAATACCCAAGATATGGAAGTAACCAAAAAGTCCACCAACAGATGGGTGGACAAAGAAGAACTGCTGCATGTAGAGATGGAATATTAGCCTTGGAAAAAATGAAACAATGCCATTTGCAGCACCATAGATGAGTCTAGAAGTAATCACGCAACTTGTAGTAAGTGAGAAAGCAAAAGACACATATCCTATCATATCACTTATAGGTGTTACCTAAACGTTGATACCAATGAAGATATTTCCACAGAGAAAGCCAATAACAGATTCATTGAACAAACTTATGGTTCACCAAATGGAAAGGTTTGAGGATTGGATACATTAGGATATTGGGGTTAACAGAGATATAGAAACACATGTGAAATATATAATCACCAAAGACCTACGGAATACCAAGAGAAAACCACTCAACACTGTGTCATAACCTACATGGGAATAGGATCCGAAGAAGAAGAGATGTATGTATATGTGTAAAAGAACCACATCTTGCACACCGAGAACAAACAAAACATTGCAATCAAATTTGCTTCGATAAAACATGAAAATTAAATTTAAAAAAGAAAAAGAAGTAAGGAGACATAAACTTAAGGGGCTTTTTCTGGCACACTGCATTCCAATTTACAATCAGAACACAACTTCCATTAAAGCTCTGTTGCCCTAGTAACCAGATTTGGGAAATGAGAACAGTTGCCGCCTTGTGGCCGTTTCACACAACAGCAGCTTTAAACCCAGCGCTAATGGTCACTTAATATTCAAAATAATGGCAGGCCTCTAAATGACACCTGCCCACAAAAAATATCCTGCGGTCGAAAATCGACCAAAAAATTCAAAACGCGACATTTCAGGAAGTGAAGCTCAAGAGGCCCATGTTACGCTCATTTTGTCTTTTCTTTCGTTTCTCTTTTCTTTAAGAAAAAAAGGGGCATGGAACAATGCTCAACATCAGGAATTAATAAAGCCATGCAAATCCAATGTACAAAAACGTTCACCTCTCAGCCGTCAGAATGATCTCCAGCGAAAAAGTCTTCAAAGAACAAGTGCTGAAGGGGTTTTAGAGAACTGTGTACCCTCTAGCTGCTGGTGGGATGTAAACCGGTAACAGCCAGGGTTGAGAAGAGAATGGAGGTGTGATTAAAGGTAACAATTGAGCTACCATGTGATCTGGTAGGCCCACTGACGGGCGGATCAACTGAGCAGAGCAGAGTCGAAAAGACACAGGCTGGCAATCCTGCATTGCAGCAGCATTTACCATAGCCAAGACTTGGAAGAAACCAAAATGTCCATCAACACAAAAATGCACATAGAAGAAGTGGTCCATCTTCACAATGGAATACTAGACATGGAAAAGAATGAAACAGGGCCGTTTGCACCACCATTGAAGGACCAGAGATAATCACCCAACTTGAAGTGAGAGAGAAACTGAAAGACAGATATCCTATGACATCACTTATAGGAGTTACCTAAAAATCGATACCCATGGACTTACTTCCAAGAGAAGGACACGCATGGATTAAGAAAACAAAATTATGTTTAACCAAATGGGAAGTTGTAAGGAATGGATGAATTAGGATATGGGTGTTAATGGACATGTACTAATACATATGACATAAATAATCACAAAATACCTATGGAATACCAAGAGAGGTCTACTCAACACTGTGTATATAACCTAACGGGAAAGGATCCAAAGATGAATAGATAGATACATAGATATAATGAACCAGATTGTGTACACCTAGAACACACACAACATTTTTGTCAAATTGGCTCTGATAATAAAGAAAAATTAAATTTAAAAGACAAACAAGAAGTAAGGAGACATAAGCTCTTGGGGGCTTGCCCTGGCACATTCCACTCTAATCTGCAGCCTACTAACACGATTTCCAGGAAGGCTCTGTTGCCCCAAAACCCAGAGTTGGAGATGTAGAAATGCTGCCGCCTTGTGGCCATTTCCCGCAAGGGTGGCTTTAAACCCACAGCTGACAGTCACTTAACATTCACAAGGACTCAGGGCTGTAAAGGACACCTGCCCTCAAAAAATGTCCTGAGGTAGGGAATGACCCAAAAATTCAAAACAGACCAAATTTTCAAGATGATAGTATGAAGAGTTAAGTTTTACTCACTCTCTTTTTTAAAAAAGGAAAGCGGATAAAAGCTCAGCATCAGGAATCTTTAGACTCCTGCAAATCTAATCTACAAAAAGGTTTCAACTCACACCAGTCGACTGACCACCAGCAAAAAGGTTACAAACAATAAATGCTGAAGGGGTTTGAGAGAACTGTGTCCCCTCTAGCTGCTGGTGAGATGTAAAGCGATAGGAGCCAATAATGAGAACAGAAAGGAGTTGCCTTTAAAAGTAAAAATTGAGCTACAATTGGATGCAGCAGTCCCACCGCTGGGGCTCTCGCCTGAGAAGACCAGAATCGAGAAGAGACAGGCTACAAAGGCTGCACTGGAGCCTTATTCACAATAGCCAAGACATGGAAGCAACCGAAAGGTCCATCAACAGATGAATGGATAAAGAAGAAGTGGTCCATGTACACAATGGAATATTAGCCACGGAAAACAACGAAACGATGCTCTTTGAGACACCGTAGATGAGCCTAGAGATAATCACAGAACATGAGGCAAGTCGGAAAGCAAAAGACATATATCCTATGATATCACGTATAGGTGTTATCTAACAACGGACACAAATGAACATATCGCCACAGGGAAAGACACTCACAGACTTAGAAAACAAACTATGCTCATCTAAAAGGAAAGGTGGGGGGAATGGATAAATTAAGATTAGGGTTACCATACGTATCCAATACCTATTCAATACATATAACGAAAAGACCGACCATATAGCAAGGGAGGTCTACGGAACACTCTGTAACAATTTACATGGGAAGACGACCTGTACATGAATAGACATATATAATGTACAAATGAACCAGATTGTGTACACCTAGGACAAACAATATTTTAATCATTAACCCGGTTACAAAAATTCAAACAACCAACAAGAAGTAATGAGAGATAAACTCATGGGGGTTTTGCCTGGCACATTCCATTCTAATTTACAGCCTAGGAACACGACTTCCAGTAAGGCTTTGCTGCCCTAGTACCCAGATGGGGGAATGGAGAAGTGCTGCCTCCTTGTGGCCTTTTCACACAATAGCAGCTTTAAACACACAGCTAGTGGTCACTAAATATTCATCAAACTTGCAGTCCTGTAATGACATCCGCCCACCAAAAAATTCCTGGGGTCGAAAATCGAACAAAATATTCAAAAGAGGGCAACCTACTAAGAAAAAAATTCCAAGACATATATTGTACTCACACTTTTTTCTCTTTCATTTTTTTTAACGGAAAAGAAAAAGGCCTGGAAAAATGATGAATTTTAGGAATTTATACAGACATGCAAACCCAAATTACAAAAACCTAGCAGCTCACAGCCGTCAGAATGGCCATGAGCAAAAATGCTGCAAGCCATAAATGCTGAAGCGATTTTGGAGTTCTAAGGGGGACGTGGTAAGAGCCACTAATGAAAACACAGTGGAGGTGCTTTGAAAAGGGAAACATTGAGCTACCGGTCAAACAGTCATAGCCACTGCTGGGCCTATCACATGAGAAAATGAGAATCAAAAACACACAAACTGGCAAACCGGCACTCCAGCAATATTTACCATAGCCAACATTTGGAAGCAACGAAAATGTCCATCAACAGAGGAATGCACCAAGAAGTGGCCCATGTACAAAATGGAATATTACTTCAATAAAAAATATAAATTAAATTTCAAAAACAAACAAAATAAAGCACATCAGCATTGGTGGGTTTATCCGGCCACATTCCACTCTAATTTATAACCGAGGAACACACCACTGGACGGAAGGTCTGTTTCCCTAGCACCAGTGTGGGGAACGTAGAAAGGCTGCCACCCTCTGGTCATCACCTGCAAAAGCAGCTTTAAAGCCTGTGCTAATGGTCACTTCATGTGAACAAGTACTGCAGGGCTGTAAATGAATCCTGCCCTCAAAATGTCTTGAGGGAGGTAATGGCCAAAAAATTTCAAAATGTGACTCATACTTTAAGGAAACACTTTGAAGAACTAAGCTGTAATCACTGTTTGAAAAATAAAAAGGACATGCCTTAAAGCTCAACTTCAACGGATTATGAGACACATGCCAATTCAACCACAAAGAGGTATCAGCTCACACCACTCAGAATAACCATCAGCTGGAAAACTATAAACAATAAATGCTGAAGGTGTTGTGGAGAAATGCATACCCTCAACTTGAAGTGGGACGTACCCTGGGAAGAACCACTAATGAGAACAGAATGGAGATGCCTTTAAAAGGTAAACATTGAGCTACCATATGATCCAGGGGGCCCACTCCTGGACCTATAACCTAAGAAGACAGAATTGGAAAGAAACAGGCAGGAAAATCTGCACTGCACAGTATTACAATACCCAAGATATGGAAGTAACCAAAAAGTCCACCAACAGATGGGTGGACAAAGAAGAACTGCTGCATGTAGAGATGGAACACTAGCCTTGGAGAAAATGAAACAATGCCATTTGCAGCACCATAGATGAGTCTAGAAGTAATCATGCAACTCGCAGTAAGTGAGAAAGCGAAAGACACATATCCTATCGTATCACTTATAGGTGTTACCTAAACGTTGATACCAATGAAGATATTCCCACAGAGAAAGGCAATCACAGATTCATTAAACAAACTTATGGTTCACCAAATGGAAAGGTGTGAGGATTGGATCCATTAGGATATTGGGGTTAACAGAGGTATAGAAACACATGTGAAATATATAATTACCAAAGTCCTACGGAATACCAAGGGAAGACTACTCAATACTGTGTCATAACCTACATGGGAAAAGGATCCGAAGAAGGATAGATACCTGTATATGTGTAAAAGGACCACACCTAGAACAAACAAAACATTGTAATGAAGTTGGCTGTGATAAAGAATAAAAATTAAATTAATAAACGAACAAGAAATAATGAGACATAATCTTAAGAGGCTTTCCCTGGCACTTTCCGTTCTAATTTACAACCTACAGCACAACTTGCAATACAGCTCTGTTGCCCTAGTAACCAGATTTGGTAAGGAGAAATGCTGCCGCCTTCTGGCCGTTTCACACAACAGCAGTTTTAAACCCAGCGCTAATGGTCACTTAATATTCAAAAGAATTGCAGGCCTGTAAATGACACCTGCCTTCAAAAAAATCCTGCGGTCGCAAAGCGAACACAAAATTCAAAAGACGTCAGCATTTCAAGAAGGCAATTTCAAGAGGCATATGTTACACACATTTTGTCTTTTCTTGCTTTTTTTTCTTTAGAAAGGAAAAGGGAATGTAAAAATGCTCAACAGTAGCAATTAATAAAGCCTTGCAAATCCAATCTACAGAGACGTTCACCTCAAGCCGTCTGAATGATGATCAGGAGAATAGTCTACAATGAATGAATGCTGAAAGGGTTTTCGACACCTGTGTCCCCTCTGGCTGCTGCAGGGAGATAAACTAGTAACAGCCAGTAGTGAGAAAAGAATGGTGGTGCGTTTAAAGGCAAAAATTGAGCTACCATGTGATCTGGTAGGCCCTTTGATGCGCCTATCAGCTGAGCAGACCGGAATGAAAAAGATACAGGCTGGCAATCCTGCACTACACGAACATTTACCATAGCCAAGACTTGGAAGAAATCAAAGTGTCTATCGGCAGAAAAATGTACAAGGAAGAAGTGGTCCATGTACACAATGGAATATTAGCCATGGAAAAGAATGAAACTGTGCCGTTTGCACCACCATAGAAGGACCTAAAGATCATCACCCAACTTGAAGTAAGAAAGAAACTGAAAGACAGATATCCTATGACATCACTCATAGGTGTTACCAAAATATTGATACCCACGAACTTATTTCCAAGAGAAGGAAAAGGATGGATTAAGAAAACAAAATTACGTTTAACCAAATGGAAACGTGTAAGGAATGGATGAATTAGGATATGGGGGTTAACGAACATGTGCTAATACATATGAAATATATAATCACAAAATACCTATGGAATACCAAGAAATGTCTACTCAACACTCTGTAATAACCGACACGGTAAAGGATCCAAAGATAAATAGACAGATACACTGATATAATGAACCAGATTCTGTACACCTAGGAGAAACAAAGTATTTTTTTTTATCAAGTTTGTTCAGATAATTAATAAAAATTAAATTTATAAAACAAACAAGAAGTAAGGAGATATAAGGTCTTGGGGGTTTGCCCTGGCACATTCCACTCTAATTTGCAGGCTACTAACACGATTTTCAGGAAAACTCTGTTGCCCAAGAACCCAGAGTTGGAAAGGAAGAAATGCTGCCGCCTTGTGGCTGTTTCCCGCAAGAGCGGCTTTAAGCCCACAGCTAATGGTCACTTGACATTCACAAGGACTCAGGGCTGTAAAGGACACCTGCCCTAAAAAATTATGCGGATGTAGGGAATGGAGAAAAAAATTCAAAACAGGAAAATGTTTCAAGAAGATAGTATGAAGAGGTAAGTTTGTCTCACTCTCTTTTATAAAGAAAAGGAAGATGGATAAAAGCTCAACTGCAGGAATTATTAGACTCATGCAAATCTAACCCACAAAATGTTTTCAACTCACACCCTTCGACTGACGATCAGGAAAAATCTACAAACAATAAATACTGAGGGGGCTTTAGAGAACTGTGTACCCTCTAGCTGCTGGTGAGATGTCAAGTGGTAACAACCAATAATGAGAACAGAAAGGAGCTGCCTTTAAAAGTAAAAATTGAGTTACCATTCAATCCAGCAATCACACCACTGGGCCTCTCACTTGAGAAGACCAGCAGCGAGAAGACCCAGGTTGCAAAATCTGCACTGCATCCTATTCACAATAGCCAAGACAGTGAAGCTTCCAAAATGTCCATCAACAAATGAATGGATAAAGAAGAAGTGGTCCATGTACACAGTGGAATATTAGCCATGGAAAACGATTAAACACTGCTCTTTGAGGCACAATAGGTGAGCTTGGAGATAATCACAGAACATGGGGTAAGTCGGAAAGCAAAAGACCTATATCCTATGATATCACTTATAGGCGTTATCTAATAACTGACACATATGAACGTATTTCCACAAAGACACTCACAGAATGAGAAAAACACTATGCTTATCTAAAAGGAAAGGTGGACTGAATGGATAAATTAAGAAGAGCGTTACGATACGTATACAAATACATATTATATACATACATCAAAAGACTGACCATATAGCAAGGGAAGTGTATGGAACACTCTGTAATATTTTACATGGGAAGAGGATCTGTACATGAATAGACACATATAATGTACAAATAAACCAGACTGTGTACACCTAGGACAAACAATATTCTACTCATTACCCCGATTTTAAAAATTTAAAAAACCAAGAAGAAGTAATGAGACATAAACTCATGGGGGTTTCTCCTGGCACATTCCACTCTAATTTACAGCCTAGGAACATGACTTCCAGAAAGCCTCTGTTGCCCTAGTAACCAGATTTGGGAATGGAGAAATGGTGTCTCCTTGAGGCCGTTTCCCAAAACAGCAGTTTTAAACCCAGTGCTAATGGTCACTAAATATTCACCAAACTCGCAGCCTTGTAAATTACACCTGCCCTCCAAAAAAAATCCTGGGGGCAAAAATCGACAAAAATTCAAAAGACGGCAACCTTCCAAGAAGACAAGTTCAAAAGGTATATTGTACTCCCACTTTTTTCTTTCTTTTCTTAATAGAAAAGAAAAAAGCATGGAAAAATGATGAATTTTAGGAATTTTTAAGACATGCAAACCCAAATTACTAAAACCTATCAATTCACAGCAGTCAGAACGGCCATTAGCAAAAATGCGGCAAACAATAAATGCTGAAGGGATTGTGGAGAAATACGTACCCTCAGTTCTAAGGGGGACGTGGTAAGGGCCACCAATGAAACACAATGGAGGTGCTTTGAAAACGGAAACATTGAGCTACTAGTCAATCAGTCACACCCACTGCTGGGCCTATCACCTGAGAAAGTGAGCATCAAAGAGTCACAGGCTGGCAATCCGGCACTCCAGCAATATTTACCATAGCCAACATTTGGAAGCAACGAAAATGTCCATCAACAGAGGAATGCACCAAGAAGTGGTCCATGTACAAAATGGAATATTACTTCAATAAAAAATATAAATTAAATTTCAAAAACAAACAAAATAAAGCACATCAGCATTGGTGGGTTTATCCGGCCACATTCCACTCTAATTTATAACCGAGGAACACCACTGGCCAGAAGGTCTGTTTCCCTAGCACCAGTGTGGGGAACGTAGAAAGGCTGCCACCCTCTGGTCATTACCTGCAAAAGCAGCTTTAAAGCCTGTGCTAATGGTCACTTCATGTGAACAAGTACTGCAGGGCTGTAAATGAATCCTGCCCTCAAATTGTCTTGAGGGAGGTAATGGCCAAAAAATTTCAAAATGTGACTCATACTTTAAGGAAACACTTTGAAGAACTAAGCTGTAATCACTGTTTGAAAAATAAAAAGGACATGCCTTAAAGCTCAACTTCAACGGATTATGAGACACATGCCAATTCAACCACAAAGAGGTATCAGCTCACACCACTCAGAATAACCATCAGCTGGAAAACTATAAACAATAAATGCTGAAGG